>NC_086447.1:265291227-265924144 GCF_028390025.1 Pseudophryne corroboree | reverse complement strand
TCAGCTTCCTCACTGGGGACCCTCCCTGCTGACCCGCGTCTCTATATCCCCTCCCTCCCACCCCGCGTCTCTCTATCCCCTCCCTACCGCCCCGCGTCTCTATATCCCCTCCCTACCGCCCCGCGTCTCTCTATCCCCTCCCTACCGCCTCGCGTCTCTCTATCCCCTCCCTACCGCCCCGCGTCTCTATATCCCCTCCCTACTGCCCCGCATCTCTCTATCCCCTCCCTACCGCCCCGCGTCTCTATATCCCCTCCCTACCGCCCCGCGTCTCTCTATCCCCTCCCTACCGCCTCGCGTCTCTCTATCCCCTCCCTACCGCCCAGCGTCTCTATATCCCCTCCCAGCCGCCCCGCGTCTCTCTATCCCCTCCCTACCGCCCCACGTCTCTCTATCCCCTCCCTACCGCCCTGCGTCTCTATATCCCCTCCCAGCCGCCCCGCGTCTCTCTATCCCCTCCCTACCACTCCGCGTCTCTATATCCCCTCCCAGCCGCCCGCGTCTCTCTATCCCCTCCCTACCGCCCGCGTCTCTATATCCCCTCCCTACCGCCCCGCCTCTCTCTATCCCCTCCTCCCTATGCCTCTGTATCCCCTCCCTACCGCCCGCGTCTCAGTATCCCCTCCCTACCGCTCTGCGTCTCTGTATCACCTCCCTACCGCCCCGTGTCTCTGTATCCCCTCCTACCGCCCCGCGTCTCTGTATCCCCTCCCTACCGCCCCGCGTCTCTCTATCCCCTCCCAGCCGCCTTGCCTCTCTGTATCCCCTCCCTATCGCCCCGGGTCTCTCTATCCCCTCCCTACCGCCCCGCGTCTCTCTATCCCCTCCCTGCCGACCCGCGTCTCTCTATCCCCTCCATACCGCCCCGTGTCTTTCTATCCCCTCCCTACCGCCCCGCGTCTCTATATATCCCCTCCCTACCGCCCTGCGTCTCTCTATCCCCTCCCTACGGCCCTGCGTCTCTCTATCCCCTCCCTGCCACCCCACGTCTCTCTATCCCCTCCCTACCGCCCCCTTTCTATCTATCCCCTCCCTACCGGCCCGCGTCTCTCTATCCCCTCTATCCACTCATACAAATATTGAACCGCAGCAAGGCGTGCAGGGGTTAAGGGGGCATAGCCCCTTTCGACGGTGTGAAGAGCGCCCGTAGGGCGCGATGAAGCACCTAGTATATATATACATACAGTATATCCATATTTATGATAGATTAGATAGATTAGATAGATTAGATAGATTGATAGACAGACAGACAGACAGACAGAGACAGATATACTGTATAGATATGAGATTTCAGCAGAAATATAGTAAACTCTGAGGGGTTCACAAACTTCCAAGCACCAATGTATAACCATATGTTTCTGTTTATATTGGTATTTGGAGAATACTAAAATGTTGGTAAAAGTACAAAGTTACAAACTGTGAGCCCCAGCCCCAAATGGAAATCCAGCTGTCCCCCCAACTGTGACCCATAGTGATAGCAGATAGCTCACAATTCATCACATCACATTTTAACAAAAAATAAATAAATAACATACTTTTCATTAAAGTGCTACTGCTGTGCATTTGAACATCAAAAACAAAGTTACTAACTTCCAGTCACTTTTAATGAAACTCCCAATATCAAACCACTAATGTAATCCAGCCAATTCCTAATTGGCTTTTTGAAATGCAATTTCTACATGTGAATATGCAGCTGAATAAACCCAGAAGTGCGTGAAATTCAAGCCTCGAGCTTACAGAAATGAGGAAAATCTCTATAATTAGTTCACTTCTAACAAAAACTCATTTTACAGTGACTGGTCTGTGCATGTGCCACATGTATACTTTTTACTTTTGGAGCCCAAAGAGTGTCAGGCTAATTTTTAGAAGGCTGATTATAATTCCAGTATGTGCCAATAATGAACCAATTTTACAAGCATAATCTATCATTTGTATATAAGATGTCACTATTAATATTTCATATAATTTAGAACAGATATTCCTAACCAATGTTCCATTAATAATCTTCAGGAGGTTTATATACAAAGCACAAAACTTTTTGGGTGGATATTTAGGTAATATGAATTATTTGCTTAAAGTGAGTTCTCCACAGTGCCTAGCCAGTGGCAAATTTCCATTAGGCATGTGGGGCACGTGCCTGTGGGCGGCACTTGTTTGGGGCCCCAAAAAGTACCAGTAACTGCTAAATATTTCTACTGTACTGTACCATACTGTATGTCACTTTGTATGAAGTGTAAATGGGTAGGACATGCACATACTGCCCCTGTAAGCTGTCCTACTTAGTACATATGTATATATAATAAAAAATTATTATACTAAGGGGGACATTTCCTAAGCAGTGATAAGAGCAGAGAAATGAGCCAGTAGAGAAGTTGCCCATGGCAACCAATCAGCACTGAAGTATTCTCTATAATTTGCATACTATAGAATGATACAGAGCTGCTGATTGGTTGATGGGGCCACTTCTCCACTGGCTCACTTCTCCGCTCTTATCACTGCTTAGTAAATGTCCCCCTAAATTGGCTGTCATAAAATGAGGGCATATAACCAATCAATAAAAATAATAAAATTAGGCAGGCGGGGGATGGCCATTACTGTTGTGCATAGGGGTGCCCTCACCCCTAAATCCGCCCCTGCGCCTAGCACTGATATACAATTTTAAAGGAATACTTCCCATCCATCCAAATAACATGAGTCACTGACTTAAACAGATATGGGTGACATTTAATCTGACAGTGGGTGTGGTTAATTCTATAATGATGTGGTTTTGGTAAAATATGGAATGAGGTTTACGCAGATCAGGGACTAAATTTATTACATTTACATTTTGTGGGATGTGTGATCTAAGTGGATGTGGTACAGTATGATATGTCAACATTCATTATGTCAACACCATATGTCAAAACACCGCTGTGCGATGCTTTTGTACTTCAGCGATGGGGCAGGGACTGACATGTGGGGCAGGCTAGCCCTGTGCTGGGCGTCCCCCCGCATGTCAGTGTGGATGATCGTAGCTGTGCTAAATTTAGCACAGCTATGATCAACTCTGAATCACCCCCCAGTTCTCTTACTTCCCGATATGTTAAGAGCCCCATACACTACAACGATATGTCTGAGGCTGAAGTCGGATGCAGTTTCCCTTGAACTCCCCTGGGAGCTTCCCGAGAGTAATTCCATACGATTTTGTACTTTTGTACTATTTTTACATAAGATATATCGCATGAGATATATCTGATGGGCTGGATAGAGGGCTACGGGGGCTGGGAGTGTCCTGAGAATGCCAGTCAAACTTCCCTGTGATACTTCGCATGTGATATATCATAAGCACAAAAAACACACTTTTTTCATCCGATTCCATCCAGTTCCATCCAGTTCCGATATATCATTAGTGCAGCACCAACGACCTAGGGGATCCTATCCAACAGCCACGGGGACGCACATCAGATTGGATACAATCTAAAACACATACGATTGTACACAATCTCATACGATATATCAGACGGACGAGAAAGGAAACAACGAATCCTGTCCTGAAGCTTCAGGACTTTCTCCTGAGACAAGAACAACCTCTGGTTGTGAGTGTCCAACAGCGCTCCCAGGTGCACCATGCTCTGAGCATGGACCAGGGAGGATTTCTTCCAGTTGATGAACCACCCGTGGGCTTGTAGAAACCGGACCGTCATATCCAGATGACGCAGGAGAAGATCTGGGGAATTTGCCAGGATTAACAAGTCGTCCAGATACGGCAGTATCCTGACCCCTTGACAGCGGAGTACCACCGTCATCACCGCCATAACTTTGGTGAAGACTCGCGGAGCCGTTGTTAAACCAAAAGGTAATGCCCAAAACTGGTAATGGATTTTGCCAATAGCAGGCCTCAGGTATTGTTGATGTGACACTGCTATAGGAATATGCAGGTAAGCATCCTGTATGTCCAGGGAGACCATGTAGTCCCCAGGTTCCAAGGCCAGAACTATAGAGCGAAGGGTTTCCATACGGAACTTGGAAATCTTCACAAACCTGTTCAATGTCTTGAGGTTGAGAATGGGCCGGGAGGACCCATTCGGTTTCTGGACTAGAAACAGCGGAGAATAGTACCCCCTGGCCCCTCTGAGCAAGGGGCACCTGTACTACGACTCATGTATCCAGGAGGGTCTGTACCACCGAGTGTAGAGTTTTTGCCTTTGTCTGGTCCAAAGGGACGTCTGTCTGGCAAAATCGATGAGGGGGTCGGTTTTTGAATGCTATGGCGTAACCTCGAGTGACGACTTCCCGTACCCAGGCATCTGAAGTGGTCTTCAACCATTCCTGGGTATACCCTAAAAGCCGGCCCCCCACCCTAAGGTCCCCCAGGGGGAGGCCCGCCCCGTCATGCGGCATGCTTATCATCTTGGCAGCAGGCTCTTTTGGGCTTCGGCTTACCAGGTTTGGAAGTGAGGGCCTGCTTTTGGTACGCCTGACCTTTTGCTTTACCTGGAGGACGAAAGGGGCGAAAGGACGTACCTTTAGCCTTCGACACAGAAGGAACGGTTTTAGGCAGACAGGCAGTTTTGGCAGTAGCCAAGTCAGCCACTATCTTATTTAAGTCCTCCCCAAACAGAATATCTCCCTTGAAAGGGAGTACCTCCAGGGTTTTTCAAGAGTCCAGAACCACAGACCAGGATCTCAGCCAAAATATCCGGCGAGCCAGGACTGACGTAGTAAAGGCCTTGGCTACTAGGATACCAGCATCAGAAGCCGCCTCTTTAATATATCGAGAAGCTGTGACAATATATAACAAGCATTGTCTAGCATGGTCAGAGGAGATTTCAGCTTCTAACTCCAAGGCCCATGCTTCAATAGCCTCTGCAGCCCATGTAGCTGCAATAGTGGGCCTTTGTGCAGCACCCATGAGGGTGTAAATCGCTTTCAGACAACCCTCCACACGTTTATCCGTAGGCTCTTTTAGAGACGTGACGGTAGTGACAGGTAGAGCTGAGGAAACCACCATCCTAGCCACATGTGAGTCTACTGGAGGAGGTGTTTCCCAATTCTTAGACAGCTCTGGCGCGAGGGGATAGCGAGCCAGCATCTTCTTTTGAGGCACAAACTTCGTACCCGGGTTTTCCCAGGGTTCCTGACGTATATCCACTAGGTGATCAGAGTGAGTTAAAACTTGTTTAACCACCTTCTGACGCTTGAACCTATCTGGTTTCTTAGGAGGGATGGATGGCTCGGGATCATCCGTAATCTGCAGAATTAACTTAATAGCCTCCAAAAGATCAGGAACATCCACATGTGAACTACCCTCCCCATCAGCCGTATGTGAGTCAGAACCTGTGGGGTCAGTGTAAGTGCTGTCTTCATCAGACGAGCTGTCAGTGACAGCAGTGGATTGTGAGGAAACAAGCGCTCGCTTAGAGGACCTCTTGGACTTAGGCGAGTGTTGGTCAGACTTATTACTTATTACTGTTGGTCAGAGGTTATTACTGACAATAATACTGCACTGGACTAGCTTACACAGCTATATAACAATAGATATAACAGTACACAGTAAGAACTGGATGTATATCACAGGGTAATTGTACTATAAAACCCTGACTAAACGCACTCTTTCTTAACTATCACTGTCTAGAAAGGCAGGTAGAATACTTAAGTGTCATGTAAAGGCACAGCGCTGACAACCAGGCGGCTTTACATAGGAGGACTTGCCCAAGCAGTCCCAGGAACAGTGAACTGAGGAATAATGGCGCCGCAGACACTGACAGGGAGTGAGGAAAAGACAGAAATGCAACTCCAGGGCGGGAACACTTGCTGAAAATGGCGCCCTGGGGCTGGGGGAGGGGCTTCAGGTCTAAGCCTTATCCCCTCTGCTGGCAAAACTACCGGGTACTGTGGGCGATATGAAAACCGGTTTAGAGAGAAAACCTGACCTGCGCCCATGCCCTGGTGATCTAGTGGGATCGCCTGTACTGCCACAGTGTCCACCGTCAGCGTGCGCGGCCCGCCTCCCACTGACCGCGCTGGATCGCGATAAAGACCGGGACCCACTTACCACCTCCCGAAGCGCGCCCACGCGATCCTGGAGACCCCCCAGCCGTGTGTGTCTAACGTGAAGAAAACCGGAGCCTCCTGCTGTAGGTACCCGGCAACCAGGGCTCGGTAGTGTACAGCGCCGCTGGGGGAGAGATGGAGCTGCAGCAGGCAATGTCTACTGACATCCAGCACAATCTGTGCCTCTGCTGCAGCCCTTGTAGTCTTCTTTTTACCTCAGAAAAAGCTTTTATAGAGCTGCTGTGAGCAGCTCTTCCTGTTACATGCTTGCACTGCAAGCACCAACTACAAACTGAGCTCCTGTGCACAGAGGCGGGGTGATAGAGGAGGCGGCGCTATGCATCTTGGGAAGAAGGTCAAAGCTTTTGAGTCTGTTGGTGATTCGGATCAAGATCCTACTCTACACCCCAATGTCTATCCTTGTGGAGCCCAGTGTACCCCGCAGCAGAAACATAAGTTTGTGCAGTCTCTGCACTGTCCAGGACTAACTCTGCAGTTGCGATGATCGAGACCGGAGCTGACGTCAGAAACCCTCCCTCAAAACGCCGGGTCCCTCCTGCGCTTTCCCGAACACTCTTTGAAAACGGTCAGTTGCCACCCACGAATGGCCTCTTCCTGTCAATCTCCTTGTAATCGCCTGTGCGTTCTGAATATTCACACCATCCCGTCGCTGACTGGCGATCCCCATTGCTGCGGTCCGTAGCGCTTGCGCATTGTGATGCATACACATGCACAGTTCAGATCTGATCGCAGGCTGTGAGAAAACACAGCCTAGCGATCAGGTCTGAATCGGTCCCATGCTTTTACCCATTAGAGAAAATGTTTGCTGCTGCAATCAGGTCTGAATTAGGCCTTTTGTTCCATGCATGCAACGCAGGACCAATTATATGGCCGACTTGCAATGAACTCCATAGGCAAATGCAGGGGGGGGGGGGGTTCTGGTTGCCCAGGAACCCCCTCCTCTTGGCAAGTGGCTCAAATTATGACAACAATAGCAATGGTAAATAATATGATTGCTTCTGTTGCCACTACATCATGTAGTTAAAGGGAAAGGGCAGAGCTGGGGCATATGACCATGGGTAGCAACTTTTTCTACCAAGTTTGCTGTGTGCGTGGATCTGAGTCACAATCAGTGCACTGGACCAAAGAGCTTCTACCAGGAAGATGAGACAGCAGCCTTACCATGAGGTGGGAGAATGTGCTTAGAAAGTGCAGTACTGGTTCTATTATGGTTGTGTATTTATTTATCAATTATGGTAATTCAGACCTGATCGTAGCAGCAAACTTGTTAGCAGTTGGGCAAAACCAGGGCCCTCATTCCGAGTTGTTCGCTCGCAAGCTGCTTTTAGCAGCATTGCACACGCTAAGCCGCCGCCTACTGGGAGTGAATCTTAGCTTAGCAAAATTGCGAACGAAAGATTCTCAAAATTGCGAATAGAAATTTCTAAGCAGTTTCTGAGTAGCTTGACACTTACTCTGCCACTGCGATCAGTTCAGTCAGTTTCGTTCCTGGTTTGACGTCACAAACACACCCAGCGTTCACCCAGACACTCCCCCGTTTCTCCAGCCACTCACGCGTTTTTCCCAGAAACGGCAACGTTTTTTCACACACTCCCATAAAACGGCCAGTCTCCACCCAGAAACACCCACTTCCTGTCAATCACACAACGATCAGCAGAACGAAGAAAAAACCTTGTAATGCCGTGAGTAAAATACCAAACTTCTTAGCAAATTTACTTGGCGCAGTCGCAGTGTGAACATTGCGCATGCGCAGTTTGCGGAAAATCGCTGCGATGCGATGAAAAAGAACGAGCGAACAACTCGGAATGAGGGCCCATGTGCACTGCAGGTGCGTAAGATATAACGTGCAGAAAGAGTTAGATTTGGGTGGGTTATATTGTGTCTGTACAGGATAAATACTGGCTGCTTTATTTTTACACTGCAATTTAGATTTCAGTTTGAACACACCCCACCCAAATCTAACTCTTTTTGCACGTTACACCTTTTCCCCTGCAGTGCACATGGTTTTGCCCAATTGCTAACAAAATTCCTGCTACGATCAGGTCTGAATTACCTCCAGTATGTTTAACCTTTTTCTGACCACTTATTTATATTACTTTTATGTTAGATACAGCCTATACTATAGATAATTTATAGTGTTAAATATAAATACTGTATTCCATTCAGTTTCCAGTGTATAAAAATACCAGTGTTTACGTTAATGTTCAGGGTCATTATTAGGTTCTTGTACCACTTTCCCAGACACCCGCACTGTTACATACATAGCCACCATATGGCATACATAGCCACCACATTATTCTGAATAGCACCACATTATACAAATAGCACTGCATTAGACGTATAGCCAGAGCCGGCCATAGGCAAACTAGGCAATTGCCTAGGGCATTTGATATGCCTAGGGGCATCAGCAGCTTCTGCTGATTAAAATGATATGCAGCATGCCTATATTCTGTGTGTAGCATTTCATATTTAGATACAGTCACTGTCTCACACAGTATATAGGCATGCTGCATATCATTTTAATCAGCAGAAGCTGCTTGTGTATCCTAGCCACATATCAATGCAGATAAGATGCATTTAATAAAAAAAGGTGCCCGACATTAGCATTGTGGCAAGATTTATGAAGACACATCTGTATCCAAGCAGAGGCAGAGGTCACAGTGTTAGTGGCAGTGTGAGTGCTGTGTGCATGTGAGTGGGTTGGTTGTGCAGTAGTGTTTGGAATATGTGTAAGGAGCATTATGTGTGTCATGTGAAAATGCATTAATAATGTGCAACATATGTGTAAGGGGCACTATGTGTGTCATTATGTGTATAAGGGCATTAATAATGTGCGGCATATGTGTAACAGGGTACTACTGTATGTGTGTCATTATGTGTATAGGGGCACTAATAATGTGCAGAAAATGTGTAGGGGGCACTATGTGTGTCATTATGTGTATAAAGGCATTAATAATGTGTGGCATATGTGTAAGGGACATTATGTGTAAAAGGGCATTAATAAAGGGTGACATAATGTGTACAACGCATTGGGGGAGATTCAAATGTTTGAAAATTCAGTTGGGAGTCTGTTTTTTCCTTTCTAATAGACAGGAAAAAACAGACACCCAACGACTTTTCAAACATTTGAATCTCCCCCACTATGTTTCTAAGAACATTAATGATGTGTCTCATGATGTGTAAGGGGCATTACTGTGTGGAATTATGTGTATAAATGCATTACTAATGTGTGGCATTATGCGTATAAGGTGCTCTACTATGTGGCATTGCGTATAGAAAGGGCATTACTGTGTCGTCTAATGTGAATAAAGAGCAATAGGGTGTGGTGTAATGTAAAAAAGGAGCAATTCAGTGTGATGTAATGTGATTAAGGAGCTCTACTGTGAGGAGTAACGTTTATAAGGTAAAGTGATACTACTGTGGGATGTAATGTGAATTATGGACACTATTGCTGGATCAAATGTGAATAAAGTTGCAGTACTGTGTGGCGTAATTTGAATTGGGGGTACTATTGTGTGGCCATGCCCCTTGCCAGCAAAAACACCCCCCTTTTTGGGCTGTGCGCCAAATGTGCGAACTGTTCCTATTTAAAATATAGGGGGTACAAACACCAAAATAAGGACTGTTATGGGTGAGGGGTGATGGTGCTGGGAAAGAGGTGCAAGGTCAGAGACGGAACCAGCGGTGGTGCTAGGGGACACCAGCCAAAATCTTGCCTAGGTTATCATATTGGTTAGGGACGGCTCTGCGTATAGCACCACACTACACGTATAGCACTGCATTACACAAATAGTGCCACATAACACGAATAGCACAACATTACAGGTATAGCACTGCAATACACGTATAGCACCGCATTATACGACTAGCACCACATTACATACATAGCCACCGCATTACATACGTAGCCACCGCATTACATACGTAGACACTGCATAAATAGGCCCATCATCATGGACAGACATTGGGCAGCTATAGGGCTGAAGGACGTTGCATTAGATAGAGATTGTCCCAGGGCTGGCTGTGAGTGCTGCCTGGTCAGCTGGCATCCTGAGAACAAGGTACATCCTGCTCCTGTCCAGTCCCCAAACCATACACTGTGACCGGGGACGCCCTAACCCTTACATGATAATGCAAATAATGTAATAAAAAATAACCTCTCTGCCGGGTCCCCTTCAGTGCTCAGTCGCCGCTCAGGCCAGTTTAGTGAGAGTGCGGGAGCTGGGGTGGCAGCGGGTGTAGTGAACCCGGCTCCGACCATAGCTTTGCTGCTGCTCCTGGGCCGGGCTTGTTGAAGAGACCTTTGGCCGGAGAGGATGCTGCTGGGCTGGTTAACTTTCTCAAGTTCCCCATTGGTAGAACAGCCTCACCACTTTTCATGGCTAGCGGCACCTGGAAGTGCCCGCTAACCTAACTTCCGGATTGCATTTCAATGAACCACAAGTACTGGAAGCAGTGTGAGCCAGCCCATCCTGAGTGTGAATCGGCCTGGCTGAGGGAGATATGGGACCGGCCCATCAAAATCTGTCATGGTGTCCTGGTGGGCCAATCCGCCCATGGTAGCCAGGGGCATAGGGAGAGTGGAACAAGTGGACCTTGGGCTCCAGGCGCCGCTGGGGACAGAAGGCGCCAGCTCACTGCACACTGCACAGCTGAGAGCCGGGATCTCGGGCAGGGGTAGGAGGAGATGATGACTAGAAGAGAGGGAAGGGGTGGCCACCACACATGTTGCATATCCCTGATTGCACAGTACAGAGAGTCCAATACAGTGCAGTGCAGTGTGGTGTGTTGTTAGGGAAGTGGGGAGGTTTGAAGGCTTGTCAGAAGAACTTTCCTGGCTGTCAGGGATCTGCATTCAGTGATCTGGAACATGCAGGCAGTGTGGTGGCCACCCCTTCCCTTTCCTCAGTCCTTTCCTTCTACCCACGGAGATCCAGCCTGTCAATCACATCGAAGCTCCGCCCCTCCAGGCTGGAACGAGGAGCTGCTCTGCTGCTGCCCTCTTGGTGAGAATTAATGTGTGTATACTGTGTGTTTTTGTCTGTGTATACTGTGTATTTATGTGTATATGTCTGTGTTTGTGTGTAAATGTGTGTTTGTGTATATAAATATATATATATATATATCTTTGTATACAGTATGTGTGAGTATATGTGTGTTTTTATGTATGTCTGTGTCTATATGCGTATGTCTGTGTATATCTGTATGTGTATATTTGTGTGTTTGTGTGTGTGTGTGTGTGTGTGTGTGTGTGTGTGTGTGTGTGTGTGTATATATGTGTATACTGTATTTGTGTGTTTATGTATGTCTGTGCCTAAATGTTTGTGAATCTATGTATTTATGTATGTGTGGGTGGGGTGCCGTGACATGACCCTGCTCCGGGTGTCATGTCTCCACGCTATGCCTCTGCTGGTAGCTGCACTCCCTGCACCTATGGTAGCTACAGTGCTACACCCTTGTATATAACACATGTAACTGTGACAGGGAAGGTGGCCCTTCTCAGCTGTGGGTCCCAAAGCAGCTGCACCTATGGTAGCTACACCCTGCATATAACACATGTAATTGTGACAGGGAAGGTTGCCCCTCTCAGCTCTGGGCTGCATAGCAGCTGCACTCCCAGCACTTATGGTAGCTACGTCCTTGTATATAACATAGTAACATAGTAACATAGTCACATAGTATCTGAGGTTGAAAAAAGACAATTGTCCATCGAGTTCAACCTATTTGTGGTGTCCTATGCAAGATGATTTGACTAAAATTTCTGACTGATGCTGCTGTCAGCCATTGCATTTTATCCCTATTTATAGTAACTATAATGCATGACTATGCACCATACCCCTGGATATCCTTATCCAATAGGAATTTATCTAACCCATTTTTAAAGGTGTTGACAGATTCCGCCATTACAACTCCCTCGGGCAGGGAATTCCAAACACGTATTGTCCTTACCGTGAAAAAGCCTTTACGCCGTATTGTGCGGAATCTCCTCTCCTCTAACCTGAGCGAGTGTCCACGAGTCCTCTGTGTTGATCTAACCAAAAACAGGTCCCGTGCAAGCTCTGTGTATTGTCCCCTTATATATTTGTAGATGTTGATCATATCCCCTCTTAGTCTCCGCTTTTCCAATGTAAACATGCCTAGTCTTTCAAGCCTTTCCTTGTATTCCATCGTCTCCATGCCCTTAATTAGTTTGGTCGCCCTCCTCTGTACCTTTTCAAGCTCCAGGATATCCTTTTTGTAGTACGGTGCCCAGAACTGTACACAGTATTCAAGGTGTGGCCTCACTAGTGATTTATATAACGGGAGTATAATACTCTCGTCCCTAGCATCAATACCCCGTTTTATGCATGCTAATATCTTATTAGCCTTCTTTGCTGCAGTCCTACTTTGGGTACTACTGCTTAGCTTGCTATCTATGAGGACACCTAAGTCCTTTTCCAGTACAGAATTCCCTAATTTTACCCCATTTAATAGGTAGGTGTAATTTTTGTTCTTGTTACCACAGTGCATTACCTTACACTTGTCTGTGTTGAAGCGCATTCTCCATTTGGCTGCCCATGCTTCTAATTTAACTAAGTCGTTCTGAAGAGACTCGGCATCCTCCTCTGTATTTATAGCCTTACACAATTTGGTATCATCTGCAAAAATTGACACCATGCTCTCTAGACCTTCTGTTAGGTCGTTAATGAAAATATTGAACAATAGCGGTCCTAATACTGAGCCTTGCGGCACACCACTTAGCACTTCAGTTCAAGTTGAAAAAGATCCATTAACCACAACGCGCTGCTTCCTATTATCTAACCAGTTTTTGACCCAAGTGCATATTGTGCTTCCTAGCCCTGATTCTTGTAGCTTGTATATAAGTCTCATGTGTGGTACAGTATCGAACGCTTTGGCAAAGTCTAAAAAGATTACATCCACGTCTTTACCCTGATCTAGGTTTGCGCTTACTGTTTCATAAAAGCCAAGTAAGTTGGTTTGACAGGATCTGTCCTTCATAAACCCATGTTGATTCCTTTTAATGACCTTATTGGTTTCAAGGAACTTCTGAATACTATCTCTTAGAATACCTTCCAATACTTTCCCCACTGTAGATGTAAGACTAACTGGTCTATAATTACCTGGTTCAGCTTTACTTCCCTTTTTGAATATAGGCACTACTTCCGCTATACGCCAGTCTTTGGGAACCATACCTGATATAACTGAATCCTCAAAGATCAAAGATAGCGGTTTTGCCAGTTCAGAGTGAAGCTCCATTAGAACCCTTGGATGAATACCATCGGGCCCTGGTGATTTATTAATCTTTAAATGTTTTAATCGGTCACAGACTACTTCCTTGCTTAAATAAGTACCTATCAGTGTGATATTCTCATTATTGAGATTGTGTGCCAGTCCCTGAATTGGGTCCTCTCTAGTGAATACTGTTGAAAAAAACTCATTTAGTGTGTCCGCTATGTCATTATCATTTTTGCTTAAGACTCCCAACTTGTCTTTCAAAGGGCCTATACTCTCCTTTTTTAATCTCTTGCTATTAATGTATTTAAAGAATTTTTTGGGATTCGCTTTGCTTTCCTTTGCTACTAGTTTTTCAGTTTCTACTTTAGCCGCTCTTATTTCCTTTTTGCAATTTTTGTTACATTCCTTATAGTGCTAAATGACTCTGCTTCCCCGTCAGATTTGTATTTTTTAAATGCTCGCCTTTTCTTGCCCATAAGTTCCTTAATCTTTTTGTTAAGCCACATCGGTTTATGATTTTTATTCCCTTTTTTGCTACTCATAGGAATATATTTGAGTGTATTTTTAGCTAGCAGGAATTTTAGTACCTCCCATTTCTCCGTAGTATTTTTTCCTAAAAACAAACCTTCCCATTCAATATCCCTGAAAAATACCCTCATCTTTTCAAAATTTGCTTTGCTAAAGTTTAAAGTCCTAGTTGAGCCAGTATAGGGCTGTTTGTAGAAACTGATATTGAATGTGACCATATTGTGGTCGCTGTTTCCTATGGGTTCCCCTACTATAATACCCGATACCAAATCCTGATTGTTTGTTAATACAAGGTCTAAGATTGCATTGTACCTAGTTGATTCCTCAATTAGTTGGACTAGGTAGTTATCATTTAGTGTGTTTAAAAACATACTGCCCCTAGCAGTATCACATGAATCGTTTTTCCAGTTTATCTCTGGATAGTTAAAATCTCCCATCACTACTATGTCTCCTACTCCTGCTGCTTTTTCAATTCGCTTTAGTAACAATTCATCATCAGATGCGTTGATACCAGGCGGCCTATAGCATACACCCAATACTAACTTTTTTGTTCCTTTTTCCCCGCATGCAATTTCTACCCATAATGTCTCAACAGTGTCTACAGTCCCCTCCTGAATATCTTCCCATATATTAGGTTTTAAAAACGGCTTTACGTACAGACACACCCCTCCACCCTTTTTATTTAGTCTGTCTCTCCTAAACAGTGTATAGCCCTCTAGATTGACTGTCCAATCATGAGATTCATCCCACCAAGTTTCAGTAATGCCTATAATATCATACTGTTTGCTTGCTGCAAGTATTTCTAGTTCACCCTTTTTACCAGTAATGCTTCTGGCGTTTACATACATACAACTAAGATAAGTATTTTCCCTTGCGTTAGGGACATCTTTCACCTTATGTGGCAAGGATGACCTGTATTCGTCATTGGTTAGTGCTTTGGTAAAATCCCTTTTAGTACCCATGTTAGTAACCTTACTGCCTGCTCTTACCCTCCCCCCAACTTCTCCCCCATTTCGTTTACTACCGCCATCCCCACTATTCTCACTGCATGACCCGTAGTTTCTAGCTAAACCCTCCCCCCAGGCTCCTAGTTTAAAATCTCCTCCAACCTTCTAACCATCCTTCCCCCCAGCACCGCTGCCCCCTCCTCAGTCAGGTGCAATCCGTCACGACAAAAGAGATGGCGCCTGACTGAGAAGTCCGCCCAGTGTTCCAGGAACACAAACCCCTCTTTCCTGCACCAATCCCTAAGCCACACATTTACCTCCCTAATCTCCCTCTGCCTCCCTGGACTAGCGCGTGGCACGGGTAATAATTCTGAGAATATTACCTTAGATGTCCTTGCCTTCAGTTTCTTTCCTAAGTCCCTATAGTCTTTCTTAAGGACATCCCACCTTCCGCTAACTTTGTCATTGGTGCCAACGTGCACCAAGACCGCCGGGTCTTTGCCAGCCCCTCCCAACAATCTATCTACCCGATCCGCGATGTGCCGTACCCAAGCACCCGGGAGACAACAGACTGTACGGCGATCACGGTCCCGGTAGCAGATTGCCCTATCTGCCTTCCTGATGATAGAATCCCCTACCACCACCATTTGACTAGGTACCTCTCTATCTTTTATCCCAACCGCGCCAGAGGGACCGCACCTCTGGATGCTAGAGGGAGCAGTCTCCTCCGGCACCGTCATTTCTTCACTATCATCCTCCGATTCCTCGTCCAATCGGGCAAATTTGTTCGGGTTTGATAGTTCAGAGATGTCGTGCCTCCCCCTCTTTTTCTTCCTTCTAACTGTGACCCAACTGGCTAGCTGATCATCATCCTCTTCTACCAGTGACCCCTCCCGCAACTCCTCCACCGTTCTGTCTAAACTACGCTCGAGATTGTGAATCTCCCTCAGTTGCGTAACGGTTTGCTCTAGATCAGTTACCTGGGCTTCCAGGGCAACCGTTCGCACACACCTCGTGCAGATGTATTCACACTGGGCCGGTAGCTCCAGGTGTGCATACATCTTGCACGACATGCACTGAGTGAGGTCCTCAATCACAGCCCCTCCCATATTGTTTGCAAGGTCTAACTCCCTGTTACACTCAAAGAAAAAGCAGCAAAAATAAAAAATAGAAGACAAGCAATATCACTTATACAATAATTAAGCTGGCTTATACTTATCTATCTTTGTGCGGTTCTTGGTCCTTCACTTTCATGCAGCCGTAGTACTCTCTCCTGCGGCACCTATACTCCACTTAGCAGTTGCAGTTGTTCCAGCTCACTGCTCCTCCTTTTCACTCGGCTTCCAGCTCCTGCTAAGAAAAAAAAAATGCCCCTCACACCCGCACAATCACAGCCCCTCTGCTACTCCAAGTAAGAGACCCTCTCACTCACTCACAAGGTCAGCCCCTTGCAGCCTCACCAGAAGTTTAATGGTACTGTAAATGTGTGTTCCTGATTGTGTATTATAAAACTCACCTTTTTCTGTATTCTAACTCACCTTTTTGCTGTTTCCAACTCACACTTAGAAATCCCAGCAGCACTTGGAAGAGACCAGCCACACAGAGCAGGCTCCAAGAGTCTAGTCACTGCTTATATAGGTTCACCCAGCTGCTTCAATCAGCCCCTCACCCTCCTGATTACTCCTGATTACTCACACCTGAGTTAACCCCTCTGGCTATCACCTCACACTTTGTTTTTTTATTTTTTTCCCTCCAAAAGGAAAAAAAAAAACCAGTACAGATATATTAAAACAAAAAGAAACAGTATAGATACAAACAATCAATCAGAATCAGATTAATTTCTCTCACAAAATTGCTATTCCTATATTGATAAACAGAGATTAATCAGAGTTCACCTTTTTGCTGTTTCCAACTCACACTTAGAAATCCCAGCAGCACTTGGAAGAGACCAGCCACACAGAGCAGGCTCCAAGAGTCTAGTCACTGCTTATATAGGTTCACCCAGCTGCTTCAATCAGCCCCTCACCCTCCTGATTACTCCTGATTACTCACACCTGAGTTAACCCCTCTGGCTATCACCTCACACTTTGTTTTTTTATTTTTTTCCCTCCAAAAGGAAAAAAAAAAAACCAGTACAGATATATTAAAACAAAAAGAAACAGTATAGATACAAACAATCAATCAGAATCAGATTACTTTCTCTCACAAAATTGCTATTCCTATATGGATAAACAGAGATTAATCAGAGTTCACCTTTTTGCTGTTTCCAACTCACACTTAGAAATCCCAGCAGCACTTGGAAGAGACCAGCCACACAGAGCAGGCTCCAAGAGTCTAGTCACTGCTTATATAGGTTCACCCAGCTGCTTCAATCAGCCCCTCACCCTCCTGATTACTCCTGATTACTCACACCTGAGTTAACCCCTCTGGCTATCACCTCACACTTTGTTTTTTTATTTTTTTAACACATGTAACTGTGACAGGGAAGGTGGCCCCTCTCAGCACTGGGCCCCATAGCAGCTGCACTCCCTACACCTATGGTAGCTACACCCTGTATATAACACATGTAACTGTGACAGGGAAGGTGGCCCCTCTCAGCTCTGGGCCCCATAGCTGCTGCACTCCCTGCACCTATGTTAGTTACGCCCTTGGCGAGCCCGCATGGGGCTCTGTTGCACTCGTACCCCCACCGGCAATCTGGCAGCCAGGATCCCGGCATCAGGATGCTGACCGCTGGGATCCCAACCGCCGGTTACATGATCCCAACGCATGATAGAGCATATGGTACTTGCCTATTCTCCTGCAATGTCTTGGAGACTCCAGGATAGCAGGCACCAAGGTGTAGGCATATCTTCAGTAATGCCTCAGTTCCACACGCTGATGCCCACTTCCCATGTGAAGTGACCAGTTCAGGCGAGCTGATGACGCTATTCCTGCTGAATCCCATCATCATGGCCCCTTCCCCCGCTCTACAATGATGTAATCGTGGCTTTATATACTGTGCCTTGATGATGCTATTCTGCTGTCATGCCCCCGCACTGCCCACATGGTTGCGCCATACCGCTCCCAACTGGCAGCCAAGAACTTGGTAAGTGTGTGATATCTGGGCCCTGTAGCTCACCAGCAAAAAAGTATCTATTTTTTAACCATTTTATCACCCCCACATCCACTGCACACAATGGGGTCTATGTACTAAGCCTTGGAGAGAGATAAAGTGGATGGAGATAAAGTACCAGCCAATCAGCTCCTGTCATTTTTCAAACCCAGCCTATAATATGACAGTTAGCAGCTGATTGGCTGGTACTTATCTCCATCCACTTTATCTCTCTACAAGGCTTAGTAAATAGACTCCAGTATTTGTAACGAGCCCCGGTGCTTTAGCCTACCAAACACCCACCACAACCAATTTTGCAACTAAACACTGTAAAGCATGAGAGGACATGGGCTGTTATCCGATGTCTCTACTGTACAGCTGGCCACACGCAGGCCCATCCCACCTCTGGAGCTGCGGCCCAGGATTATTGATCAATTTGACCTCACACTTGGATGGCCATACCTGACATGGACCAGTAAAACAGCCCAATGGGGTTTCTGGAGGATCTATGAGGCTAATTTAGACCTGATCGCTCGCTAGCTGTTTTTGCAGTCCTGCGTTCACATAGTCGCCGCCCACCGGGGAGTGTATCTTAGCTGTGCAAGTGTGCGATCGCATGTGCAGCCGAGCAGTACAAAAAGATTTTGCGCAGTTATTGAGTAGCCCAGGACTTACTCAGCCGCTGCGATCACTTCAACCTGTCTGGGAATGGAATTCACGTCAGACACCCGCCCTGTAAACGTTTGGGAACGCCTGCGTTTTTCCAACCACTCCCAGAAAACGGTCAGTTGACACCCACAAATGCCTTCTTCCTGTCAATCTCCTTGCAATCGCTCATGTGAATGGATTCTTTGCACAAACCCGTCGCAGAGCAACGAACCGCTTTGTACCTGTGCGACGTGCCTGCACATTGCGGTGCATACGCATGCGCAGGTCTGATCTGATGGCAGCGCTGCAAAAACCGCTAGCGAGCGATCAGGTCTGAATTAGGCTCTATAAACACTGTGTTATGTGCACATTAAGTGGTATAAATGAAAATGTATGGAACATGAGTAATTAACATGAATTAAAAACAAATCATCACATTATAATGAAGTCCAGTAAACATGACACGATGGGAGTTGTAGTGCACAAAGGTCCTCCTAGACAGATCCGCACATGACATTAAACCATGCACTGGGCTCAGCCACCAAGCATCCTTGGAACTTGTTTTAAAATGTTGCCAAGTATGACAGTCACATATCAAAGTAATAAGTGTATCTATTATATAAAAGCGAAAATCTATCCTTCATCCTTCTGTCTTTCTATACAAATCCATAGTTTACAAGCAACGATCGTGAAATTTTACATACGAGCATATTAAAACACGGCGGAGGCAACTAAAACAATTAGAAATCCCTAGCACCCCTAGACAGCAGCACAGAGTATATCAGGAGACAGCATAACTCCGGAATTGCTGGAGCAATGTACTCAAATCTTGGTACACATATGCCTTACAATCTGGGAACAAACACTGTGTGAGGAAGACACCCCTAGCACCCCTAGGGGTGAGGCAGCAGCACTGAGTATTTCAGCAGACAGCATAACTCTGGTACACATATGACTTTTACTGTGGAAACAGACACTGTGGGAGTCAGACACCCCTAGCACCCCTAGGGGTGGGACAGCAGCACAGAGTATGTCAGCAGACAGCATAACTGTGGAAGGCCTGGAGCAATTTACACCAAACTTGGTACACATCTCACAATCTGCAAACTCTGTAGGGGTTAGACACCCCTAGGGGTGGGACAGCAGCACAGAGTATGTCAGGAGACAGCATAACTCCTGAATGCCTGGACCAATTTACAACAAACTTGGTTCACATATGACTTGCAAGCTGGGAACAAATACTGTGGGGGTAAGATACCCCTAGCACCCCTAGGGGTGAGGCAGCAGCACAGAGTTTTTCAGAAATCAGCATAACTCTGGAATGCCTGAAGCAATTTACACAAAACTTGCTACACATATGACTTACACTCTGGGAACAAATACTGTGAGGGTAACACACCACTAGCACACCTAGGGGTGGGCCAGCAGCACAGACTATATCAGGACATGCATGATATCTCAGTGATGACAGGGCTGCATGTGACAGGGCTAGTGACATGATGTGAGGAGGGGAATGGAGGCAGCAGGAAGCCACAGACTGAGAGTTGTATAGTGGGAAGAGCAGGGTCCCTTGGGGGATCAAAAAGGGGTGCGGCCACTACACAAAGTGCATAAGGGAAGCAAGATATGCCTACATACTAGATCTCCAATCCAGTGGCGGAACTAGCGAGCGGTGGGCCCAGGTGCGACAAAATGCTTTGGGCCCCCCATCCCATCCAAGTCCACCCCCTCACCCCTGGAGAGGATCTGGTGAGGGGGACCTGCTTACGGCCAGAGAAATGGATACCTAGCAACAGTGCCGTAACTAGACATTTTAGCACTGTGTGCAAGAAACAGCATCGGAGCCCCACCCCTGCATGCAAAACAGGGGCAGTGCACGCCGTAGGCGCGCGCAAAAATACATAGTGGCGTGGCTTCGTGGGGAAGGGGTGTGGCCACAAAATAATACCAATTCATAAAACGGTGCACAATAGTCTCCATCAGGGCCGTAACTACGTGTGTGCCAAGTGGGCTTGGCACACAGCGCAGTTGCCCTGAGGGCGCACGGCCAGCAGCATGTAATGAGTCAAATTGACTCATTACATGCCGCCTCTGCTGTGTGCGCCGTGCGCCGCACTGGAGGGAGAAGAGACCAGCGCCGGGCAGCGGACAAGGAGGAGGAGGGAGGGGGAGCAGGGAGCCGCAGCAGCGCTATTTCATTGGTAGTAAGCGCCGCTGCAGCATCACCCTCTCCTTCTGTATTGGCTGCCCGGCGCTGCTATGGATGCTGGGATGCGGTTCCCTCATCCCAGCATCCACAGCAGCGCCAGGCAGCCAATACGGAAGGAGAGGGGGATGCTGCAGCGGCGCTTACTACCAATGAAATAGCGCTGCTGCGGCTCCCTGCTCCCCCTCCCTCCTCCTCCTTCTCACCTCACTGCCTGCACCGAGAGGGAGATGCCAGCACGAGGAGCCTGTCAGCGGGGAGAAGGTAAGTATATCCCTCTCTCTCTCTCTCTCTCTCTCTCTCTCTCTCTCAGGGGGACACCGTCTGCCGCAATGTGTAAAAAGGGGGCCTGGCTGCCGCAATGTGTAAAAAGGGGTCCTGGCTGCCGCAATGTGTAAAAAGGGGTCCTGGCTGCCGCAATGTGTAAAGAGGGGGCCTGGCTGCCGCAATGTGTAAAAAGGGGGACTGGCTGCCGCAATGTGTAAAGAGGGGGCCTGGCTGCCGCAATGTGTAAAAAGGGGGACTGGCTGCTGCAATGTGTAAAAAGGGGGCCTGGCTGCCGCAATGTGTAAAAAGGGGGACTGTCTGCCGCAATGTGTAAAAAGGGGGACTGTCTGCTGTAATGTGTAAAAAGGGGGACGCTGTCTGCTGTAATGTATATAAGGGGCTCTACCTGGTGTAGTGGCGCTACTGTGCAGCGAAATTTGAATAATGTAGACTACTGTGCACCGTAGTATGAATTGCTATTATTTTGTGGCCACGCCCCTTCCCCGTGAAGCCACTGCCCCTATCTTACATGGGGGGGGGCGCCACTGTCGTTTCTTGCACACAGTGCTAAAATGCCTAGTTACGGCACTGGTCTCCATTATTCAAATTATGCCGCACAGTAGCACCACTACACCAGGTAGAGACCCTTTTACACCTTACGGCGGACAGATTCCTCTTTTTACACATTACAGCAGACAGCGTCCCCTTTTTACACATTACGGCAGACAGCGTCCCCCTTTTTACACATAACGGCAGACAGCGTCCCCTTTTTACACATTGAGGCAGACAGCGTCCCCTTTTTACAAATAACGGCAGACAGCGTGCCCTTGTTAAACATAGCGGCAGACAGCGTACCCTTTTTACACATAACGGCAGACAGCGTGCCCTTGTTACACATAGCGGCAGACAGCGTACACTTTTTACACATAACGGCAGACAGCATCCCCTTGTTACACATTACGGCAGACAGCGTCCCCTTGTTGCACATTATGGCATACAGCGTCCCCTTTTTACACATTGCGTCAGGCAGATTCCCCCTTTTTACACATTACGGCAGACAGCGTGCCCTTGTTACACATTACGGCAGACAGCATCCCCTTTTTACACATTGCGTCAGGCAGATTACCCCTTTTTACACATTACGGCAGACAGCATGCCCTTGTTACACATTACGGCAGACAGCGTCCCCTTTTTACACATTGCGTCAGGCAGATTCCCCCTTTTTACACATTGTAGCAGGCAGATTACCCCTTTTTACACATTGCGGCAGGCAGATTACCCCTTTTTACACATTGCGCCAGGCAGTCCCCCTTTTTACACATTGCGTCAGGCAGTCCCCCTTTTTGTAGATGGAAAGAAAGAAAGAAAGAAAGAAAGAAAGAAAGAAAGAAAGAAAGAAAGAAAGAAAGAAAGAAAGAAAGAAAGAAAGAAAGAAAGAAAGAAGAATTATACTTACCCTCTCCACTGGCTCAGGCTCCTCGGTGCAGCTTCTGGTCACGATTCCCAGGCAGGAGAGAAGGAGGAGGAGGGAGGAGGGAGCCGCAGCAGCGCTGTGTTATTGGTGGAGGCGCTGCTGCTGCTGCCCCTCTGCTTCACTATAGGCTGTTCTCGGAAGACAGCCTATAGTGAAACAGAGGGCAAGCAGCAGCAGCGCCTCAACCAGTAGTAAAGCGCTGCTGCGGCTCCCTCCTCCACCTCCCTCCTCCTCCTTCTCCCCCGTACCGCTGCTCCTCTCCTCTCTGTCCGGGCGGCTGTGTGCTGCGGGCAGTGGTTGCCCGCAGCACACAGCGGCATGTAATGAGTCAGTTTGACTCATTACATGATTTGGGCCCCTGGACAGTGGCGGGCCCCAGTGCAACGCATTGGTTGCACTGGCGGTAGTTCCGCCTCTGCTCCAATCAATGTAAATTAACAAACTATCATTCTAAATTACCATCCTCATCCCGTACCAAAGCACAGGTATTCAGCTATCTACAATGTTATTTATACTGTGTGTTTAATATTTCCATTTATTTTTGTAAACAGACATTCTTAAAATCCAGGGTAACGCCGGGTACTCTAGCTAGTATATACTAAATCATCTGTCACAGTAGCAATATTCTGGGCATATTGGAAGTCTCGCAACAGAACATTTATAGATGGAGTTTAAGATCATACATGTTAACATTCAACAATATGCTATGTCGGCATGCCCTCTCATGGAGTCTATGTAAGTCATTAGCAAAACCAAATGCTCCATCTACATACAGTACAGCGCAGGCACAAGGTCATCATGCAATAAGTGATATGCCAGACAGACTTTTATACCTAAGTTTCCTTTTGATGCTTGATCCAAATAATGTATCACTAACAATGACATTACTGTGAAGTGAAGGAGAGATGATTAGGATGGTCACCTGTAACACACATGCAATGTTTCTGTGACATGGAAAAACAATGGAAGAAATGTTATAGAGTCACCTTCATTGTTGTCCTAGTTGATAGGATAACCAGAAGAGTAGCTTTGGGTGGAGTGTCATGAGATTAAATGAAAACAAAAAAGTTATGTACCCTCCAGGTTCCGTTCTCAGCAGTCCGGCTGTCGGTACAATGGTGCCACGTGGTGCCACAGGGCACAGCCACGCTCACTGTCCACTCAACCTCTTTCCAACACGTCCAGCGGGTGTGAACAAGTCAAGTGGATGTCATTACCTATTCCCTGTGAATGTCACCTTGCGGGCCCGCCTTACAGTTTTATATATGATGGTATTGAATAATACATTTCTAGTGCGCCAGCAAAAAAAACAACTCTTATTTCTTCTCCTCTTTATACGCTCATGTGGCTGATTAAACCAGGTGAAATGCAGACTTGCGGTCAGCCAGCCACAGAAACTGTATAATTTGTGAGTTTCCTGCTTTAATGGGATAGTATAGTTAGTATAGTTATCTCTCTCTCTATATATAGATAGATAGATAGATAGATAGATAGATAGATAGATAGATAGATAGATAGAGTTCGATATATATATACACACATAACGGAAAATGATTAATTCAGCCTCTTAGATAAAGAGCTTTGTTTCCTTATAAAATATAAGCAGTGATTTAGTCTAGAAATTCCTGTCACTTATATTTTCCCTTTACCTATATATTGAGGCACTCTGTACAATATTGCCTTATACTTCATTTTCTACACTATTCTAATTTTTTTTAAACTAGAAACTCATGTGTATCCAGTTGTAATTGATGTAGAAAATGTATATGTAAGATAGCTGTAACTCTGTTCTTTCTTGCTGGTTACTGTGACATCACACCTAGCCTGTGACATCACAAGCCCGTGACATCACAATGCTTCTTCCGGTAACATTCTATCTACAGCTGCTGACGTTTGCAGTTTCCATGCAGGAAGACAGGTAGGAGGAGGTGAGTCCTACATAGCAGGGTATGATGGAGAGGGGTAAGGAAGACAGAGTGCAGTAGAGTCAGCTGAAAGGCAAGACAAGATAGACAGAACAGGGAATACAGGTACAAGGACACATAAATAGGAGAAGCGCAGGAAGGAACAACATATTTAGGAATAAAAATGTAGCGTTACAGGAATAAAGAGGGCAGTATGGAAGATAAGCATACATACAGAGGATGCAGATAACCTGGGTCTCAATGAGGCAGGATCGTGGCTTTTGGATGAAAAAGTTAATAAAATAGATAAATGGGATATTGATAACTTTGAAAGTATCTTGTTTGGTTTAAGGAAAATTGGGAAACTGGTTGACTCATGGACATTTTATTGTACTTAAACAAGTACTATGCTTAATGATAGTCTTTTGTGTTTTTTAGATCATCTGGCAAAGAGATTTGCAGAGTGTCGAGTGACCGGCAAAGAGATCTGCAAAGTGACAGTTGAAGACAACGGGAGGGGTCGCAGAGATAGCAATGACTGGCGTATAACATGCAGGAGGTAAGTTACCATACTCTCTCTGCACATGTTACATCTGCCCCACCTGCAGTGCACATGGTTTTGACCATTAGGGAACAAATTTGCTGCTGCGATCAGGTCTGAATTAGGCCCAGTGTATGATACTAACATGGTCCTAGCACTAGGGAAGACCTGGAGCAGATAACTTGGGTCTCTATGAGAAAGGATCTTGGGTTTTGGATAAAAAGTCAATAAAATAGATAAATTGCAAATGAATAAAAATGAAAGTACATAACAAAATGTAGTAGTATAATTATACACATAGTATGTCTGACCAGTAAATTCTGGTTATTTAGATCATCATTTGGCAAAGTTCTGGCAAAGAGATTTGCAGAGTGTCAGGTGACCGGCAAAGAGATCTGCAAAGTGTCAGTTGAAGACGACGGGAGGGGTCGCAGAGGAATTAGTGACTGGAGAATAGCATGCAGGAGGTAAGTTACCATACTTGTGTAATTGTGTGTGTGGTGGGGAGTATTGGGAGCATAGTACAAAACATAGGGTCTATGGTGGGGGAGAGCGGACAATACAAAACATGCAGAAGGGGGCAACTTGGTATAGCACATACAGATGGTGTGAGGGCACAATACAAAAACATAAAAATTGTGGCGTACTCTATAGGACATATAGAGAAAGGACATACACTTTTGGGGGTTGCGAGATGTAGAAAATACTGTAATACAGAAAAACAGGAAGGGTGGGGAGACCATGACACAGAACATACAGATCGGGGAAAGAACAATACAGATTGGGGGAGATAGTTAAATGGCTGACATTTACAGTATATCAATGAACTGGGGGCAGGTGTACAAAGCCTGGGAGAGTGAAAAAGTGGAGAGAGATAAACTAACAACCAACCAGCTCCTAGTTGTCATTTTTCAAACACAGCCTGTAACATGGCACTTAGGAGCTGATTGGCTGGCACTTTACCTCTCTCCACTTAACACTCTGAAGGGCTTAATACATCTCCCCCATAGAATAACCAAATGATGAAATGGTACAGAATGGTATAAATGATGTGAATTGGAGCTGTAAAAAGTGACTGTTTCCGTATCTTTACATATAATAAAGGTGACATAGTCCTTTCCCTAGAGTCCTTCTCCTTACCGCCCAGGGGGCCTGATTCAGATGCGGACGCAGAGCTGCTGTTGCACCAAGTGGCTCAATGCTTTTTCACTGTGCATGTGTGTAAGCTGCACTGCGCACAAAATGAAATCAAGCTCACATAGAGGATCCCATCACAAAGTGATTGACAGGAAGTCAGCATTTGAGGTGGTAACTGGGGTGGCTAACTGTATACAGGCGTGTCAGGTCCATTCAAACACCGTTCCATGTGCGTGCATAAATTACCCATTGCGACTTGTGTTGCTGCTGGAGAGACCCCCGTGTCTAGGAGACTTGCTCAGCCTACGACTGCTCAGACTCACAATGCAATGGTGAATGGCAAGATTGCAGCAGCGATCACTTCAACAACCACAACTGAATCAGGCCCACAATTACACCATTATATTTTACTATTTCATCACATTTAACAACTAAGGGGTCAGTTTAATTAGGTGCGAGTTTGTCTTACAACAGCCGCACTTTCCGGTAGCCCCATAGGCTGAATCTGGCCATGAAGGGTGTGAGTTTGGATGCTGTTGAAACGTCGCAGCAATGGTAACTCGTACCTAATTGGATTGACCCCTAAATGTTAGCAATTTATAGCTTTTATTATTTACTGGTCAAATTTCTTTTCTGAAGGTACCCACTAATTACTAAAAGAGAGAACTTATCCCCCCAATGTGTGTATTGTATAAAAACAATGGGCCCTTTGGTATAATTGTCCTTATTTTAGGTATTTTCCATGTTCTCAGTAGTTAGAGTAACATATTTACATAGAGAGATCTTTATCTCTACACAACCACACCACTGTTTGCAGTTTGTCTTTCTGCTTGTTCATCCACTAACAATGATTTTTCATCTCTTCCTCTTCGTCTACACGCAGTATGTGATCCCTGAATAGCTGCCCTGGGAGGAAAGCTGCGGACACATGCTCCCAATGTTGGGACACATGCATTACCTCTTAGGAGATGTGGTAAAGATGCCGGCTGTCGGGTTTACGGCAGTCAGAATACTGACACTGGGATCCCAACACTTCAGAATCCCGACGTTGGAACTCCGAATGGGCAAGGATACTGATGCCCTTATCCCCACGATCATAGGTTTAGGGCTGGGCAAGGGGGGTTAGGTTTAGGCATCAGGCACGGGGGAGGGGGGGGGGGTTAGGCTGCAGGGGAGAGTTAGGTTTAGGCGTCAGGCGGGGGGGTTAGGTTTAGGCGTCAGGCGGGGGGTTAGGGTTAGGCTGCGGGTGGGGGGAGCTTAGGGCTATTCACCCCCGGGCGTGATTAGGCTGTGGGGAGGGAGATTTAGGTTTAGGCGGGGGGATTAGGTTTAGGCATCAGGCAGGGGTTAAATTTAGGCTGTGGGTGGGGGGAGGTTAGGGTTAGGCACCCTTGGGGGTGGTTAGGCTGTGGGGAGGGAGGGTTAGGTTTAAGCATTTGGTGGGGGGGGTTAGGTTTAGGCGTCAGGTGCTGGGTTAGGTTTAGGCTGCGTGTGGGGGGAGGTTAGAGTTAGGCTGTGGGTAGGGTGGGTTAGGGTTAGGCACCCCCGGGAGTGGTTAGGCTGCGAGGGAGGTAGGGTTAGGTTTAGGCAGCAGAGACGGAGGGCGGTTGGTTAGGCTGCGGGAAAGGGAGAGTTAGGTTTAGGCAGCAGGGATGGAGGTTAGGATTAGGCACCTCCGTGAAAGGGTTAGGTACAAAGGGGTGAGGTTAGAGTTAGACTGAAGACAGGCAGGGTTAGGGGGATGTGGAGAGGGTTAGGCATCAGGTGGAGGGGTTAGGGTTAGGCTGCGGGTGGGGGGAGGATAGGGTTAGGCTGCGGGTAGGGTGGGTTAGGGACCCCCGGGGGTGGTTAGGCTGCGGGGGAGGGAGGGTTAGGTTTAGGCATCAGGTGGAGGTTAGGATTAGGCTGTGGGTGGGGGAAGTTAGGGTTAGGCTGTGGGTAGGGTGGGTTAGGCACCCCTGGGAGTGGTTAGGCTGCGAGGAAGGGAGGGTTCGGTTTAGGCAGCAGGGACGGAGTTAGGATTAGGCACCTCCGTGGGAGGGTTAGGCACAAAGGGGGGAGGTTAGGGTTAGATTGCGGACAGGCAAGGTTAGGTGGGTGGGGAGAGGAGAGAACACCCCTTACTCAACCCTGTCGGTCTTTTCTGTACTGGGATCCCGGCATCGGTATGACAACCACCGGGATCCCATGCGCTGGGATAGCATACTAACCCCTCTATTAGTACACCTCTTAATGCCCAGAGGGAAGGGCGATCCTGAGGCCATGGTTCCCCGGAGGTTTCCCCCCAAGGGGGTTTTACCTCTCCTGAGTGCTGAAGGATGACTCTTCATGAGTCCAGAGGTGTAGCTTTTATGCCATAATGAGTACCAATCTCATGCCCGTCCCTGCAATGTATAAGAAGTAAAATAATTGCTAATGCGATCACTTTACTTCTGGGTTTAGACCCTGGCTGCGCTAGTTCTTATGTGCATTCGTCAGACTGCGTATGCGAGAGCAGACAGTAATGCAGAGGGATCCCAAGGATCCTTCTCCTGGGAATTATTGCATAATGTAGCCCACAGGCTACAAAAGCCATTTAGAAATGGCATTAGCTGCCGGGCCAAGCTCAGAAATGCTTTGCATTCTGGAGCTTGGTGAGTTTCACAGTTTACTATCTGCCATAGAAACTTTTGGTGGCTGCTTTCGTGTTCAAAATAGGAGGAACGCAATAGATATCTCAAATATCCATTGCAGTCCCCAATACATGCATCAAGGGCTGGTTAATATTTGTGGGCAGCACCCAAAACCGACTGTTTTTGGAGATGTCTCGCAAATATTATTTATTAAATATTCCACTTAATAAACTTTTTATATTTTAAAATAAACTAAAAAATGTTTTATGTATTCATTGACTGAGTCTCCCGTCTTTACTGAATGCTAATTTCACAGGGTCCGCAAATTATTACTGAAATGACTGTTACTCTACTATCCTGCTGGTGCTCCTGGCCTGCTGTATAGCAACCTGATATATATTTTATATACAGCACTCTTGGGGAGATGTATCAAGCCTTGGAGAGAGATAAAGTGCAGATGTCCAAACCACCGAATCATCTTCTGTCACTTATCTAGCACAGTACATGAAATGATACCTGTACTTAGAAGCTTCATTTGATTTGGGCAAATACTCAAATTTATCTCTCTCCATGGCTTGATACATCTCCCAGAAAATATCATGTCTTCCTTTCACTTAATTAACAAGTTAAATTAATTAATTGTCTTGGAAACAGGGTAAGAAATTCACAGTATAAGATAATGTTATAAAGGCTTGTCAATACCTCCTGGTACATTTACATTGATTTATCATTCACATTTATTCCATGCCAGACAGGGGCAGATTGGGAACGTAAAGTGTCCCTGGAAATATATGAGAAGTGGCCTCATGTAGGTTGGAGTACAAAGCTATAAGCGAGGCCCAACACAAATTGGGCTTAAGCAAATTGTTAGCATTACCCACAATGGTAGTAAGCAAGGCTAATGCAGCATGGTAGGCAGTCACAGCACCAGCAGTAGGATCGTGTCACAGGAGGAGGTGGAGATCACACCGGTGGGTGAGGCATTGCACTGGTAGGCAGTCACATCACCTGCAGGAGGATCTTGTCAAAGGAAGTGGAGATCACACCAGTAGGTGAGGCATGGTACTGGTAGGCAGACACATCACCTGCAGGAGAATCATGTCACAGGAGGTGGAGATCACACCAGTAGGTGAGGCATTACACTGGTAGGCAGTCACAGCACCAACAGGAGGATCGTGTCAAAGGAGGTGGAGATCACACCAGTAGGTGGGACATTACACTGGACATAGGTGAGGCATTGCACTGGCAGGCAGTCACAGCACCAGCAGGAGGATTGTGTCAAAGGAGGTGGAGATCACACCAGTAGGTGGGACATTACACTGGAAGGCAGTCACTGCAGGAGGATCTTGTCAAAGGAAGTGGAGATTCCGGGATTTGTCGCTAAAAGCATTGCATAACAACGATGCTCTTTATACCCGTACGACGCGCGTGCGCATTGCAGCGCATACGCATGTGCAGTTTTGTGTCGTTTTTGTACCTGATCGCAACGCTGTGAAAATCGGCAGCGAGCGTTCAACTCGGAACAACCTCCTTTATGCATATGCTGCTACAATACCCTTCCCTGATGCACATCTGTACGTCAGAATATACAAGGACTGATATGCCAACTTTCAGTGTCTACTGACACTGCAGTCATGCCATTAATCTACTTCTGATTTTATTGATTTTTCATTCTACAAACCCTTTTTTTTTTTTACTTTATATGTTTCAAAGTACAGGGAGGAGGACCACACACTACAAGCAGCACAGTACAGTACAGGGAGGGAGCACACACAAGTAGTGAAACACAGACACAGGGGACCAACGCAGCAGAATCTGTCCCAGTGGCCAATCCGCCCCTGATTACATACATAGCCACCTTATTACATACATAGCCACCACATTATTACATGAATAGCACCATATTATACAAATAGCACCGCATTACACGTATAGCACCGCATTACAGGGGTCATTCTGAGTGATCGCTCGCTAGCAGTTTTTAGCAGCCATGCAAACTCTATGCCACCGGCCACTGGGAGTGTATTTTAGCTTAGCAGAAGTGCGAACGTTTTTATCGCAGAGCGCCTGCAAAAAAATGTTGTGCCGTTTCAGAGTAGCTCAAAACCTACTCAGCGCTTGCAATCACTTCAGACTATTCAGTTCCGGATTTGACGTCACACACCCACCCAGCGTTCGCCCAGCCACGCCTGTGTCTTCCCTAGCACACCTGCATTTTTCCAAACACTCCCTAAAAATGGTCAGTTGCCACCCAGAAATGCCCACTTCATGTCAATCACTCTGCGGCAAGCAGTGCGACTGAAATGCATCGCTAGACCCTGTGCAAATCTGCATCGTTCGCTGTGCCTGTATGTCGGCCGTGCGCATTGCCCTGCATACGCATGCACAGAACTGCTGTTTTTTTAACCTGATCGCTGCGCTGCGAACAAATGCAGCTAGCGATCAACTCGGAATGACCACCTACATGTATATCACTACACGTATAGCACTGCATTACACAAATAGCACCTCATAACACGAATAGCACAACATTACAGGTATAGCACCGCACTCCACGTATAGCACCGCATTATATGACTAGCACCATATTACATACATAGCCACCGCATTACATACGTAGCCACCGCATTACATACGTAGACACCGCATAAATAGGCCCATCATCATGGACAGATATTGGGCAGCTATAGGGGTGAAGGACGTTGCATTAGAGATTGTCCCAGGGCTGGCTGTGAGTGCTGCCTGGTCAGCTGGCATCCTGAGAACAAGGTACATCCTGCTCCTGTCCAGTCCCCAAACCATACACTGTGACCAGGGACGCCCTAACCCTTATACTACAATGATAATGCAAATAATGTAATTAAAAATAGCCTCTCTGCCGGGTCCCCTTCAGTGCTCAGTCGCCGCTCAGGCCAGTTTAGTGAGAGTGCGGGAGCTGGGGTGGCAGCGGGTGTAGTGAACCCGGCTCCGACCATAGCTTTGCTGCTGCTCCTGGGCCGGGCTTGTTAGAGAGACCTTTGGCCGGTGCCAGGGAGAGGATGCTGCTGGGCTGGTTAACTTTCTCGCGGTCCCCATTGGTAGAACAGCATCACCACTTTTCACGGCTAGCGGCACCTGGAAGTGCCCGCTAGCCTAACTTTCGGATTGCATTCCAATGAACCACAAGTGCTGGAAGCAGTGTAAGCCAGCCCAGCCTGAGTGTGAATCGGCCTGGCTGAGGGAGATATGGGACCGGCCCATCGGAATCTGTTATGGTGTCCTGGTGGGTCAATCCGCCCCTGCCCGCACATGCTCCAATGTTCCGCAGAAGGGGAAATTGTTTATTGCATTTGGAAGCCCCCCTCTAGAAGGAAGCAGCTCAATTAGATGACCCAGAGACACGAGAGTGACCTGGAGTAGATTTTTGCCTGACCAAGGAATGATTTAATTGCTGCAACTGGTTAGACAAATTTTCCGCCCAAGGCGGATTGACCATAGGGACAATTTGTGGCTGTAAGGCGTTCCACCAGAGTACCCAGTATGTTTGTGAACGCAGCCCAGGGTGGCTCCTGATTGGTTATAGGAGCTGCGGATTGACTGGGAGATGTATGATACATAGTACACAGACCATCATACACAGCTTCCCCTCTGGTAAATCTTTGGCACACACTCTGCATGATGCAGGAGAGTCCATAGACTTACTGCCCTTCTTGTTAGACATTGTACATAAATGCAACAACAGAGCGAATTAGTACGATAAAGCCAGAGTACAATACCTGTGAATAAATCCGTTAGTATGTGACTGTAGACACAGGGGGTGATTCAGACCTGATCGTAGATGTGCTAAATTTAGCACATTTACGATCAGCTTCGCTGACGTGCGGGGGGACGCCCAGCACAGGGCTAGTCCGCCCTGCATGTCAGGACCTGCCCCGTCACATAAGTACAAAAGCATCGCACAGCGGCGGTGCTTTTGACTGTAGGAGTAGCTCCCAGCCTGCGCAGCTCCAGCACGCTGGCAGGGAGCTACTTGTCGCTGCCTGGGTCGCAGACCTGCATGTGACGTCATGCAGCCGTCGCGGCCAACCCCTCCATTGGTCTGGGCACGCCTGCATTGCCCGGACTGCACCCCCTAAACAGAGTCCAGATGCCACCGCCCCGCCCAGCGACCGCCTCTGCCTGTCAATCAGGCAGAGGCGATCGCAGGGCTAAGACAACCGTCGGCTGTCTGACATGTGCCGGCGCAGTGCGGCGCATGCGCACTTCAGACCTGATCGCTGTTGTGAGTGTTCAGGTCTGAATTAGCCCCACAGTACACAACGCCAGCGAACAAAGCTGGTATTATGTGACTTGAGTAGACAGTAGAATCTATGTAATAGGTAAATACTGTGATACACTATATATATATATATATACATATATATATATATATATATACTGTATATATATAGATAGATAGATAGATAGATAGATAGATAGATAGATAGATAGATAGATAGATAGATAGATAGATAGATATGACCCTGATTCAGACCTGATCGTAGCTGTGCAAAATTTTGCACGGGTATGATCAGCCCCCCTGACATGTGGGGGGATGCCCAGCACAGGGCTAGTCCGCCCCGCATGTCTGGCACTCCACCACCGCACGGGTGCAATAGCATCACATGGCAGCGATGCTAGCGCGCCCAGCGAGTAAGTCCCTACCTTCGCAGCATTGCTGCACTGGTAGGTGACTTTTTGCTGCGTCCCAGGTCGCAGCGAATGCGTGTGACATCATGCAGTTGCCGTGGCCCGCCCTCAGCACGGTCCAGGCACATGAGGCACGTCAATCAGGCAGAGGCAATCTCTGGGCTGAGATGCCGATCGCATCTCTGGCATGCTGCACATGCGCAATGCAGCACATGCGCATGCACAGTTCAGACCTGATCGCCCGCTGTGCGAAAACGCACAGCTTCAATCAGGTCTGAATTAGCCCCCTAGTCCCTTAGGGCAGTGGTTCTCAACCTCAGTCCTCAAGTACCTCCCACAGTTCATGTTTTCCAGGTCACCTAGCAGTTGAACAGGTGTATTCATTACTCACTGACACATTATAAAAGACCCACAGGTGGAGCAAATTATTTCACTTGCAATCCTGTGAGGAGACCTGGAAAATATGAACTGTTGGGGGTACTTGAGGACCGAGGTTGAGAAGCACTGCCTTAGGGGTACAGAATATAGTGATAGATACATCTGGGAAACACTGAAAGTGAAACCACACAGCAGATATGACAATAAAACTGCACTGGACTAGTATATATATATGTGTTTTATATATATATATATATATATATATATATAAAACACAGCGCGGTCCTAGACTGGGGGTATATATCAGAATATTCGTGCAATATGTCCTGTACTAGGTACACTTTTTCTTAACTAACGCTGTCTGTATAAAGACATGTAGAATACTCAAGTGTTTGTAAAGTCACAGCGCTGTATACAGGCGGCTTTACAAGGGAGACCTTGCCCTGCAGTCCCAGAGACAAGCCGCAACTATGCTTATAAGGTGGCACCCAGCGTCTCAGTCAGCAAGTGAGGGAGAGTGTCAGGCAGCTCCAGGGTGGGAAAACCTGCAGTAGATGTCGCCCTGGGCCAGGGAGAGGCTACAGGTCTAGCGCCAGCTCCCCTATGCTGGACTTCCACACCAGTTACTAGCGAGTCTTATTAAATGAGGCGTTAGTACACTTGACCTGTGCTCTATTGCCCTGGTGGTCAAGTGGGGTCCCTGCTCGGTGACAGTGTCCACGCCAGCGACTTGACCCATCTCCCTAGGTTGTGGACGGAACGCAATTTAATGGCAGGTCCCGAATGGGGGATTTTCTTACCTCCTCCCCATAGCAGCCACGCGAACAAGCAGAGTGACTGCAACCGCGTGCCTAAAGCCGGAGCGTCTCCGCTGCAAGTACCCGGGAACCAGTGATGTGCGGTCAGGTCAATGGCTGGGGAGGCACTGACTAGTATCACAGCCAGATTTACTGCATATACAGTACCACACCTTCCCAGTGATATTCAGGAATATGGCGCATGTGCAATAGATAGCAAAGACTCCAGAATCTTTACTTTCACTGTGCTGTGCTATTGTTCCAATGTTGTCACTGGAAAGATGGTGCTGCAGAGGAGGAGAGACACACTTTTCCATATCAAAGTATAGCAGGAGGAGGGGGGCGGCAGACGTGGACCCCCACCATGCCCCTCCAGCAAGCCCAAAGGAAGCACAGTACAGCAGGACCTCTGTATCTGGCTAAACCTGATCATCAACACAACACAACCGGAGAACACTGTGGTATCCATTCTATTGACATCTGTGCAATATCACCACACATACAAAGGTGGAGTAAAAAGCACACACGTAATACATGCTATAATACTGTGTTTAGCATATAATCTATCAACCTGTATACATTACACCTGGTTATAATCAGAAGGCACCTACAGATATGAGGCCAAATTATGCTCCATGTCCATGCGGGTGTACTAGGGTATGCCGGCGGACGGGCTTCCGGCGTCCAGCATACCGGCACCGGAATCTCGACCGCCGGCATACCGACAGCTGGGCGAGCGCAAATGAGTCCCTTGCGGGGCCACGCTATCTATTCTCCCTCCAGGGGGTCGTGGACCCCCAAGAGGGAGAAAAAATTTGGTATGCCGTCGGTCGGGACTCCGGCGCCGGTATGCTGGTCGTCAGGAGCCCGGCCGCCAGCAAACAGAAGACCACCCGTCCATGCTTGTCATTCTCTACCCAAGCTGTGCTCTGATGGGGCTCCCCTGCATACCATGCTCTGCCTCCAGGGACATGCAGCACAAACAGCATTGAATGCAGCGTCACCCATGGGCGGATCTAGACTTTTATTTTAGGGGGAGTATAATCCTTCACAGCAGAAAATAATATAATGTATAGTGTCTTAGAGAAATAACAAACTATATTTTAATATTCAGTTTATAACGGAAAAAAAAGTTTCCCTAGTAAGTGATCAAACCCATGTCCTCAGCATTATAAAACAAAGCACCTAACCATTAGGCCACCAAACAGCTCGGAGAATAGTTTATTTGGTTAGTAATATTAAAAGTAATAGAAAACAACACTTAAACAAAAAGAAAAATGTCACCTTAGTTGGGAATCAAAACCACGTCCTCAGCATTCAATCTAACTGATGCCTGTATCAGATAGTTATAGTTAAAACAGAATCTTAAAAATCAACACATCTGTTAAATTAATATAATAACAATCCTAAGTGGGGAAACTTTGACCTTTGTGATGGTAGACAATGTGCCTAACCACTAGCCCACCAGTTTAGTGACACAAGTGTGTCAGCTATCCCATGTATTACATCCAATCTGCAATCACTTGCCAGGAAGCCTGCAGGCTCCGCCTCCAAGAGACTGAGTGCCGGCCAGGAAAGTAGCTGTGATGAGATGGGTAGGGGGTGTCCCCAGCCCCTGCTCTGGCAGGTTGGCTGCCTCTGCCTGGGGCTGATGTTCAACTGTATGGTGGCTGTGTTAAGGTTACAGAGGAGGACCATGTTTGGGCACAGAGCGAGGGGTACCTGCCTGGGGGAACATACTGGTCACACACATTCAATGCCAGATCCTTAGAAACCTCCTCTCCGTGTATGGGAGGGGAGAGGTGATTGGAGGAGAGGTGTATAATGAGAATGATAGACAGAGTGGAGGGATAGAGAGAGACGCAGGGGCTTGCTTTGTTATAGGCTGAGCTGACAGCCCTGTCATTGAGGCAGAGTTAAGGTGTGTACACACGGGGCGGGATGTACTATAAGACATCGCCGCCCCTCGCCGCCTACCGCAGCGATACTAATCGCATATGTACTAAACATATGCAATTAGTATCGCAATGCGGTATAGGAGGCCCCCAGCGATGATGTCTGCCAGGGTCAGTGGGGGTCGGCGGGGGTCAGCGGGGGTCTCCGTCACCTCCCAGACTCGGGAGGTGACGTGTGCAGGGAGACCCCGGGCTACTCCTCCTCCCCCCTGCAGCCGGAAGGAGACAAGGCTGTGATCCGGGGGAGAAGGAGGAGGGGGGCCACACCAGCAGCGGCTCAGGTATGCCAGGGGGAAGGGGGGGGTCGTCGTGAGCGGTGCGGGGCGGCGGAGGGATGCGGCGGGTTCCGGCGGCGGCGGTAAGAATCCCATAGACTTCTATAGGGTATGGCCATAAAAAGATGGCGATACCCTATGGTGCGAAAACGCGGTGATCGGGAGTTAGTACATATGAAAATGCGGTAAAACAGGGGTTTTACTGCATTTTCCCTTTAGTAAATCCCGCCCACGGTGAGATATTTTCTTTCGATTTTGACTATATAGTCAAAATCGAAAGAAAAGTTAGTGCAGATCGCAAGGTGAAAGTCAAAATGGTAAGAATAATACAAAGAAGATTTATATGACACAGAATATGTGTTTGAAATATATATATTTTAAACATTATGACAGGGGAGTCACTGCCCCCCCAGACTGCACGTCCCTGCCGGGAACAGGCCGTGGGAGTATGAGACGCCGTTTGAGAGGTGATGGAGCTGCGGTGCTGAAGTGTCACCATGACATAGGGGGTAATTCAGACCTGATCGCTGCTGTGTGTTTTAGCACAGCGGACGATCAGGTCCAAACTGCGCATGTGTATGCACCACAATGGGCAGGCGCGTCATATGGGTACAAAGCGGATCGCCGCTCATCGATGGGTTTGTGCGACGGATCCATTTGCACGGGCGATCGCAAAGGGACTGACAAGAAGAGGGCATTTGTGGGTGTCAACTGACATTTTTCAGGGAGTGTCTGGAAAAACGTAGGCGTATCCATGCGTTTGCAGGGAGGGCTCCTGATGTCAATTCCGGTCCTGGACAGGCTGATGTGATCACAGATGCTGAGTAAGTCATAGAAAGTTAGAAACATAGAATTTGACGGCAGATAAGAACCACTTGGCCCATCTAGTCTGCCCCTTTTTTATTTTATCCTTTAGGCAATCTCAACCCTTTTTTAACCTTAATTCTTTGTAAGGATATTCATATGCCTGTCCCAAGCATGTTTAAATTGCCCTACAGTCTTAGCCTCTACAACCTCTTATGGGAGGCTATTCCACTTATCCACTACCCTTTCTGTGAAGTAATGTTTCCTTAAATTTCCCCTGAACCTCCCCCCCTCCAGTCTCAATGTATGCCCTCGAGTTCTAATACTTCTTTTCCTTTGAAGAATGTTTCCCTCCTGAACTTTGTTAAGACCCTTGATATATTTGAAAGTTTCTATATAAGTCCTGGGCTGCGCAGAGACTGCACAAAATCTGTTTGTACAGTTCTGCTCACATGCGTTCGTTCACTTGCACAGCTAAAATACACTTGCCCTGTATGCGGCGACTATCTGATCGCAGCAGTGCAAAAATCGCTTGCTAGCGATCAGGTCTGAATTAGGCCCATACAGCGCTGACAGCCCAGTTTTGAAGAAATTTTCTGTTAGAAAAAGCTTTTTCAGGGCTGCCCAGTGCACACGGACCCGCGAATCGCTGCATTTTCTGATATGGGGCGGGGCTTTGTGGTGTCACAGTCCGGCCCCGCCCCCTGAAGACTCCTGCAGCGTCTCCTCTCCGGGCTTCTCCCGGAGAGGAGAAATACAATGTAGGCAAGTATGATATACACACACAAACACAACACAGTCACACACACACACACAGTCACAAACAGCATACCTACACACACATAGCATGCACACACACAGCATATATACACAGTCACACACAGCATACCTACAAACACACACATAACATGTTTGTACATACATACACACAACACACATACATACATACATACATACATACATACGTACGTACGTACGTACGTACGTACGTACGTACATACATACATACACACATACATACAAACAAACAAACAAACAAACATAAAATACGTCATTAACCAAGAGAGGAAAAGAGGAGTAGCAGATTCACTGCTGGAGTCAATGTGACCGGAGCTGCTGCTGCTGCACATGCTCAGTAGCTCTCTCATGTCAGCTTTGAGCAGTATATCCAATGAAAAGAACTCTGGGGGTCATTCTGACCCGTTCGCTCGCTACTTTTTTCGCAGCCGAGCGAACGGGTACCTACTGCGTATGCGCCGGCGCCGTAGTGCGCCGGCGCATGCCAGACGGCACTTGCCGTAGCAGGGCTGCAATCATCTCTGCCTGATTGACAGGCAGAGGCGGTCGCTGGGCGGGAGGGGGCGAATGGCGGCGTTTGGTCGGGAGCTACTATTGAAGTGCAAAGGCATCGCCGCTGTGCGATGCCTTTGCACTTCTGCGGGGCGGAGGGCGGCACTGACATGCGGGGCGGACTAGCCCTGTGCTGGGCATCACCCCGAATGTCAGTGTGAATGATCGTAGCTGTGCTAAATTTAGCACAGCTACGATCATCTCGGAGTGAGGGTCTCTGTGAGGAGCAGCAAGCGTGCATTCCAATCGTCCCTGCAGGTGGCCCCCGGCCAGTACAGAAATGGAGACGAGACTGTCTCCATCTCTGAAAAATAAATATGGTCTGGCACGGGGGAAGGGGCCTGAGAGCAGTGGGGTCTGGGGTAACTTATTCCCTTGGACCCCCCCTTAATGCAGCTCAGCTGCTGTCATCAATGGTATAAAGAAACTGGGAGCAGGGAATAGTTCATTATAGTTTTCTCTGGTCTTACAAATGATGTTATCCAATAAGAAATGAACTGACTGTGATAAAGGTGACCTAGAGGTCTGCTCTCCTCTACCCATGGGTTAAAGTGGGGAGGAACGAGGTGGAACTGAGTTCCACCACCTGTAATGAGGTATGGGTCGTTGGGCCGACCCAACGTAGATCGACACTCATTAGGTCGACCACTGAATGTCGACATTGCCATTATGTCGACATGTATTATGTCGACATGGGCTTTAGGTCGACATGTATTAGGTCGACAGGTCAAAAGGTTGACATGAGTTTTTTTTTACTGTTTTTGGCGTTGTTTTCTCCATAAAGTGACAGGGAACCCCAATTAGTGCACCGTGTCCCCTCGCATGGCTCACTTCGCTCGCCATGCTTCGGTCAAGGTGCCTCGCTCTGCTACCACTACGCTCGGCACAGGTTACCGTTCCAGTCGTAGTCCACGTGGATAATGAAGTATGAAATAATCCAAAAAATAAAAAAAAATGAAAAACTCATGTCTACCTTTTGACCTGTCGACCTAGTACATGTCGACCTAACGGCCATGTCGACCTAACGGCAATGTCGACCTTCAGTGGTCGACCTAATGAGTGTCAACCTAAGTTGGGTCGACCTAACGACTGTATCCCCTGTAATGACAGGGGGAACTAGTTCCACCACCTCTATTGCCCTGCACAGTAATTCCAACAGAAAAATCTGCCCCATCACCTATATCAATAGATGATGCAGGCAACACTAGTGTTACTGATGAGCTGCAACCACCTCCCCCTTCCTCAGGTCCTGGTGGCTCCATGGTCCTCCTCCATTTACAGCCCACCTCTCCTGGTACTCACACACGCTGTGTCTGTTGGACAGCATTTATCCCCTCTTCAGGTCCTAGTGGCTTCCTTTTCCGTTACGGCCAGTGGTGCAAGTGGGCGGGTACGGGTGGGTACGGCGTACCCGTAAGAATTTAGCCGTGGGTACGCCGTACCCACACCGACGGGCCGCCGCTCCTCTTCCTTCCCTCCCCTGCTCCACGCCGTCCCCGCCGCACCGCCGCACACGCCGCACCCGCCGTCCCCGCCGCACCGCCGCTGATGTGAGGGAAGGAGAGCGCAGCCTGCGCCTCTCTTTCCCCATAGTCTCCGGTGGGTGTCTCAGTTTACTTCAGCGCCGATCCGTGAGCCAATCAGAGCTCGCACCCGTGAGCTCTGATTGGCTCACGGATCGGCGCTGAATTAAACTGAGACACCCGCCGGAGACTGAGGGGAACGAGAGGCGCAGGCTGCGCTCTCCTTCCCTCACATGACAGACAGGACGGCGACGGCAGCGGTGAGTAGGGGAGGGGGGCATGTTTACCTGGCACTGGGGGGGGCATGTTATACCTGGCACTGGGGGGGCATGTATACCTGGCACTGGGGGCATATCTGGCACAGGGGGGCATATATACCTGGCACTGGGGGATATCTGGCACAGGGGGGCATGTTATACCTGGCACTGGGGGATATCTGGCACTGGGGGGGCATGTTATACCTGGCACTGGGGGATATCTGGCACTGGGGGCATATCTGGCACAGGGGGGGTATATATACCTGGCACTGGTGGATATCTGGCACAGGGGGGCATGTATACCTGGCACTGGGGGCATGTCTGGCACAGGGGGGCATATATACCTGGCACTGGGGGATATCTGGCACAGGGGGGCATGTATACCTGGCACTGGGGGATATCTGGCACTGGGGGGGCATGTTATACCTGGCACTGGGGGATATCTGGCACTGGGGGGGCATGTATACCTGGCACGGGGGGATATCTGGCACTGGGGGCATATCTGGCACTGTAGGAGCATTTCTGTATCTGGCACGGGGGGCAATGTATATCTGACACAGTGGGGGCATTTGTGTATCTGGCACTGTGGGGCAATGTGTATCTGACACTGTGAGGCAATGTATGGCACTCTGGGGGCATTTCTGTATCTGGCACTGTGGGGCAATGTGTATCTGGCACGGTGGGGCAATGTGTATCTGGCACTCTGGGGACATTTGTGTATCTGGCACTGTGGGGCAATGTGTATCTGGCACTGTGGGGCAATGTGTATCTGGCACTGTGGGGCAATGTGTATCTGGCACTGTGAGGCAATGTGTATCTGACACTCTGGGGACATTTGTGTATCTGGCACTCTGGGGACATTTGTGTATCTGGCACTGTGGGGCAATGTGTATCTGGCACTGTGGGGTTATGTGTATCTGGCACTGTGGGGCAATGTATATCTGGCACTGTGGGGCAACGTGTATCTGACACTATTGGTGTCATACGTGTATCTGCCCCTCCCCCATATGTGTATCACGCCCCCATTTTAATTGGCCACGCCCCGTGTGGCATTTGGTCACACCCATTTTTTTTTGCGCGCGCGCACACACAGTACCCGTAAGACTTTTTTTCTACTTGCACCACTGGTTACGGCATATGTGATGTCATGCTGTCAACGCTGCTGAAGTGAAGGCACAAAGAGGAGGAAACTCTGTGCATCTTGAAGACAAGTAATTTGAAATGGGGGTACTGTTATGTGACCATGTTGCTTCTTTGTGAGATCAACGTCCCTTTATAAAGTATGGGAAGTAGGGCACTAATTTATAGTTTGCCGGGGATGCCGAAAACACTAGCACTGGCCCTGCTCCGCTTAATGGCCCTCATTCTGCCTTGATCGCTCGCTAGCTACTTTTTGCAGCCGTTCAAACGCATAGTCGCTGCCCACGGGGGAGTGTATTTTCGCTTTGCATGTGTGCGATCGCATGTGCAGCCGAGCAGGCCGAAAAAGTTTTTTGCAGTTTCTGAGTAGATCTGAACTTGCTCAGCCCTTGCGATCACTTCAGCCTGTTCGGTCCCGGAATTGACGTCAGACACCCGCCCTGCAAAGGCCTGAACTCGCCTGCGTTTTCCCTACCACTCCCAGAAAATGGTCAGTTGACACCCATAAACGCCCTCTTTCTGTCAATCTCCTTGCAAACGGCTGTGCGAATGGAATCGTCGCAAGAACTATTGCACAGCAACAATGCTGTTTGTACCTGTATGACGTGCGTGCGCATTGCGGTGCATACGCATGCGCAGTAGTAACCTGATCACTGCAAAAATCGACAGCATGTGATCAACTCGGAATGACCCCCAATGTGAGGATGTGGGGTAGGTGGCGGGGTAAATGAGTTCCACCACCTCTCCAGGACCACTTTAAGCCCTGCCTTTACCCATACTCAATAAACAGTTCAGTTATACTCCTTTTCTGCTGCAACCAGGGAAATTTGCTGGGGCTATCAACTAGAGATGACTGGGTTTGGTTCTCTGAGAACCGAACTCACCCGAACATCCCGTTCTGAGCCCGTATCTGAGTCCGGCTCGGGACTTCTCGCCAGACTCGGAAACCAGAATGAGGCAAAACGTCATCATGCCAATGTCGGATTCTCGCGGGTTTTGGATCCCATATAAAAAGCTTTGCGTCACCGCCATTTTTACTCCGGACTTGGAGAGTGAGGGAGACAGACCTCTGTCTTTCTCTGTGGGTGGTGGCGTCGGGTGGGGTGAGTGTGTGCTCTGTAGGGGTGCTGCTGCAGTCACTGTGGTGTACCTGTGCTGTGTCAGGGGTGCTGTCCTGGCTGTCCTTGCTGTCACTGGTGTTTCATGTGCTGTTACGGTCAGGTGGTGCAGTTGTACATGGGCGTTGCTGTCCTGGCTGTCACTGTGTTGTACAGGTTGCAGGGGCACTGTTCTCCTGTATGCTGTAAAAAATATAGGGGTGCTGCTGGCCCTGTATGCTATAAAAATTCACGTGTGCAGTTGTTAAAAATTAACAGCACACTGCTCCTGTATGCTGTAAAATATACGGATGCTGCTGGCCTTGTATGTTGTAAAAATTCAGGGGTGCAGTTGTTAAAAGTTAAAAGCTCACTGCTCCTGTATGCTGTAAAATATAGGGGTGCTGCTGGCCCTGTATGTTGTAAAAATTCAGGGGTGCAGTTGTTAAAAATGAAAAGCACACTGCTCCTGTATGCTATGAAATATCAGGGTGCTGCTGTTCAAAAAAACATTACACTGGCCCTGTATGTCGTAAAAATTCTAGGGTGAATTGAAAATCAATGTACACTGGCCCTGTCTTGTATGCTGTAAAAATTCAGGGCTGCACTACAAATAAATGTACACTGGTCCTGTCTTGTATGTTGCAATAATTCTAGGGTGCAGTGAAAATCAATGTACACTGGCCCTGTCTTGTATGCTGTAAAAATTCAGGGGTGTAGTGAAAATAAATGTACACTGGTCCTGTTTTGTATGCATTGGCAGCAAAGAAGTTAAACAGTTTGCTTGGATGGGACTATTTATTTAGAAGATGCGCATTTGTTGTACAGGGATCATCTTTTCCTAAGGGCTGCGTAGGGTTATTGCAAGACCTTGCAGTGTTAGAAGAACAGAGTTTCAATGATCTTGCATTGCATCAGCTTTCCATTACACTGCAGCACTAGATGGGCCAGGAGCTCCGGTGAGGCACAAACAGTTACTGACAGAATAAGTCCCAGTATGGAGTCTCATGGTGGCTTACAGCCAGGAAGATGCCTGGCTTGTCAGGCTGAGGCATGCTGTGGGCACAGAGGTTAGAATTTCTTCCTTCCACAGTCCTACTCATAGTATGAAGTGAGTTTGGACTGTAGAGTGGTAAGCTCCACTAGGGCAGGGGCTCAATAACAAAAAAAGTTACTGCACAGTCATGCTTAGTACTTTACCGTACCCACACAAACTCAATTTGCCCCATCCTGGGCTGCTGTGGGGGCTCAGGAGGGGCTGCTAAAACATCTAAGGGGCTGCTTTAGTTAAAAATAAAATATGTATAAAATAAACAAGACACACAGGTATGCTCACATGTGTGTAACTGGGACACACAGGTATGCTAATATGCGTGTAACTGCGAGCAGTGAAAAACAAAAATAAGGCATCTGCCACAAAATACAGTATGTAAATAAAAATACAATAAAAAAAATGGGAAAAAAGAAACCCACAAGATTTTCACAAAATAAGTCTCCAGACTCCGTGGAGGGGAAAATATCCAATCTTGATCCTGTGGTATACACCAGTTTATTTGCATCCCAGCATTAAATCCAAGATTATATTAATCCCAGAAAATGGAAAAGGGGTACAATTTTGGAGGCTTTGGCCCCTAAGTTTTCAGTTTGTCCAGAAATGTGGTAATTAATAATTATATATTTGCTTGGTTGAAGTCCTTTCTGTTTCAGACCAATATAGGAGTGGAGATAAAAGCCTGTGTGTTGTTCCTGATTGCATGTGCCTCTCTAATTTTGAATCACCTTCTTGACACTGTCCTCAAATTCTTGCCTCTTCTCATAATGTGAAAAGTCATCAAATATAGAGGTGGTATGTTTGTAGCGAGCTATGATTCGGAGAACTTGACAAGCTTTTTCCATGGGAACCACCTGTCGCAGAAATGATGGGTTTATTAAACTGTGCATGTCCAGTTTAAACAACATAAGGGTGAGTGGGAGGGCCCAAGACAATTCCATCTTGCACCTCTTAATTTCTTTGCATTATGTGCTCTTTGGGGCCTAGTTTTTAAAACTGTCATCCTGTCTGCCACTGCAGTGTGCCAGGTGTTTGTTCCGTCCACTTGTGTCGCTTAGCTTAGTCATCCAGCGACCTCGGTGCACCTTTTTTCCCCCTTGAATTATGTGCTCTTTGGGGCCTATGCTTTAAAACTGCCATCCTGTCTGACACTACAGTGCCACTCCTAGATGGGCCAGGTGTTTGTGCCGCCCACTTGTGTCGCTTAGCTTAGTCATCCAGCGACCTCGTTACACATCTTTTTTTTCTTTGCATTATGTGCTCTTTGGGGCATAGGTTTTAAAACTGCCATCCTGTCTGCCACTGCAGTGCCACTCCTAGATGGGCCAGGTGTTTGTGCTGCCCACTTGTGTCACTTAGCAAAGTCATCCAGCGACCTTGGTGCAACCTTTTGGCCTAAAAACAATATTGTGAGGTTTGAGGTGTTCAGAATAGACTGGAAATAAGGGAAATTAATGTTAGTGAGGTTAATAATACCGTAGGATCAAAATCACCCCCAAATTCTGTGATTTTAGCTGTTTTTATATATTTTTTTAAAATCTTCCAGATCCAAAACCAAAACCCGAAAGAGTGGTTTTGTCAAAACCAATCCAGATCCAAAACATGAGCAGGGATCCAGATCCAAAACCAAAACATGAAAAGTGTCTGCAGCACATCTCTATTATCAACTAGAGATGTGCACCGGAAATTTTTCGGGTTTTGGATTTGGTTCCGCGGCCGTGTTTTGGATTCGGACGCATTTTGGCAAAACCTCCCTGAAATTTTTTTGTCAGATTTGGGTGTGTTTTGGATTCGGGTGTTTTTTTTTAAAAAAACCTCAAAAATAGCTTAAATCATAGAATTTGGGGGTAATTTTGATCCTATAGTATTATTAACCTCAATAACCATAATTTCCACTCATTTCCAGTCTATTCTGAACACCTCACACCTCACAATACTATTTTTAGTCCTAAAATTTGCACCAAGGTCGCTGGATGACTAAGCTAAGCGACCCAAGAGGGCTGCACAAACACCTGGCCCATCTAGGATTGGCACTGCAGTGTCAGACAGGATGGCACTTAAAAAAATTGGCCCCAAAGAGCACATGATGCAAAGAAAAGAGAAAAAGAGGTGCACTGTGGTCGCTGGGCGCTAAGCTAAGCGACACAAACACCTCAATATCACAGGAATTATTTGTTCTAATCAATGGTATTATTGTTCCAAATCACTGGAAGAAAATGACAAAATCACAGGAATTATTTGTTCTAATCAATGGTATTATTGGTCCAAATCACTGGAAGAAAATTACAAAATCACAGGAATTATTCGTTCTCATCAATGGTATTATTGGTCCAAATCACTGGAAGAAAATGACAAAATCACAGGAATTATTCGTTCTAATCAATGGTATTATTGGTCCAAATCACTGGAAGAAAATGATAAAATCACTGGAATTATTCGTTCTAATCAATGGTATTATTGGTCCAAATCACTGGAAGAAAATGACAAAATCACAAGAATTATTTGTTCTAATCAATGGTATTATTGGTCCAAATCACTGGAAGAAAATGACAAAATCACTGGAATTATTCGTTCTAATCAATGGTATTATTGGTCCAAATCACTGGAAGAAAATGACAAAATCACAGGAATTATTCGTTCTAATCAATGGTATTATTGGTCCAAATCACTGGAAGAAAATGATAAAATCACTGGAATTATTCGTTCTAATCAATGGTATTATTGGTCCAAATCACTGGAAGAAAATGACAAAATCACAAGAATTATTTGTTCTAATCAATGGTATTATTGGTCCAAATCACTGGAAGAAAATGACAAAATCACTGGAATTATTCGTTCTAATCAATGGTATTATTGGTCCAAATCACTGGAAGAAAATGACAAAATCACAGGAATTATTCGTTCTAATCAATGGTATTATTGGTCCAAATCACTGGAAGAAAATGATAAAATCACTGGAATTATTCGTTCTAATCAATGGTATTATTGGTCCAAATCACTGGAAGAAAATGACAAAATCACAAGAATTATTTGTTCTAATCAATGGTATTATTGGTCCAAATCACTGGAAGAAAATGACAAAATCACTGGAATTATTCGTTCTAATCAATGGTATTATTGGTCCAAATCACTGGAAGAAAATGACAAAATCACTGGAATCATTTGGCAAGATCACTGTAATTAATAATTAATTATAAATCACTGATATTAATTGGTAAAATCTCACTATCACCTGTCTAGTGAAGTGGAAACTAGATGGCATTTGGTACCGGGGACACACTACCTCAAGAAATTCTCTAAGTCCCTGTGAACTAACGGTGGATACCGGACACACGTCTAACACCAACACAGCAGCCAAGGCCTGACTTATCCGCTTTGCCACAGGATGACTGCTGTGATATTTCATCTTCCTCGCAAAGGACTGTTGTACAGTCAATTGCTTACTGGAAGTAGTACAAGTGGTCTTCCGACTTCCCCTCTGGGATGACGATCGACTCCCAGCAGCAACAACAGCAGCGCCAACAGCAGTAGGCGTTACACTCAAGGATCCATCGGAGGAATCCCAGTTAGGAGAGGACTCGTCAGACTTGCCAGTGACATGGCCTGCAGGACTATTGGCGTTCCTGTCTAAGGAGGAAATTGACACTGAGGGAGTTGGTGGTGTGGTTTGCAGGAGCTTGGGTACAAGAGGAAGAAGGGATTTAGTTGTCAGTGGACTGCTTCCACTGTCACCCAAAGTTTTTGAACTTGTCAATGACTTCTGATGAATGCGCTCCAGGTGACGTATGAGGGAGGATGTTCCTAGGTGGTTAACGTCCTTACCCCTACTTGATACAGCTTGACAAAGGCAACACACGGTTTGACACCTGTTGTCCGCATTTCTTTGTAATTTGACCAGGCATGTCAATGGCCATATTCGTCCCACGGACAACAGGTGTCTCCCCGGGTGCCTGACTTAAACAAACCACCTCACCATCAGAATCCTCCTTGTCAATTTCCTCCTCAGCGCCAGCAACACCCATATCCTCATCCTGGTGTACTTCAACAGTGACATTTTCAATTTGACTATCAGGAACTGGACTGTGGGTGCTCCTTCCAGCACTTGCAGGGGGCGTGCAAATGGTGGAAGGAGCCACCTCTTCCTGTCGAGTGTTGGGAAGGTCAGGCATCGCAACCGCCGACACAATTAGACTCTCCTTGGGGATTTGTGATTTAGAAGAACGCACAGTTCTTTGCTGTGCTTTTGCCAGCTTAACTCTTTTCATTTTTCTAGAAGGAGGATGAGTGCTTCCATCCTCATGTGAAGCTGAACCACTAGCAATGAACATAGGCCAGGGCCTCAGCCGTTCCTTGCCACTCCGTGCCGTAAATGGCATATTGGCAAGTTTACGCTTCTCCTCAGACGCTTTTAATTTAGATTTTTGGGTCATTTTACTGAACTTTTGTTTTTTGGATTTTACATGCTCTCTACTATGACATTGGGCATCGGCCTTGGCAGACGACGTTGATGGCATTTCATTGTCTCTTCCATGACTAGTGGCAGCAACTTCAGCACTAGGTGGAAGTGGATCTTGATCTTTCCCTATTTCACCCTCCACATTTTTGTTCTCCATTTTTTAATGTGTGGAATTATATGCCTGTAATATTATTATATCAATAGCAATGGCCTACTGTACTGTACAACTATATACTGTTGGTCACCAAAATGCTGCACTGTACTACTATATATACTGCTCACAACAATGCAGCACAGATATGGATACTTGCAGTGACACAGAGCTGCAAGATACAGCAATGGACTACTGTACTGTACAACTACTGTATATACTGTTGGTCACCAAAATGCTGCACTGTACTACTATATATACTGCTCACAACAATGCAGCACAAATATGGATACTTGCAGTGACACAGTGTTGCAAGATACAGCAATGGACTACTGTACTGTACAACTATATACTGTTGGTCACCAAAATGCTGCACTGTACTACTATATATACTGCTCACAAAAATGCAGCACAGATATGGATACTTGCAGTGACACGGAGCTGCAAGATATAGCAATGGACTGTACAACTATATACTGTTGGTCACCAAAATGCTGCACTGTACTACTATATATACTGCTCACAACAATGCAGCACAGATATGGATACTTGCAGTGACACGGAGCTGTAAGATACAGCAATGGACTACTGTACTGTACAACTATATACTGTTGGTCACCAAAATGCTGCACTGTACTACTATATATACTGCTCACAACAATGCAGCACAGATATGGATACTTGCAGTGACACGGAGCTGCAAGATACAGCAATAGACTACTGTATTGTACAACCATATACTGTTGGTCACCAAAATGCTGCACTGTACTACTATATATACTGCTCACAACAATGCAGCACAGATATGGATACTTGCAGTGACACGGAGCTGCAAGATACAGCAATGGACTACTGTACTGTACTACTGTACTTGTGGTCACCAAAATGCTGCACTGTACTACTATATAATATATATTTATATATACTGGTCACACAACAATGCAGCAGATATTGAGCACTGATGATCAGGATACTGTCTAGAACTGAGTCTGACACGGAGCTGCAAGATACAGCAATGGCCTACTGTACTGTACTATAATTATATACTGGTGGTCCCCACAATGCAGCACACTTAGCACAGATATTTGCTGCACACTGAACACAGATATGGAGCTTTTCAGGCAGAGAACGTAGATATTTGCAGCACACTGAGCACAGATATGGAGCGTTTTCAGGCAGAGAACGTAGATATTTGCAGCACACTGAGCACAGATATTTGCAGCACACTGAGCACAGATATTTGCAGCACACTGAGCACACATATGGAGCTTTTCAGACAGAGAATGTAGCCACGTCCTCTCCGTTCAATCTCCAACGCATGAGTGAAAACGGCGGTGACGTGCGGCTCTTTATATGGAATATGAATCTCGCGAGAATCCGACAGCGGGATGATGACGTTCGTCCTCGTTCGGGTTAACTGAGCAAGGCAGGAAGATCCGAGGCTGCCTCGGACCCATGTAAAATAGGTAAAGTTTGTGGGGGTTCGGATCTCGACGAACCGAACCCACTCATCTCTACTATCAACGCAACAAATTCCCGGGTCTCAGCTCTGTGACTCTGGTCAGGAGCAGGGTTGGGTAGTTCTCCTTTTCCACTGACCACAATCCTGGGTTTTGCGAATTCATGTGCAAAAACCGTTAATTCTTATGTCAGTGGAAAAGGAGTATAAAGCATTTCCAAGCTTCACGATATGGTTGACATCCATGCATTTGTTATACCTTATTAGCACATAAATAGGATGTTATTGTAACCCCCAGAGATATAAACAAGTGTGCAGCCCTCTCTTACAAACACTGTGGCTGCGCCTGACCTGAGCACCTTGTGAAACTGAGAGGAGTGGAAGTCAATGATTGTTGAGGCTGAATGTTCTAATGAAATGAACATCTGTGTAAAAATTTCATGTACAGCAGTACTTAAAATCATTTGATGGGAATCCCCCATGTCTATGACAGATAATTGAATCATACACAGGGATATTTCCTGACGTTGAGTGTTTGCTAAAAAATATAAATAAAATACATATTTATGTACTGTATTAAAGCAAGTAACATAGTGATATAGTAATATAGTAAGTGAGGTTGAATAGAGGCAAAATGCCCATCGTGTTCAACCTGTATTCTGTATTAAGCTGAGTTCATTATAATTTATCTGCTGAAGTATTGTTTTATGTCTAGTTAACAACTATAAATCATGTTCTACCCGGATTATCAATATCAATATTTTAAATGTTATAACCTTGGATATCTTTTTCAATCAGAAATGTATCCAATCCGTTTTTAAATGCATTTACAGAGTCCGCCATTACCACCTTCTCTGGCAGGGAATGCCAAATGCTTATTGCCCTAACAGGGCCCTCATGTCCTATACACAGTTCTTTTATTAAACAATTCCTCTGATAACTCTTTGTAATGTCCCTTTACATATTTGAAGATATTAATAATGTTTCCTCTTAAATGCCTCTTTTCCAGTATATTACATGTATAGTACTTATTCAACCTAGTTAGCCTTTCCTTGTAATCCAGTCCCTCTAGCCCTTTAATCAATTTAGTAGCTAGCCTTTGAACCCTTTCAAGTTCACCGATATCTTTTTTATACAGTGGTGCCCAAAACTGAACACAATATTTCAGGTGCAGACATACCAATTATTTGTACAGCGGCAGGATTACACTCTCATCCCTTGTCTCAATTCCCCGTTTTATGCACGCTAGCACCATACTTGCCTTCTTTACTGCGCTTTGACATTGTATATGGTTATTAAGCCTATTATTAATGAGTACCCAAAAATCTTTTTCCAATACAGTTACCCCTAGACTTTCCCCATTTAATATGTAGGATGCAAGTTTGATTTTAATCCCGAAAATGCATAACTTATGTGACAAGAACACTGGGATAGTGTTTGAGGGCAGGTATATTTGTCCCAGGTTCTTGTCTTACATGTTTTAGAAAATGTTAACTTCTAGGAAAAATGCTTTTTGTTTTGTCTGAACCTTTTCAGTTTGCTGTAAAAGCTGGGTAAAGGCTCTGAGAGAGAGATAAGGCGAGTTCTAGATATTGGGCCCAGTTCGAGTCTTTGGCCTCACAGAGGGCTAATCAGGGTTTCAGCTGTGTAAGAGTGATATAGTGCTTCTAACCTGATTAGTATGGGCAGACTGCCTGGGAAGGCTGCAGGATCTGTGTGTGAGAGACACGCTTTCTGATGCAAGTAAGCTATACAGTATGTACTGAAGAACTCTGTGTTTTGTTTAGTGACAGTTAGGAACATCTTATGTTTAGTTAGTGCCGGACAGGCAAGGTATTTTTATTTTGGGGTTTGTTTTATTTTCTGTTTCAATAAAACTGGCCGGGGTCAGTTGTACCAGAAACTGGACTTGTGTTGTTCCTCAGCTGCTGCGTGCTGCCATATTCCCCAGGAAAAGGCACCTTGCACCCCTACAGTGTTACAACTTGGTGGAGAATGCGAGCAGGCCGTTCTGCGCATAAGTGAAAGCAGCAGCTTTGTGAGGCCTGCAGAAAACGGTGGTTTATGCAGATACAGCCCAGTGTGAAGTTACTGAGACTCACCCCTGAGGGTTTGATATATGTCCTGGGTGAAAGCAGCTGCAAAGCCGCCTGAAAAATCTGTTGACATGGAGGATCTGCTTAAAGCCTTGCTGCAAGCTACAGCGGCTCAGCAGGAGGCCAACCGACAGCAGCAGGTGGCAATGGAGGAAAATTGGAGACTACAGCGTCAGGATAGAGAGGCCTTAGCAGAAGTGGTGCAGAGACTTGCAGCTCGGGTTGGAGATGTGGCCGTCAGTGCTCCAACCAGCTCTAGTTCTATACGAGCCAGTCACTTCCTGCAGAAAATGACAGAGGCTGATGATGTGGAGGCCTATCTGACCACGTTTGAAAGGACTGCCGAGCGTGAGAACTGGCCGAAAGCACAGTGGGCCAGTCTGCTGGCACCTTTCCTGTCAGGTGAGCCCCAAAAAGCTTACTTTGATTTAAGCCCTGCTGAGGCTCGGGACTATGATAAACTAAAGACTGAGATCCTGACCCGCCTGGGAGTCACGCTGTCAGTACGAGCGCAACGGGTGCACCGTTGGCTGTACGCCATGGAGAAGCCTCCGCGCTCCCAGATGCACGACCTTATTCAGCTAACAAAAAAATGGCTGCAGCCAGAGACATTAACTGGTCCCCAGATGGTGGAAAGAGTCGTCATGGACCGCTACTTGAGATCTTTGCCCATGGTCCTGCGCAAGTGGGTGAGCCATGGAAACCCGGGTACTGCTGACCAATTAGTGGACATGGTAGAGAGGTATTTGGCAGCAGAGGAACTACTGATGACCACCCAGCAACCCATAGATCCTCGACAGCGCCCTTCAGTAAAGACTGGTAAGACTGTTCCGTGGGAAAACGTTGCTGGGCGGTTAAGAGAACGCAAGGCTGGAGAGACTGTAAACACTGGCCCTGGAAACAGGCCAATGGGGCTAGAACGGTCTATGCTGCCCAAATGGGTTGATAATCGTGTGGTTAAATGTTTTAGGTGTGGTATGCCAGGTCATGTTATTGCCAATTGCCCAGTCACGCAAGAACCCATGCAATGTGATGCTGCCTTTGAATGTCGCAGAATGTCTTTCTTTGCTAGGTTAGCCTGTACTGTGGTACCTTCACCTGAGCTGGAAAAACAAATGTGTGATGTGTTCTTAGAAGGTAACCGGGTAGAGGCCTTGCTAGATTCAGGAAGTTTAGTTACCCTCGTGAAAGCTGGGTTAGTGAACCCCTTAAAGGTCCAGCAAATACCTATTGGGGTAACTTGCATACATGGGGATACCCAATATTATGCCACTGCTGAGGTGAATATAGAAACTTGTTGTGGGTCAGCAATGGTTAAAGTGGGACTGGTCCCTACCTTGGTGCATGAGGCCATAATAGGGAGGGATTCTCCTCATTTTTGGAAACTGTGGGAATCACGGTTTTCAACAGATGTGAGAAGTAAAAAGCCAGTTGATAATACCGGTGATTTTTTGGATGTACGTGGGTCTTCGGAACTTTCTGGCCCTTTGCCTTTTGCTAGTTTGGCTGGGGAAGTGACAGATGGGGAGTCCAGTGAGGACCCTCTTGCCGGGAACAGAGACATAGTAGTTAGAACTGAAAGCATGCCTGACCTGGAGGTAAAGAAGGATCTGTTTGCGTCTGAACAGTTAAAGGATCCTACCTTAATAAAGGCTAGAGAGAATGTTAAGATTGTTAATGGGGAACCTGTGGTACCAGGTGACAGGGTTACGTATCCCCACATGGCCATCTGTAATGAGCTCTTGTACCACATTGTCAAAAGGGGTGAGGATGTGGTGGAACAGCTGGTAGTTCCCCAGCCTTATCGGAGAACGGTACTAGATTTAGCTCATAGTCACGTTACCGCAGGACATTTAGGGGCAGAAAAAAACCACTGAAAGAGTTTTACAAAGGTTCTTTTGGCCAGGGGTTTATAAAAAAGTGTCTGAATATTGTTCTTCCTGTCCTGAATGCCAGTATCATGCCCCTAGACCCCATTTCAGGAGCCCACTAGTTCCCATGCCTATTATAGAGGTCCCGTTTGACAGAATAGCCATGGATCTCGTGGGGCCCTTGTTAAAGTCTGCTCGGGGCCATCAGTATATCCTGGTAATTATGGACTATGCCACTCGATATCCTGAGGCTGTCCCTTTACGCACTATCACAACCAAGGCGATAGCTAGGGAGCTGGTGCAGGTATTTAGTAGAGTGGGAATACCAAAATAAATTTTGACTGACCAAGGTACTCCATTTATGTCAAGGATCATGAAAGAATTGTGCAAGTTATTTAAGGTCACTCACCTCAGGACGTCCATCTACCATCCCCAAACTGACGGGTTGGTGGAAAGGTTTAATAAAACATTAAAAAGTATGTTAAAAAAGGTTGTTGAGAGAGATGGGAAAAACTGGGATTGTTTGTTGCCCTACTTGTTAATGGCCATCAGAGAAGTTCCTCAGTCCTCTACGGGGTTTTCTCCATTTGATTTGTTGTATGGTAGACACCCCAGAGGGCTGTTGGATGTTGCCAAAGAGACGTGGGAAGGACAGCCCACTCCTTATAGAAGCGTTATTGAGCATGTAACACAAATGCAGGATAGGATTGCAGCCGTGGTACCTGTTGTCAGAGAGCACATGGAACAGGCCCAAAGTGCTCAACAGAGGGTCTATAACCGGAGTGCCAAGATACGGGAATTTGCTCCTGGAGATAGAGTTCTTGTTTTGGTACCCACTGTGGAAAGCAAATTCCTAGCTAAATGGCAGGGTCCATTTGAGATTAGGGAAAAAGTGAATGAGGTTAATTACAAAGTATACCAGCCGGGAAAGAGAAAACCCGAACAGATCTACCATGTTAACTTAATCAAACCCTGGAAAGATAGGTTGTCTCTGTCAGCGGAGCCTTGCCCTTCGGTGTCTTCACCCCGGTTGCTTCCCGCAGTGAAGGTGTCAGAGACATTATCAGCTGATCAGAACAATCAGGTTAAAGAATTTCTCATCCAAAATAGGGAGGTATTTTCAGAGCTGCCTGGCCGAACGACCATAATAAAACATGACATTGTCACAGAACCAGGGGTCAGGGTTCATTTAAAGCCATATAGGATTCCTGAAGCTCAGCGAGAAGCTATTTCTAAGGAAGTTAAAACCATGTTAGAACTTGGAGTCATAGAGGAGTCTAACAGTGAGTGGTCCAGTCCCATAGTGCTCATCCCGAAGCCCGACGGTAGCATACGCTTCTGTAATGACTTTCGTAAGTTAAATGAGGTGTCCAAGTTTGACGCATACCCCATGCCCCGTGTGGATGAGCTTGTAGAAAGGCTGGGAACAGCCAGGTTTCTCACCACATTGGACCTGACCAAAGGTTACTGGCAAATACCTTTATCTGATAGCGCCAAAGAAAAAACAGCCTTTTCGGTTCCGGAGGGGCTGTACCAGTATAAGATGTTACCCTTTGGGTTGCATGGGGCTCCAGCAACCTTTCAACGGGCGATGGATAAAATTTTGAGGCCCCATAGAAAATATGCAGCTGCCTATTTGGATGATGTGGTAATTCACAGTACAGACTGGGGGTCACATTTGGTTAAAGTACAAGCAGTACTGGACTCAATCAGAGAGGCAGGGTTAACTGCTAACCCAAAGAAGTGCTGCCTCGCAATGGAGGAGGTCAAATACTTGGGCTTCACCATAGGCAGAGGTCTGATTAGGCCCCAATTGAATAAAGTTGATGCTATTCAAAACTGGCCTCGTCCAGTGAATAAAAAACAGGTAAGGGCTTTTTTGGGAATTACTGGGTACTATAGACGGTTTATTCCTAATTTTGCGACCACAGCGGTGCCGTTGTCAGACCTTACCAAAGGGAAGCAGTCAAATGTGGTGAAATGGAACCCTGATGCAGAAAAGGCGTTCCAAGCGTTAAAAGTGGCTTTGTGTTCACAACCGGTGTTGATAACACCAGATTTTTCAAAAGAATTTGTGGTACAGACAGATGCCTCAGAGGTAGGGATAGGTGCTGTGCTGTCCCAAACCAGAGATGGGGACCAACACCCTATCATTTATTTGAGTAGGAAACTCAATGAGCATGAAAAAAGGTATGCCATTGTGGAAAAGGAGGCTTTGGCCATTAAGTGGGCACTAGATACCTTGAGATATTACCTCTTGGGTAGACAATTCAGACTAGTGACAGACCATGCCCCTTTAAAATGGATGTATGTAAATAGAGGCAAGAATGCTCGTGTAACTAGATGGTTTCTAGCGTTGCAGGACTTTAAGTTTACTGTCGAACATAGACCGGGAACACAATTGGCCAACGCAGATGCATTGTCTCGCATCTTCTGTTTGGGGGCTACAAGTGTTCCGGCCCCTAGGTCGAAACAGGGGAGGGGGATATGTGACAAGAACACTGGGATAGTGTTTGAGGGCAGGTATATTTGTCCCAGGTTCTTGTCTTACATGTTTTAGAAAATGTTAACTTCTAGGAAAAATGCTTTTTGTTTTGTCTGAACCTTTTCAGTTTGCTGTAAAAGCTGGGTAAAGGCTCTGAGAGAGAGATAAGGCGAGTTCTAGACATTGGGCCCAGTTCGGGTCTTTGGCCTCACAGAGGGCTAATCAGGGTTTCAGCTGTGTAAGAGTGATATAGTGCTTCTAACCTGATTAGTATGGGCAGACTGCCTGGGAAGGCTGCAGGATCTGTGTGTGAGAGACACGCTTTCTGATGCAAGTAAGCTATACAGTATGTACTGAAGAACTCTGTGTTTTGTTTAGTGACAGTTAGGAACATCTTATGTTTAGTTAGTGCCGGACAGGCAAGGTATTTTTATTTTGGGGTTTGTTTTATTTTCTGTTTCAATAAAACTGTCCGGGGTCAGTTGTACCAGAAACTGGACTTGTGTTGTTCCTCAGCTGCTGCGTGCTGCCATATTCCCCAGGAAAAGGCACCTTGCACCCCTACAGTGTTACACTTAGCATTTTTCTATATTGAACCTCATTCTTCACTTAGACACCCAGATTTCAAGTTTTGATAAGTACTTCTGTAGAGACTCTACATCTATTTCCGAATTAATTACCCTACACAGTTTAGTATCATCTGCAAAGATTGACACTGTGCTTTCCAGGCCTATTTTCAGGTTGTTAATAAATATGTTGAACAGTAGTGACCCGAGTACAGACCCTGGTGGACTTCCCGTTGACCACTACTCGCTGTACCCTGTTATCCAATCAGATTCTTATCCATGTACAAACAGTTTTTCTTAGTCCAAGCTCCTTTAATTTGATGATCAGTCTCCTGTGAGGCAATGTATCGAAGGCTTTTGCAAAATCTAAGTAGACCACATCCACTGCTTTTCCCTGGTCAATCTTAGTGGTTTGCAGATACTCCTTTATGCTATCCCTTAGAATTCCTTCCAATGTTTTTCCCACTATAGATGTCAAACTAACCAGCCTGTAGTCACCCGGATGATTTTTAGATCCCTTTTTAAATAATGGCACTACCTCAGCTATACGCCAATCCTTCAGTACCATGCCTGATCTAATTGAACTATTGAAATCAAGTATAGGTGTCTTACTAGTTGTGACCTAAGCTCCATAAGAACCCTCGGGTGAAGTCCATCACGGACTGGTGATTTATTAATCTTAATTTTGCTTAGTCTCTCCAGGACTACTTCTTTACTTAAACAAGTATCTAACCATGAATCATTGCTGTCACTATCGTTATGCACTTCTTCTCTGGTGAACACTGATGAAAAAAATTTGTTCAGTATTTCCGCTTTTATTTCGTCATCATTTATCAATACTCCATATTCATCTTTTATTGGGCCTATGTTTTCCTTTTTTAACCTTTTACTGTTTATGTATTTAAAAAAACTTTTTAGGATTGGTTTTACTCTCTATAGTGATTTGCTTTTCGTTTTAAATTTTAGCTGCTCTTATTGCTTTTTTGCGTCTTTTATTTATTTATAATGACTCCTCCTTTCCATAGGATTTAAATGCTTTGAAGCATGCTTCTTATTATCCATTTCTTCCTTGACCTTCTTATTAAGCCACATCGGTTTCAGTTTGGTACTCTTGCGTTTACTGCCCATGGGAATAAATTTGTGAATATTGCTATCAAGCAACCCTTTTAAAGCATCCCACATTTCCAAAGTGTTCTTGCTATGAAATAATACTTCCCAGTCAATGTTGTTTAGTGCACATCTCAGCATACCGAAGTTAGCCTTCCTAAAGTTAAATGTTTTGCTTGAACCCTTATAGCTATGTTGCTTGAAACTGATGTTGAATGTGATTATATAGTGATCACTGTTACCCAAAGTCTCCCCAACTTTAGTGTTTGATGTAATGTCCACAAAATTAGTAATTACTAGACCCAGAGTAGTTTTACCTCTAGTTGGGTCCTTGACTAAATGAGACAAGTAGTGATCCTTTAACATATTTAAGAACCTGTTGCCCCTAGCTTTAACACATGAATCGTTACTCCAATTTATATCAAGATAATTAAAATTACCAATCACTAGGATGTCCCCCAGTCCCGCAGCCTTTTCAATTTGCTGCAAGAGTTGTTCTTCCTCATGTATGCTAATATCCGGCTGTTTGTAGCACGTGCCTATGACTAGATTTTTTGCATCAATACCCCCACTTGGGATTTCTACCCATAGCGACTCCACATTATCACCAGTCCCCTCATAAATAATCTCCTTTAAGTATGGTTTAAGAGATGGTTTAATATAAAGACATATACCTCCTTCTCTTTTGCTTGCCCTGTCCCTCCTGAAAAGAGTATACCCCTCCAAGTTTGCAACCCAGTCTTGAGAGTCATCAAACCACGTTTCCGTAATACCTATAATATCATACTCGGCCTTTGATGTAAACAATTCCAATTCCCCCATTTTACCTGCTAGGCTTCTTGCATTTGCAAGCATACATTTTAGTCTAATGTTTCCCTTGTCCATTTGTTTTTTAAAGGGTATCCTATCATGGTTTGCTAGTGCCTCCCTAGAGTTACTCTTACTGACTGTCCTTCTCGCTCCCTCTCCACCCCAGCATACTTAATACTGCCCACCTTACTCTTCTCTTTGATCAACCCATTGTTTCCTTCAAAACTTTCCACCCCAACATAAGTATTTTCCCTTATGCTACGTACATCAATTTCTATATGCTGTAATGATGACACATAATTGTTGTTAGTTAATGTTTTGGCAATACCTTTGTTAATACCCTTTTTAGAACCCATGTAAATACCCTTGTCGGCTGCTCTTTCCCTCCCCCTTCTCCACCCCCATTTAACTCACTACCACCATCCTTACTATTCTCACTGTATGACCCATAGATTCTAGCTAAACCCTCCCCCGGGCTCCTAGTTTAAAAGCTCCTCCAACCTTCTAACCATCCTTCCCCCCAATACCGTAGGCCCCTCCACATTCAGGGGCAATCCATTGGTACAAAGTGATCAGAAATTACATCTCCTGAGTATTCTTTTTGGTTTTTTTTCTAATGATTCCTCTTATTATAGATTTTGGTATGTTGGGCTGTGCACAGGGCCGGTGCTAGGGTGTTTGGTGCCCCCCTGCAAACTACAAATTTGCACCCTCCCATACTTTACAAAGGACAGTGCGCGGCCCAAAAAAAGGGTTGTATCTCAGCAGAAACTGGCAGCAGCAGGGATGCAGTGCAGGGAGAGCACGTCTACAGCCTTGCACCTCCCTGATTTGCATCCCTTTGCTGAGAGAGTAGTGTCAAAGTCGAAAAATATAGCGACCTATGATGCCTTGTACTAACCCCAATGCACGTGCCCGCTGCTCGCGCACCGACCCCCCGTGCGTACGCATCCCCTCAGGTCGCGTAGGGGACGCTCTGACGTCGCCTGCGCAGGGAGATGGGTATTTACGGCGGTGTTTGTGTGCGACTAGCGAGCGACTCGATCGCTACATATTTAACCAATATAATGCGTTTTATAGTTAATATTCCCCTTAATAATGTCAGCAAGTATGGTAAGTTTAAAACGGCTCTTGGACCTGAGAGATTCCTCTTTGCATGCTGGGAGGGCTCAGACAAAGGTTGGAGGGTAGTGTATGGTGTCCAGCTGTGGGGTATTGAAGGAATGTTGTGCCTATGATAATTGGGAGGGACTCGCATAGTTCCTGCTCATGGTTATGCACAGAAATAGAAAACAAGATTAATTGCATTCCGAATAAATTACACATAAATGCAGGGTGGGTGAATAGAATTCAGTCACTTCTTTCCCACAGACTGAAAACAATAGCCTTAGTTACACTAAGCTTTGAGATTCTATAAAGAGGGCTTACACCTTTGTTTATGAATAGAACCAGGTCTCTCTCCAGAATAATGAGTGCTGAGTAGTCAATTGTCTCAACTGAAAGTGGGGTAAACAAAGCCCAAAGACAGAGTTTGTTTTGAAGATCCAAACAATAGCTTTCCTCAATATAACAAGACAAAGAGGAATTTAGAATACTAACTAATCCTAGCCATCGCCCACTTCTTGAACTAACCAATGATCCCAGGTACAGTACATGTCCCACCCCCTAACCAATGGAAAGAGGGCACAACAGTATCTATTGTAGTATGTCTTGAGCTAGTACATAAATATAGTTTGCACTAGGCTTGGGGACACAAGACTCTTCTCTCCACAACGGTTTTCATCACTGATTAACTGGGAGCTGGATATCCAGATTGCGCCTGCGATTCATTCCCATGTGTGTAAGTACTCTCTGTAACCAACTTATTCTCTGTATTTGCCATACTCTCTCTCTCTCTCTCTCTCTCTCTCTGTTATTGTTAAACTGTTGTATATTGTATATGTATAGTTATTATGTTTAGATATTGATGTTAGCCTGTAGTGTATGACCTGTTAACTGTTTTCCCTTTTTTTACATAGCTAGATATTGTTAGTAAAGGTGTTGGAACCTTAGCAAGGTATTGTGTGTTTATTACATTACTAAGGGTATTCGGAGCGTCTCAATCGCTCAAACAGTTTTTGTATTAACAAGGTTAAGCAGTGTTATATCGCTGCAGTATTTCAGTTGTAAGGTTTACAATACAAACTCAATCATAGTGTGTTGCATACAAGGTTTACTGAGTGTCATCCTGTGAGCGTCTGCGCCGCTCGTGTTCCCCTCGCGGTCACAGCGTCCGCTACGCTAGTAGCTTATCATTACGGTAGTCGGCCGCCTATAGCGTGTTCGACACCAAGCGTTAAGCTGTGAGCGAGCGTGCCGCATGTGCGTCTCGACCACGGCTAAGCATCTGCTACGCTAATTGCGTACCCTTACGGTACCCCATACGCCAATTGCGTACTGAGTCTCTTACCCACATATAGTGAATGTTATAAGATAAATATTTAGTTTTATCAATTGGGGCCTCGTCCTTCCTCCACATATCCGCACTAGCGAACACAAGCAGACTTTATCTGTCAGCAAAGGGGGAAGGTAGTATCCCTTGGAATCCGTGTTGGTGGTTGGGGATACAGTAGTGCTGACTAGATAAGCGTCTGCATCGCTACGTTGTAGGAGTGCTGGTGGAATCCGGGAACCAAAGAAGGTAAGAACATTAAGCTATTGTCTTTGTAAATCTGGTTTTTATTTCTATTTGGTGCCAACTGCACATGCAGATTGGATTGCATGTCTGTTTAAATAGGTTTAAAAGTATTTTTTTTTGTCGCTCTGCATGGCTTGATAGTTTTATTTTTTTTTAGCTCAGGCCTAGAATAACTTAAGGGGCTGGCATGATGATTTTCTTTGTGACAAAAGGAGCCGCATGGTCTGTCCCCCATTTTGTGTAACCCTCATGGATGTGGAAGGGGGAGGAGCAGCGGCCATTTTGGAAAGGTTTTTTTCTAAGCGGCTAATTTTCAGTTGACTCAGGAAATAATCAGCCATCCATTGTCAAAAAGAAATCATCATTTAATGAGTTTTTAATGCATTTATTTAGTCCATGTCATGGTCAATCATGAGTGGTTCAAATAGAGTTTGATATAAGTTAATAGTGGAATGAGTATTTGATTTAAGAACGATACACAGATAAAACAAAGTTTTGGGTTTTTTGTTTTTTTTTTGGTTTCTTTACCTCCCTATACTAGGATTCTCTGCTTGGTGTAGGATAGCCATTGAAGTGCAAATTAACCTGTATAACTGGGTTTTTTTTTTTTTCCTCTCCCAGCAGTGAAAGAAATCGCACATTCATATGCAAATTAGAAGCACTGAATAGGGTCTCATATATGTAACAGTGATTAGTACATATATGTAATATCTATATGTGCGTACTTACATCAATGTATGTTATTAGATTAATTTAGAATTGCATTTTCATTTGTGTATTTTCACGTCTCACCTTCCTGCTTACCATTTATCATTGATAACGTGCTGAGAAAGATTTGTTGCTATTGGTAGTTAAAAGTAATATTAATACGTTAAGGAGTAATTTGTAAAACACGCGCACGGCTTGCCTAAGATACAAGGAAGTTCTTTGTGGTGCTCGGTAGATGATTACAGTTAAAGATCATTTACATTGATATAAACGTGTTAGTTGTATTTCTGTGGATATACCTGGCTTGCGTACATGTGTCTCTAACAAAAGGCGGGACTAGCGTACGCGACGCAAGGGCCGACGCAACGGAGCGTCTGGGTACGCCCACATAATACAAATCACATGATAGTATTGTTTTAGTAGGCAATAAGGAGGAAACGAGATAATAGCGCAAGTCAATCTCAGTGTCCTAAATTTTAAGCTAATAGATCCTTCTCTAGTTGTAACTCCTTTCGGGATTAGCCTGCGATACTGAATGAAAGGGATTTCTGCGCAGAAACACATGTAAAGAGTATATGAGGTGAAAGTGTGTGTATACATATATATAAGTTTCTAATTTTTTGGGTTGAACCACAGGAAATCATCGAGTTCTCGTGAGGTACATACGTGTAAGTGACTGCACGGTGGCTTGGGAGGCATCCCTTGTTAAACATATTAATAAGAGCATTAGAGTATAGCAGACCAGGAGGTCTACTGTAGCACAGACCAGGAGGTCCAGACAGACCAGGAGGTCTAGGTACAGCAGACTAAGAAGTCCGCTATAGATAAAGAATAAAGGAGCACAACACCAGAAAGGGTTGGTGCGGTACCCATATAGGCCATTAAGCTCTGGCTGAAGGAATTCGCAGCCACAATTTTCGATTCCACTGGTCGCTCCGCACATAAGATTAGTTGCTTATGTGCAGAACGATTGTACCACACGTAATTGTGTGCATTAGTTAGTAACTTGACCCAGTACCATTTGCGTACGCTAGAGGGGTCATAAACGCTATTTGTACATTCTAACGTGATTTGTGTAATTTTTTTTATTTTAAGGGAGGTTCGCTGGTCACTCGGGAATTCTCTAACAACCAATAGTTACTGGGAAGGGTTAAGTGCTCTTCGGATCACACCCACATGTTCCAGTAAATAGAGGTTCAGGTCGCAGGGGCCCTAGGTCGAGTACGTCAGCGCTAGGGCAGTGTGTGGGCGTATTGGTCGACGTGGGCGAGTGAGTGGAGGTACTCGGTAAACTTCCGCTGCCGGCCTACCCCGGACATCTTGGTTTTTGTAAGGGTTCGCTGAAGACCCTGATTTGAAGGTCAGAGGTAGTGAAAGCAACACCTGCAAAGATGGGGGCCAGTTGTTCAGGTAGGGGGCGATCAACCTCGGTTCGGGTTGACTTAGTAAACCGGCCAATAGAGTCGGCAAGGATAACGTGTGATACAGACCGGGAAGTCCAAAATGGATCACACGCAAAGGTCAATGAATGGGAAAGAATGACTGTGCATGATGGGGAAAAGTTCCCACAAGTAGGCAGTTTTGGTCCCGAGGTGTTACAAAATCTAAGGAGAAGGATATGTCTCATTAAATCTGCAAAGAGACGGATCAAACATTATGATTATTTACAGTTATGGCAACAGGAAGGTGAAATACAAGGAGAATTAGCTTACACAGCTGACTCTCACTGTGGTAAGAAAAATATGGCAACGAGAGAGAAGGTGGTTACAGAGAGTGGCACACTGGTGTATGATAAAAATGCACTTAGCAACTGTATTATAGATGATAAGGATAAGTGTAACAAATGTAACAATGATAAAAGTAAAACTGTTAAATGTACAACTGTTAACCTGTGCAAGTTGCACTCCATGTTAAACTTCCCTCAGGATTACAAGCAAGAAAGTGAGCCCAGCACGAGGTCGGCACCATTTCCAGCAGCCATCATACAAGACATCCAGGTGGACGCGACCAAATCGGTAAAGGCAGTAATCAAACCCCCTAACGGAGGGTCAGGTGAGGTCGTGTCCACAGGCACGTACAGTGTTATATATCACGCACAAACAAATGTATCTAATATTGTAGAACCAACACAAGATGATGTTATAACTGAATGGAACATCAAAAGACACCTGGAGTCACAGGGCAGTAAGCAAATGACAATCAGTATACAAGCCCTGACAACGAAGCCACACCAGCTTAAGCCCCAAACCCCTGTGAGAAATTCAAATGTGATAGTTTGTTACCATTGTCACAAAGAGGGACATTTTGCACGAGACTGTAGAGTGAAAAATATACAAAAGTCATATAAAACCCCTAGACAACGACATGACCATGATATCCAAAGAAACAGGGAAGCACAGGGAGGTAAGAAGCCTCAGATCCCTGTGGGTAAGTCAAAGGTGATAAGGTGTTATAATTGCCAGAAGGAAGGTCATTTTGCACGTAGTTGTAGGTTTAAAGATCCACAGAAGGTATATCAACCCCCTAGACAAAAACACGAGCAGAATTATGACACACAAAATTGTAATCAGGGATCACATAAGAAGAATTTTGGGCCACACCTGTAAGATGCAGTCAGGAAAGGTGATCATTAGGACTGATAGTAAGCCTGAGGTTACAGTTAATGATATTGGGAGGTCAGTTCCTTGTAGACACAGGAACGGCCGGGTAAACGTTGTAACATTTATTTGTAAATGTTTCTTTTTCCCCATCTCTGACGTTCATCGGCAGAACTCAAACATCACATAGCTACTTGGTCTTTGCAGAAGTCTACCTAACCCCAGTGTGACCTACCGACATCGGTGTGTCCTGGCCAGGCACAAAAGGGTGCAGTGTGGGAATACTGGTGGGGAGAGGACTTCGCAAGGATACCAGTGGATGTGTTGGTGTGACAGCCTGATGGTGAACGGAAGATCTGACAATGGTTTTTTGTTTGTTGTTTAATGTAAAATGTGATGAATTGTTCTCTCTCTCGTTTGTTTTTTTTTCCCTCTCTTCTCTCTCATGTTCTCATGTTTTAAAGATGGTATGTCACACATCAGTTAGACAAATGGTAATGCAAGATTTTTGCTCCTTACAGAAAGATCGCAGATTTGGAAGGAATATTGTATCACCGGAATGTTCGTTTGGAAGACTGAGAGACAGCACCTTTGAGATGACAGCAGAGCAAGAAGAACAACAAGACTAGAGGACATAAGACATCATAACATTTTTCTTTCCCCTCAAAGTATTTTTTGTACCCCCATTACAAATTTCTCTTTCTCCTCCTGTAAGATGGACTCGCCCCAAGAGACTGCAGTCCGTGTTTTCCTGTTGACCATGATGTTGACCAGAGCAGTTTGTTTCGGTGAGAGTACCAGTGAGGTCGAGAAAGGATCCGGAATGGGTTTCTGATGACTGAGACGGAGGCGTAAATTTCCAATAGAAACACAATCACCGAGCAAAGGCGAGTACCAGAAAACAATCTAGCAGCCATGTTATTCGTAGACATTGTGAAGGATTGTTAGCTAAAGAGAACTGCATCTGTAGGCATTGTGACAATATAGTTGAGGATGGGTGCATCAAGAAATGTCAGTCCAGTTTTAATATCCACATGGGGATGCGGGTACCAAGGGGGGGGGGGAATGACGGGGGTGGGGGTATGAACAATGAGAGGGGGAGGTGATGAGTATTGTGTGTGTATTAATGAGGTGAGACGTAGTGAGATTTTTCTGTTTATTTGTTTATTTATTGTTAAGGTTTGTGTACAAGACTCTTCGGGTTTGCCATATAGGATATCCCTTATGGCTATCCCTTCTGAGTGGTGCACTTATGCCCGGATGTGAGTAGTCAAATGTTCTGGATGCCACTATCAGGTGTGTCTTGACAGACTACCCTTTATTTGTATACCCTCCAAATGGTATACCCTGTATAGAGTAAATCCCGGCTGGATTAAATGTCAGGTGTGCCCTGGTAAGGGTCACCTTTACCATAGGTGTGGTCTGCCTATGTAGCTCTGATTGTCTGAATGCCACTATCAGGTGTGTCTTTACAGACTACCCTTTATTAGTATACCCTCCCAATGGTATACCCTGTGCAGAGTATATCCCGGCTGGATTCAATGTCAGGTGTACCCTAGTAGGGGTCGCCTTTACCATAGGTGTGGTCTGCCTATGTGACTCTGAATGTTCTCCGTTAAGCTGGTGTGGGATGAGCGCGACAGTTGCGGCGTCCCGCCTGTCAGACTCTCCCTGTGTAGTCAGTTGGAGGTAGCGGGTGTACGGCTGTGTGTAAGTCACTTACCGCCGGGGGCAGGTGGATGTGCCTGCCGTCGGTTTCCACAGTCTCGTCACTCGTCTCGCACTGCCTCCCTGTCTGTCTGTCTGCAGCTCCGGTCCCGGGTCCGATAGCAGGCGCTCCTGTTCGCGGGTCCCGTCTGCTTCCTGGTTGCCCGCGTCACGTGATAGGTCACGTGAGCGGACGAAGTGTCTGTATTCTTGCACTCTCCCTCTCCGGCCTGAGATAGGTAGGGGATAAAGACCGCCCACGTTAACAACAAAGGATTAACACGCACACCAAAGAGTAGGCCAAAAAACAAGATTGGACCAACAATCAAAACACACAAATACATCATTCACAAACAATACAAACATCCAACAACAAGCAGATCCCTGACCTATCAAGAGTACATGACCCTGCTACACTCCGATAGACAGACATCCACTAACTTAGAATCAGAAACGGAATCAGACACTACAGACATATCATGCATGGCAGATATCGACTCCTCATTCTCAGTCCACGAGGTAGAGGACTCAAGACCAGACACAAACATAAGGGACAGTGTGGAGGAAGGACACACTCTAGAGACATCAAACAAAATAATGGAAGAACAAAGGGATGCCACACAACAGACAAACACAGGATCAGAAAACATACCGAACCAAAACCCAGATACAGACAGGGAAAAGGGGACACACTGGGACATCGATTTTTTAGACCTAGAGGCAGGGATTGCGGCCTGCCGTTCACCCAAGACACACACAAAAACCAACAAAAGAAAACTTACAGAACCAGACGAGGATGCAGGGGAGGCCAAAAAAACAAAATCCATTCCACCACAAATAGAATAGAAAAACAAGAAGGGGTGTTCAACCTAAGCAGTTTCCCATTGGGAGAACAACATAAAACATTACTCAACAAGGGTCTCAAGTTCGCACCCACCAAAAAGATGAACAAGTTTGAAACATATTTGGATATACAGGCATTCACAAGGAAAATAACACTCAGAAAATATTTTGCACAAACAAACCTACAGCACAAACCTGAGGACAAATTCACAGAATACAAACATACCAGCTACAAACCACCATCCACATTCTATCCCCAACATGTAAAGGGACATATCATAAACACGTTTGAACAACTAGTAACCAATGACCTGGATAGGATTGGAGACACATGCAAGGGGCGGGCCAACTTAACCAAGGGAGAGACACAGGCACTAGAGGAACTCAAGAGTTTAAAGAATCTTGTCATCAAACCAGCAGACAAGGGGGGCGGAATAGTACTGCTTGACAAAATTGACTACATGCAAGAGTCCAGACGATTACTGGGGGACACACAGACTTATACCAAACTACAAGGAGACCCCACACAAGAATACAAACAGGAACTACAGACCCTTCTTAATGAAGGTTTATCCTTAGGTATCATCAACAAGAAAGAATTTGACTTCCTCACCCCCAACAACCCCGTTATACCAGTCTTTTACTATCTCCCCAAGATTCATAAAGACACCAAGCACCCACCAGGCCGACCCATCATTTCAGGGATAAACTCGCTCACTTCAAATTTATCTAGGTACATAGACTTCTTTCTACAACAACATGTAACCAAACAGAGATCCTACATCAGAGACACCACACATACACTCCAACTACTGCAAGATATAACATGGACAGAAGACATGCTACTGGTCACAAGCGACGTGACATCCCTATATACAGTAATAGAACACAAACTAGGCACAGACAGCTCGAGACATTTCCTCCTAAAAGACGAGACACTTCAACAAACACAGACAGAATTCATTATAAAGGCAATTACATTCATCTTGGAACACAACTATACATGGTTTGACAACATTTACTACAAACAACAGACAGGGACGGCCATGGGGACCAGGTTTGCCCCAAGTTATGCCAACCTGTTCATGAGCAAGTGGGAGGAGGACAACATCTGGCAGGGGCACGGCTTTGGGGCAAACCTGGTACTCTGGCGTCGCTTCATTGACGACATACTGTTTATCTGGAAAGGGACCGTAAATGACTTACAGACATTCATATCTCACATCAACAACAACGATCGGAATCTACAATTCACCACCACATACAGCAGAGAGAAGGCGATATTTCTGGATCTGGACATCCACATTGTCAACAACAGAATAGAAACACGCACACACCACAAACCAGTAGACGTGAACAGCTACATTTTATCGACCAGCAGCCACCATCCCAATTGGCTCAAAAGCATTCCGCTAGGTCAATTTACCCGACTGAGGAGAAACTGCACACAGATCAATGACTACAAGGAACAGGGACAGGAACTAAAACAGAAATTCCTTGAGAAAAGATATGATAAAGACATTGTAGATAAGGCATATCAGAAACTGGAGGAGACAGATAGAGGAACACTCCTAACATACAAGGATAGGAACCAACCAAAGAAGGGGGAAGATATCTATTTTGTGACACAATACAACAGCGCAGCCGGAAGAATTAAACAAAGCATAAAGAAACACTGGGCCATCCTAATGCAGGACGAGACATTAGCAAGAATCCTACCCCCGCAGCCAAAAGTGGTGTACAAAAAGGCCCCTGATATAAGCACCAAATTAGTACATAACCACATTCCCCCACCAGTGACCCATCAGATGAAGATATACAGTGAGGCCAAAAGACAGGGGTTCCACTACTGTGGTTCATGCCTAGGCTGTAGGACCACATACACAAGAACCACCAAGAGTACCATAGAATTTTTCTCAAACACCACAGGACAAAAATACATGGTTAAGGAAGAGCTCTCATGTCACACAAAAGGAGTCATATACCTCATTTCATGTCCATGCGGACTGCAATACATTGGACGCACGATCAGGTCACTCAAGATCAGGATAGCAGAACACATACATAACATAAAAAGGGGCTACGAGAAACATAGCGTATCACAACACTTCAAAGATAAGCACGGGCAAGACCCCACACATCTACAATTCATGGCCATACAACAAGTAACCAAGAACTGGCGAGGAGGAGACTACATAAAAAAGATCAACAAGGAAGAACTCAAATGGATTTTCACCTTGAAGACCCTTACACCAAAGGGTCTGAATATAGAATATAACATCACCTCAGTCATGCTATAAGACAGAACCTCACTGAAGGATTTACATAAAAAACATAAAAAACGCATCTTCCCAAATCATTGCCACATTACACAATATCACCCACCTACTCACACAAATATGGACCTTGATTTATGCATAGTGGGGGACATTAGGTCCCTCAGCCATATCCTAACTGAAGGTACACTGCAATACCAAGGCGTCATTTAAGGGACAACAATAGGCCTTATGTAGAAAGCCATTCACAATATAACTGTGTGAGGGATATTATTTCATCCAATAATCACTAGATCTCAGACATACCAGATCAATCTACCCAGGACAAGTGAGAATATTACTTTGCCCATACACAATCCTCAAAATTCAAAACAAAGGATCTGCATTCAATCACACCTTTAAGGGGGTTATATACACACGATGCAACCCTCAACAACATCCGTCACGTATGGCTCCAAAATATACACACAAACAGTATCCATTATTCATTTATTTATTTATTATTCATTAATCAATTGGATCTTGAGACAAATGGGACTGGCTGTACACAATCACTTTGAACTCCATTTACAAGTATAGATAAAGAACATCCCATTAGTAAAGAGGGCGGCACCTACAAGTAACCAATCACGGGATAGACACTGACTTAAAAGCAATCCAGAACATGAGGGTCGCAATCCTAGAAAAAGGCACGTATGCTGAAACGCGTTGGAGACCCGCCACACACCCCAACACAGACCGTTTTTCAATATCAACGCATTGCAGATCCCCCTCTCAGGCCGGAGAGGGAGAGTGCAAGAATACAGACACTTCGTCCGCTCACGTGACCTATCACGTGACGCGGGCAACCAGGAAGCAGACGGGACCCGCGAACAGGAGCGCCTGCTATCGGACCCGGGACCGGAGCTGCAGACAGACAGACAGGGAGGCAGTGCGAGACGAGTGACGAGACTGTGGAAACCGACGGCAGGCACATCCACCTGCCCCCGGCGGTAAGTGACTTACACACAGCCGTACACCCGCTACCTCCAACTGACTACACAGGGAGAGTCTGACAGGCGGGACGCCGCAACTGTCGCGCTCATCCCACACCAGCTTAACGGAGAACATTCAGAGTCACATAGGCAGACCACACCTATGGTAAAGGCGACCCCTACTAGGGTACACCTGACATTGAATCCAGCCGGGATATACTCTGCACAGGGTATACCATTGGGAGGGTATACTAATAAAGGGTAGTCTGTAAAGACACACCTGATAGTGGCATTCAGACAATCAGAGCTACATAGGCAGACCACACCTATGGTAAAGGTGACCCTTACCAGGGCACACCTGACATTTAATCCAGCCGGGATTTACTCTATACAGGGTATACCATTTGGAGGGTATACAAATAAAGGGTAGTCTGTCAAGACACACCTGATAGTGGCATCCAGAACATTTGACTACTCACATCCGGGCATAAGTGCACCACTCAGAAGGGATAGCCATAAGGGATATCCTATATGGCAAACCCGAAGAGTCTTGTACACAAACCTTAACAATAAATAAACAAATAAACAGAAAAATCTCACTACGTCTCACCTCATTAATACACACACAATACTCATCACCTCCCCCTCTCATTGTTCATACCCCCACCCCCGTCATTACCCCCCCCCCTTGGTACCCGCATCCCCAAGTGCGCTGACCATTCTCTTTTCTCCAAATCACAAGGAGGTAGGACACCTCCGGGTCTAGCGGCACTGACCCAATTCTTTCCCAGTGAGCGCTCTCTCTCTCGAACACCAAACAAGTTTCCCGTCCTCTGAGAGACTGCAGCACACTCCCAACCCCACCCGCCCTCCTCCCCGAGACATATACAGTGTGAACACATCCTTCAACACACTTACTACTTTGAACACACAATCAAATACAAGTCGGGAGCACACACATGGGGATACTAGATTACCGAAATAACCGCATAGATAGGGCCAAACACACATTCACACTATTTGAACAGACCACCACGTCACTCAACAAAGAGAAAGAGTTCAGTACACACATTACACATTTAGAACGATTACTGAAACAAGAAGCCAAGTTATGGTGGGACACCTTTGCATTACAATGGTATGTAGATGAGGACACAATACCCAAGGGACTAAAGATCAAGAAGGTGCCGACACACAATAGAGAAAACGTAGAATTTATGAAAAAATGGAACACCGTCCTTAAAGACTGCTCATTACAACTCGTACGTATAATAATACAACAACATGAGACAGACTTAGAAATAATAGACCGAGATATAATTTCAACACACCAACACTTGGACAAATACCAGCAAGACCAAGATTACAAGAAAATAGAAACACTCACTAAGAGTAGACTCAAAAAAGGAGAGGACAGCATTATCGAAAAGAAAAAGAAAAAATTCCTTAGGGATAGGTGGGGGATAAAGACCGCCCACGTTAACAACAAAGGATTAACACGCACACCAAAGAGTAGGCCAAAAAACAAGATTGGACCAACAATCAAAACACACAAATACATCATTCACAAACAATACAAACATCCAACAACAAGCAGATCCCTGACCTATCAAGAGTACATGACCCTGCTACACTCCGATAGACAGACATCCACTAACTTAGAATCAGAAACGGAATCAGACACTACAGACATATCATGCATGGCAGATATCGACTCCTCATTCTCAGTCCACGAGGTAGAGGACTCAAGACCAGACACAAACATAAGGGACAGTGTGGAGGAAGGACACACTCTAGAGACATCAAACAAAATAATGGAAGAACAAAGGGATGCCACACAACAGACAAACACAGGATCAGAAAACATACCGAACCAAAACCCAGATACAGACAGGGAAAAGGGGACACACTGGGACATCGATTTTTTAGATCTAGAGGCAGGGATTGCGGCCTGCCGTTCACCCAAGACACACACAAAAACCAACAAAAGAAAACTTACAGAACCAGACGAGGATGCAGGGGAGGCCAAAAAAACAAAATCCATTCCACCGCAAATAGAATAGAAAAACAAGAAGGGGTGTTCAACCTAAGCAGTTTCCCATTGGGAGAACAACATAAAACATTACTCAACAAGGGTCTCAAGTTCGCACCCACCAAAAAGATGAACAAGTTTGAAACATATTTGGATATACAGGCATTCACAAGGAAAATAACACTCAGAAAATATTTTGCACAAACAAACCTACAGCACAAACCTGAGGACAAATTCACAGAATACAAACATACCAGCTACAAACCACCATCCACATTCTATCCCCAACATGTAAAGGGACATATCATAAACACGTTTGAACAACTAGTAACCAATGACCTGGATAGGATTGGAGACACATGCAAGGGGCGGGCCAACTTAACCAAGGGAGAGACACAGGCACTAGAGGAACTCAAGAGTTTAAAGAATCTTGTCATCAAACCAGCAGACAAGGGGGGCGGAATAGTACTGCTTGACAAAATTGACTACATGCAAGAGTCCAGACGATTACTGGGGGACACACAGACTTATACCAAACTACAAGGAGACCCCACACAAGAATACAAACAGGAACTACAGACCCTTCTTAATGAAGGTTTATCCTTAGGTATCATCAACAAGAAAGAATTTGACTTCCTCACCCCCAACAACCCCGTTATACCAGTCTTTTACTATCTCCCCAAGATTCATAAAGACACCAAGCACCCACCAGGCCGACCCATCATTTCAGGGATAAACTCGCTCACTTCAAATTTATCTAGGTACATAGACTTCTTTCTACAACAACATGTAACCAAACAGAGATCCTACATCAGAGACACCACACATACACTCCAACTACTGCAAGATATAACATGGACAGAAGACATGCTACTGGTCACAAGCGACGTGACATCCCTATATACAGTAATAGAACACAAACTAGGCACAGACAGCTCGAGACATTTCCTCCTAAAAGACGAGACACTTCAACAAACACAGACAGAATTCATTATAAAGGCAATTACATTCATCTTGGAACACAACTATACATGGTTTGACAACACTTACTACAAACAACAGACAGGGACGGCCATGGGGACCAGGTTTGCCCCAAGTTATGCCAACCTGTTCATGAGCAAGTGGGAGGAGGACAACATCTGGCAGGGGCACGGCTTTGGGGCAAACCTGGTACTCTGGCGTCGCTTCATTGACGACATACTGTTTATCTGGAAAGGGACCGTAAATGACTTACAGACATTCATATCTCACATCAACAACAACGATCGGAATCTACAATTCACCACCACATACAGCAGAGAGAAGGCGATATTTCTGGATCTGGACATCCACATTGTCAACAACAGAATAGAAACACGCACACACCACAAACCAGTAGACGTGAACAGCTACATTTTATCGACCAGCAGCCACCATCCCAATTGGCTCAAAAGCATTCCGCTAGGTCAATTTACCCGACTGAGGAGAAACTGCACACAGATCAATGACTACAAGGAACAGGGACAGGAACTAAAACAGAAATTCCTTGAGAAAAGATATGATAAAGACATTGTAGATAAGGCATATCAGAAACTGGAGGAGACAGATAGAGGAACACTCCTAACATACAAGGATAGGAACCAACCAAAGAAGGGGGAAGATATCTATTTTGTGACACAATACAACAGCGCAGCCGGAAGAATTAAACAAAGCATAAAGAAACACTGGGCCATCCTAATGCAGGACGAGACATTAGCAAGAATCCTACCCCCGCAGCCAAAAGTGGTGTACAAAAAGGCCCCTGATATAAGCACCAAATTAGTACATAACCACATTCCCCCACCAGTGACCCATCAGATGAAGATATACAGTGAGGCCAAAAGACAGGGGTTCCACTACTGTGGTTCATGCCTAGGCTGTAGGACCACATACACAAGAACCACCAAGAGTACCATAGAATTTTTCTCAAACACCACAGGACAAAAATACATGGTTAAGGAAGAGCTCTCATGTCACACAAAAGGAGTCATATACCTCATTTCATGTCCATGCGGACTGCAATACATTGGACGCACGATCAGGTCACTCAAGATCAGGATAGCAGAACACATACATAACATAAAAAGGGGCTACGAGAAACATAGCGTATCACAACACTTCAAAGATAAGCACGGGCAAGACCCCACACATCTACAATTCATGGCCATACAACAAGTAACCAAGAACTGGCGAGGAGGAGACTACATAAAAAAGATCAACAAGGAAGAACTCAAATGGATTTTCACCTTGAAGACCCTTACACCAAAGGGTCTGAATATAGAATATAACATCACCTCAGTCATGCTATAAGACAGAACCTCACTGAAGGATTTACATAAAAAACATAAAAAACGCATCTTCCCAAATCATTGCCACATTACACAATATCACCCACCTACTCACACAAATATGGACCTTGATTTATGCATAGTGGGGGACATTAGGTCCCTCAGCCATATCCTAACTGAAGGTACACTGCAATACCAAGGCGTCATTTAAGGGACAACAATAGGCCTTATGTAGAAAGCCATTCACAATATAACTGTGTGAGGGATATTATTTCATCCAATAATCACTAGATCTCAGACATACCAGATCAATCTACCCAGGACAAGTGAGAATATTACTTTGCCCATACACAATCCTCAAAATTCAAAACAAAGGATCTGCATTCAATCACACCTTTAAGGGGGTTATATACACACGATGCAACCCTCAACAACATCCGTCACGTATGGCTCCAAAATATACACACAAACAGTATCCATTATTCATTTATTTATTTATTATTCATTAATCAATTGGATCTTGAGACAAATGGGACTGGCTGTACACAATCACTTTGAACTCCATTTACAAGTATAGATAAAGAACATCCCATTAGTAAAGAGGGCGGCACCTACAAGTAACCAATCACGGGATAGACACTGACTTAAAAGCAATCCAGAACATGAGGGTCGCAATCCTAGAAAAAGGCACGTATGCTGAAACGCGTTGGAGACCCGCCACACACCCCAACACAGACCGTTTTTCAATATCAACGCATTGCAGATCCCCCTCTCAGGCCGGAGAGGGAGAGTGCAAGAATACAGACACTTCGTCCGCTCACGTGACCTATCACGTGACGCGGGCAACCAGGAAGCAGACGGGACCCGCGAACAGGAGCGCCTGCTATCGGACCCGGGACCGGAGCTGCAGACAGACAGACAGGGAGGCAGTGCGAGACGAGTGACGAGACTGTGGAAACCGACGGCAGGCACATCCACCTGCCCCCGGCGGTAAGTGACTTACACACAGCCGTACACCCGCTACCTCCAACTGACTACACAGGGAGAGTCTGACAGGCGGGACGCCGCAACTGTCGCGCTCATCCCACACCAGCTTAACGGAGAACATTCAGAGTCACATAGGCAGACCACACCTATGGTAAAGGCGACCCCTACTAGGGTACACCTGACATTGAATCCAGCCGGGATATACTCTGCACAGGGTATACCATTGGGAGGGTATACTAATAAAGGGTAGTCTGTAAAGACACACCTGATAGTGGCATTCAGACAATCAGAGCTACATAGGCAGACCACACCTATGGTAAAGGCGACCCTTACCAGGGCACACCTGACATTTAATCCAGCCGGGATTTACTCTATACAGGGTATACCATTTGGAGGGTATACAAATAAAGGGTAGTCTGTCAAGACACACCTGATAGTGGCATCCAGAACATTTGACTACTCACATCCGGGCATAAGTGCACCACTCAGAAGGGATAGCCATAAGGGATATCCTATATGGCAAACCCGAAGAGTCTTGTACACAAACCTTAACAATAAATAAACAAATAAACAGAAAAATCTCACTACGTCTCACCTCATTAATACACACACAATACTCATCACCTCCCCCTCTCATTGTTCATACCCCCACCCCCGTCATTCCCCCCCCCCCTTGGTACCCGCATCCCCAAGTGCGCTGACCATTCTCTTTTCTACAAATCACAAGGAGGTAGGACACCTCCGGGTCTAGCGGCACTGACCCAATTCTTTCCCAGTGAGCGCTCTCTCTCTCGAACACCAATTAATATCCACATGGACCGGCATCCATTGAGTGACTATCACTCCTTAGTGGGTAAAGTGTTAAACCAGACAGACTGTTGGGTATGCTCTCAAGTACCTCAAGGTCATAGCAAATCAGGACTAGTACCATTCCCTTTAACTATAGGAGAGGTACTTGAGCTAAGTGGTGGGAGGCCAGTGGACAAGAGGTTTAATATCTCTAGTCCTCCTAGTTTGAAGCTCCACCAATATCATGTGGATAGGTCCTTAGTATGCTTTAACATTTCCAATCCCCGAAAGCCGGGAAATTGGGAAGTGTCATGGAGTAATCAAACCATGACATTTTCATATAGAGCCGATAGAATGCCCATAGACACAGAACTTATACGCCAGATAGCCGACCATGGAAAATATTTCCGGTATAGGTATACTCTAGGAAGTAGGACCATGCGAGTTTGAGAAGTATCACCAGGATACTGTGCACATATCGTACAACCTGATACGTGTACTAGACAGATGGGAGAGTTAGGGTTAGGAGAGTTCACATGGAAAGTTTGTAACATGGTTATGTCATACTCAGTCCCATATGTTCTCCCCGATTATGCATATTTCATATGCGGGAGGAAGGCGTATAGGTTCCTTGCCCCAAACTCAGAGGGATTGTGTTATGTTGGAAAAGTACTGCCTGAAGTAATGACTGTATCCCATAACAAAATGAAAGACATTCACCGCGGTGCCCAAGCTCCTTATACTCACACTCATTACGAGCACATCGTTAAAAGGCACCTGATAGAGAGGACAGAGCACTCGGCCTCTGATCTGATCCATGAATCCACCGGGATTCAATTCCTACTCGCGTTAGATATCACTCGTACCGCCAGAGGAGTGATAAATTATAAATATATATCTGCGCTAGCAAATTTATTAGACAATATCACCGAAATGTATGACGACACATTCAGGTACACTGGGAGAGAGTTACAAGCCTACAAAACAGAACTGGTTCAGCATAGGATGATTCTCAATTATCTCACAGCAGTGACAGGCGGGTATTGTGTTACCCTAGCAACTCAATATGGAATAAAGTGCTGCACGTACATTACAAACAGTACGGAGGACCCAGCCGAGGTCATAGACCAAAAGATGGATGACATTCTACAATTAAAGTGGGAGTTTCGAAGGAAACACAATCTCACACTCGCTGCTGTGGGTAATGAGCTGACCAGTTGGGTGTCATGGTTGAACCCACGAAATTGGTTCTCGGGCTTAGGAGAATGGGCCCAAGGTATTATTATGGATGTAGGGAAATTTCTTTTGTGTATTCTAGGAGTCGTCATATTGGTTGGCCTGATATTTAGATGCGTTCAGGTTTTAACGAAGTGTAAAGGTAATACCAGAGTGATGAGTTTGAGGAGCGAAGACATTGTAATAACAACAACTAATTTGATTTATGACCCAACGATAGAGACAATGTTGTGATGAAAATGTGATTTCACGGTCCGTTTCTTTCACCCGTTTCTCCTTTGTTTTCCTCCAAGGTACAAAAACATCCGCTTGGAAGAAGAATTTGACAACCTCTTTTATACAGACCATTGATGAACTATGCTACAAGCCCCAATTTCCCTAGTGACTTTAAATTTTACGATAGCCCAAATATTTTAGTGACTAACTTTCTGGACAATGGAAAAACTTTTGCCGTCATTTATAGCAAAAGCATCAGGAGACTACAGTCAACATGTACATCGAGACAAGACTTCAGACAAGACTTCAATCGGCAAATGTATATTAAACTCACATAGTTTATGACTGCATTTACCATAATTGCTTCTTATCTTCATTTCTACAACCTTCAGGTAATGACACACATAGTCAATAGGGAATATAGGCACAGATATCAGCACTCACATATCCCCCACATGCATGTATCATCAACTAAATGTGCTCCCCATTTGTTGCAACCAAAAGCCGAAAAGAGCTCGGTAAAGTTTGACAGCCCATCCACAGACCCGTAATACGGGATAAGAAGGATTCAAATGTATACTTCGCAATACCTCGAAGCTTGATTTAAAACACGTACGGCACGATGATACATGACCCCTCAGACATGGATTCATACACACACGCTTCTACTATCTCACTAGGCCATACTTTTCCCACCTTCTCCTCTCCTCCCTCTACCCAATCATAAAAAGGTATTCCATGATGACATATATTTTTCTGTTTGAATTGTTTAGGAAGTGGCAGTTATTGATGACTGCCAAAGGGTCGACTGTCAAAGTCGAAAAATATAGCGACCTATGATGCCTTGTACTAACCCCAATGCACGTGCCCGCTGCTCGCGCACCGACCCCCCCGTGCGTACGCATCCCCTCAGGTCGCGTAGGGGACGCTCTGATGTCGCCTGCGCAGGGAGATGGGTATTTACGGCGGTGTTTGTGTGCGACTAGCGAGCGACTCGATCGCTACATATTTAACCAATATAATGCGTTTTATAGTTAATATTCCCCTTAATAATGTCAGCAAGTATGGTAAGTTTAAAACGGCTCTTGGACCTGAGAGATTCCTCTTTGCATGCTGGGAGGGCTCAGACAAAGGTTGGAGGGTAGTGTATGGTGTCCAGCTGTGGGGTATTGAAGGAATGTTGTGCCTATGATAATTGGGAGGGACTCGCATAGTTCCTGCTCATGGTTATGCACAGAAATAGAAAACAAGATTAATTGCATTCCGAATAAATTACACATAAATGCAGGGTGGGTGAATAGAATTCAGTCACTTCTTTCCCACAGACTGAAAACAATAGCCTTAGTTACACTAAGCATTGAGATTCTATAAAGAGGGCTTACACCTTTGTTTATGAATAGAACCAGGTTTCTCTCCAGAATAATGAGTGCTGAGTAGTCAATTGTCTCAACTGAAAGTGGGGTAAACAAAGCCCAAAGACAGAGTTTGTTTGGAAGATCCAAACAATAGCTTTCCTCAATATAACAAGACAAAGAGGAATTTAGAATACTAACTAATCCTAGCCATCGCCCACTTCTTGAACTAACCAATGATCCCAGGTACAGTACATGTCCCACCCCCTAACCAATGGAAAGAGGGCACAACAGTATCTATTGTAGTATGTCTTGAGCTAGTACATAAATATAGTTTGCACTAGGCTTGGGGACACAAGACTCTTCTCTCCACAACGGTTTTCATCACTGATTAACTGGGAGCTGGATATCCAGATTGCGCCTGCGATTCATTCCCATGTGTGTAAGTACTCTCTGTAACCAACTTATTCTCTGTATTTGCCATACTCTCTCTCTCTCTCTCTCTCTCTGTTATTGTTAAACTGTTGTATATTGTATATGTATAGTTATTATGTTTAGATATTGATGTTAGCCTGTAGTGTATGACCTGTTAACTGTTTTCCCTTTTTTTACATAGCTAGATATTGTTAGTAAAGGTGTTGGAACCTTAGCAAGGTATTGTGTGTTTATTACATTACTGAGGGTATTCGGAGCGTCTCAATCGCTCAAACAGTTTTTGTATTAACAAGGTTAAGCAGCGTTATATCGCTGCAGTATTTCAGTTGTAAGGTTTACAATACAAACTCAATCATAATGTGTTGCATACAAGGTTTACTGAGTGTCATCCCGTGAGCTCGTGTTCCCCTCGCGGTCACAGCGTCCGCTACGCTAGTAGCGTATCATTACGGTAGTCGGCCGCCTATAGCGTGTTCGACACCAAGCGTTAAGCTGTGAGCGAGCGTGCCGCATGTGCGTCTCGACCATGGCTAAGCATCTGCTACGCTAATTGCGTACCCTTACGGTACCCCATACGCCAATTGCGTACTGAGTCTCTTACCCACATATAGTGAATGTTATAAGATAAATATTTAGTTTTATCAGTAGCGCCGGCCCACGCTGTGCAGGTATGTACAGTATTAGGGTATGGGGCACTCAGGTTAGATCTTACACTGTTGTAGTGAAAGGATAGCCACCAATAACCTTTTTTAACTACAATATATGATAACAAAAATGTGTTATGTTTGTATGCTCTCCGATGGTCGTGATGGTGGTACGATACTGCCTCTTTGGACGCAGCACTTGGGTGCAGATGCTGGCAGGAGGCATCTTTTTCCTACAGAAGCCTCCTGCAGCATAAGCATGTTATACCCCTTTCAGACTATCAAAAATTTCCAGAGTTATTGCACGTGAATGCGCATCAACCAGGGGTTTTGCTTTGTCTGAAAGGGTCCTAAAGAAATATCCCGGGTCAAGCGTACCGCAATTTCATCCCAGGTCGTGACCTGGGTTGAAGCCGGATTCGACCCAGGATGCGGTGCAGTGTGAACGGTAAGCCGGGTCAAGGTGACCCAACACCCTTTCTCTGCATAGGAGGAGGCGGTGCTTGGAGATAATCAAAGCGCCTTGAGTCCTGTTGGAGAAAGAGCGCTATATAAACAAAATTATTATTATTATCATCTCCAAGAGCCGCCTCCTGTAACGTCGGCAGTGATGTTACCAACCCGGCAATATGCTGGGTCTGGCCGCTAGGCTGAAAGGGGTCGCAAACCAGTTTGCACCCAGGAAGCACCTGAGTACAAATTCCCGGGTGTGACCCGGCTCTGTAAGTCTAGAAGGGGTATTAATTGTACAGTATTGCACAGCCACTTTCCTGCATGGCTATACGATAGTGTCCATATTGGAATCCGGACCAAAAGTTCTATACCACCCAACATCAGAGGTCTCCAAAGGGGGATGCGGTGTAGCCATGCCCCTTGTAGACTTGCTTTCAGAGAAATTACATTTGTTTGCCATGGAGACACCTCCCTCCACAGCATATGGCAGGGCAACAGTACTTACCTCCCATCTGTCCTTATGTCATTGTGGCACTCATGAATTGTTTGCTGTCCCAAGGTTAGGAAAATTGACCCAATTTTCTGGAGGGCGGGTGAAGGTATTCCCACTTGTTCTGTATTTTCTTGAAGGAGCAGCCACACTCACCGGGGTCGTGGTCACACTCTCAGGGGTCGTGGTTACACTCACTATGGTTTAGACAAGCCGCCATTCTGATTATGGACTCACAAATGTCTGGAAGTACTGTATGCAGCACCTCACAATCACCTACGTCCTGATCACGAGATGGCAGGAGGGTCTTTCAAAAATGGGACTGTCCCTCCAAAAATGGGACGATTGAGAGGTGTGCAGGTCTACGACAAAGCTTATGTTTGTTCAGAAGCCGTATATTATTCCCACATATGTATTTTCCAGTGCTATGTGCATTTATTCAAGTACACAATTACTGCAGCCGGGCTGCATAACTCCGTTTTCTTGTGATAGCTTCTGTGGCTTCTAAATAATCCCTGTTCTTTCTGACTAGCCGAGGTGCAAAGCATTTGTAACAAGTACAGGTTATGACTGCTTCTTTTAAACAAACACCAGCAGTACAACTGATGTGCCATCTCCTGTTCAATATTTTTCCTTGTCTCTTTTCTCGCACATGTATTATTTAAGCTTCCACTCACATTTCTCTCCACAAGGAAGAAAACAAGCAGAAAAAATTGACTACAGATTATAACAATTTGCAGCACATACAGAATGGTTGTAGGAAAAAACTGCCTTTCCCTTTTTATTTTCTATAAGTGTGAATGATTATTTTTATGTATTATTTTCATCTGATTCACCAAACATAGTCTTCACTTTGAAATACTTGTATTTCTCTTCAGCGAAGGTTATGAAGACAATAATTACAATGCCTCTTTTGTCCCATTAACGTTTCTTTGCGTCACAAGCCCACACTGTTTCCAGCTAACTCGACATCTGCTTCTACTTGTACATCTAATCCATGGTGATGCTAATGACATTGTTTTACTTATTATTTCACTCAGCACGGAGAAAATCTACATAACTCGGGCTCAGTATCATAAAATGATTGCTTTATGCAAAAAATATGGCAATTATCTATATATTTCAGGCTTATCAAGTATTGCTAAATATAAAATAAATGAGAAGGAAATTCTTGGAATTATACTAAACTAACATGTCAATACACAGTTATATGTTAGTTTATGCTAGTTAGGAGAAGCAACCTATGTTTTAGTGTGCTTAATTCTATTAATATACATCTGATCCTGAGTATATATTCCAATTCTAGTGTAGTAATAATTTAAACATTCCAATTTCCAGAATAGTGATAATAAGAAAAGGGGGATATGGCCAATAACAAGGAACACATTACTAAGCCCCCCAGGGGTGTACCTAGGGCTTCTACTAAGGGGCCTACTTGTAAAGCCTTTGAAATTAATTCAGTCCTCCAAAAGAGCACATCGCCTAGTGGGGGCAGGCTTGGACTGGCCCACAGGGGTACAGGGGAAACCACCGGTGGGCCTCACTGCCTGGAGGCACACCCACTGCTCTAAGGATCAGGTGCACTTGAGTTATACATTATACATAAGTTACCTTTTACTAGACTATGGTGTATTTTCTACAGTGCATTGCTGTTATTAATCTGGTCCATTATCATGCATGCAGCAGCTGAATTTACTGTATATATTTATGAAGGGGCCCAGACGTTGCTAGTCAAACCAATGAGGTGGCAGGCCACACCCCCTGTGCAGACTGGCAACACCCCTAAACATGGGCCCCTACCACTGCATTCCCCCGGTGGACCTACATGCCCCAGTCCGACACTGAGTGGGGGTCATTTCGAGTTGATTGCTCGCTAGCAGTTTTTAGCAGCCGTGCAAACGCTATGCCGCCGCCCACTGGGAGTGTATTTTAGCTTAGCAGGACTGCGAACGAATGTATCGCAGAGTGCATGCAAAAAAATTTTGTGTAGTTTCAGAGTAGCTGAAAACCTACTCAGCGCTTGCGATCACTTCAGCCTATTCAGTTCCGGATTTGACATCACACCCCCGCCCAGCGTTCGCCCAGCCACGCCTGCGTTTTTTCTGGCACGCCTGCGTTATCCCAAACACTCCCTTAAAACGATCAGTTGCCACCCAGAAATGCCCACTTCATGTCAATCACTCTGCGGCAACCAGTACGACTGAAATGCATAGCTAGACCCTGTGCAAACCTACATCATTCGTTGTGCCCGTACGTCGCGCGTGCGCATTGCGCCACATACACATGCGCAGAACTGACATTTTTTAGCCTGATCGCTGCGCTGTGAACAAATGCAGCTAGCGATCAACTCGGAATGACCCCCAGTGTGTAGCCACCTTTACTCTTTTTAAAGGATTGACGCATTTTTGGGTCAGAGCTATTTAACAATGTACTACAGCAGGTTTCAGAGGTATCTGCTGCAGTCCCCCTCTGTAAGATTGCAAATGCAGTCCTCATAGGTTTTTATTGGGTCTTTAAAAATGCCATTGGAATCCTCTGCGGTAATTACCACTCATGCATGGCCCACTAGCCACAGATGTTCAGTATCGGGATAACTGGAACTAAAGTAGTCATGTACTCTACGCTTCAGTATTCGCCCGCGCAAGGTCTTATTGGAGCTCATATACCAATCTGATTTTTGGTACATTGTACCCCCAAAAAAAATCCAAATTGCCAAGTATGCAGTATGCAGCAATGAGGAATGCTAATTTTGGGGGCTTTTACAATTTGATAAATATCCCCCTTGAAGAAAATATGATAAATTCTACTTTTGTTTTAAAGCTGTCTTTATATTTTACAAAGGACTTAGGATGTCCACAAATGTGATCTTTGCTTTGAGCCAACTAATGTGTCATATTATGAAACAAGATGATAGTGTAAATTCCTTGCGCAACAGGTTATCAGCCCAATCTCAATCCTCAATCCGTCCAAATAACAGATTAAACAATATTATACAAAAAAGCAATGAGGTGGTGGATCGAAGGCGATAACAAAATAAATAATTAAATGAAATATAATAATATAAAATATTATACGTCACATATTAACTTGGTGTCCTTTCCTGATTGATCACTCTTTGAAACGTCTCACAAAATCCAGATGATAAACATGAAAAAAGAAAATAATACACATATATGGGTGGTAATGCTTTGGAATAATTGTTTAGTCCATATGTGTCCAGAAAAAGAAAGCCTAATGTGCCGGGATGTTTTTGATAGAAGATGAGGACAGTGTCTCGCCACCATTCAATTCTACTGGTAAACGTACCGAAACTCACATAAAATAGGGTAAGAACAGGTATATAAAGGTATCTTTTGAAGATCTATCCCACGTGATGTAAGGCAATACGTAAAAGACAGATGACGTACCCCACTTACTTTAGAAGGGGGATTAATCCCACGTATGCTGTTTTAATGGACATTCTTTCAAATAAACCGCTTTGAAGTATCTTGGAAGTTTTTTCTGGTCCTGGCTTAAAAGAAACCTTGATACGTGGGATTAATCCCCCTTCTAAAGTAAGTGGGGTACGTCATCTGTCTTTTACGTATTGCCGTACATCACGTGGGATAGATCTTCAAAAGATACCTTTATATACCTGTTCTTACCCTATTTTATGTGAGTTTCGGTACGTTTACCAGTAGAATTGAATGGTGGCGAGACACTGTCCTCATCTTCTATCAAAAACATCCCGGCACATTAGGCTTTCTTTTTCTGGACACATATGGACTAAACAATTATTCCAAAGCATTACCACCCATATATGTGTATTATTTTCTTTTTTCATGTTTATCATCTGGATTTTGTGAGACGTTTCAAAGAGTGATCAATCAGGAAAGGACACCTTAATATGTGACGTATAATATTTTATATTATTATATTTCATTTAATTATTTATTTTGTTATCGCCTTCGATCCACCACCTCATTGCTTTTTTGTATACTAATGTGTCATATTAGACACCCTGTCAGTCATATCGTTTACAACCTTACACAATATAGTGTCGGTTACTGCTTGCAATACCTATGAGAGAATTAAATAATGCAGTACTTCATGACAAATATTGCTACAGTACAGTAATAATGTTCAGGTAAATAAGAAAAGCACATAAGTGACAATACTGTAGAACTAAAGGAGGCTGTAAGAAGTATAGGTGGTTAACCTAGATAACAAAGTTACTATAATCAAATGTTATAAAAGTGGAGAAATGTGTCCTACAATACACCATCACTACTGTTAAAGAAAAAAACTTTATTCTGCATAGTATAATGGAACATGCCAGTGCATCAAGGTATGATATGAAACTAAGACTTTGGTATTGTCACTAAATGCTGTACTCAGCGCAATATTTGTGTCTACCAGTTCTGTGTGGGGCAGCTTTTTCCGTAACTGTGGCACACTTCACGCTGTCACTGAGGCCTGATACAATTACCCTCTGCCATAAGGGCAGTATCCCTGAAATCAGGTGCTCACTAATATTGCTAGACTCTGGCTGTTCAAACCTGACATCCCTATTTAAATGATGCCTAATGCCCAGATCACTTTATTTTAGAAATGAGCGGGTTCGGTTCTCAGAGTGCCAAACCCCCTGAACTTCACAATCCAAGTCGGGATCCGAGCCTGTTTCGGGACTTCCCACCAGACTCGAATCCCAGAATGAGGCAAAATGTCATCATCCCAATGTTGGATTCTGTTTTGGATTCCATATAAAGAGCTGCGCATTGCCGCCATTTTGTCACTCCGGACTTGGAGAGTGAGGGAGACAGACCTCTGTCTCTCTCTGAGGGTGGTGGCGTCATGTGGGATCAGTGTGTGCTGTGATGTTAGGGGCGCTGTCCTAGCTGTCACTGGTGTTTCATGTGCTGCAGCTGTACATGGGTGTTGCTGTCCTGGCTGTCACTGTGTTGTACAGGAGGCAGAGGCACTGTCCTCCTGTATGCAGTGAAAACACAGGGGTCCTGGCCCCATCTTATATGCTGTAAAAATTCAGAGGTGCAGTGAAAGTAAATGTACACTGGCTCTGTCTTGTATGCTGTAAAAACACAGGGGTGCTGTTGTTAAAATAAATGTACACTGGCCCTGTCTTGCATGCTGTAAAAATTCAGGGGTGCAGTGAATATAAATGTACACTGGCCCTGTCTTGTATGCTGTAAAATTACAGGGGTGTTGTGAAAATACAGGGGTGCTGGCACTGTCCTGTATGCTGTAAAAATACAGGGGGGCTGTTGTTAAAATAAATGTACACTGGCCCTGTCTTGCATGCTGTAAAAATACAGGGGTGCCGTTGTTAAAATAAATGTACAGAAGACAGAGAGGGGGGTGCTTCCCCCCACCCCCCTGGTATCCCCCCAGCACACTAAAAAATTACCTGTAACCATACCTGAACCTATCTGGTTATAGAAATTCAGAGAATCGGTCACACATGTTTGCAAATGCATGTTTAGCTGCTGAGCCACTTCACGGCTTCTCTGATATCAGCAGTCCTAACACTACATAATAGCAGTGCCCACATAGGGCCATGTGATTTGTCTGCAGTAAGACCTCATGATAAAGGCTATTACTAAAACACATCCAGACAGAGAGCTAACTTACCCGGAAGTCACCCCCGGGATCTCCCATTAGCACTACAAGGAACAGCATGCCTTCCAAATACTGCTCTCATTCAATGCCTTTCTCACATAAGCAGACAAACAGTGGCAGTGGCTCGGTCATTCCTGGAGATAATTATATATCAGGTGCTGGAAAGGAGGAGGAGTCACAGACAAACAGCAGATAGAGAGGGGGGTTGCACACTAAAAAAATACCTGTAACCATACCTGAACCTATCTGGTAATAGAAATTCAGATAATTGGTCACAAATGTTTGCAAACGCATGTTTAGCTGTTGAGCCACTTTGCGGCTTCTCTGATATCAGTAGTCCTAACACTACATAATAGCAGTGCCCACATAGGGCCATGTGATTTGTCTACAGTAAGGCCTCATGATAAAGGCTATTACTAAAACACATCCAGACAGAGAGCTAACTTAACTGGGAGCCACACCCAGGATCCCCCATTAGCACTCCAAGGAACAGCATGCCTTCCAAATACTGCTCCCATTCAATGCTTTTCTCACATAAGCAGGCAAACAGTGGCAGTTGCTCGGTCATTCCTGGAAAAAATTATATATCAAGTGCTAGAAAGGGGGAGGGGTCACAGACAAACAGCAGACAAAGAGGGGGGTGCTTTTTCTCCCCTTGGTATCCCCCCAGCACACTAAAAAATTACCTGCAACCATACCTGAACCTATCTAGTAATAGAAATTCAGAGAATTGGTCATCCATGTTTGCAAACACATGTTTAGCTGCTAAGCCACTTCACGGCTTCTCTGATATCAGCAGTCCTAACACTACATAATATGTATACTTCCAGGGGTGCTGCTGTACTTGATCCTAGATGTAAATTAAAGCCTAGAGCAGAATATGAAACAAGCTTCAACATCACAAACATTTGTGAAAACATAGCCGCAAAGGTAATAATGGAAATTGCAATTTTGACGAAAAGTTTTCCAATGAGACCACATTTGTGACCAAAGTCAGTCAGACTCAGAAGAGACAGAATCATAATCCATTGCAACTATCGGAGAGGTAAAAGAGAGATTTTCTGCCGCAGCATTAGAGAGAGGTTCTTCTCAATTATTTCATGTTAGGGACTCACTCAAATGAACGACTCCAATTAGTCAACCTTAATTTTGATTTATTATTAATGTTCCACATTTTGGGATTATTTATATACAAGATGCACATTTGTTGTAAAGGGTTCTTTTCCTAAGGGCTGTGCAGGGTTATCACAAGACCTCGCGGTATTAGAAGAACAGAGTTTCAGTATCTTGCACTGCATCAGCTTTCCATTACACTGCAGCACTAAAGGGGCCAGGAGTGCCGGTGAGGTACAGTTACTGAATAAATCCAGTATGGAGTCTCGTGGTGTCTTACAGCCAAGAAGATGTCTGGCTTGCCAGGCTGAGGTATGCTGTGGGCACAGAGGTTAGCACTGCTTCCTCTCACAGTCCTACTCATAGTATGAAATGATTTTCAACTGTAGAGTGGTAAGCTCCTATAGGGCAGGGGCTCAATAACAAAAAAATCCCTGCACAGTCGTGCTTAGTACTGTACCGAACCCAAACAAACTCAATTTGCCCCATACGGGGCTGCTGTGGGAGCTCAGGAGGGGCTGCTAAAACTTTTAAGGGGCTGCTTTATTAAAAAATAAAATATGAATAAAATAAACAAGACACACAGGTATGCTCACATGTGTGTAACTGGGAGCTGTGAAAAATGAAAATAAGGCATCTGCCACAAAATATGTAAATAAAAATGCAATAAAAAATGGAAAAAAAGAAACCCACAAGATTTTCACAAATTAAGTCTCCAGACTCCGTGGAGGGGAAAATATCCAATCTTGATCCTGTGGTATGCACCAGTTTATTTGCTTCCCAGCATTAAATCCGAGATTATTTTACCCCCTGAAAATGGAGAAGGGGGTACAAATTAGGAGCCTTTGGCCTCTAGTTTTTCAGTTTGTCCAGTAATATGGTAATTATATATTTGCTTGGTTAAATATCTTTCTGTTCCACACCAATATAGGAGTGGAGGTGAAAGCCTGTGTGTTGTTCCTGATTGCGTGTGCCTCTCTAATTTTAATCACCCTCTTGACACTGTCCTCTTCCTCTTGCCTCTTCTCATATGTGAACAGTCATCAAAGAAGGAGGTGATATGTTTGTAGCTAGCTATGATTCGGAGAAGTTGTCAAGCTTTTTCCAGGGGGACCACCTGTCGCTGAAATGATGGGTTTATTAAACTGAGCATGTCCTGTTTAAACAACATAAGGATGGGTGGGAGGGCCCAAGGACAATTCCATCTTGCACCTCTTTTTTTCTTTGCATGATATGTTCTTTGGGGCCTAGTTTTTAAAACTGCCATCATGTCTGCCACTGCAATGCCACTCCTAGATGGGCCAGGTGTTAATGCCGCCCACTTATGTCACTTAGCTTAGTCACCCAGCTACCTCGGTGCAACCTTTTGGCCTAAAAACAATATTGTGAGGTGTTCAGAATAGAATGGAAATGAGTGAAAATTAATGTTATTGATGTTAGTAATTCTGTAGGATCAAAAATACCCCCAAATTCTGTGATTTTTAGCTGTATTTAAGTTTTTTCAAAATAATCCAGATACAAAACCAAAACCCGAAAGGGTGGTTTTGGAAAAAAAACAATCCAGGTCCAAAACAAGAGCAGAGATCCAGATCCAAAACCAAAACACAAAACCCAAAACGTGTCCGTCGCACATCTCTACTTAATTTATATAATGAGACTCGGTTCCTTTTGAACTGCCTAGCTGAGGGGCACAACCAGGCCCGGCGCTACCCACTCAGCAGAGGGATGCGGAGCGGGTAGGCGCCAGGTTAAGGAGGCTCTCTCCCAGCTTTGTATCCCTGCTGCAGTGCCGCCCTGTCCCCCCTGCTGTTCCAGGCTGCTCCGCCTGTCACACTGACAGGCAGCGGTGTCGGCAGCTTAAATCCTTCTCCCCTGTGACAGTGTTATGATTCCAGTACTCCTGACCGGAGGAGATCTAATGACAATGGCCAGAGTACTGGAAGGGGAATGCTGGTTACGGGAGCTAGAAAGACTAGTTGCCCCTGGCGCCCTAACTCTATTGTCTCACCCGTGCTATCGAAAATCCCTTGCGAGACTATGGTTTCTTGAGCCCCTGGCAGCCACGTTTGAAAGGCGGATTATGTCTGCCCAACTCCGGTGCCCCCCGGTCTTAGTGAGAGACAAAGGGAAATCCGAGGCAGGATGATGACAAGAGGACCTCTGACTGACAACAGGCCAGGGGCAACAAGCTAACTAACCAAACCAGAAGTATGCGCGGAAAAACCGCCAGATAAAAGGACAACCAAAATCCACTAGTCCGTTACTCCTACCCAGCACCGCTGGATACCAGAGTGGATCTGTGGGAGCGGAATCCTCCGCAAAAGCTCCGAAACACAAATAATAAATAATAAGTAATAAAGCGGCCAAGCCGCAACACACGGCTACGCCGTGACTCACGAACACCACTGGATGTTTAAAGGTGCTCAGTCAGGACTCCAGGAACAGATGACGACTTCCGAGTACAGGACAACTGAGGACAGGAACGACCGGGTACAGCAGGACTGGAAACACTCAGCAAACAGATACAGCATGCAGGAAGCTATTACCGGCGTCTGTGAGAAGCCCTGGAAGTGTACTTAACAGGGAGTCCTCCAATCAGCTGTTCAGAGGCTGATTGGATTAAATGCCGTGCAGCTGCCTTGCTGCACGGCCAGGAAACAGGTGCCCTATTAATTTAAATGGACCCAGCAACGGGGGAACGCGGTCCGCCAGTGGCGTCCCCGTTGCTAGGGTCCGTGCGGCTCCGTGCGCCCGGCGTCTAGCGTTGCCAGGGAGCCGGCGGCTGTACGCGCACGGCGTCCCTGGTTGCTAGGCGCCGGGCCGCACCGACGAGCGGACCCCGGCGCCTAACAGTACCCCCCCCTTGAGGAGGGGTCAAGGAACCCCTAAAGCCAGGTTTCCGAGGAAATTCCCGAAAAAATGCCCTCTTGAGCCTCGGGGCATGGAGATCCTTATCCAGGACCCAAGACCTTTCCTCTGGACCATAGCCCTTCCAGTGCACCAGAAAATAAAGCCGACCCCGGGACAATTTTGAATCGAGAACCTTCTCCACCAAGAACTCCTGATGTCCCTGTACATCTACTGGTGATTTCCCCTGAGAGATCTTCCGAGGAAATCTACTGGAAGAAATGTATGGTTTCAACAGGGAGCAATGGAACGTATTTCCGATTCGGAGAGTTCTTGGTAAACGTAACCGGAAAGCAACTGGATTGATTTTTTTAATAATATGAAATGGTCCAATAAATTTGGGGCCCAATCTAGCTGAGGTTTGTCGAAGTCTAATGTTACGAGTCGACAACCATACCCTGTCTCCCACCTTAAAAGTGCAAGGACGCCAGAGCCTGTCAGAAAACTTTTTCTCTCGAAATGCCGCTTTTCTGAGAGCAAGGTGCACTTTTTTCCAAATGACTCTGAGATGAGAGGTTAAGGTTAGCGAGGAAACAGAGGAATGTTGAAAAAAAGAATTAGCTCTGGGGTGAAAACCAAAAACTGAAAAGAATGGAGACACATTAGTGGAGGAATGACAAGAATTGTTGTAAGCAAACTCCGCCAAAGGAAGAAACTCGGACCAATCATTCTGGAGTTTGGCTGAGTACAAACGCAAATACTGTTTTAATGATTGATTAACTCGCTCGGTCTGCCCGTTGGATTGGGGATGATAGCCGGATGTTAAAGACAATTTCATCTTTAATGAGGCACAAAAAGACTTCCAGAATTGTGCAATGAATTGTGGACCCCGATCAGAAACAATATCAGTGGGCAACCCATGAAGTCTGAAAACATGGCGGAGAAACAAAACAACCAATCCCTGGGCAGATGGCAGTCGGGGAAGAGCAATGAAATGGGCCATCTTGCTAAAACGGTCCACTACCACCCATATGACTCAGAATCCGGCTGACAGAGGGAGGTCTACCACAAAATCCATGGAAATATGAGACCATGGCCTGAGAGGAACATTTAAGGGCATAAGTTGCCCGATAGGCAAGGAACGGGGAACCTTATGCTGTGCACAGACCTGACAAGAAAAAACAAACTCCTTAATGTCTTTAGAAAGACCAGGCCACCATACTGAGCGGGAGACTAATTCCAAAGTCTTAGAGATCCCCGGATGCCCGGCAACTTTGCTATCATGAAACTCAGTCAAAACAGTAGCTCTCAAAAACTCAGGGATGTAAAGACGACCAGCAGGAGTATTTCCAGGAGCTTGATGTTGAAGCTGCTTTAACTGGGTAAACAAATCTTGTGTGAGGCCTGCCCAAATGACTGAAGACGGAAGTATGGGAGTAACAGGACTGTTATTATGAACTGGAAGAAAACTGCGTGACAGGGCATCCGCCTTGGTATTCTTGGAACCTGGCCTAAAAGTGATAATAAACTTGAAACGAGTAAAAAATAAAGCCCAACGAGCCTGCCGGGCATTCAGCCGCTTAGCTGATTCGATGTACTGAAGATTTTTGTGGTCAGTCAATACTGAAATGGTATGTGTTGCTCCCTCAAGCCAATGCCTCCACTCCTCGAAAGCCCATTTAATAGCCAGTAACTCCCGGTTACCAACATCGTAGTTGGATTCAGCAGATGAGAATTTCCTGGACATAAAGGCACAAGGATGTAGTTCCAGAGAGTCCGGATCCTTCTGAGATAGGATAGCCCCCACTCCAACCTCCGAGGCATCAACCTCAACAATGAAGGGCAATTCTGGGTTGGGATGTCTGAGGACTGGAGCTGAGACAAAAGCTTGTTTCAAGGCCTGAAAGGATAACTCAGCTTCACGTGACCAGTTGGTAGGATCCGCTCCCTTCTTAGTCAGTGCCACAATGGGAGCAACCAGGTCGGAAAAAGAATGAATAAATCTTCTATAATAATTCGCAAACCCTAAAAAGCGCTGAATTGCTTTTAAGTTGGTGGGTTGCGCCCAACTAAGGATGGCTTGGAGCTTCTTAGGTTCCATACAGAATCCCCGAGGGGAAATAATGTACCCTAAAAAGGATACCTCCGTGACATGAAACTCACACTTCTCCAGCTTGGCATATAGGTGATTTTCACGTAATTTTTGAAGAACCTGACGCACCTGGGTAACATGTTGTTCAATTGAGTCAGAATAGATCAGGATGTCGTCTAAGTAAACGACCACGAATCTTCCTAGAAAATCACGGAGCACATCGTTAATGAGATCCTGGAAAACTGCCGGAGCGTTAGACAAGCCAAACGGCATCACCAGATACTCGTAGTGACCCGACTGAGTACTGAAAGCCGTCTTCCACTCATCTCCCGACTTGATTCGGATGAGGTTATACGCTCCCCTCAGGTCAATTTTAGAAAAAATCACAGCCGAACGCAGCTGATCAAAGAGGACAGAAATCAGCGGCAGAGGGTAAGTATTTTTAACTGAGATCTTATTCAGGGCTCTAAAGTCAATGCAAGGTCTGAGTGATCCATCTTTTTTCTCCACAAAGAAGAAGCCTGCACTTAAAGGGGATTTAGATGGCCTGATAAATCCTTTCCCTAGGCTCTCCTTAACATACTCATTCATGGCCGCAGTTTCTGGCCCGGATAATGCATATAACCTTCCCTTGGGCAATGTGGCACCAGGAATTAGCTCAATAGCACAATCATAAGGCCGATGGGGAGGCAGAATGTCCGCATTGCCCTTGGAAAACACATCAACAAAGTCCTGGTATTCCACGGGAATGAGTTCGGGAATGGCAGCAGCTATTCTGACGGGAAACGTAATACATTCCTTATTACAGATGGTACCCCATTGTGAAATCTCCCCCGACTGCCAATCAATGATGGGATTATGAAAGGCCAGCCAAGGGTGACCCAGAACCACTGGAACTGCTGGGCAATGGGTAAGGAAAAACTCGATCTTTTCGGAATGAAGAGCTCCTACCGTAAGTAGTATAGGGGGTGTACGGAGGGAAATAACCCCATTGGACAAGGGACTCCCATCTAAACCATGCATGGTGATACACCTACCCAAGGCTAACTGAGGAATACCTAAGGCTTTGGCCCACGTTAAGTCCATAAAGTTCCCTGCAGCTCCACTGTCAACAAAAGCCGACACCGAAGAACTGAGGCTGCCAAAGGAAACTTTAGCTGGGACTAAAAGGGAGTTATTCGAGGAGATAAGCTGCAGACCAAAGTGAACCCCCTCACAATTCACTTGGTCGAGGCGTTTCCCGACTTGTTCGGACAATTACGGGCAAAATGTCCCTTACCCCCACAGTACAAACAAAGACCAGAGTTTTGCCTTCTGGCTCTTTCTTCTGGAGACAGCCGGGAGAGACCCATCTGCATGGGCTCCTCTATGTCCTCAGGAATGGAAAATACACATGTAGTAGACCTGACAGGTGCTCCTTTTTCAGCCCTCCGCTCTCTGAGACGACGATCAATCTTAATAGAAAGCTCCATGAGTTTATCGAGAGTCTCAGGAGCGGGATACTGAAGGAGACTGTCTTTTATAGACTCAGATAAGCCGAGGCGAAACTGACTGCGCAGGGCTGGGTCATTCCAGCCACAGTCGTTCGACCAACGGCGAAATTCTGTACAATAAACCTCTGCAGGATTTCTACCCTGTCTGAGAGCGCGTAACTGACTCTCAGCGGATGCCTCTCTATCAGGGTCATCATACAAAAGCCCTAAAGACCCCAAAAAGGCGTCTACTGACAACAATGCCGGATCCTCTGCTTTTAAACCAAAAGCCCAGGTCTGAGGATCCCCCTGGAGCAAAGAAATAATAATTCCGACCCGCTGAGATTCAGTACCTGAGGAGATCGGTCTTAAACGAAAATAAAGTTTACAGGATTCTTTAAAATTAAAAAACTCCTTCCTATCACCAGAAAAACGGTCAGGCAAGTGCATTTTTGGTTCAGGGACTACCCTCGGGGAAGTTCGTAAAAGATCTTCCTGCGACTTCACCCGAAGGGAAAGATCCTGAACCATCTGAGTAAGTTCTTGAATCTGGCTGACTAGGAGCTGGCCAGGATTTGGCCCTAAACCAGTGGGATTCATGAGGCCGATAACTCTTACAAAACTGAATAAGGAAAAAATCAAACCCTGTTTAATTTTAAGTTTTGGTAAGGCCGGTAATAATGTTATGATTCCAGTACTCCTGACCGGAGGAGATCTAATGACAATGGCCAGAGTACTGGAAGGGGAATGCTGGTTACGGGAGCTAGAAAGACTAGTTGCCCCTGGCGCCCTAACTCTATTGTCTCACCCGTGCTATCGAAAATCCCTTGCGAGACTATGGTTTCTTGAGCCCCTGGCAGCCACGTTTGAAAGGCGGATTATGTCTGCCCAACTCCGGTGCCCCCCGGTCTTAGTGAGAGACAAAGGGAAATCCGAGGCAGGATGATGACAAGAGGACCTCTGACTGACAACAGGCCAGGGGCAACAAGCTAACTAACCAAACCAGAAGTATGCGCGGAAAAACCGCCAGATAAAAGGACAACCAAAATCCACTAGTCCGTTACTCCTACCCAGCACCGCTGGATACCAGAGTGGATCTGTGGGAGCGGAATCCTCCGCAAAAGCTCCGAAACACAAATAATAAATAATAAGTAATAAAGCGGCCAAGCCGCAACACACGGCTACGCCGTGACTCACGAACACCACTGGATGTTTAAAGGTGCTCAGTCAGGACTCCAGGAACAGATGACGACTTCCGAGTACAGGACAACTGAGGACAGGAACGACCGGGTACAGCAGGACTGGAAACACTCAGCAAACAGATACAGCATGCAGGAAGCTATTACCGGCGTCTGTGAGAAGCCCTGGAAGTGTACTTAACAGGGAGTCCTCCAATCAGCTGTTCAGAGGCTGATTGGATTAAATGCCGTGCAGCTGCCTTGCTGCACGGCCAGGAAACAGGTGCCCTATTAATTTAAATGGACCCAGCAACGGGGGAACGCGGTCCGCCAGTGGCGTCCCCGTTGCTAGGGTCCGTGCGGCTCCGTGCGCCCGGCGTCTAGCGTTGCCAGGGAGCCGGCGGCTGTACGCGCACGGCGTCCCTGGTTGCTAGGCGCCGGGCCGCACCGACGAGCGGACCCCGGCGCCTAACAGACAGTGAGTGTCAGTGTTCGTTCGGCGGAAAAGGGGGCTGGTCTACATAGACCAAGGGGGTGGAACTACACAGGACCAGGCTGTTGAAGATCCAGCCAGCAAGACTGTGGTAAGTGGATGTAAAAAGAGTGTGTGAGAGAGAAAGTGTGTGTATGTGTATGTGTATGTATATATGTATGTATGTATGTGTGTATATAAACTATGTATGTATATGTGTATCTGTGTGCAGGGCCGTAACTGGCGATGCGCAGAGTGTGCTTCACCCACAGTGCAATTGCACTGTGAGCATAGAGTTCTCATCCATAGGCGTGCGCAACACCCTCTCACCTCACCTTCTCCAGCCTCAGCACTCTATACAGGCAGTGCTGTGCATCCTGATAGATGGAGGTGCCTAACTACCCCACGCCACCATACGCTGCGCCTCCCACACCTCAACAGCCACTGAATGCCCACATGTCTCAGCGTGAAGAGGACAAGTTGACCACCCCCTGTAAGGAGAGAGATGGGTCCCACTGCTCCTGATCCCAAGGCAAGCTGGAAGCGTCATGAAGGATCGAGGGGTTACCACGGCCTCTTGGGCCCCTGAGCTGCAGGAGATCCCTGTGAGCCTGGCCACACTGGGTAAGATGGAGGCTGACGAGGACGACCAGAGGACCGTGGAGGAGGACATTCTGCTGCTCGTTTACCCAGGCACACTCACCATGCACAGGAAGAGCATCAACACCAACAAGATGGTCCCTGTCCCCAGCCCTGAGCATATCACCGAGATCGTGGGGAAGCAGGGTGAGTTCCCCAGGGCTCTGCAGGCAGAGGGATCCCTGGAATGGAGACTAAAAAGAGGGACCACTAATGGGACAATGGGAAATAAAAGGAAGTATCCCTAATAGGACAGCGGTGAGTAAAAAGGAGGGATCCCTAATAGAACAATGAGGACTAAAAGGAAGGATCACTCATAGGGACAATGGGGACTAAATGAGGGAACACTAAAGGGACCTTGATGTGCCCAGTCTCCCTTACAGCGCAGGGATGAGGACAGTACCAGATGCAGCTGGCAGCACAGGATGCTGAGGTGTAGTTTTGGGATACAAGGGACTCTACTATGGCATAATATGTGTAAGGGACTCTTCTTTAGTGTAATGTGTATATGCGGCACTATTGTGTGGTGTGATTTGAATAACGGTCACTACTGAGCATGTAATGTGAGTTGGTACTATGATATGGTCACGCCCCTTCCCCATGAAGCCACACACCTATATTTTTGGTGCACGCCTTCGGTGCACACTGTCCCTATTTTAGATATGGGGGGAGGGGGCACCAATTCTCTTTCTGGCACCAAGGGCCTACCTGTACCATTGAAGGAGCCTTCCCTGTCCTCAGCTGCATTCTTCTTTTCTTCCAGCCAGGGCCTTTTGTCTTCCCTCTTGAACCCAGCGTCTTCTCTTCTGAGGCCACCTGAGTTTTTTTACCGGCGTCTTCTCCCGGCTCTTGCAGCCACGCTTCTTTCTTCTCATCCTGGTGGCGCATGACATCAGATGCCGGGAGTGGGGCAAGCTCTGATGTGGCTAGCCCTGAAGTAGCCGGTGCTTTCCATTGATCTCCGGTCTGGCACCAAATTTGAAACGCCGCTTCCGTGTGCTGCCCCACCCCATTTTGAGTCCGGTACTGAGAGCCAGCAGGTCTTCCCATCACCGGACACCCGCTGCAGCTATACTCCCAGTTCTTGTATTGGACACTTGATCACAGCGCTGTCCCACTGGGGACACAGTTCCCCCCACCGCCTGCTGGTCTTCCGGTGCTGGGAGCAGACACACTGTTCCAGCGCTGGGACACATTTCCATAGGAGCATCAGTCAGCGCCGGCGTCCCCAAGCCACCACAGAGTCTGCGGTGTACATGTTATTAACACCATTCTCGAATCCCAAATCTTCACGCAACATTTTAGCTCTGACTTTTATCTCTGTGCCATAACTTATTGACTTTGCCTATCATTATTGGTTAAAGAGTATAGCTGGGGACACATTAGGCATTATGCTATCCAATCCGACATATCGTTTGCATCGGCGCATATTGGGCATTGTGTATGCCCAATATGCGCAGGCCCGCCATTGTTAGTGATGTCTTCTGTCAGCCCTGCTGCAGGGCTGACAGAAGACATCGCTGGAGATGCAGCATGGCATCCCATGTCAATCAAAGTGCGTATCCACTTGCCGATGCAGGATCCCGTCACCTGTCGGATCGGCTGCGTACACAGCTTTACATTTTTTGTAGTATCTCAAAATGATCTTCCAGTTGTATGGCATTTTATCCTGAATTGTAAAGTGCTTATTGTGTCTTGTTTTAGTGCTGTGTGCGGCATAAGTGCATGAAGATGTTGTCATCTCTTTCAATTAAGTGTTTGTTAATTAGTATTTGGAATAATGAACTATGAATTGGTGAGGACTCTTATATTTAAGCAAATACACATAGGGGATCATTCCGACCCAATCGCTTGCTGCAGTTTATCGCAGCGCAGCGTTCGGGTCATAACTGCGCATGCGCCGGTGCCGCAGTGCGCCGGCGCATGACGGACGGCCGAGGGCCGTCGTTCCATAGCGATCGCCTTTGCCTGACTTGTCCTCTTCACGCTGATAGACGGTCACTGGGTGGGAGGGGGAGGCACGGCGGCATTTGCCCGCCGTTATGGAGGCGCGGTCCGGCTAACGCAGGCGTGTCTGGACCGTGTGGGGGGCAGCTTCTGCGACCAGGGGCAGCGATGATCAACTCCCGGACAGCCGCAGGAGCTGCGCTGGCTGGGAGTTACTCCACAAGTACAAAAGCATCGCCGCTGTGCGATGCTTTTGTACATGTGCGGGGGGGGGGGGGGGCTGACTGACATGCGGGGCAGACTAGCACAGCTACGATCATCTCGGAATGACCCCCATAAACTCCACCTGATGTTTGTTATTTTATTCCTATTATTCCTTATCATAACATGACTTTGCATTCCAGATTTTGAGCACACAGTAATTACGGGTGTCGTACGGTATGCCGGCGCTCGTGCTCCCGGCGCCCAGCATACCGGCGCCGGGAGCCCGACCGCCGGCATACCGACAGCGTGGAGAGCGCAAAGGAGCCTCTTGCGGGCTTGCTGCACTCGTCACACTATTTTATTCTCCCTCCAGGGGGGTCGTGGACCCCCACGAGGGAGAATAGTTGTCGGTATGCCGGGTGTCGGGATTCCGGCGCCGGTATACTGTGCGCCGGGATCCCGACATTCGGCATACAGAAGACCACCCGTAATTACACCTAGATGCTGAGCGGGGCGTTGTAGTATAGCCCACTAATTAAATCCGCTGGAACTACATGTTGAGGATGATCCAGTTTGATGAAGAGATCTGTATAATAATTGTTTGGAGTAACCTGGCAAATCTCTACATACAGCACGCCAGCTACAAGTTTTCTACCATATTATATAAATTTAATGTATGTTATATGTTATGTTATGATAAAAAGTTTTATATAAAAATACAGGTTGAGTATCCCTTATCCAAAATATATATTATATTATATATCTATATAATATATCTATATATATACATAATATATAATATATATGTCATTATCTCAGTAGGGGACCCAAAAATGTGGGATTTTGGATAAGGGATACTTGACCTGACCGTTTAACATGACAATCTTCCTGCATCTATTCTATTTGGCTACCCTGCTCCATTCATCCCTGTGGCTTCCTGCTTGCTTTCATTCACCACCTCACATCATGTTATTCACACTGTCCTATATAGCACTATCCTCACTTGACAATCACAAGAGTGGACACCAGGGGTAATTCAGACTGCATCGTAGCACCGGCAGCGATCGCAGTCTGAATTTTTTTGTGGAGTGCAGCGGCACACTGTGCGTGCGCATCCCGGGAGCCCAGTGAGATGCTAAAAGCATCAGGCATAGGCGGTTGCGGGGCAGGAGGGGGCGTGCCAGTGGCGTTAGAACGCCGTTGGTGGGGCGTGGTCCGGACAACGCAGATGTGTCCGGACAGTTAGGGGCAGGATGAGACGGTTGCGTGACGTCACACGCAGCCGCTGCGACCCGGGGCGGGTGGCCCCCTGCCAGAGCACAGGAGCTGCGCATGCAGGGAGCCACTCACCGGGTGCAAAATCATCACCGCCGTGCAATGTTTTTGCACCAGTGCAGGGTTCAGAGCCAGATATGTGGGGCGGACTAGCCTTGTGCTGGGCGTCCCCCCACTTGTCTGGGAAAATGATCGTAGATGTGCTAAATTTCACATTACACCACACAGTAGTGCCGCTTATACACATTGCACCAAGTAGAACCTCCTATACACACTGCGCCAGATAGAGCACGTTATACATATTGCGCCAGATATGGCACGTTATACACAATGCGCCAGGTAGAGCACGTTATACACAATGCGCCAGGTAGAGCACGTTATACACAATGCGCCAGGTAGAGCACGTTATACACATTGCGCCAGGTAGAGCACGTTATACACAATGCGCCAGGTAGAGCACGTTATACACAATGCGCCAGGTAGAGCACGTTATACACAATGCGCCAGGTAGAGCACGTTATACACAATGCACCAGGTAGAGCACGTTATACACAATGCGCCAGGTAGAGCACGTTATACATAATGCGCCAGGCAGAGCACGTTATACACAATGCGCCAGGTAGAGCACGTTATACACACTGCGCCAAGTAGAGCACGTTATACACATTGCACCAGGTAGAGCACGTTATACACATTGCACCAGGTAGAGCACGTTATACACAATGCGCCAGGCAGAGCACGTTATACACAATGCGCCAGGAAGAGCACGTTATACACAATGCGCCAGGTAAAGCACGTTATACACACTGCGCCAAGTAGAGCACGTTATACACATTGCACCAGGTAGAGCACGTTATACACAATGCACACAGTGTAGCCTCAGTCGTCCACCGCAAACAGCAACGCTGGAACCCCCTACAGCACGCCCATCCACCAACCCACACAGCCTGCTGCAGTGCGGGCACACATGCCGCTGGGGGCACAGGGCAGATGCACTCACCATTGCGCAGGTCAGTCTCTTGGTGCTTGCGGCGGCGCCCAGGGTCAGCATGCAGGCAGGCTTTTCCTCAGGCTCTGGCTCAAGCCGCAGGCAGCCCTCCCCACGCCCCGTAGGAAGACAGCTCAGGAGGGAGGGGTTCACAGCACAGGTGCAGCACGTTATACACAATGCGCCAGGTGCAGCACGTTATACACAATGTGCCAGGTATTTATTGAGACACACGAGGGGGAGTTTAAAGCTCGCTCTCTCGCTTTCTCTCTCTCTCCCTTTCTAACAATTATCTATGTATTTGAAGTCTGTAGAAAACTCTGGTAATTGTTCTATCAGACCAGTTCATATCGCACTTGGGGATCATATAGAATCTTTGTATGTTTTATGTGTATGTCACCTGATTAAAATTTTGTTGTACTACACATGATGATATTTTGGTTTTTCCACATATGGTGAGAGTTCTCCGGTCAGAAGAATTTGAAGTCATCGAGGAGGGTCTTCACCATAAAGGGACGTATTGACATCTCATTATATCTTGATTGAAGTGTTCCTTGTTGAGGCGCCAGTTGGTACGCCTATCCTCTTTAGGGTTTTCAGTGGTCGCTTACCTCCCTGATGACAGTAAAGTAGGTTACTTTCTATGTATTTGGTTGATTCATGAATAAACACCCGATACTATACATTCACCCTGTTTTTGTCAGTCCAGTCCCAAACCAGATCTGAAGCCCAAGTTCGTGGCATTGGATATGAGGTCCCATTCCTTATACTGCATGTTATGGCTCTAGTAAAATTTTATCACATACTTTGGTTTTTGCTGTCATGATTTGAGCCACTGGCCTGTAAGGAGAGGGTGGAAGGGGGTTCTGGGCAACTGGACACCTCCCTACTTTGAACTATGCACACATGGCAGTGCAAGTGGTGAATAATGATAACAAAAACTGATCATACCATTGTCAGATGCACCTTAAAAAATCTATTACTATATCTTCCAATAAGAGGGGTCCGGTCTGAAGATCAACACTGTCTAGGTCGACAATGTTTAGGGCGACCACTATAGGTTGACAGTCACTAGATCGACAGGGTTGGAAGGTCGACATGAGTTTTTCACATTTTTTTCCTTTTTTGAACTTTTTCATACTTAACGATCCACGTGGACTACGATTGGAATGGTAAAACTGTGCCGAACGAAGCGGTAGCGGAGCGAGGCACCTTGCCTGAAGCATGGCGAGTGAAGCGAGCCATGCAAGGGGACACAGTGCACTAATTGGGGTTCCCGGTCACTCTACGAAGAAAATGACACAAAAAACAAACAAACCTCATGTCGACCTTTTGACCTGTCGACCTAGCACATGTCGATTTAGAAACCCTGTCGACCTTCCAGCCCTGTTGACCTAGTGACTGTCGACCTATAGTGGTCGACCTAAACATTGTTGACCTAGACACTGTCGATCTAATGATCCACACCCCCAATAAGAATACCAGATTTTCATCATCTTGCTGCCACAGTATTTTAAGTTTTTCTCTTTTTCGGTTAAAATCCACCTAGCATAAACAATTTTAGCAATTTTAATTATGCAGCTCTATATTGAAAAAATAAAATAGCTGTTCTGGCAGGGGAAGTAGATCTTTAGCTATTTAAAATGACAACTGCCTTTCTCTAGTGGTAGAAGAACCCACAAGAGACAGAGCTATGCATATAAAGTAGAGATGAGAACCTGAAATTTTTCGGGTTTTGTGTTTTGGTTTTGGGTTCGGTTCCGCGGCCGTGTTTTGGGTTCGAACGCGTTTTGGCAAAACCTCACCGAATTTTTTTTGTCGGATTCGGGTGTGTTTTGGATTCGGGTGTTTTTTTCAAAAAACACTAAAAAACAGCTTAAATCATAGAATTTGGGGGTCATTTTGATCCCAAAGTATTATTAACCTCAAAAACCATAATTTACACTCATTTTCAGTCTATTCTGAATACCTCACACCTCACAATATTATTTTTAGTCCTAAAATTTGCACCGAGGTCGCTGTGTGAGTAAGATAAGCGACCCTAGTGGCCGACACAAACACCGGGCCCATCTAGGAGTGGCACTGCAGTGTCACGCAGGATGTCCCTTCCAAAAAACCCTCCCCAAACAGCACATGACGCAAAGAAAAAAAGAGGCGCAATGAGGTAGCTGTGTGAGTAAGATTAGCGACCCTAGTGGCCGACACAAACACCGGGCCCATCTAGGAGTGGCACTGCAGTGTCACGCAGGATGGCCCTTCCAAAAAACCCTCCCCAAACAGCACATGACGCAAAGAAAAAAAGAGGCGCAATGAGGTAGCTGTGTGAGTAAGATTAGCGACCCTAGTGGCCGACACAAACACCGGGCCCATCTAGGAGTGGCACTGCAGTGTCACGCAGGATGTCCCTTCCAAAAAACCCTCCCCAAACAGCACATGACGCAAAGAAAAAAAGAGGCGCAATGAGGTAGCTGTGTGAGTAAGATTAGCGACCCTAGTGGCCGACACAAACACCGGGCCCATCTTGGAGTGGCACTGCAGTGTCACGCAGGATGTCCCTTCCAAAAAACCCTCCCCAAACAGCACATGACGCAAAGAAAAAAAGAGGCGCAATGAGGTAGCTGACTGTGTGAGTAAGATTAGCGACCCTAGTGGCCGACACAAACACCGGGCCCATTTAGGAGTGGCACTGCAGTGTCACGCAGGATGTCCCTTCCAAAAAACCCTCCCCAATCAGCACATGATGCAAAGAAAAAGAAAAGAAAAAAGAGGTGCAAGATGGAATTGTCCTTGGGCCCTCCCACCCACCCTTATGTTGTATAAACAAAACAGGACATGCACACTTTAACCAACCCATCATTTCAGTGACAGGGTCTGCCACACGACTGTGACTGATATGACGGGTTGGTTTGGACCCCCCCCAAAAAAGAAGCAATTAATCTCTCCTTGCACAAACTGGCTCTACAGAGGCAAGATGTCCACCTCATCATCACCCTCCGATATATCACCGTGTACATCCCCCTCCTCACAGATTATCAATTCGTCCCCACTGGAATCCACCATCTCAGCTCCCTGTGTACTTTGTGGAGGCAATTGCTGCTGGTCAATGTCTCCGCGGAGGAATTGATTATAATTCATTTTAATGAACATCATCTTCTCCACATTTTCTGGATGTAACCTCGTACGCCGATTGCTGACAAGGTGAGCGGCGGCACTAAACACTCTTTCGGAGTACACACTTGTGGGAGGGCAACTTAGGTAGAATAAAGCCAGTTTGTGCAAGGGCCTCCAAATTGCCTCTTTTTCCTGCCAGTATAAGTACGGACTGTGTGACGTGCCTACTTGGATGCGGTCACTCATATAATCCTCCACCATTCTATCAATGTTGAGAGAATCATATGCAGTGACAGTAGACGACATGTCCGTAATCGTTGTCAGGTCCTTCAGTCCGGACCAGATGTCAGCATCAGCAGTCGCTCCAGACTGCCCTGCATCACCGCCAGCGGGTGGGCTCGGAATTCTGAGCCTTTTCCTCGCACCCCCAGTTGCGGGAGAATGTGAAGGAGGAGATGTTGACAGGTCGCGTTCCGCTTGACTTGACAATTTTGTCACCAGCAGGTCTTTCAACCCCAGCAGACTTGTGTCTGCCGGAAAGAGAGATCCAAGGTCGGCTTTAAATCTAGGATCGAGCACGGTGGCCAAAATGTAGTGCTCTGATTTCAACAGATTGACCACCCGTGAATCCTTGTTAAGCGAATTAAGGGCTCCATCCACAAGTCCCACATGCCTAGCGGAATCGCTCCGTGTTAGCTCCTCCTTCAATGTCTCCAGCTTCTTCTGCAAAAGCCTGATGAGGGGAATGACCTGACTCAGGCTGGCAGTGTCTGAACTGACTTCACGTGTGGCAAGTTCAAAGGGCATCAGAACCTTGCACAACGTTGAAATCATTCTCCACTGCGCCTGAGACAGGTGCATTCCACCTACTATATCGTGCTCAATTGTATAGGCTTGAATGGCCTTTTGCTGCTCCTCCAACCTCTGAAGCATATAGAGGGTTGAATTCCACCTCGTTACCACTTCTTGCTTCAGATGATGGCAGGGCAGGTTCAGTAGTTTTTGGTGGTGCTCCAGTCTTCTGTACGTGGTGCCTGTACGCCGAAAGTGTCCCGCAATTCTTCTGGCCACCGACAGCATCTCTTGCACGCCCCTGTCGTTTTTTAAAAAATTCTGCACCACCAAATTCAAGGTATGTGCAAAACATGGGACGTGCTGGAATTTGCCCATATTTAATGCACACACAATATTGCTGGCGTTGTCCGATGCCACAAATCCACAGGAGAGTCCAATTGGGGTAAGCCATTCCGCGATGATCTTCCTCAGTTGCCGTAAGAGGTTTTCAGCTGTGTGCGTATTCTGGAAAGCGGTGATACAAAGCGTAGCCTGCCTAGGAAAGAGTTGGCGTTTGCGAGATGCTGCTACTGGTGCCGCCGCTGCTGTTCTTGCGGCGGGAGTCCATACATCTACCCAGTGGGCTGTCACAGTCATATAGTCCTGACCCTGCCCTGCTCCACTTGTCCACATGTCCGTGGTTAAGTGGACATTGGGTACAACTGCATTTTTTAGGACACTGGTGAGTCTTTTTCTGACGTCCGTGTACATTCTCGGTATCGCCTGCCTAGAGAAGTGGAACCTAGATGGTATTTGGTAACGGGGGCACACTGCCTCAATAAATTGTCTAGTTCCCTGTGAACTAACGGCGGATACCGGACGCACGTCTAACACCAACATAGTTGTCAAGGCCTCAGTTATCCGCTTTGCAGCAGGATGACTGCTGTGATATTTCATCTTCCTCGCAAAGGACTGTTGAACAGTCAATTGCTTACTGGAAGTAGTACAAGTGGGCTTACGACTTCCCCTCTGGGATGACCATCGACTCCCAGCAGCAACAACAGCAGCGCCAGCAGCAGTAGGCGTTACACGCAAGGATGCATCGGAGGAATCCCAGGCAGGAGAGGAATCGTCAGAATTGCCAGTGACATGGCCTGCAGGACTATTGGCATTCCTGGGGAAGGAGGAAATTGACACTGAGGGAGTTGGTGGGGTGGTTTGCGTGAGCTTGGTTACAAGAGGAAGGGATTTACTGGTCAGTGGACTGCTTCCGCTGTCACCCAAAGTTTTTGAACTTGTCACTGACTTATTATGAATGCGCTGCAGGTGACGTATGAGGGAGGATGTTCCGAGGTGGTTAACGTCCTTACCCCTACTTATTACAGCTTGACAAAGGGAACACACGGCTTGACACCTGTTGTCCGCATTTCTGGTGAAATACCTCCACACCGAAGAGCTGATTTTTTTGGTATTTTCACCTGGCATGTCAACGGCCATATTCCTCCCACGGACAACAGGTGTCTCCCCGGGTGCCTGACTTAAACAAACCACCTCACCATCAGAATCCTCCTGGTCAATTTCCTCCCCAGCGCCAGCAACACCCATATCCTCCTCATCCTGGTGTACTTCAACACTGACATCTTCAATCTGACTATCAGGAACTGGACTGTGGGTGCTCCTTCCAGCACTTGCAGGGGGCGTGCAAATGGTGGAAGGCGCATGCTCTTCACGTCCAGTGTTGGGAAGGTCAGGCATCGCAACCGACACAATTGGACTCTCCTTGTGGATTTGGGATTTCGAAGAATGCACAGTTCTTTGCTGTGCTGCTTTTGCCAGCTTGAGTCTTTTCATTTTTCTAGCGAGAGGCTGAGTGCTTCCATCCTCATGTGAAGCTGAACCACTAGCCATGAACATAGGCCAGGGCCTCAGCCGTTCCTTGCCACTCCGTGTCGTAAATGGCATATTGGCAAGTTTACGCTTCTCCTCCGACAATTTTATTTTAGGTTTTGGAGTCCTTTTTTTTCTGATATTTGGTGTTTTGGATTTGACATGCTCTGTACTATGACATTGGGCATCGGCCTTGGCAGACGACGTTGCTGGCATTTCATCGTCTCGGCCATGACTAGTGGCAGCAGCTTCAGCACGAGGTGGAAGTGGATCTTGATCTTTCCCTAATTTTGGAACCTCAACATTTTTGTTCTCCATATTTTAATAGGCACAACTAAAAGGCACCTCAGGTGAACAATGGAGATGGATACTAGTATACAATTATGGACTGCCTGCCGAGTGCAGACACAGAGGTAGCCACAGCCGTGAACTACCGTACTGTACTGTGTCTGCTGCTAATATAGACTGGTTGATAAAGAGATGTCTATGTAACTATGTATGTATAAAGAAGAAAGAAAAAAAAACCACGGTTAGGTGGTATACAATTATGGACGGACTGCCTGCCGAGTGCAGACACAGAGGTAGCCACAGCCGTGAACTACCGTACTGTACTGTGTCTGCTGCTAATATAGACTGGTTGATAAAGAGATGTCTATGTAACTATGTATGTATAAAGAAGAAAGAAAAAAAAACCACGGTTAGGTGGTATACAATTATGGACGGACTGCCTGCCGAGTGCAGACACAGAGGTAGCCACAGCCGTGAACTACCGTACTGTACTGTGTCTGCTGCTAATATAGACTGGTTGATAAAGAGATGTCTATGTAACTATGTATGTATAAAGAAGAAAGAAAAAAAAACCACGGTTAGGTGGTATACAATTATGGACGGACTGCCTGCCGAGTGCAGACACAGAGGTAGCCACAGCCGTGAACTACCGTACTGTACTGTGTCTGCTGCTAATATAGACTGGTTGATAAAGAGATGTCTATGTAACTATGTATGTATAAAGAAGAAAGAAAAAAAAACCACGGTTAGGTGGTATACAATTATGGACGGACTGCCTGCCGAGTGCAGACACAGAGGTAGCCACAGCCGTGAACTACCGTACTGTACTGTGTCTGCTGCTAATATAGACTGGTTGATAAAGAGATGTCGTAGTAGTATGTATGTATAAAGAAGAAAAAAAAACCACGGTTAGGTGGTATATACAATTATGGACGGGCTGCCGAGTGCCGACACAGAGGTAGCCACAGCCGTGAACTACCGCACTGTACTGTGTCTGCTGCTAATATATAGACTGGTTGATAAAGAGATAGTATACTCGTAACTAGTATGTATGTATAAAGAAAGAAAAAAAAAACACGGTTAGGTGGTATATACAATTATGGACGGGCTGCCGAGAGCCGACACAGAGGTAGCCACAGCCGTGAACTACCGCACTGTACTGTGTCTGCTGCTAATATAGACTGGTTGATAAAGAGATAGTATACTCGTAACTAGTATGTATGTATAAAGAAAGAAAAAAAAACCACGGTTAGGTGGTATATACAATTATGGACGGGCTGCCGAGTGCCGACACAGAGGTAGCCACAGCCGTGAACTACCGCACTGTACTGTGTCTGCTGCTAATATAGACTGGTTGATAAAGAGATAGTATACTCGTAACTAGTATGACTATAAAGAAAGAAAAAAAAACCACGGTTAGGTGGTATACAATTATGGACGGACTGCCTGCCGAGTGCAGACACAGAGGTAGCCACAGCCGTGAACTACCGTACTGTACTGTGTCTGCTGCTAATATAGACTGGTTGATAAAGAGATGTCTATGTAACTATGTATGTATAAAGAAGAAAGAAAAAAAAACCACTGTTAGGTGGTATACAATTATGGACGGACTGCCTGCCGAGTGCAGACACAGAGGTAGCCACAGCCGTGAACTACCGTACTGTACTGTGTCTGCTGCTAATATAGACTGGTTGATAAAGAGATGTCTATGTAACTATGTATGTATAAAGAAGAAAGAAAAAAAAACCACGGTTAGGTGGTATACAATTATGGACGGACTGCCTGCCGAGTGCAGACACAGAGGTAGCCACAGCCGTGAACTACCGTACTGTACTGTGTCTGCTGCTAACATAGACTGGTTGATAAAGAGATGTCTATGTAACTATGTATGTATAAAGAAGAAAGAAAAAAAAACCACGGTTAGGTGGTATACAATTATGGACGGACTGCCTGCCGAGTGCAGACACAGAGGTAGCCACAGCCGTGAACTACCGTACTGTACTGTGTCTGCTGCTAATATAGACTGGTTGATAAAGAGATGTCTATGTAACTATGTATGTATAAAGAAGAAAGAAAAAAAAACCACGGTTAGGTGGTATACAATTATGGACGGACTGCCTGCCGAGTGCAGACACAGAGGTAGCCACAGCCGTGAACTACCGTACTGTACTGTGTCTGCTGCTAATATAGACTGGTTGATAAAGAGATGTCGTAGTAGTATGTATGTATAAAGAAGAAAAAAAAACCACGGTTAGGTGGTATATACAATTATGGACGGGCTGCCGAGTGCCGACACAGAGGTAGCCACAGCCGTGAACTACCGCACTGTACTGTGTCTGCTGCTAATATATAGACTGGTTGATAAAGAGATAGTATACTCGTAACTAGTATGTATGTATAAAGAAAGAAAAAAAAAACACGGTTAGGTGGTATATACAATTATGGACGGGCTGCCGAGAGCCGACACAGAGGTAGCCACAGCCGTGAACTACCGCACTGTACTGTGTCTGCTGCTAATATAGACTGGTTGATAAAGAGATAGTATACTCGTAACTAGTATGTATGTATAAAGAAAGAAAAAAAAACCACGGTTAGGTGGTATATACAATTATGGACGGGCTGCCGAGTGCCGACACAGAGGTAGCCACAGCCGTGAACTACCGCACTGTACTGTGTCTGCTGCTAATATAGACTGGTTGATAAAGAGATAGTATACTCGTAACTAGTATGACTATAAAGAAAGAAAAAAAAACCACGGTTAGGTGGTATACAATTATGGACGGACTGCCTGCCGAGTGCAGACACAGAGGTAGCCACAGCCGTGAACTACCGTACTGTACTGTGTCTGCTGCTAATATAGACTGGTTGATAAAGAGATGTCTATGTAACTATGTATGTATAAAGAAGAAAGAAAAAAAAACCACTGTTAGGTGGTATACAATTATGGACGGACTGCCTGCCGAGTGCAGACACAGAGGTAGCCACAGCCGTGAACTACCGTACTGTACTGTGTCTGCTGCTAATATAGACTGGTTGATAAAGAGATGTCTATGTAACTATGTATGTATAAAGAAGAAAGAAAAAAAAACCACGGTTAGGTGGTATACAATTATGGACGGACTGCCTGCCGAGTGCAGACACAGAGGTAGCCACAGCCGTGAACTACCGTACTGTACTGTGTCTGCTGCTAATATAGACTGGTTGATAAAGAGATGTCTATGTAACTATGTATGTATAAAGAAGAAAGAAAAAAAAACCACGGTTAGGTGGTATACAATTATGGACGGACTGCCTGCCGAGTGCAGACACAGAGGTAGCCACAGCCGTGAACTACCGTACTGTACTGTGTCTGCTGCTAATATAGACTGGTTGATAAAGAGATGTCTATGTAACTATGTATGTATAAAGAAGAAAGAAAAAAAAACCACGGTTAGGTGGTATACAATTATGGACGGACTGCCTGCCGAGTGCAGACACAGAGGTAGCCACAGCCGTGAACTACCGTACTGTACTGTGTCTGCTGCTAATATAGACTGGTTGATAAAGAGATGTCGTAGTAGTATGTATGTATAAAGAAGAAAAAAAAACCACGGTTAGGTGGTATATACAATTATGGACGGGCTGCCGAGTGCCGACACAGAGGTAGCCACAGCCGTGAACTACCGCACTGTACTGTGTCTGCTGCTAATATATAGACTGGTTGATAAAGAGATAGTATACTCGTAACTAGTATGTATGTATACAGAAAGAAAAAAAAACCACGGTTAGGTGGTATATACAATTATGGACGGGCTGCCGAGTGCCGACACAGAGGTAGCCACAGCCGTGAACTACCGCACTGTACTGTGTCTGCTGCTAATATAGACTGGTTGATAAAGAGATAGTATTCTCGTAACTAGTATGTATGTATAAAGAAAGAAAAAAAAACCACGGTTAGGTGGTATATACAATTATGGACGGGCTGCCGAGTGCCGACACAGAGGTAGCCACAGCCGTGAACTACCGAACTGTACTGTGTCTGCTGCTAATATAGACTGGTTGATAAAGAGATAGTATACTCGTAACTAGTATGACTATAAAGAAAGAAAAAAAAACCACGGTTAGGTGGTATATACAATTATGGACGGGCTGCCGAGTGCCGACACAGAGGTAGCCACAGCCGTGAACTACCGCACTGTACTGTGTCTGCTGCTAATATATAGACTGGTTGATAAAGAGATAGTATACTCGTAACTAGTATGTATGTATAAAGAAAGAAAAAAAAACCACGGTTAGGTGGTATATACAATTATGGACGGGCTGCCGAGTGCCGACACAGAGGTAGCCACAGCCGTGAACTACCGCACTGTACTGTGTCTGCTGCTAATATATAGACTGGTTGATAAAGAGATAGTATACTCGTAACTAGTATGTATGTATAAAGAAAGAAAAAAAAACCACGGTTAGGTGTTATATACAATTATGGACGGGCTGCCGAGTGCCGACACAGAGGTAGCCACAGCCGTGAACTACCGCACTGTACTGTGTCTGCTGCTAATATATAGACTGGTTGATAAAGAGATAGTATACTCGTAACTAGTATGTATGTATAAAGAAAGAAAAAAAAACCACGGTTAGGTGGTATATACAATTATGGACGGGCTGCCGAGTGCCGACACAGAGGTAGCCACAGCCGTGAACTACCGCACTGTACTGTGTCTGCTGCTAATATATAGACTGGTTGATAAAGAGATAGTATACTCGTAACTAGTATGTATGTATAAAGAAGAAAAAAAAACCACGGTTAGGTGGTATATACAATTATGGACGGGCTGCCGAGTGCCGACACAGAGGTAGCCACAGCCGTGAACTACCGCACTGTACTGTGTCTGCTGCTAATATAGACTGGTTGATAAAGAGATAGTATACTCGTAACTAGTATGTATGTATAAAGAAAGAAAAAAAAACCACGGTTAGGTGGTATATACAATTATGGACGGGCTGCCGAGTGCCGACACAGAGGTAGCCACAGCCGTGAACTACCGCACTGTACTGTGTCTGCTGCTAATATATAGACTGGTTGATAAAGAGATAGTATACTCGTAACTAGTATGTATGTATAAAGAAAGAAAAAAAAACCACGGTTAGGTGGTATATACAATTATGGACGGGCTGCCGAGTGCCGACACAGAGGTAGCCACAGCCGTGAACTACCGCACTGTACTGTGTCTGCAGCTAATATATAGACTGGTTGATAAAGAGATAGTATACTCGTAACTAGTATGTATGTATAAAGAAAGAAAAAAAAACCACGGTTAGGTGGTATATACAATTATGGACGGGCTGCCGAGTGCCGACACAGAGGTAGCCACAGCCGTGAACTACCGCACTGTACTGTGTCTGCTGCTAATATAGACTGGTTGATAAAGAGATAGTATACTCGTAACTAGTATGTATGTATAAAGAAAGAAAAAAAAACCACGGTTAGGTGGTATATACAATTATGGACGGGCTGCCGAGTGCCGACACAGAGGTAGCCACAGCCGTGAACTACCGCACTGTACTGTGTCTGCTGCTAATATAGACTGGTTGATAAAGAGATAGTATACTCGTAACTAGTATGACTATAAAGAAAGAAAAAAAAACCACGGTTAGGTGGTATATACAATTATGGACGGGCTGCCGAGTGCCGACACAGAGGTAGCCACAGCCGTGAACTACCGCACTGTACTGTGTCTGCTGCTAATATAGACTGGTTGATAAAGAGATAGTATACTACTAATATTATATATACTGGTGGTCAGGTCACTGGTCACTAGTCACACTGGCAGTGGCACTCCTGCAGCAAAAGTGTGCACTGTTTAATTTTAATATAATATTATGTACTCCTGGCTCCTGCTATAACCTATAACTGGCACTGCAGTGCTCCCCAGTCTCCCCCACAATTATAAGCTGTGTGAGCTGAGCACAGTCAGATATATATATACATTGATGCAGCACACTGGGCTGAGCAGTGCACACAGATATGGTATGTGACTGAGTCACTGTGTGTATCGTTTTTTTCAGGCAGAGAACGGATATATTAAATAAAACAAACAACTGCACTGTCTGGTGGTCACTGTGGTCGTCAGTCACTAAACTCTGCACTCTCTTCTACAGTATCACAGCCTCAGGTCAATCTCTCTCTCTCTCAACCCTAATCTAAATGGAGAGGACGCCAGCCACGTCCTCTCCCTATCAATCTCAATGCACGTGTGAAAATGGCGGCGACGCGCGGCTCCTTATATAGAATCCGAGTCTCGCGAGAATCCGACAGCGTCATGATGACGTTCGGGCGCGCTCGGGTTAACCGAGCAAGGCGGGAGGATCCGAGTCTGCTCGGACCCGTGAAAAAAACATGAAGTTCGTGCGGGTTCGGATTCAGAGAAACCGAACCCGCTCATCTCTAATATAAAGTAGTAGAAAATAAATCAAAAAATGGTAACCTTTATCTTGAGTTTCAGTAAAGTTTTAATAAGGGAGCATTATAAACTTCTCTGAGCTGATGACGTTTGATCAGCTCAGGGAAGCAGGAAAGTTGTAGAATGGGACAATGTGTGCTTAAATAAAAGCTCAAAGACCAAATTGGAAAATGTTTAAATTACTTTGAATAAAAATGTTGTACATACAGCATGGCAACATAATTTACAGTATGGGAATAAATGGAAACCAATGTGCTTAAGCTGAGGAAATGATTGCAAAAAGTATTAAGTCTAGTCTTAACTAGTGATGAGCGGGTTCGGTTCCTCGGAAACCGAACCCCCCCCAACTTCACCCATTTTACACGGGTCCGAGGCATACTCGGATTCTCCCGTATGGCTCGGTTAACCCGAGCGCGCCCGAACGTCATCATCCCGCTGTCGGATTCTCGCAAGATTCGGATTCTATATAAGCAGCCGCGCGTCGCCGCCATTTTCACTCGTGCATTGGAAATGTTAGGGAGAGGACGTGGCTGGCGTCCTCTCCATTTATTAATCTTGAATTCTTGATGCAAAAATATTTGTGCTAATTGCTTAATTGTGGGGACTGGGGAGCAGCTGTATTATATAGGAGGAGTACAGTGCAGAGTTTTGCTGACAGTGACCACCAGTATACGTTGTCTGCCTGAAAAACACTCCATATCTGTGCTCAGTGTGCTGCATATATCTGTGCTCACACTGCTTTATTGTGGGGACTGGGGACCAGCAGTTTTATATAGGAGGAGTACAGTGCAGAGTTTTGCTGACAGTGACCACCAGCATAGGTGTGCGCAGGGGGGGTGCCTGTTGCGCACAGGCACCCCCTAATGTCTGGCACCCTGATCTCACATGCCTGATGCAGCGATCGCCGAGCAGGCTGATTACTGTCCCCTCTGCGCTGCACTCTGTCAGGACTGTATTACTGACCGGATGCCTGGGTTAATCAAGGGTGCCACTGCCACCGGCTTTCAAACTCCCGGATCCACCTCCATGTACAAAAACAGCGTGATGTGATTACTTCATGCTGCTCGCACGCCCACCCGTCACACCCGCCACACGCCCACCTCTCTCCTTCTATGTTATGCCAAAGCCAGCCACTGATGAGGAGCAGCATGCAACCAGCGTTCCTCTTAGAAAGACAAATTCAATACTGGCAGGTGGTCGGCAGTAGCATTGACACGTCACTCGTTTTTCCAGCAGCAGCAGTACTAGTCTGCGACTGTCAGTGTCAGTGAGTGACTAACTTGTAAGTAAGCTGCTGCAGCTTGCAGGGGAAAGAGAGGGGGAGCCAGACCAGGCTGAGGAGGAGCAGTGTAATTGCAGCGAGTGCCATCAGGGGTGTTTGTTTGGTGCACTCCACAACATCTGACAATGTATCTGATATACCTGCAAAGTAAAAACAAATTATTTAAAAACAATTGCTTAGCATTGAAAAATGCTGCTGCTGTATTGCAGAACGTTTACACTCTTTTTTGAATGTTTGGTTGGGATACCGGACGGCCGGTATGGAGGTTGCTGGTGTCAGAGTTTCCGTGTCTTTTGCGGGCGGGGAGGTGGAGTCCCTATCTATCTAACCCTATCCTACCTTCCTTCCCTGCGACGCTGGTTACTCGTCCTGGCAGTTGTCCTCCGTTCCTGGCGTGTTTCACAAAACCGGAAGTGATCGCTCCGTGACTTCCGGTTTGGCGTACGTCCGGTTTCCCAGCATCCAACGCATTTCGTGACTGGGCACTTCATCAAGGATGATTGTTGTTCCTGTTTGATTAGGCTTTATAAATGGTAGTCCTCATAAAAACTTTATTGACAAAAACGGAAGTCCTTACCGGAAGTGACGTCATAAAAAAGCGGGTAGCACATGTTCTATTACTTTGCAGTGTATTTAATAGGCAAAAAATGAAGTGTATGTGAAACATTATAAAAATGTATATGAAGGTAATTTTCTTGTGGATTATTGACCTATTCTTTTTAAGGTGAAGGTTTTTTATCTCAAGAAATTATTTATAAAAACTTTCATTTATAAAAAAACTTTCAGTTCTACGTCTATATTCAAACCTCGTGGTGTCATTGTTGCCAGTTCATATATCCACTTCGTCTCTGTTTTTTTCAGATCGGTGACTATATCTCCTCCTCTCCAATGAAGTTTTACTTGTTGTATAGCTGTAAATTTCAGATCAGTGGGATTCATTTGATGTTTTTCTTTGAAATGTTCAGGGACACTGTGTGTTTGTAACCCTTTTCTTGTTATGCACACCAGTGCCAGCAGGAAAGTACTGGTGTCAGAACTGTTATGCACTCCAGTGTCTGCAGGAATGTACTGGTGTTTGAACTGTTATGCAAAACAGATGGACTCACAGACAAACTGGGGGATATGACATAACGTACACAGAAGGTGATAGGGTAACAAAATACACACAAAGTGAACAGAGAAGCCCAGAGGCTAAGGAACTGGGTATCTCCCTTGTATTAGAACTGCTAAGATGGAAAAAGCAAGATGTTGTGTTTTAATACGTAGAGTACCCGAAATGCTGTTGCTAAGGGCAACAGCAAAACCCTAAAGGGTTACCAACGGGTGTGGCAGTAAACTCCTTGGTCAGAGATGGAATGATAGACACAAGGAGAATCTCCACAATCCTAATTCTCACTTGCAGTGCACAGGTTTTAGCTTACTGCCACTAAACTGACCCCTGACACCTAGCACAGTGAGACAGGATTAGACAGGCAAGTCTTAGAATACAGCCGCAAACTTGCTAAGTTCACAGAGTAGTAACAGAACCCCAGCAAGCTAAACGACTGACTCCAGTCTTACTGCTAGGTCTGGATTGGCAGAGTGTAATACCAAATTCCCAGGCCTATTTGCAGTAAGCAACAAACAAATACAAAGCTACACAGTACTGGCTAACGTTCATGAACTGACTAACCAACAAAGATTCAGCAGCATCTGCTTACCCTGAAAAGAGGCCTTATAAAGCAGGTGCTGTCCACGCCCCACTCAGACCTCACAGACTGTGAGCACAAAAGCCAGCACCGGATCCCCTGCCGTGCACAGAGCCTATAACCACTGCACAGCAAAAGACCCGAACCGGAGTATCAGCTGCGCTCAGGTTACTCCACTAGCACTTGTCTCCCGGTTGCCATGACGACGTGGCAGCACAGGGCAGGAGACCCTAACAGTACCCCCCCTCTGACGAGGGGTCAAAGAACCCCTACCACCGGGTTTATCGGGGAACTGCGAGAAGAAAGAGCGTATCAGTCTGGGGGCATGAAGATCACAACTGCGCACCCACGACCGCTCCTCCGGGCCATACCCCTTCCAGTGCACCAAAAATGACAGCCGACCCCGAACCACCTTGGAGTCAAGAATCCTTTCAACAACAAACTCCCTCTGGCCACGTATCAGAAGAGGGGAAGGTCTTCCACTGGTAGAAGGATTACTAATCGCCCGTTTTAAAAGGGAACAATGAAATGTTTTATTGATACCCAAAGAACGGGGCAGATCTAACTGAAATGCCACCGGATTGATAACCCTGGTGATCTTATAAGGGCCGATGAACCGGGGCCCTAACTTATGAGATGGCTGTCTCAACTTCAAATTCTTGGTAGACAACCAGACGAAGTCTCCTAATTTGAAGCTGCAGGGTCTTTTCCGCTTATCAAAAACCCTTTTGGTAACTAATGACACAGACACAAGGGCTTTCTTCACTTTCCGCCAAATACCTCTAAGGACCGAAACCACAGAGGAACCACCAGGCGTGGAGTCCAGGGGGTCAAAAGAATTGGCCTTAGGATGATGCCCATACACACAAAGGAAGGGAGAGATCCCTGTAGCAGAGTGAGCCGCGTTGTTATAGGCAAACTCCGCCATGGACAGATGAGCAACCCAGTCAGTCTGACACTTGGAGACATAACACCTGAGGAACTGCTCCAAGGACTGGTTCACCCTTTCAGTCTGCCCATTAGACTGCGGATGGTAGCCTGACGACAAGCTGACAGAAATCTGGAGATCGGAACAAAATGCCCTCCAGAATTTGGCCACAAACTGGGATCCGCGGTCAGAGACCACATCAAGTGGCAACCCGTGGAGACGCACAACATGCAGCATAAATAATTCAGACAGGCGTCTGGCTGATGGCAGCCCAACCAGTGGAACGAAATGCGCCATCTTCGAAAACCTGTCAACGACAACCCAGATGGCTGTCATCCCCGAGGATTTGGGCAAGTCCACCACAAAATCCATTGAAATGTGGGTCCATGGCTTAGATGGGATAGAGAGTGGATGTAATGGGCCAACAGGAACCCCTCTAGGAGTCTTATTTCGGGCACAGATGTCACATGCCCGAACCCACTGATCCACATCCTTAGCCACCGAGGGCCACCACACCGCCCTAGATAGCAACTCCCGAGTTCTGGCAATACCCGGGTGACCTGCCGACTTCTTGGCATGGAATTCCAGGAACACTCGCTGTCTTAACCTAGGAGGCACAAACAAAAGACCTACCGGAAGGTCTGGAGGAGCCTGCTCCTGTGCTCTAAGGACTAATGATAAGAGGTCCTGGGTAATGCCCACTTTAATACATGATGGGGAAACAATGGGCAACGGCTCCTCGGTGGTTTCCTGGATTGGAGCAAAACTCCGCGAGAGCGCATCAGCCTTGATGTTTTTTGACCCAGGGCGATATGTTATCAAAAAATTAAAGCGAGCAAAAAACAAAGCCCATCGTGCCTGCCTGGCATTGAGACGCTTCGCTGACTCTAAATATGCCAGATTCTTATGGTCAGTGAGAATTGAGACCACAAACTTAGCCCCCTCAAGCCAGTGTCTCCACTCCTCGAGTGCATCCTTAATAGCCAACAATTCCCGGTTACCCACGTCATAATTCATCTCGGCAGGCGAAAATTTACGGGAAAAGTAAGCACAGGGATGAAGGCGATTATCAGACACTCCCATCTGAGAAAGCACTGCCCCAATACCCATCTCAGAGGCATCCACCTCCACCACAAAAGGACGCTCTGGATCTGGGTGTCGCAGCACCTTGGCCGAAACAAATGCCCTTTTTAGACGGGCAAAAGCCGCTTTAGCCTCACAAGACCAGTGAGCAACATCCGCCCCTTTCTTAGTGAGTGCCACCAAGGGCGCCACTATAGACGAAAATCCAGCGATAAATCGTCTATAAAAATTCGCAAAGCCCAGGAAACGCTGAAGCGCCTTCAAACTAGTGGGCTGCACCCAATCCAGGACTGCCTGTACCTTGGAACCCTCCATTTGGAAACCTTCTGGGGAGATAATATATCCTAGAAATGCGATTTGCTGAACTTCAAATTCGCACTTCTCCAGCTTCGCCCCAAGCCGGTGGTCTCTGAGTTTCTGGAGGACTAAGCGTACATGCTTCCGATGTTCCTCCAGGGAATGGGAGAAGATTAGGATGTCATCTAAGTATACAACTAAGAATCTATCCAAATATTCCCTGAGCACATCATTCATGAAATCCTGGAAGACTGCCGGGGCATTACAGAGCCCACAAGGCATCACCAAATATTCATAATGCCCTGAGTGGGTATTAAAGGCAGTCTTCCATTCATCCCCCTCTCTTATTCGGATTAGATTGTACGCACCGCGTAGGTCAATCTTAGAAAAAATGGTGGCAGTACGAAGCTGGTCAAACAAGACCGAAATGAGAGGCAGTGGGTATGAGTTTTTAATCGTGATACGGTTCAATTCCCTGAAGTCGATGCAGGGTCGCAACGAACCATCCTTTTTACCCACGAAGAAGAACCCCGACCCAACTGGAGACTGTGAAGGTCTGATAAATCCCTTAGCCAAGTTCTCCTGAATGTACTCTGCCATAGCCTGAGTCTCAGGACGTGACAGGGAGTACAACCTGCTCTTGGGAAGCTTAGCATTTGGCAACAAATCAATGGCACAGTCATAGGGGCGATGGGGAGGTAGTACCTCTGCAACTTTTTTGGAGAACACGTCCGCAAAATCTGCATAACACCCTGGCAATCCTGGCAAACTTAGCTGCGAGAGCCTGACTGGAAGGCTCAAGCAACTCCTGAAACAATCAGTACCCCAACTAAGAATCTCCCCAGAGACCCAGTCAAATTGAGGATTGTGGGCCCTTAACCAGGGTAACCCCAACACCAATGGGGCAAAAGTACAGACAGTCACATAAAAGGACAATTTTTCAGAGTGTGTGGCTCCAATAAACAAAGAAATCTGGCTAGTGCAAGAGGTAATTTTACCTTGGGATAATGGTTCCCCGTTTAACCCACAAATCTCAATTTCCGATGCCAAGGGTACTAAGGGAACAGAGTGTTTCAGGGCGAATTGGCGGTCCATAAAAACCCTGTCGGCCCCACTGTCCACAAAGGCCTCAGTCTTGACAGTTTGACCGAGGATCTTCAAGGTCACCGGAATGATAAAAGTCTTCTTGGGAAATTCTGACTTCTGGCCTGACAGGATATTTCCCATCACCCTCAGGCCCTGAAGTTTTCCGGCTTTTCTGGGCATGATACTACCACATGACCTTTATTCCCACAGTACAAACACAACCCCTGCTGTCTCCTCCGCGTCTTCTCACGCGAGGAGAGGCGGGTAGCCCCAATCTGCATAGGCTCCTCAGAAAATTCCTCAGAGTCTGAGGTTCCCTTGGGAAGGAAGGAAATCTCAGTCTCCCTTTCAAGCCTACGCTCTCTCAGCCGTCTATCCACCCGGATGGATAACTGCATGAGCTGATCCAAGCTATCAGGCAAGGGATATTGTACCAGTTGGTCCTTTATCTGGTTAGAAAGACCTCTTCGGTACTGGTGTCTCAGGGCTGGGTCATTCCACTGGGTATCATGGGCCAACCTCCGAAACTCCGTACAGTACACCTCAACTGGCCTTCGCCCTTGCTTAAGGATCGAAATCTGAGCCTCGGCTGAGGCCGTCTTGTCAGGGTCATCATACAACATGCCCAGTGCCGTAAAAAAAGCATCAACACTTTTAAGCGACGGACAGTCAGGCTGCAACCCATATGCCCAGACCTGTGGGTCTCCTTGTAGCAAGGAAATCACTATGCCCACCCGCTGAATCTCCGACCCAGAAGACTGAGGCCTAAGCCGGAAGTATAGCTTGCAGCTCTCCTTGAAACAAAAGAACTGCGAGCGATCTCCAGAAAAACGATCCGGGAGATTTACTTTCGGCTCCTTAACCCCTGCAGGTGCTGCTGCTGCGGGAGCTCCGCCAGCAGCCTGGGAGGTGTGCATTTTAATGGACAAATCATTAAATTGTCGAGTCAGGACCTGCACCTGATCGACCACCTGTTGCAACATATTTTGAGGGGTATGCTCCATATTCCCACAAAATTTCAACAGGAGTATTAGGCTGCTGAATATGTTATGCACACCAGTGCCAGCAGGAAAGTACTGGTGTCAGAACTGTTATGCACTCCAGTGTCTGCAGGAATGTACTGGTGTTTGAACTGTTATGCAAAACAGATGGACTCACAGACAAACTGGGGGATATGACATAACGTACACAGAAGGTGATAGGGTAACAAAATACACACAAAGTGAACAGAGAAGCCCAGAGGCTAAGGAACTGGGTATCTCCCTTGTATTAGAACTGCTAAGATGGAAAAAGCAAGATGTTGTGTTTTAATACGTAGAGTACCCGAAATGCTGTTGCTAAGGGCAACAGCAAAACCCTAAAGGGTTACCAACGGGTGTGGCAGTAAACTCCTTGGTCAGAGATGGAATGATAGACACAAGGAGAATCTCCACAATCCTAATTCTCACTTGCAGTGCACAGGTTTTAGCTTACTGCCACTAAACTGACCCCTGACACCTAGCACAGTGAGACAGGATTAGACAGGCAAGTCTTAGAATACAGCCGCAAACTTGCTAAGTTCACAGAGTAGTAACAGAACCCCAGCAAGCTAAACGACTGACTCCAGTCTTACTGCTAGGTCTGGATTGGCAGAGTGTAATACCAAATTCCCAGGCCTATTTGCAGTAAGCAACAAACAAATACAAAGCTACACAGTACTGGCTAACGTTCATGAACTGACTAACCAACAAAGATTCAGCAGCATCTGCTTACCCTGAAAAGAGGCCTTATAAAGCAGGTGCTGTCCACGCCCCACTCAGACCTCACAGACTGTGAGCACAAAAACCAGCACCGGATCCCCTGCCGTGCACAGAGCCTATAACCACTGCACAGCAAAAGACCCGAACCGGAGTATCAGCTGCGCTCAGGTTACTCCACTAGCACTTGTCTCCCGGTTGCCATGACGACGTGGCAGCACAGGGCAGGAGACCCTAACATTTCTAATGTTGTACAGATGTTCTGCAACACGGATTCTTAATTTTCTCTTCGTCTATCCCACATACTGCATGCCACACGGGCACTCTAGGAGATATATGACTCCTTCTGAGTCACACGTCAATTTTTGTTTTATAGAGTATTCTTTATTTGTTTGATTTGATTGGAAAGCTGTAACAGCTTGTGTAGATCTAGCCTTTGTTAATTTGCAACAATTACAGTTGAGACATTTGAAAAAACCTTTCGTTTCATTTTTTTCTATTGTATTATTTTCCACTGGAAGGTAGCTTCTTGTTAATTCTTGTTTGAGATTTTTCGCTCTCCTGTAAATAATTTGTGGATTTTTTGGGAGAAGTGTTTTCAGTTCAGTATCTAATTTGAGTATATGCCAGTGTTTGGATATAATCTTTTCAAAATCTTGATGGTTGGAGTAATATTGTGTAACGAAAGCTGTGTCCATTTTTCTTTTGTTCTCTTCTTTGTTGTTGTATGTAATGGTTTCTTTTCTGTCTAGCTGTCCGATTTTCTCAAATTGTTGTAGCAGGATTTTTTCATTATAGCCTTTTTCTAAATATTTCTTCACTAGTGTTTTTCATTGTTCTTGGAAAAGGTTGTCTTCTGTACAATTCCTCCGAATTCTTCTAAATTGGCCACTCGGTATATTTTTTACCCAATTTCTATGATGGTTACTACTATACGGTAGTATGTTGTTGCCGTCAACTTCTTTCCTGTAGGTCTGTGTTTGAAGTTTTCCATCTTTTATATAGATCTTTAAATCAAGGAAGTTGACCTCTGACCTGCTAGTATTAGTTGTAAATTCTAAACCTATTTTGTTATTGTTTATATGTCTGATGAAATCTTCTAATTCTCTTTCGGAGCCTTCCCAAACGAAAAAGAGATCATCAATATACCGATGCCAGCTAATGATGTTCTTTCTGTAGGGGTTATTCATCCAGATGTTGTCATCCTCCCATTTGGAAACAGAAAGATTTGCATAACTTGGGGCTGCTGGAGTCTTCCCTTTGTGTATGTTTGATATGTGTCATGTCAGTTAGGAGCCGATTGGCTGGTACGTTATCACTGTGATATTTATAACTTTTCAGGCTTAGTACATCTGGCCCAGTGTGAGGAGAAGCCACTGCACTGTTCCCCCCCCCCCCCCCCCCCCCCACTGTCCAACTGCCTCTGGGCTCTATCCTGTGGCCATACCACGCTGCCTTGCTGGTACATAATTCTTGGGGGTTGGATCCAGAATAAAATGTCAGGTACCTAACCCTTTAGCTGGAGACCATGAGGTTGCTCCATGCGTCCATTTTTTCTAGGTCTTTAAGAAGAAAGGGCTACTTCATTTTACATATTTTATCTGAAATCAGTAAGATCTGTTCAGTCAGTGTCTTCGTATTTAATACTGACTGGTATGCAAACATTTCTTGTAGGGAGTATTGTACAGCACTCATAGGGGGTAATTCAGACCTGATCTCTGCCGTGCGTTTTTGCACAGAGGGCGATCAGGTTTGTATTGCGCATGCATATGCACCGCAATGCGCCGGTGCATCAAACGACTGCACCGGGCATCGGGGCATAGCGACGGGATGGTGCGAAAAAGCGATCGCATGGGCAATCACAAGGTGACTGACTGAAAGAGGCCGTTTGTAGGTGGCAAATGATAGTTTAAGAGGAGTGTCCGGGAAAACGCAGGAGGGAACAGGCGTTTGGAGGGAGGGTTTCTGACATCAGCTCCGGCCCCTATCGTCGCAGTGGCTAAATAAGTCCTGGGTAAAGCCGCTTTTTTTGCCAAATTATTAAAGTCCAGTGTGGTACCAAATAAATCTTCTCAAATGTACCTAAGTCTAGGGCTGTGCAGAAACTGCAGAAACTGATGTTTGTGCAGTTCTTTTTTTTTTCCATATAAAATGTTATTGAATTTTTAACAAACAGGGTGGGGTGGAGGGGGGGGGGGGTACAGAGATAAAGATGGGAGGGAAAGGAAGGGAATTGGGAAGCACACTCAGTAATATACATTGTCATACAATAGATTACAAAAACCAGAATAAGGTTCCGATACAAATCATTATATTCATATAATACTGGAGATTGTCAAGATACTGGCTTGTGGTAGAGGGACACTAGACAAAACGATCACATCAAAATATTAGCGACATTGATAAAAAGCAATAAGTGAATCCCCTAAGAGTGCGCGACAGCAGGGAGACATCTAACAGTTGTCTCATGGGATTTTAAGTACCTATAGTTGCTCCAGGGAAACCAATGTAGCCATGGGCAGGATGCCGAGGAGGTACAAATAGCACCTGCAGATTCGAAGTCATAATGAGAGTGGACCATATTTTCAATGACTTCAATAGTAGGGACCACCGGAGTGCGCCATTGGTGAGCTATTAGAATTTTGGTTGAAATAAAAATATGGCCCAGTATATATGGTTAACTTGGTGAAAGATCGCCAAAATATACACGGAGGATGGTTAGTTTTGGGTGAGGATTCACAGAAAGACCAAGGACCCTTGTAATAAGTGTGAATACCGAAGTCCAGATATTAGAAATAGCAGGACAGGACAAGAAAATGTGAAGCAGTGTCCCCACATGTCCACAATTTTGCCAGCATAAATTAGACGTAGTGGATTTCATAACATTCAAACGAGTCGGGGTTCAATATAGACGATGAAGGAGTTTGTAGAATAGTTCAGTATGGGATATACATTTAGAGAGGCGAAATCCGGTTTGGAAAATAGCTCTCCAATCCTCTTCCAGAGTGTGCAATCCAGATCAACTTCCCATTTGGTTTGGGATATGAGTTTTGAATGGGATTGGGGTTCGATAACATGGTTGTACCATTTTGTTATACCTCCCCTACTGACTATTTTAGAAATTAATTCAAATATGTGTTTAGGAATGGGCGATATACCACGGGATGGCTGTGTGGATCCATGCAGCCAGTACCTTAATTGAAGGAATTTATAAAATTCCTTATGAGACAGGGAAAATTGAGATTGGAGGAGGTGAAATGGTAAGAGGGAGCCTGCGACCATTACTTCCCTAAGAGAAGTAACCCCTCTGGACAACCAGGTATCAAACCTTATGTCTGGGTTGAGGGTAGCCAATCCCTTCAGGGAGAGGTTAACAGAGGGGAGGGAAATATCACTTCGCCTAGACACTAGTTCCAGCCATGCTTTCTGTGTATGCAGAACTGCAGTGGAATTACTGACCGCCACTTTCCCTTCACTTGGCAGAAGCCACAATACATCAGTGAGGGGAAGAGGTGATATCAAACTTTGTTCCAGTCGGACCGAAGATCTGAGATCATCTTGAGCAAACCATGCTCCTGCCTGGGCAAGGATACATGCTAGTTGGTAGGAGTGCAAATCAGGGTAGGCAAGGCCTCCCTCCGCATTAGGCATAGACATAGTTTAACGCACGAGCCTCGTTTTTTTTGCCCCGCCAAACATATTTAATAAATACAGAATTAAATTTGGTCAAAGATAATTGGGAAGCATCGTAGGGATAGTTCTAAACCAGTGATGGCTAACCTTGACACTCCAGCTGTTGTTGAACTACATATCCCAGCATGCCCTGCTAATTTTGCTATTTGGCCATGCTAAAACTGATGCAGGGCATGCTGGGATGTGTAGTTCAACAACAGCTGGAGTGTCAAGGTTAGCCATCACTGTTCTAAACAAATAAAGTAATTTGGGGAGAATCGATATTTTAAATGCGGCAATGAGCCCCATCCCTGACACATGGTGCATCATCCAGTCCAAGGTTAGTTGTGATATGTTACGCAGTAGGGGAGGATAATTAGATGCTATAAGGTCAGTTACTTTTGGTGTCAACTGAACAGCTGGATATTCGAGGCACCTATCCTGCGGGTTGAGCCTATTCGCGATAGGTTTCGCACAAATTTTAACGTCCGTATTAAGTAGTGCTATTGGGCAGTAATTGGGCATAAGGGAAGGATTTTTCCCCGGTTTCGGAAATGTGACAATTCGAGCCTCTAGCATCTCAGTTGGAAAAGATCTGCAATATGAGGCAGAATTGAAAACCTCAACCAAAACTGAGATCAGGGAATCCTGTAACATTTATAGAATTTATTAATAAACCCATCAGGACCAGGTGCTTTATTCATGGGTAAAGGGTCTATGACACCCTTTATTTCCTCATGAGACCAGGGACTTTCGAGAGACCAAAGTGTTTCCGGATCTATTGAGGGTATATTAATGTCCATTAGAAATGCATCTATAGCATCAGGGGTAAGTTGTGGAACGGGTTGTAAAGAGTAGAGTAGATAATCGCAAAAGCATCAGCAATTGCAGAGGGGTCGGAAATCATAACGTCTTTTGAATTAAAGATTGCCTTCACCCGGTCTCTAGCTAATTTCCCTCTGAGTTTCCTTGCCAACATTCTCCCAGCTCTGTCTCCTTCTACATAAAATCTCTGTTCTTATGAACCTCTTGTAAGGCCAGGAGGTTCCATTCATCCCGGACTTTAACTAATTCTCGATAGATTTTCTTATTTGATGGGGAGGCTTTGAGCAAACTCTCTAAGTCAGCAAGACATTTCTCAATATCTGCTCGATGTTTGAGAGCCAATCTACGAATCCAGGAAGCTGCTTGTATGGCAGAGCCATGGACAACTGTTTTAAGGGCACACCACTGAGTAAAGTGAGACGTGTCTGTTGGGTCATTCATATCCAAATACATAGAGAGTGTTTGTGATATAGTCTGCTTCGCCTCAAGGTCAGCGAATAAATGTTCGCCAAGGAGCCAAGGTCTAGGGGGCATGTGGATGGACCGAAACGTTCCAATGGAGCAATAAAGCAGAATGGTTAGACCAACAGATTGGCAGGATAGAAGCCCCTCTCACCTGTTGAAGAGTCCATTTGTCAGAGATCGCGAGGTCAGTTCTTGAGAACGAACCATTGACAAGGGAGAAAAAAGTATAGTTCCTACTACTGTACATGGCTTTTTGGCCCTCCAAATATCATACAAGTCATATTCATGAAGAATATTCTTAAAGGCCTGAGAGTTATCGTGAGTCGGAAGGGCCCTGCAGGTGCGTTTGGACGAGGATATATCAATACGTGGGTCTAAGACCATATTGAAGTCTCCTAAAACCATGACCGAACCTGTACTATACTTATGTAATATGTTACAAAACTTCCTAAGAAAGGGAATTTGTTTAACATTAGGTGCATAAACCACCGCCAGAGAGATGGGTTTATTGTCTAATTTACCAAGTAATATAAGGTATCTACCATCTGGATCAGAGACCTGTTTATCTAAGGGAAAATGATCTAGATTATCTCCATTGGGAGAAATGGCACAAGTTAGAGAAGAGCAGTGCAACGCCAGCTTTTTTACTGGGGCCATTAGCCATGTAGCAATGTGGAAACTTGCTATTCGATAATGAAGGCGGCGAGGTGGATATAAAGTGCGTTTCCTGAAGAGCAACTATATTGACTTTACATTTGGCAAAGTGGGTCAGAGCTAGTCTCCTCTTATTGGGTAAATTCAAGCCCTTGACATTTAATGACAGTATCTTAACCATTAGGGTTACAGAAAACATAAGAAAACAAAATGCGGACCATGTGGTTGGAAATACAAACATGGAGGATAACAAGTGTACCTGGACAACAGAGAATAGATCGGTTAAACAATTAAACAAAGGGAAAAAGAAAAGAATCATAGAGAAGAGACATACAGAAGAAAAACAAACTGAGCACCTCAGAGGTGCCACTTTGGGCCACCGAAATGGGTGGCATATGGGGGTCGTGGCAGAGGATAGCGCACTCCAACACTCCTAAAAAAAACAACAACAACAACAACATAATATATGAAAACCAATGGAGATAATCTAGATAATCTAATACTGCTAAAGTCAGAACCTCTCAATATATCTAAATATCTATATATCTCCTTCCCTAAATTAAAGAGGGTAACATTCCAGAACAAAGTCCGTGAACCAAGAGGACATGGAATAAAATAAAAGCACAATAATAAGTACATTGTGGGATACACTGTATAGGTGTCGACTGGAAGACATGCCTACCCTTCTGTGTTGAGCTTATGGTAACCGAGTGGGTCATTCCGAGTTGATCGCATGTAGCAACATTTTGCTGCCCGTGCAATCAACTAGACGCCGCCTATGGGGGAGTGTATTTATGCATAGCAGGGCTGCGAATGCTTGTGCAGCCCTGCTATGCAAAATACGTTTTTTTTCGCCGGGCAACGAAGTGCCTGCGCAATGCAGCCGCCACGCATGCGCAATTCCGACCCAATCGCACGGCTGCGAGGAAGTGCAGCTCGCGATCGGGTCGGAATGACCCCCAGAGTGAGAAAGGGACATGGGTGTGAGAATCACTACATTATAAAGTGAAGAATTATTCTGCAATTAACCCCAGAAAGGCGAACCATTCAGCCAAAACTAACAGTGAGCATATTGCAACATGTGACCGAGGATCATATGCTAATTAGAGATGTGCACCGGAAATTTTTCAGGTTTTGTGTTTTGGTTTTGGATTCGGTTCCGCGGCCGTGTTTTGGATTCGGACGCGTTTTGGCAAAACCTCCCTGAAATTTTTTTGTCGGATTCGGGTGTGTTTTGGATTCGGGTGTTTTTTTACAAAAAACCCTCAAAAACAGCTTAAATCATAGAATTTGGGGGTAATTTTGATCTTATAGTATTATTAACCTCAATAACCAAAATTTCCACTCATTTCCAGTCTATTCGGAACACCTCACACCTCACAATACTATTTTTAGTCCTAAAATTTGCACCGAGGTCGCTGGATGACTAAGCAAAGCGACCCAAGAGGGCGGCACAAACACCTGTCCCATCTAGGAGTGGCACTGCAGTGTCAGACAGGATGGCACTTAAAAAAATTGGCCCCGAACAGCACATGATGCAAAGACAAGAGAAGAAGAGGTGCACTGTGGTCGCTGGATGGCTAAGCTAAGCGACACAAACACCTCAATATCACAGGAATTATTTGTTCTAATCAATGGTATTATTGGTCCAAATCACTGGAAGAAAATGACAAAATCACTGGAATTATTCGTTCTAATCAATGGTATTATTGGTCCAAATCACTGGAAGAAAATGACAAAATCACTGGAATTATTTGTTCTAATCAATGGTATTATTGGTCCAAATCACTGGAAGGAAATGACAAAATCACTGGAATTATTCGTTCTAATCAATGGTGTTATTGGTCCAAATCACTGGAAGAAAATGACAAAATCACTGGAATTATTCGTTCTAATCAATGGTATTATTGGTCCAAATCACTGGAAGAAAATGACAAAATCACTGGAATTATTCGTTCTAATCAATGGTATTATTGGTGCAAATCACTGGAAGAAAATGACAAAATCACAGGAATTATTCGTTCTAATCAATGGTATTATTGGTCCAAATCACTGGAAGAAAATGGCAAAATCACTGGAATTATTCGTTCTAATCAATGGTGTTATTGGTCCAAATCACTGGAAGAAAATGACAAAATCACTGGAATTATTCTTTCTAATCAATGGTATTATTGGTCCAAATCACTGGAAGAAAATGGAATGGATGGATACTTGCAGTGACACAGAGCTGCAAGATACAGCAATGGCCGACTGTACACAACTATATACTGTTGGGTCACCAAAATGCTGCACTGTAATACTATATGTACTGCTCACAAAAATGCTGCACAGATATGGAATGGATACTTGCAGTGACACAGAGCTGCAAGATACAGCAATGGTCTACTGTACACAATTATATACTGTTGGGTCAACAAAATTCTGCACTCATTGGCGTATCTATAATGGGTGCAGTGTGTGCGAGGCACACGGGCCCCCAGGGTCCAGGGGGGCCCACCCCGCACACACTGCTCCCATTTGTTTAATACTTACCTCTCTGGAGTCCCCCGCCGGAGCCATCCCTTCTCAGCAGCTTAATAGAGTTTGAACACTAGGGGGAACAAACTCTATTGTGCCTGCTGAAAACTCCGAAAAGATAGCACGGCGGCCATTTTTCCAGAGTTTCGCGCATGCGCATTAGCAAAATCATCAGGAAAATGGCCGCCGCGCCGTGTTCCCGGAGGTTTGCGCATGCGCAATAGAGTCTATTCTTAGACTCTATTACCGCTGCGGAGAGGGATGGCCCCGCCAGGTGACCCAGGAGAGGTAAGTAATAAAACACCTGTGTACCAGTCAGAGAGGAAGGGGCCCCTGAAGCAGAAGGCTGCACATGGGCCTCTTCCTCTCTTAAAACGCTCCTGGCTGCACTGTAATACTATATATACTGCTCACAAAAATGCTGCACAGATGTGGAATGGATACTTGCAGTAACACAGAGCTGCAAGATACAGCAATGGCCTACTGTACACAACTATATACTGTTGGGTCACCAAAATGCTGCACTGTAATACTATATATACTGCTCACAAAAATGCTGCACAGATATGAAATGGATACTTGCAGTGACACAGAGCTGCAAAATACAGCAATGGCCTACTGTACACAACTATATACTGTTGGGTCACTAAAATTCTGTACTGTTATACTATATACTGCTCACAACAATGCAGCACAGATATGGAATGGATACTTGCAGTGACACAGAGCTGCAAGATACAGCAATGGTCTACTGTACTGTACTACTATAAGTATAATTAATTATATACTGGTGGTCCCCAGTCCCCACAATAAAGCACACTGAGCACAGATATTTGCAGCACACTGAGCACAGATATGGAGCGTTTTCAGGCAGAGAACGTAGATATTTTAAGCACACTGAGCACAGATATTTGCAGCACACTGAGCACAGATGTTTGCAGTACACTGAGCACAGATTACGGAGCTTTTCAGGGAGAGAACGCAGCCACGCCCTCTCCGTTCAATCTCCAATGCACGAGTGAAAATGGCGGCGACGCGCGGCTCTTTATATAGAATACGAATCTCGCGAGAATCCGACAGCGGGATGATGACATTCGGCCTCGTTCGGGTTAACCGAGCAAGGCGGGAAGATCCGAGGCTGCCTCGGAACCGTGTAAAATGGGTGAAGTTCAGGGGAGTTCGGATCTCGATCTCGCTCATCTCTAATGCTAATAAAGGACACCCCGCTGAAACTCATCTCCCAAATAGTAAGTGGCCGGAGAGAAAGAAGTCCCATGGTGAAAAAACAGTGTAGGTTACCACATCCCACGTGCGTGAAAAAGAAACCTAGAGACACACCAAATACTAACGGGAGACTCTATGACATCCACGTCAAGTATTAAACAATGGAGACATGGGAAGGAAGAGAGATATAACAGAACAACAAAACATATCTGATAGACATTTTGAACTAATATTATGCAATAACAAACATATATATACGACCTGCGGGTGACCATCGAGCTTAGGTCGAGCCCCTGGCAGAGGCTCAGTCCTGCGTTAGTTTAAGATTTTGAGGGACTTTTGCAGAGATGTCCTCTAGGTTCCAGGAAACCAAGAGCTTAATTACCGCCTCCGGAGAAGTGACTACAGTTGTAGTACCGTTCCTACATATGAGGATCTTTGTTGGGAAAGCCCAGCGGTAGGGAAAATCAGCCTTGCGGAGAGCCTTGGTGACTGGATAAAAGGACCTGCATAATGCCAATGTTGTTGCAGAAAGGTCGCCAAATACCTGTAGATCTCCCAGGATAGGGGTAGAAATGTATGAGGGCATAGACGCACGAAGGATCTGTTCCTTCACGTGATAGTAATGTAAGCGCATTAAGGTGTCCCTTGGATCATCTGTTGGGGCGGTCTTAGTTTTCAGATACGATGAATGCGGTCTAGGAAAAAATCTGATATAGATGTGGTGGGCAGTAACTTCATGAACAGATCTGTAACAAAATCAGTGAGCTCAGAGTTAGAGACTGATTCTGGAATGCCTCGGATTTCAATATTGTTACGTTTGACCTGTCCTCTAGGTTACATGTTTTCCGTCTCAATTCCGTAACCTCCAACTGGAGATCCTCGTAATGGGCAATCAGACCGTTATGGGACTTCACCACTTCTTCCAGTCTATTTTCAAGGTGATCTGTGTGCTAGCCAAGTGCGTCTACTGATTGTTGGCAGGTATGTAGTGCTGCTGTAAAGTCAGCCGAGATATCTGCCTTAAAGGACGCCAGGAGTTGTTTCATGGTGCCCAAGGTTAGTGGGGCATCATCCCCAGGATCAGATTTTGACAATGGTATCACGGATGCTGACTCCAAATGGGCATCGCGGCCATGCTGTTGTTCCGTCCGCACATCAGGCATTATAGAGGGCTTCGAAGATTGCGGGAGGAAAGAGTGTTTAAAGAAATTCACCGGAGGAACCGCAACCAGATCTTTCTGATGCTTGGGAGGCATATCCACAACAAATAGGGTCTGTAGTCAGATGTCCTAGAAATAGGAGTCGGGCACAGGCTACTAGGAGAGACTCTATGCTAGGTTTCCAGTAAGGAGATATAAAATCACAGCATACAGGAGCTCTGTGGGGAGACAGGTATAATTATGGGTGATGCATCACAGAGCTCAAAGGGGCATGCCTTGCAGCATGGCAGACCAAGGTCTATGGTAGAGGTAAGCCATAGTAGAGGGGTGCAGCAGTGTCCAATTGAACACTCTGGGTATTCACTTTTTGACTAGGGTGCAAGGTGTTGAACATCCCGGCATCTGATAAAGCAATTATCCGATAGTAGGGGCTGGCTGAGAGAGTTGCGGGGAGTGGAAGGCAAGCATGGTGGCATAGCAGGTCCAGATCTAACTCTCCAAAATCCCTGAGCTTTCACCAACCTCCACAGCGCACAGGGGACACAGGGTATCCGAAGGAGATCAGACAGGGATGGCTGCTGGGCAGAGGAGGTAGCTTGAAACCTGATGGGGCAGCAGGGCCCAAGTCCTCAGGTATCGGGGGCCGCCAGATATGTGGATGTGGAGTCCCAAGATGGCCACCTGCTGGGGGATCACAAGTATCAATTCTGAGCACCGGACTCCCTGGGCTTAAGACCCATATGGAATTAGCACAGTATTCACACCAGTGTGGACCCCTAATTGTAAGCACCTTAAACCCACAGCAGAGACAACTGTTAGGGAGATTCCTCTGGCACTGAGCAGGCACCAACCTCAGGAAAACTGCAGGAGAGTGCCCCCGAGCAAAGTGGATTGATGCAGGTGGGGAGGAGCTACAGGACCTGTGATCCTGGATGGCAGCAGTGCTGAGATCCGCAGCTTTCCCATAGAAGTGTACCCAGAGGATAAAGTCCAGGCATGGGGTGTCTGCGGCGATTCCCGCCGCTCCCGCAGCAGAGCCCGGCAGCAGGTAACAAGTACAGCTGGAGGATATGGGACCACTGCGGGAGGCCTGGTGGACAGCAAGCAAGGCAGCGGTGCAGGGAGAAGCCGCTGTGCAGCAACGCTAGTTCCCGTGGCTCCACTTCCGCACTTGGAGAGCGCTGTGTGATTGGGAATCCAGGTCCCGGGGGTTGAGAGGGGGTAGGCAGCATCCTGCAGAGCAGCCTAGAGCTGCCCCTGGCTCCACAAGTGCTACCTCCCTCAGTCAAAGCGGTCCCGGTGTGGAGAGCTGCAGACAGGGGAACTTTCAGGTGTGGGCAGCGGGGGAGAAGGTTAAAAACTAGTTTGTGGGTTAGGAGCTCCGGTGCCACACGTCCTCCTATAATGGCTGCCAAGCCACGCCCCATGTTTGTGCAGTTCTGTTACAAATGCGATCACACACCTGCACTCAGCTAATACCCTCCCCCTGTAGACAGCAACTACCTGATCGCATGGATGCATAAAACGCACCCTAGCTATCAGGTCTGAATTACTACCATAGCCAGGTTAGGTTCCGCAGGGTGTGCATGTGCCCACCTATACAATCTATGTAATGTGTATAAGCGGCTTCTTTGTGGTGGTGTAACGTGTATAAACGGCTCCTTTGTGGTGTAATGTGTATAAGCGGCTTCTTTATGGTGTAACGTGTATACGTGGCATCTTGTTGTGTAATGTGTAGAAGCGCTCTATTGTGGTGTAACGTGCATAAGCGGCTCTACTGTGGTGTAACGTGTATACGTGGTTCTACTGTGGTGTAATGTATATACTACTGTATTGTAACATGTGTACTACTGTGGTGTAACGTGTATAAGTGACTCCGCTGTAGTGTAACGTGTATAAAAGGCTGCTAATGAAAATGTACAAATCTCATCTGCCATAAAGTACTCGCGGGGTCAGGAACTTCACTTGCGATTGGATTCCCCACTTTATGTATAAACGATGTGTATTATTGCTAATCTATTAAGTGGGGCACCTAATCAAAGGGTCACCAATTATTTATATTTTTTAAGGGGGCACAAATTAAAGATATTTTAGTAAAAGGACATGGATTAATTCTAATCTAATAAAAGGGATACAGATTATTGATATTATAGTATGGGATGACCACTACCCTCCAATTGATGGCCACAACTACCCAAGGTTGGTTTCAGTCCTTCAGCGGGCCCCTGCAATTACATTTTCCTGTGGGCCCTTGATGCCCCAATTTAACACTGACCTCAGTGGATGACCCTGGGCAACCCAATCTACCATCTGAGAATTGAGACATCTTCCTGGGAAAAGATTTCCTGAGCTCTTGCAAAGACCAGCTGCTGCTGGCAGAGTGGGTAAGAGCCCAATCATCAGAGGTGTTTCAGCCCCCGTAGCCATTGTACAGGTAACCTATGGAACTTATCAGGGTGATCTATAGGAGCTTTGTTTTGTCCGTGTATTTATTTTACCACTACACCCTGTTCCTGCATTCTGATACCCCTATCCCTACGCCCTGTCCCTGCATCCAGGTATCATCACCCCTACACCCTGTCCCTGCATTCTGATACCCTCACCCCTACACCCTGTCCCTATATACTGATACCCTCACCCCTATCCATTTTCACTGCTTCCCGATACTCTCACCCCCTACAAAAAAAATAGGCCCTTCATAAATTTCAGCTTGAGGCCCATGTGGACATTAATCTGGCACTGGGCACTTGGACTGCACGCGGCCCTCCATACATTTACTAGCAGCCTCAGCTTCTAATTGTTTGTTAGAATTTGTAGTGCTTGTTTAAATGGCCTATTGATATGTTATTACAGACAGGTATTTCTTTCATTGATAAAATGTATAAATGTAACTTTCTGTGGAGATTAAGGGCCTAATACAGACCTGATCGCAGCAGCAAAATCTTTCTATAATGGGCAAAACCATGGTCCTCATTCCGAGTTGTTCGCTCGCTAGCTGCTTTTAGCAGCATTGCAAATGCTAGGCCGCCGCCCTCTGGGAGTGTATCTTAGCTTAGCAGAATAGCGAACGAAAGATTAGCAGATTTGCTATTAAATAATTCTTTGCAGTTTCTGAGTAGCTCCAGACCTACTCCTCAGTCCGTTTAGTTCCTGGTTTGACGTCACAAACACGCCCTGCGTTCGGCCAGCCACTCCCCCGTTTCTCCAGCCACTCCTGCGTTTTTACCTGGCATGCCTGCGTTTTTTAGAACACTCCCAGAAAACGGCCAGTTTCCGCCCAGAAACACCCACTACCTGTCAATCACACTACGATCACTCGAGCAATGAAAAAACATTGCTCGAGCTTGTGTAAATTTCCAAAGTTTTGTGTTAAATTACTTAGCGCATGCGCGCTGCGTACAATGCGCATGCGCATTTTCCACTTAATCGCTGCGTTGCGAAAAATGGCAATGAGCTAACAACTCGGAATGACCACCCATGTGCACTGCAGGTGGGGTAGATATATCATATAACGTGTGCAGAGAGAGTTAGATTTGGGTGAGTAATATTGTTTCTGTGCAAGGTAAATACTGTCTGCTTTATTTTTACACTGCAGTTTAGAACACAACACACCCCACCCAAATCTAACTCTCATGTTATTATTATTATTATTATTATCCTTTATTTTTATGGCGCTGCAAGGGTTCCACATCGCCCAATTACAGAGTACATAAACAAATAATCAAAACAGGAAAACAGTGACTTACAGTTGAAGATAATATAGGACAAGTACAGGGTAACCGAAAACTGCAGAACTTGGGGCAGTCGAGGATTAATAAAGTACTGTAAGAATAGGATAAGCACGTAAGGGAAGAGGGCCCTACTCGTGAAAGCTTACATTCTAAAGGGGAGGGGCAGACAGACAGGAGTGACACAGCTGTAGTAGACTGAGCGTGAAACAGAGGATTAGGGTGAGATTTGGCTGGGTTTGGTAAAGAAGTGGATCTTAAGAGCCCGTTTGAAGTTCTGTAGAGAGGTGGAGAGTCTAAGGGGGAGAGGTAGAGAATTCCAGAGGAAGGGAGCAGCACGTGAAAAATCTTGGAGATAGGAATGGGAGGAAGTAATCAGAAGGCAGAAGAGTCAGCGTGCATTAGCAGAGCGAAGAGGACAGGTGGGAGTGTAAAGGGAGATAAGGTCAAAGATGTAAATGGGAGAGGAGTGGGTGAGTGCATTGTAAGTGGGTGTGAGAAGTTTGAATTGGATTCTGAAAGGGAAGGGGAGCCAGTGAAGGGCTTGTAAGAGATGGGAGGTGGACGTAGTGCATTTGGTGAGGAAATATGAGCCAGGCTGCAGCATTGAGGATAGATTGGAGTGGAGAGAGGTAATTGTCAGGGATGCCATTTAGGAGATTACAGTAGTCCAGTCTGGAAATGATCAGTGATTTGATAATAGTTTTTGTGACATCCTGGGTGAGAAAGGGTTTAATCCTGGAAATATTTTTTAGATGAAAATAGCAGGTTTGTGAAAGGTGTTGAATGTGTGGTTTGAAGGAGAGGGAGGAGTCAAGGATTATGCCAAGACAGCGTACTAGATAATGAGATTGTGGGAGGTGAGATTGTGCGGTAGGGTGGGAAGATGATCAGCTCAGTCTTGGACATGTTAAGTTTAAGAAAGTGCTGGGACATCCAGGAAGGGATAGCAGAGAGACAGTTTGAGATATGAGTGAGGAGAGCTGGGGAGAGCTCAGGGTAGGAAAGGTAGATTTGTGTATCATCAGCATAGAGGTGATATTGGAAGTTAAATGAGCTAATGAGTTCACCTAAAGAAGGCGTATAGAGAGAGAGAAAAGGAGAGGACCAACAGTTAGTGGAAGTGGGGGGAGGTAGCGTCATGAGAGGAGACAGAGAAGGAACGATCAGAGAGGTAGGAGGACAGCCAGGATAGGGCAGTATAGCATAGACCAAGAGAGTGAAGGATTTGCAGAAGGAGAGGGTGGTCCACAGTGTCAAAAGCAGCAGAGAGGTCAAGAAGAATAAGCAGAGAGTAGTGGCCCTTAGATTTGGCTGCATGGAGGTCATTGCAGACTTTTGTGAGGGCAGTTTCAGTGGAGTTGAAAGAACGGAAACCCGACTGGAATGGGTCAAGCAGTGAGTGGGAGGAAAGAAAGACAGTGAGGCGGTTGTAGATAATATGCTCAAAGAGTTTGGAGGCAAAAGGGAAAAGAGAGATGGGTCGGTAGTTGGAGAGGGTGTTTGGATCAAGGGTAGGTTTTTTAAGAATAGGGGAGACAAGAGCATGCTGGAAGGCAGATGGGACAGTGCCTGATGAGAGGGAGAGATTGAGAAGGTGAGAACATGGGAACAGGCAGAAGTAGAGAGGCAGCGGAGGAGGTGGGAGAGATGGGGGGGATGGATGAGGGCCATGATTTCCTTACAAGATACATGGGAGAAAGATGTCAGAGTTGGTGAGAGGGAAGGGGAGGGGTTATATCTGTCCCAACTGCACTGCACATGGTTTTGCCCATTATAGAAAATGTTTGCTGCTGCGATCAAGTCTGACTTAGGCCCTAAAAGTGATGTGCAGCCCCTTTGAAGGTTAGATGGCTGCAAAGCACGACCCCCAGTCAGTATCAGTTTGCCTATACTGGTTTAGTCCATACTTGCCTACTTTGTATTATCCTCTTCGGGAGAAGCTCAGAGAGGAAATGCAGGAGGGCGGTGAAGAGGGTGGGGCTGGGCTAGCTGCATTATTAAGCCCCATACCCTTATGCAAATAAGTCCGTGATTGGTTCATATTTGCATAGGGGTGAGGCCAAAATTACACGTTTACATAAAAAAATATCAGGAGTTTCCTGCAACTTTCCAGGAGATGAATTAATATGTATAAATATTAGTGATGTGCACCGGAAAATTTTCGGGGTTTTGTGTTTTGGTTTTGGATTCGGACGCGTTTTGGCAAAACCTCCCTGAAAATTTTTTGTCGGATTCGGGTGTGTTTTGGATTCGGGTGTTTTTTTTACAAAAAACCCTCAAAAACAGCTTAAATCATAGAATTTGGGGGTCATTTTGATCCCATAGTATTATTAACCTCAATAACCATATATTACACTCATTTTCAGTCTATTCTGAACACCTCACACCTCACAATATTATTTTTAGTCCTAAAATTTGCACTGAGGTCGCTGGATGGCTAAGCTAAGCGACACAAGTGGCCGACACAAACACCTGGCCCATCTAGGAGTGGCACTGCAGTGTCAGGCAGGATGGCACTTCAAAAAAATAGTCCCAAAACAACACATGATGCAAAGAAAAAAAGAGGCGCACCAAGGTCGCTGTGTGACTAAGCTAACTGACACAAGTGGCCGACACAAACACCTGGCCCATCTAGGAGTGGCACTGCAGTGTCAGGCAGGATGGCACTTCAAAAAAATTGTCCCCAAACAGCACATGATGCAAAGAAAAAAAGAGGCGCACCAAGGTCGCTGTGTGACTAAGCTAAGCGACACAAGTGGCCGACACAAACACCTGGCCCATCTAAGAGTGGCACTGCAGTGTCAGGCAGGATGGCACTTCAAAAAAATAGTCCCCAAACAGCACATGATGCAAAGAAAAAAGGAGGCGCACCAAGGTCGCTGTGTGACTAAGCTAAGCGACACAAGTGGCCGACACAAACACCTGGCCCATCTAGGAGTGGCACTGCAGTGTCAGGCAGGATGGCACTTCAAAAAAATTGTCCCCAAACAGCACATGATGCAAAGAAAAAAAGAGGCGCACCAAGGTCGCTGTGTGACTAAGCTAAGCGACACAAATGGCCGACACAAACACCTGGCCCATCTAGGAGTGGCACTGCAGTGTCAGGCAGAATGGCACTTCAAAAAAATTGTCCCCAAACAGCACATGATGCAAAGAAAAAAAGAGGCGCACCAAGGTCGCTGTGTGACTAAGCTAAGCGACACAAGTGGCCGACACAAACACCTGGCCCATCTAGGAGTGGCACTGCAGTGTCAGGCAGGATGGCACTTCAAAAAAATTGTCCCCAAACCGCACGTGATGCAAAGAAAAAAAGAGGCGCACCAAGGTCGCTGTGTGACTCAGCTAAGCGACACAAGTGGCCGACACAAACACCTGGCCCATCTAGGAGTGGCACTGCAGTTTTCTAGCGAGAGGATGAGTGCTTCCATCCTCATGTGAATCTGAACCACTAGCCATGAACATAGGCCAGGGCCTCAGCCGTTCCTTGCCACTCCGTGCCGTAAATGGCATATTGGCAAGTTTCCGCTTCTCATCAGACGCTTTCAATTTTGATTTTTGGGTCATTTTACTGAACTTTTGTTTTTTGGATTTTACATGCTCTCTACTATGACATTGGGCATCGGCCTTGGCAGACGACGTTGATGGCATTTCATCGTCTCGGCCATGACTAGTGGTAGCAGCTTCAGCACGAGGTGGAAGTGGATCTTGATCTTTCCCTATTTTAACCTCCACATTTTTGTTCTCCATTTTTTAATGTGTGGAATTATATGCCAGTATCAATAGCAATGGCCTACTACTATATATACTGCGCACAACTGAAATGCACCACAGGTATGGATGGATAGTATACTTGACGACACAGAGGTAGGTAGAGCAGTGGCCTTCCGTACCGTACTGCTATATATACTGGTGGTCACTGTCAGCAAACTGCAAAACTAAAATGCACCACAGGTATAGAATCTAGATGGATAGTATACTTGACGACACAGAGGTAGGTAGAGCAGTGGCCTTCCGTACCGTACTGCTATATATACTGGTGGTCACTGTCAGCAAACTGCAAAACTAAAATGCACCACAGGTATAGAATCTAGATGAATAGTATACTTGACGACACAGAGGTAGATAGAGCAGTGGCCTTCCGTACTGTACTGCTATATATACTGGTGTTCACTGTCAGCAAACTGCAAAACTAAAATGCACCACAGGTATAGAATCTAGATAGATAGTATACTTGATGATACAGAGGTAGGTAGAGCAGTGGCCTTCCGTACCGTACTGCTATATATACTGGTGGTCACTGTCAGCAAAACTCTGCACTGTACTCCTCCTATATAATACTGCTGGTCCCCAGTCCCCACAATAAAGCAGTGTGAGCACAGATATATGCAGCACACTGAGCACAGATATGGAGTGTTTTTCAGGCAGACAACGTATACTGGTGGTCACTGGTCAGCAAAGCTCTGCACTGTACTCCTCCTATATAATATACTGGTGGTCCCCAGTCCCCACAATAAAGCAGTGTGAGCACAGATATATGCAGCACACTGAGCACAGATATGGAGTGTTTTTCAGGCAGACAACGTATACTGGTGGTCACTGTCAGCAAAACTCTGCACTGTACTCCTCCTATATAATACTGCTGGTCCCCAGTCCCCACAATAAAGCAGTGTGAGCACAGATATATGCAGCACACTGAGCACAGATATGGAGTGTTTTTCAGGCAGACAACGTATACTGGTGGTCACTGTCAGCAAAACTCTGCACTGTACTCCTCCTATATAATACAGCTGCTCCCCAGTCCCCACAATTAAGCAATAAGCACAAATATTTGCATCAAGATTAATAAACGGAGAGGACTCCAGCCACGTCCTCTCCCTAACATTTCCAATGCACGAGTGAAAATGGCGGCGACGCGCAACGGCTTATATAGAATCCGAATCTCGCGAGAATCCGACAGCGGGATGATGACATTCGGGCGCGCTCGGGTTAACCGAGCCATACGGGAGAATCCAAGTATGCCTCGGACCCGTGTAAAATGGGTGAAGTTTGGGGTGGTTCGATTTCCGAGGAACCGAACCCGCTCATCACTACTAAATATATTTAATGTCATGACATAGATTTGTCTAGAAAATGTTTCATTACCAAGTAGCATACAAAGGTCAAGGGGTCATCAGTTGTGAATTGAAGAAAGACGGTTAGGAAGTGGTTCTTTACAGTAAGTCTTTATTATATGGAATTTCTTACAACAGGAGGTGGGGATGTCAGATTCACTAACAGAATTTTAAAATAGATTTGTTATCTTTCTCATAAGAATATAATTAGTATAACACATCATAGGGATGATTCATCCAGGAGATTTATGTGATTTTTCTTTCTGTCATTGTGGGGTTATTTGACATCATCTGATTTAACACAATAATAATTTATGAAAAGTTATTCCTGGACTCAATGCAGAGTTGGACATACTGTACATCTGTTTGTGGAATGTATCTTGCGTGTTTTAACACTGTACATGGGGGGTCATTCCGAGTTGTTAGCTCGTTGCCGATTTTCGCTATGCTGCGATTTGTTGCTAACTGCGCATGCGCATGGTACGCAGAGCGCATGCGCTAAGTTATTTAACACAAAACTTAGTAGATTTGCTGGTGTTCGTGCGACGATTTTCAGTCGCACTGCTGATCGGTGAATGATTGACAGGAAAGGGGCGTTTCTGGGTGGTAACTGAGCGTTTTCCGGGAGTGTGCTAAAAAACGCAGGCGTGTCAGGGGAAAACGCGGGAGTGTCTGGAGAAACGGGGGAGTGGCTGGCCGAACGCAGGGCGTGTTGTGACGTCAAACCAGGAACTAAACGGACTGCGCTAATCGCAATCTGTGAGTAGGTCTGGAGCTACTCAGAAACTGCAAAGAATTTCTTTCGTTCGCAATTCTGCTAAGCTAAGATACACTCCCAGAGGGCGGCGGCCTACCGTGTGCAATGCTGCTAAAAGCAGCTAGCGAGCGAACAACTCGGAATGGCCCCCATGCTCCGTAACCAAGAGTATGCAAGTACTCTTTACAGTAGTAACTACTGTACATGAACTGATACGTTTGGCTGAGCAGGTGGAAATGGGCTGTAATGGTGCGTTCTGGCATAGAAGTGTGAGGGTCAAACCAGTGTCGGACTGGGGCATAAAGGGCCCACTGGGGGAGGTGCCCATCCTTAGGGGTGTGGTCAGCCTCCAGAGGGGGTGTGGTCAGTGACCACAGAGAATTGGCTAACCATTAGAGATTGCATGGTCTGGGCACTTTGATAGATATAGAAAATACTGCTAGTGTATGCATGTTAATGTACCAGGTTAATAACAGCAATGCATTGTAGAAAATATAACATAGTCCTGTGCAGTATAATGTAACATATGTATAATGTATAATTCAAGTGCACAGTCCGGAACCTGATCCCTAGAGGAAGAGGTGGGGCCACAGGGAGCAGGACCGACCAGGGTTTCCTCTACACCCCTGTGGGCCAGTCTGACCTTGGTCATGTCGACCTGCACAGTATACAGTGTTGAATCAGCTTATTTAAAAGCATATGATTTGCACGTGCAGTGATAATGAGTATCAAACCAAGCGTACAGATAGGGGACAGATACACAGCATTGATGCTGGGCACACCTAATAAGCATGGGCCTCTATCACTTCATGCCCCAGTCTGACACTGGATGAATATTTTGTGTTGTATCTTGAAAATGTGTTAAAACTATCTCTAATATACAGTATGACCAGCATGACCCACTATTAGCTTATCCAGGGTTGGATTAACAATGGGGCTGATGGAGCTGCAGCTCCAGGCCCACTCTTCAAAATAGGCTCACTGCATCCTCAGAACTCCATGCTGCTGTAGGTAGGAAAAAACATTTTCCTTCTACTGCAGCCTGCAGCATCCCAGGCAGTAGCGGATCTTGCCACGGGCAAGCAGGACTTTTGCCCAGGGCGCCGCCTTCCGGAGGGCACCATGGCAAGATCCGCTACTGCAGTGCCCCCCGCTGTCTCCCACTGCTGCTGCGTCCCGCTGTGAAGGGTGTCAGGGTACTAGACGCGTACCGTCTAGTTTCCCTTCGTGGAGAGGACCTTTGCTGTGCAGTGCGCGATGACGTCATCGCGCACCGCACAGCATTTCAGCTGCGCTACTACTGTACAGGGGGCGTAGCTGACCACGCCCCCTGTATGAAGCCACGCTCATACTACCTGGTTCTAGGCGCAAAAAGGCCTAGAACCGGCCCTGATCCCAGGATTCAATGGGGGAGAGAGGGCACAAATGCACGTGTCCCCCTTGTCGTTTAGATGATTTGTTATATTTATTAATTTCCCATGTCAACCTTGTTCATGTCGACCTATTGTCAGTGTCGACCTATTTTAGGTGTTGACCTAGTCACTGTCGACAAATGGGCGTTGACCTAATTTCCGTTGACCTAATTACTGTCGACCCTGAGTATGTATGTGTATATATATATATATATATATATATATACTGGAACAAACGAGGCGGCACTTTCAAGTTCAAAACGTGGAGAAAAACTTTAAGCAGTGTAACAGCGTTTCAGGGAGTTTCACCCCAACATCAGGTTAATCAGTGTACAGTGTAAAACAAACATTTATACACGCCAGGTACTCCGTTCCCGTGCACCGTCATGTGTGTGTTTGTTTGTTTCTGTATGTGTGTGTGTGTGTGTGTGTGTGTGTGTGTGTATATGTACTCCTTTGGCCTTCAATACCACCTCTATGCTGATGACACACAACTCTACCTCTCCTCTCCTGACCTGTCCCCCTCTGTCCTCTCAGGTTTCCAGCTGACTCTCCGCAATCTCCTCCTGGATGTCTGAGCACTCTCTGAAGCTCAACATTGACAAAACTGAACTCATCATCTTCCCCCTATCCAGAGCAACACCCCTGACCAATATCTCAATCATTGTTGACAACACCACCATCTCCTCCGTTCCCAACTCCGCTGCTTGGGCATCACTCTTGACTCCTCCCTCTCCTATGCACCCCCACATCCAAGCTTTGGCACAATCCTGTTGTTTCCAGCTACGCAACATTGCTCGTATCAGGCCATATCTCTCCCAGAGTGCAACTAAACTCATCATCCACTCACTGGTCATCTCACAACTTGACTACTGCAATGTTCGAATTAATGGCCTCGCTTGCTCCCATCTTGCTCCTCTCCAATCTGTCCTGAACTCCGCAGCTAGGCGTATCTTCTTCTCCCGTGACACCACATCTGCCACTCCCCTTCGACAAAATCTACACTGGCTCCCATTCCCCTACAGAATCCTCTTCAAACTTCTCACCCTCACATACAAGGTCATCTCTAATTCCACTACTCCCTACACCTCCAACCTCTTCTCCCTTCATACTCCCTCCCACCCCCTACGGTTGATCAATGACCGTCGCCTCTCCACCGCCCTGGTCACTGCTTCCCATGCTCGTGTTCAAGACTACGCCTGTGCTGCACCCCTTCAGTGGAACGCTGACCCCACTCCATTAGACTCTCCCCGACCTTGCAAAGCTACAAACGGGCACTAAAAACCCACCTATTCATCAAAGCATACCCTCCCGATGCATAACCCAGTCCTGAGGCCGCGCCTCCACCCCCCTGCCGCATGCCGTGAACATCTCAGCTTTGCTTGCATACTGCCATCACGCTACCTCCCGCTTGCCTGCACTTCTTGTCATCTGTCTGTCGCCCCTCCCCACTAGATTGTTAGCTCTTCAGAGCAGGGCCCTCTTTCCTCTTGTTATCTAAGCCCTCGTCTCGACACATTTCACTTGCAGCTCTCCCCTACTCAATAACCATCTTTACCCTGCTAGTAAAGGCTCATCTCCATCTATGGCCACCAGCCCCTAGTAGTACGATGATCACTCCCTCAATACTTACATCTAAGCTGTATTATGTATGATAATTGTGGTGCTCCATGTTACCTGTACTCTACTTCTGTTATTTATTTACTGTAATGCTATGTTTTGTCTCCCTGTACTGTCCTTTGTACGGCGCTGCAAAACACTTGTGGCGCCTTATAAATAAAATGTAATAATAATAATAATAATAATAATATGTATAAATAAATATTTTTTTTTATACTAACACTGATAATTTTATTGCTAGGGGACCCCACAAGTGTGTTGCCCAGGGGCCCCCACAGACCTTAATCTGCCCCTGTCGTGGCCACACCCGCTGCTTCACAATGTCGGTAATCACATCATCGTTCCCACCATTCCACCCACTTTCTAGCAACATGCCCCCCTTCCTCAAACCATTCCGCCCCTCCTGGAGGGGGCAGCCAGGAAGTCGGCAAATATGATTTAACATCATCTCTGGTAAAGCTTTAGTACCCAAATAAAATGGGATAAAGTCATAATGTCAACATTTATAATGTTGACATTTATAACAATGCCAACAGTAGTTATGTTGACATTGTTGAAATGTGAACATTCAACATGTCAGCATCTGCAGAATGTTGACATGTTTACAATGTCAACAAGTGAAATGTCCACATTCTGCAGGGACTGGAGGGCTAGAATTCCCATAAATGCTGGCTAGCCCACAAAATAGCTGTTGGTCATACTGTAGGTATCATTTTTATTTTTGTAATGTTAAAATCTTTGATAATATTAACACAGCTATTTAATCAGATTTAATGGTAAATTTGAAAAAAGTATACAATTATAAAAAATAAATATGGTAACTTACCTGAGCAGCATATCTTCTGTCTTTATTATGTTCAGAAACACCAGAAACAGAAAACATTCCTACACAAGTTACAGTATTGTAGTTTAATATGGTAATATGGACTTTTTGTTTACTGTCTATTGTATCATCAATCTATTATTTATCATCACCAGCAATTGTGATTCATGTTCATAACAATTCCCCTCGTAGGGGGCAATTCAAATGTTATCGTACCCCCGATCTCCCGTCTAAAGAGACAGATTATGGGCGATATTCAAATGCCCCCAGTTATCACGCTGATCGCGCCCATTACACTTGGGTTTAGGCGCACAAAGCAGATGAATTACAGTTTGAAGTGTTAATATTGGGTGAGTGCTGAATTTGTATGATTTTTTTTATTCAAATGGTGTGGTCACAATACCACTGGCACCGCGGATGTATAAGTGCTGTGGATTCTAGCCTATTGTTTATATACAGACTCTGTGCCAGAGTCTCTAGCGCTCAGTGCACTAGCAGTGGCGGTGATGGCTACGGGAGAGGAGGGGGCCCACACACGGAGTCTGCACATGGGTCCCCTCCTCTCTAGAAACGCTGCTGTGCGTACGCGTGTACATTCACATGCAGAGTGGTATGTTCACGCTATGCTGCAGTGCATGTGCACGTGCGGACGCATTGCGGCATAGATGAGCGCGGCTATGTCTGTATACTCTCTATAGATATAGATATATATATTATATATATATATATATATATATAAGTGATGAGCGGGTTCGGTTCTTCGGAAACCGAATCCCCCCGAACTTCACCCATTTTACACGGGTCCGAGGCATACTCGGATTCTCCCGTATGGCTCGGTTAACCCGAGCGCGCCCGAACGTCATCATCCGGCTGTCGGATTCTCGCGAGATTCGGATTCTATATAAGCAGCCGCGCGTCGCCGCCATTTTCACTCGTGCATTGGAAATGTTAGGGAGAGGACGTGGCTGGCGTCCTCTCCGTTTATTCATTGTTGATGCAAATATTTGTGCTTGCTTATATCTTAATTGTGGGGACTGGGGAGCAGCTGTATTATATAGGAGGAGTACAGTGCAGAGTTTTGCTGACAGTGACCACCAGTATACGTTGTGTGCCTGAAAAACACTCCATATCTGTGCTCAGTGTGCTGCATATATCTGTACTCACACTGCTTTATTGTGGGGACCAGCAGTATTATATAGGAGGAGTACAGTACAGAGTTTTGCTGATCAGTGACCACCAGTTTTATCCGTTCTCTGCCTGAAAAAAACGCTACTTATCTGTGCTCAGTGTGCTGCATATATCTGTGCTCACACTGCTTAATTGTGGGGACTGGGGAGCAGCAGTATTATATAGGAGGAGTACAGTGCAGAGTTTTGCTGACAGTGACCACCAGTATACGTTGTCTGCCTGAAAAACACTCCATATCTGTGCTCAGTGTGCTGCATATATCTGTGCTCACACTGCTTAATTGTGGGGACTGGGGAGCAGCAGAATTATATAGGAGGAGTACAGTGCAGAGTTTTGCTGACAGTGACCACCAGTATACGTTGTCTGCCTGAAAAACACTCCATATCTGTGCTCAGTGTGCTGCATATATCTGTGCTCACACTGCTTTATTGTGGGGACTGGGGACCACCAGTATATTATATAGGAGGAGTACAGTGCAGAGTTTTGCTGACAGTGACCACCAGTATACGTTGTGTGCCTGAAAAACACTCCATATCTGTGCTCAGTGTGCTGCATATATCTGTGCTCACACTGCTTTATTGTGGGGACTGGGGACCAGCAGTATTATATAGGAGGAGTACAGTGCAGAGTTTTGCTGACCAGTGACCACCAGTATACGTTGTCTGCCTGAAAAACACTCCATATCTGTGCTGCATTGTAGTATATAGTAGGAGTACAGTGCATAATTTTGCTGACCACCAGTATATAATATATAGGAGTACGGTACAGAAGGCCACTGCTGTACCTACCTCTTTGTCGTCAAGTATACTATCCATCCATACCTGTGGTGCATTTCAGTTTTGCACAGTTTGCTGACCACCAGTATATAAAATATAGCATTACGGTACAGTAGGCCACTGCTGTACCTACCTCTGTGTCGTAAAGTATACTATCCATCCATACCTGTGGTGCATTTCAGTTTTGCACAGTTTGCTGACCACCAGTATATAATATATAGCATTACGGTACAGTAGGCCACTGCTGTACCTACCTCTGTGTCGTCAAGTATACTATCCATCCATACCAGTGGTGCATTTCAGTTTTGCACAGTTTGCTGACCACCAGTATATAATATATAGCATTACGGTACAGTAGGCCACTGCTGTACCTACCTCTGTGTTGTCAAGTATACTATCCATCCATACCTGTGGTGCATTTCAGTTTTGCACAGTTTGCTGACCACCAGTATATAATTTATAGCATTACGGTACTGTAGGCCACTGCTGTACCTACCTCTGTGTCGTCGAGTATACTATCCATCCATACCTGTGGTGTATTTCAGTTTTGCACAGTTTGCTGACCACCAGTATATAATATATAGCATTACGGTACAGTAGGCCACTGCTGTACCTACCTCTATGTCGTCAAGTATACTATCCATCCATACCTGTGGTGCATTTCAGTTGTGCGCAGTATATATAGTAGTAGGCCATTGCTATTGATACTGGCATATAATTCCACACATTAAAAAATGGAGAACAAAAATGTGGAGGTTAAAATAGGGAAAGATCAAGATCCACTTCCACCTCGTGCTGAAGCTGCTGCCACTAGTCATGGCCGAGACGATGAAATGCCATTAACGTCGTCTGCCAAGGCCGATGCCCAATGTCATAGTAGAGAGCATGTAAAATCCAAAAAACAAAAGTTCAGTAAAATGACCCAAAAATCAAAATTGAAAGCGTCTGATGAGAAGCGTAAACTTGCCAATATGCCATTTACGGCACGGAGTGGCAAGGAACGGCTGAGGCCCTGGCCTATGTTCATGGCTAGTGGTTCAGATTCACATGAGGATGGAAGCACTCATCCTCTCGCTAGAAAAATGAAAAGACTTAAGCTGGCAAAAGCACAGCAAAGAACTGTGCGTTCTTCTAAATCACAAATCCCCAAGGAGAGTCCAATTGTGTCGGTTGCGATGCCTGACCTTCCCAACACTGGACGGGAAGAGCTTGCGCCTTCCACCATTTGCACGCCCTCTTCAAGTGCTGGAAGGAGCACCCGCAGTCCAGTTCCTGATAGTCAAATTGAAGATGTCACTGTTGAAGTACACCAGGATGAGGATATGGGTGTTGCTGGCGCTGGGGAGGAAATTGACAAGGAGGATTCTGATGGTGAGGTGGTTTGTTTAAGTCAGGCACCCGGGAGACACCTGTTGTCCGTGGGACGAATATGGCCATCGACATGCCTGGTCAAAATACAAAAAAAATCAGCTTTTCGGTGTGGAATTATTTCAACACAAATGCAGACAACAGGTGTCAAGCCGTGTGTTGCCTTTGTCAAGCTGTAATAAGTAGGGGTAAGGACGTTAACCACCTCGGAACATCCTCCCTTATACGTCACCTGCAGCGCATTCATCATAAGTCAGTGACAAGTTCAAAAACTTTGGATGACAGCGGAAGCAGTCCACTGACCACTAAATCCCTTCCTCTTGTTGTAACCAAGCTCCTGCAAACCACACCACCAACTCCCTCAGTGTCAATTTCCACCTTACACAGGAAAGCGAATAGTCCTGCAGGCCATGTCACTGGCAAGTCTGATGAGTCCTCTCCTGCCTGGGATTCCTCCGATGCATCCGTGAGTGTAACGCCTACTGCTGCTGGCGCTGCTGTTGTTGCTGCTGGGAGTCGATCGTCATCCCAGAGGGGAAGTCGGAAGACCACTTGTACTACTTCCAGTAAGCAATTGACTGTCCAACAGTCCTTTGCGAGGAAGATGAAATATCACAGCAGTCATCCTGCTGCAAAGCCGATAACTCAGGCCTTGGCAGCCTGGGCGGTGAGAAATGTGGTTCCGGTATCCACCGTTAATTCAGAGGCAACTAGAGACTTGATTGAGGTACTGTGTCCCCGGTACCAAATACCATCTAGGTTCCATTTCTCTAGGCAGGCAATACCGAAAATGTACACAGACCTCAGAAAAAGAGTCACCAGTGTCCTAAAAAATGCAGTTGTACCCAATATCCACTTAACCACGGACATGTGGACAAGTGGAGCAGGGCAGACTCAGGACTATATGACTGTGACAGCCCACTGGGTAGATGTATTGCCTCCCGCAGCAAGAACAGCAGCGGCGGCACCAGTAGCAGCATCTCGCAAACGCCAACTCGTTCCTAGGCAGGCTACGCTTTGTATCACCGCTTTCAAGAAGAGGCACACAGCTGACAACCTCTTACGGAAACTGAGGAACATCATTGCAGAATGGCATACCCCAATTGGACTCTCCTGGGGATTTGTGACATCGGACAACGCCACCAATATTGTGCGTGCATTACATCTGGGCAAATTCCAGCACATCCCATGTTTTGCACATACATTGAATTTGGTGGTGCAGAATTATTTAAAAAACGACAGGGGCGTGCAAGAGATGCTGTCGGTGGCCCGAAGAATTGCGGGCCACTTTCGGCATTCAGCCACCGCGTGCCGAAGACTGGAGCACCACCAAACATTCCTGAACCTGCCCTGCCATCATCTGAAGCAAGAGGTGGTAACGAGGTGGAATTCAACCCTCTATATGCTTCAGAGGATGGAGGAGCAGCAAAAGGCCATTCAAGCCTATACATCTGCCCACGATATAGGCAAAGGAGGGGGAATGCACCTGACTCAAGCGCAGTGGAGAATGATTTCAACGTTGTGCAAGGTTCTGCAACCCTTTGAACTTGCCACACGTGAAGTCAGTTCAGACACTGCCAGCCTGAGTCAGGTCATTCCCCTCATCAGGCTTTTGCAGAAGAAGCTGGAGACATTGAAGGAGGAGCTAAAACAGAGCGATTCCGCTAGGCATGTGGGACTTGTGGATGGAGCCCTTAATTCGCTTAACCAGGATTCACGGGTGGTCAATCTGTTGAAATCAGAGCACTACATTTTGGCCACCGTGCTCGATCCTAGATTTAGTCTGCAGAGGTTCAAAGACCTGCTGGTGAGAAAATTGTCATGTCAAGCGGAACGTGACCCGTCAACATCTCCTCCTTCACATTCTCCCGCAACTGGGGGTGCGAGGAAACGGCTAAGAATTCCGAGCCCACCTGCTGGCGGTGATGCAGGGCAGTCTGGAGCGAGTGCTGACATCTGGTCCGGACTAAAGGACCTGCCAACGATTACTGACATGTCATCTACTGTCACTGCATATGATTCTCTCACCATTGAATGGTGGAGGATTATATGAGTGACCGCATCCAAGTAGGCACGTCAGACAGTCCGTATGTATACTGGCAGGAAAAAGAGGCAATTTGGAGGCCCTTGCACAAACTGGCTTTATTCTACCTAAGTTGCCCTCCCTCCAGTGTTTCCCCCAGAAAGAGTGTTTAGTGCAGCCGCTCACCTTGTCAGCAATCGGCGTACAAGGTTACTTCCAGAAAATGTGGAGAAGATGATGTTCATCAAAATGAATTATAATCAATTCCTCCGTGGAGACATTCACCAGCAGCAATTGCCTCCAGAAAACACAGGGACCTGAGATGGTGGATTCCAGTGGGGACGAATTAATAATCTGTGAGGAGGGGGATGTACACAGTGAAAGGGGTGAGGAATCGGAGGATGATGATGAGGTGGACATTTTGCCTCTGTAGAGCCAGTTTGTGCAAGGAGAGATTGATTGCTTCTTTTTTTGGTGGGGGCCCAAACCAACCAGTCATTTCAGTCACAGTCGTGTGGCAGACCCTGTCGCTGAAATGATGGGTTCGTTAAAGTGTGCATGTCCTGTTTATACAACATAAGGGTGGGTGGGAGGGCCCAAGGACAATTCCATCTTGCACCTCTTTTTTCTTTCATTTTTCTTTGCATCATGTGCTGTTTGGGGACAATTTTTTTGAAGTGCCATCCTGCCTGACACTGCAGTGCCACTCCTAGATGGGCCAGGTGTTTGTGTCGGCCACTTGTGTCGCTTAGCTTAGTCACACAGCGACCTTGGTGCGCCTCTTTTTTTCTTTGCATAATGTGCTGTTTGGGGACTATTTTTTTGAAGTGCCATCCTGCCTGACACTGCAGTGCCATTTCTAGATGGGCCAGGTGTTTGTGTCGGCCACTTGTGTCGCTTAGCTTAGTCACACAGCGACCTTGGTGCGCCTCTTTTTTTCTTTGCATCATGTGCTGTTTGGGGACTATTTTTTTGAAGTGCCATCCTGCCTGACACTGCAGTGCCACTCCTAGATGGGCCAGGTGTTTGTGTCGGCCACTTGTGTCGCTTAGCTTAGTCACACAGCGACCTTGGTGCGCCTCTTTTTTTCTTTGCATCATGTGCTGTTTGGGGACAATTTTTTTGAAGTGCCATCCTGCCTGACACTGCAGTGCCACTCCTAGATGGGCCAGGTGTTTGTGTCGGCCACTTGGGTTGCTTAGCTTAGCCATCCAGCGACCTCGGTGCAAATTTTAGGACTAAAAATAATATTGTGAGGTGTGAGGTGTTCAGAATAGACTGAAAATGAGTGTAAATTATGGTTATTGAGGTTAATAAAACTATGGGATCAAAATGACCCCCAAATTCTATGATTTAAGCTGTTTTTGAGGGTTTTTTGTAAAAAAAAACACCCGAATCCAAAACACACCCGAATCCGACAAAAAATTTTCAGGGAGGTTTTGCCAAAACGCGTCCGAATCCAAAACACGGACGCGGAACCGAATCCAAAACCAAAACACAAAACCCTAAAAATGTCCGGTGCACATCACTATATATATATATATATATATATATATATATAAATAAACAATAGGCTAGAATCCACAGCACTTATACATCTATGGTGCCGGTGGTATTTGTGACCACACCATTTGAATAAAAAAATCATACAAATTCAGCACTCACCTAACATTAACACTTACAAACTGTAATTCATCTGCTTTGCACCGCACACACTGTACCCATTATAGATACGCCAGTGCGTATGCAGCAGGCACACTTGCCGCACCACCGCTGCACGGCAACGATGAGCATGGCTACATCTGTATATTGGGGGTCATTCCGAGTTGATCGCATGCTTCCGATTTTTGCAGCGCAGCGATCAGGAAAAAAAATTTCAAAAGTGCGCATGCGTATGCACCGCAATGCGCACGCGCGTCATACGGGTACAAACAGCATCGATGCTGTGCACTGCTTCTAGCGACGAGTACATTCGCACAGCCGATCGCAAGGAGATTGACAGGAAGAGGGCTTTTATGGGTGTCAACTGACCGTTTTCTGGGAGTGGTAGGGAAAACGCAGGCATGTCCAAGCGTTTGCAGGGCGGGTGTCTGATGTAAATTCTGGGACCTCCGTCGCTGGAATCATCGCACAGGATATAACTGTAACTACAGAGCTGGTATTGTTTTGCACAAAATGTTTTTGTACCGCTCGGCTGCACATGCGATCGCACACTTGCAAAGCTAAAATACACTCCCCCGTGGGTGGCGACTATGCGTTTGCACAGCTGAAAAAGTAGCTAGCGAGCGATCAACTCGGAATGAGGGCCATAATACTGGTCCTTATATTAATGCTGAAATCGAATAGACAATATTCCACCAATTTTGTGAGGGGAGGGCATTGGGACTACACATCATATGGTAATGTACGTTCTGAGCTGAAATTTTGCATGTCCATGTAGAACCGTTGCTCAGTGCGACATGCCAAATTTCAATGACGAATTTGAAAATCTGAAGTTGAAAATGCCACTGGTTTCCTATACTTTCTATTTGACAAAAGTGAGTTTTCACCAATTTTGAGGTATTTTTGAGAAGGTATTACTTAATGGTAGAGGCTGATTTAAGTCTAGCGGCTAAGTAATAGCCTCCAAGTTCCAGAGGCACAGGATTTTTGTGTGAGTCTGCCCGTTTTATTAAAGCAGCAATCATTTACAGGGCAGAACCAGGTACCCAGCATAAGAGCCTGGCCAACTGTTATGCTGGGTACGCACTAGACTATATGTCGCCCGATCCAACGGATCGGAGCAACGTATCGGGAACATCTTCTAGTGTGTACACATGATATGCGTGATCCCACGGGCCAACTGGCAACATCCTCTGTCGGTTTGCAGCACATTAATAAATACCATTAAATCATTGATTCAGTCTCTTGAGCTGCTGTGAGAGTCATCTTGGAGTGCTGTACCACTTCCTGTGTATTATCTATTATGTTATCCTGTGAAGGCACCCAACGATTTATATATCTATGAGGCTGATATATCTATGAGGCATTTGCCAGACCTGTGTATATATTTGTATATTATATTATATTGGAGACTTCAATTTGGCTTTGGACCTCCTGGCCAGGGAACCCCTATTATTTAATAGTACTTCATCTGTTGGACTCTTTTTTCTATAATTCTATTACATGACTCAGTATTTCTCTAACGTCCTAGAGGATGCTGGGGACTCCGTAAGGACCATGGGGAATAGACGGGCTCTGCAGGAGATAGGGCACTTTAAGAAAGCTTTGGATTCTGGGTGTGCACTGGCTCCTCCCTCTATGTCCCTCCTCCAGACCTCAGTTTTACACTGTGCCCAGAGCGAGATGGGTGCACTGCAGGGAGCTCCCCTGAGTTCTCTGCCTAGAAAGCATTTTTGTTTGGATTTTTTCTACATTTTTACAGGGAGCACTGCTGGCAACAGGCTCCCTGCATCGAGGGACTGAGGAGAGAGGGGCAGACCTTCTTAAATGATAGGCTCTGCTTCCTCGGCTACTGGACACCATTAGCTCCAGAGGGGGTGAACACAGGTTCTTACTGGGCGTCCACCCCCAGAGCCGCGCCGCCGTTCTCCTCACAGAGCCAGAAGAAACGAAGTCAGAAGACGTCTCAGGCGGCAGAAGCCTTCAGAGCTTCACTGAGGTAACGCACAGCACTGCAGCTGTGCGTCATTGCTCCCATACACCTCACATACTCCGGTCACTGTAAGGGTGCAGGGCGCAGGGGGGGCGCCCTGGGCAGCAATATAACACCTCTCTTATGGCAAAAGACAATATACATGTACAGGTGGGCACTGTACATGTATATAAAAGAGCCCCCGCCATTTTTCAATAACTTTGAGCGGGACAGAAGCCCGCCGCCGAGGGGGCAGGGCTTCTCCCTCAGCACTTACCAGCACCATTTTTCTCTCCACAGAATGCTGAGAGGAAGCTCCCCGGACTCTCCCCTGCTTACACACGGTGAAGGGGTGTTTAAAAGAGAGGGGGGGGCACATAATTGGCGGATAAGATATTATACAGCGCTGCTGGGGGAAAAACATTTTGTGTTGGTCTCCAGGGTCATTGCGCTGGGGTGTGTGCTGGCATACTCTCTCTCTGTCTCTCCAAAGGGCCTTAAAGGGGATACTGCAGGGCCGGAGCTTCCACTAGGCAGCTTTAGGCAGCTGCCTAGGGGCGCCGGAACCCGAAGGGGCGGCCTGTTACAGCTGCATGAAAAAGGTAGTGTGGTCCTACATCTCATAGCAGCCGCACTCCCCCTGGCACTCGTATCTACAGTAGCTGCGACTGCCAAGCTCCTGTATTGCAGCATCCAGCTCCACCTGGCACAGGCAGTAACTTTGACAACTCCTGGAGTCCTGGCTGGAGGTGACATGCGATGCTGCTCTTCATTCCAGACTCTTTCACAGGCTACTCAGTCCCAACTCTGCATCGCAGCCTGCAGGTAAAGTGGCTGCACAGCGCACTCTCTGCATTTAATAAGAAATGAGGGGGAGAGCAGCAGTCTGGGGGGGGCGGAGAGAGTAGCTGGCATGCACACAGATGGTGGAGGGGATAGAGCAGAAGACATTTAAAAAAAGTGTGGGGGGGGGGGGCAGCTGGAGCCCACACAGGCTGGGAAGATGGGGAGAAGGGAGCAGCCATACAACAGACGGGGTGGGGGAGAGCAACAGTATGCCTTTCTCCTGAAGGGCAGGTAGGGGGAAGGGGCAGTAGGCAGAAGTTTTACCTAGGGTGCCGAGAGACCTTGCACCGGCCCTGGGATACAGTCTTCAGGAAAGAGTTTCCCTGTGTGTGAAGTGTGTCGGTACGTGTATGTCGACATGTTTGACGAGGAAGGCTCGCTTAATGTGGAGGGGGAGTGTTTGAATGTCAGGTCGCCGTCGGCAACGCCGACACTGGACTGGGTGGATATGCTGAATGTCTTAAATGCAAATGTGAATCTCCTGCATAAAAGGTTAGACAAGGCTGAAGCTAGGGATCAGTCAGGTAGCCAGACCGTGCCTGTCCCTGTGGCGCCAGGACCTTCAGGGTCTCAAAAGCGCCCCATATCCCAGGTCGCTGACACAGATACCGACACAGATACTGACTCTAGTGTTGACTATGAGGATGCAAAATTACAGCCCAAGGTGGCAAAGGGTATTCGATACATGATTATTGCCATAAAAGAGGTTTTGCATATCACTGAGGAACCCCCTGTCCCTGACACGAGGGTTCACATGTATAAAGGGAAAAAGCCTGAGGTCACGTTTCCGTCCTCATTTGAGCTAAGCGAATTGTGCGAAAAGGCTTGGGAGTCTCCGGATAGGAGACTACATGTTCCCAAAAGGATTCTTATGGCTTATCCTTTTCCACAGAAGGATAGGATACGATGGGAATCTTCGCCTAAAGTAGACAAGGCACTGACACGCTTATCCAAGAAGGTGGCACTGCCTTCTCCGGATACTGCTTCCCTCAAGGATCCTGCTGATTGCAAGCAGGAAATTACCATGAAGCACTTTACACACATTCAGGAACTATCGTTAGACCGGCCATGGCGTCGGCCTGGGTTTGTAGTGCTGTCGTGGCATGGGCAGACTCCTTATCTACGGAATTTGACACCTTAGATAGGGATACCATTCTAATGACCATTGAGCATATCAGAGATGCTGCCTTGTATATGAGGGATGCTCAGAGAGACATTTGTTTACTAAGCTCCAGATTAAACGCTATGTCTATTTCTGCTAGGCGACTCTTGTGGACCCGACAGTGGACGGGAGACGCCGACTCAAAGCGGCATATGGAGTCATTGCCTTACAAGGGGGAGGAGTTGTTTGGAGAAGGCCTCTCGGACCTTGTCTCTACTGCTACGGCCGGTAAATCGAATTTGTTACCTTATGTTCCCCCGCAGCATGCTAAGAAGGTACCGCATTATCAAATGCAGTCCTTTCGTTCCAATAAAAGCAAGAAGGTACGAGGATCGTCCTTTGTTGCCAGAGGTAAAGGCAAGGGAAAAAAGCTGCACTCGGCTAGTTCCCAAGAGCAGAAGTCCTCCCCTACGTCCGCAAAGTCCACCGCATGAAGCTGGGGCTTTCCGGGGGGGGGGGGGGGGTTTGATCAAGTGGGGGCACGTCTTCGTCTTTTCAGCCAGTCTGGGTTCTCTCACAGGTGGATCCCTGGGCAATATAGATTGTTTCCCAGGGATACAGACTGGAATTCGAAGACATGCCTCCTCGCCGGTTTTTCAAATCGGCTCTGCCGGCTTCCCCGTCGGAGAGGGAGCTGGTGTTAGCTGCAATTCACAAATTGTACATTCAACAGGTGATAGTCGAAGTTCCTCATCTCCAGCAAGGAGAGGGTTATTATTCATCCCTGTTTGTGGTACCGAAACCGGACGGTTCGGTCAGACCCATTTTAAATCAGAAATCCCTGAACCTGTACTTGAAGAGGTTCAAGTTCAAAATGGAATCGCTCAGAGCGGTCATCGCCAGCCTGGAGGGAGGGGATTGGATGGTGTCCCTGGACATAAAGGATGCGTACCTTCATGTTACGATTTTCCCTCCTCACCAGGCGTTCCTGAGATTTGCAGTACAGGACTGTCACTACCAATTTCAGACGTTGCCGTTTGGTCTTTCCACGGCCCCGAGAAATTTCAACAAGGTAATGGCGGAAATGATGGTGCTCCTGCGCAGGCAGGGCGTCACAATTATCCCGTACTTGGACGACCTCCTCATAAAGGCGAGATCTCGGGAGAAGTTGCTGGACAGCGTGTCTCTGTCCGTGAAGACGTTGCAGAGGCACGGCTGGAGTCTCAATTTACCGAAATCCCAGCTAGTCCCTGCAACGCGTCTAACCTTTTTGGGCCTGATTCTAGACACAGACCAAAAAAGAGTTTTTCTTCCAGTGGAGAAGGCTCAGGAGCTAGTAGCTCTGGTCAGGAACCTATTGAAGCCAAAAAAGGTTTCAGTGCATCATTGCACGAGGGTTCTGAGGAAGATGGTGGCTTCATACGAGGCCATCCCCTTCGGCAGGTTCCATGCAAGGACCTTTCAATGGGACCTATTGGACAAATGGTCCGGGTCCCATCTACACATGCAAAAACGGATCACCCTGTCTCCCAGGGCCAGGGTGTCTCTCCTGTGGTGGCTGCGCAGTGCTCACCTATTGAAGGGTCGAAGGTTCGGCATTCAGGACTGGGTCCTGGTGACCACGGACGCGAGCCTCCGAGGTTGGGGAGCTGTCGCACTAGGAAGAAATTTCCAGGGTCTCTGGTCAAGCCTAGAGACTGGTCTCCACATCAATGTCCTGGAGTTGAGGGCCATATACAATGCCCTACGCCAAGCGGAGGAATGGCTTCGGAACAAACCGGTTCTGATTCAATCAGACAATGTCACGGCAGTGGCTCACCTAAACCGCCAAGGCGACACAAGGAGCAGAGTGGCCATGGCAGAGGTGACCAGGATTCTACGGTGGGCGGAAGGCCATGTAAGCGCACTATCAGCAGTGTTCATCCCAGGGGTGGACAACTGGGAGGTGGACTTTCTCAGCAGGCACGACCTGCATCCGGGAGAGTGGGGACTTCATCAAGAAGTCTTCACACAGATCACGGATCGGTGGGGACTGCCTCAGATAGACATGATGGCGTCCCGCCTCAACAAACAGCTAAAGAGGTATTGCGCCAGGTCAAGAGACCCTCAGGCGGTTGCGGTAGACGCTCTGGTGACACCTTGGGTGTTCAGATCGGTCTATGTGTTTCCTCCTCTACCTCTCATATCCAAGGTGTTGAGGATAATAAGAATAAGAAGGGTCAGAACAATCCTCATTGTTCCAGATTGGCCAAGGAGGTCTTGGTATCCGGATCTGCAAGAGTTGCTCACAGAGGATCCGTGGCCTCTTCCTCTAAGGCAGGACCTGCTGCAGCAGGGGCCCTGTCTGTTCCAAGACTTACCGCGGCTGCGTTTGTCGGCATGGCGGTTGAATGCCGGATCCTAGCGGAAACAGGGATTCCGGAGGAGGTCATTCCTACCCTGATCAAGGCTACGAAGGACGTGACGTCAAAACATTATCACCGTATATGGCGAAAATATGTTTCTTGGTGTGAGGCCAGAGCTGCTCCTACGGAGGAGTTCCAGTTGGGCCATCTGCTTCACTTCCTTCAAACGGGAGTGAATTTGGGCCTAAAATTAGGGTCCATAAAGGTTCAAATTTCGGCCTTATCCATTTTCTTTCAAAGAGAATTGGCTTCTCTTCCTGAAGTACAGACTTTTGTGAAGGGCGTGCTGCATATTCAGCCTCCCTTTGTACCTCCGGTGGCGCCTTGGGACCTTAACGTGGTATTAAGTTTCCTCAAGTCACCTTGGTTTGAACCACTCAAAACAGTAGAGTTGAAATACCTCACTTGGAAAGTGGTCATGTTGTTGACCTTAGCTTCTGCAAGGCGGGTTTCGGAATTGGCGGCTTTATCATATAAAAGCCCATACCTGATTTTTCACGTGGATAGGGCAGAGTTGAGGACTCGTCCTCAATTTCTGCCCAAGGTGGTCTCATCTTTTCATATGAACCAACCTATTGTCGTGCCTGTGGCTACAAGGGACTTGGAGGATTCCGAGTCTCTGGATGTGGTCAGGGCTTTGAATATTTATGTGACCAGAACGGCTAGGATCAGGAAGACCGAAGCTCTGTTTGTTCTGTATGCGGCCAACAAGGTTGGCGCTCCTGCTTCAAAGCAGACTATTGCTCGCTGGATCTGTAACACGATTCAGCAGGCTCATTCTTCGGCAGGATTGCCATTGCCTAAATCGGTCAAGGCCCATTCCACTAGGAAGGTGGGCTCTTCTTGGGCGGCTGCCCGAGGGGTCTCGACACTACAACTGTGCCGAGCTGCTACTTGGTCGGGGTCAAACACCTTTGCAAAGTTCTATAAGTTTGATACCCTGGCTGAGGAGGACCTCCTGTTTGCTCAATCGGTGCTGCAGAGTCATCCGCACTCTCCCGCCCGTTTGGGAGCTTTGGTATAATCCCCATGGTCCTTACGGAGTCCCCAGCATCCTCTAGGACGTAAGAGAAAATAAGATTTTACTTACCGGTAAATCTATTTCTCGTAGTCCGTAGAGGATGCTGGGCGCCCGTCCCAAGTGCGGACTTCTTCTGCAAGACTTGTATATAGTTATTGCTTACATAAGGGTTATGTTATAGTTGATCCGGTTTGAACCGAGGCTATGTTATTGTTCATACTGTTAACTGGGTAGTTTATCACAAGTTATACGGTGTGATTGGTGTGGCTGGTATGAATCTTGCCCTTAGATTTACAAAAATCCTTTCCTCGTACTGTTCATCTCCTGTGGGCACAGTTTCTCTAACTGAGGTCTGGAGGAGGGACATAGAGGGAGGAGCCAGTGCACACCCAGAATCCAAAGCTTTCTTTAAGTGCCCTATCTCCTGCGGAGCCCGTCTATTCCCCATGGTCCTTACGGAGTCCCCAGCATCCTCTACGGACTACGAGAAATAGATTTACCAGTAAGTAAAATCTTATTTTTTTCTCTTCTATTTTTATCTGATTACACTTCACTCTGTTGACAACTTGGCGGGGATCACTGTCTTAATTGGCACTTTATTGGCACTTCTACAATTTGCTATTATGTCTGGAGGGGAATGGCGGCAGACCCAGACTTCTGCAGGCCCCTCCAACAAGCCCTGGTAATTAGTAACCCCCCCCCCCCTCCCCCCCTGGTGGCCCTGGCATATATGTTAACTCTTAATGGTATAAACAGTAGCAGCAGGCCTGTAATAAATCCCAGCACCGACGACACCACAAAATAACCCAGTGTAGTATTTTCAACAAATATATTTAATGGTAAAAAGTGATTAAAACATTTCAATAATGACAATTTAGAATCAAATATTTCACCAAGTCCCAAGAGACAGAGATGTCACAGCATCAGTCAGAGAGTGGGAGCTCCAATCATGGGGAACCTTCCAATGTGGGTGATGGCAGGATGCCAGCAGTAATCAAGATATACTGTAAATATTTCTTGCAAAATAGCTCTAATTAGTAAACATAAAATCATCTTTTCTCCAGCATTTTAGAGGAGAAAACTGCAGTGAATTCACCAATTTCACCGATTTCTTATCTCTTTTCTTAGTGTTAGTTACAGCCCCCATAGGTCTTAATGGGACGATCACTTATGCTATTTATGGAGAAGAGAAAAACTTATTTTCCAAAAGTTAGCACCACTTCTATGTTATGGTAGGAGAAAGCAGAGAAAGCAGAGAAACATACAATTAATTGCACGGACAGTTAAATAAATATTAATATATATATTTTTTTGCGGAAAGTTGGTGGTGGTAAATGGCGCTAGACCCTTCTTAGGATGACTAATCCTTTTGTCTATGGTCAATTTCTTATGTCTAAAAATACACTCCCCCACTATTATATTTCGTGGGGTGGCAGCCCTTTTCTCCAGTGGTTAGCTGTTCAAGCCCACCAGTGGTAGATCTGGAAAACAAAAGGTGAGAATAGGCGCCTCCTAGTGTAATATTATATATATAGTGTGACCATCACCCTTGATATCACCCTGTAGAGTGGAACTGTACCGTGTGTGGTGGAATTCCAACCACCTTCAGAATAGCGTGAAGTCACAATTTGAACGGCGTCATCAGTGATCTCAGTGATCTCCTGTTAATCTTCCTTTATCTTGTTACTCATTTGGTCAGGAAAAAGAGTAAAAAGGACCAATAGTGTAATACCTTTTACACAAACAATACACATTTATTTGGAACTAGTCCGACAGTAAAAACATTGCCCGTACCATATAATAAATTAAAAACAGCTTATCTGTGCTTTAAGTCGTCCATACGAGTTGAACACAAGTCCCAAGAGACAGAGATGTCACAGCATCAGTCAGAGAGTGGGAGCTCCAATCATGGGGAACCTTCCAATGTGGGTGATGGCAGGATGCCAGCAGTAATCAAGATATACTGTACTGTAAATATTTCTTGCAAAATAGCTCTAATTAGTAAACATAAAATCATCTTTTCTCCAGCATTTTAGAGGAGAAAACTGCAGTGAATTCACCAATTTCACCGATTTCTTATCTCTTTTCTTAGTGTTAGTTACAGCCCCCATAGGTCTTAATGGGACGATCACTTATGCTATTTATGGAGAAGAGAAAAACTTATTTTCCAAAAGTTAGCACCACTTCTATGTTATGGTAGGAGAAAGCAGAGAAAGCAGAGAAACATACAATTAATTGCACGGACAGTTAAATAAATATTAATATATATATTTTTTTGTTTCATTTGTAACATCCATTACAATGCTCCTGCTGTAATGTAAGTACAGTATGTGAATTGGATGTTCTTTTCTATTTTTTTCTCTTTAAATAAACACTAAAAATGCAATTGGAACTGTGCACTTTGTAACAACAACAATTAACAGTGACATAACCACAAGAATTAGAGGTATTTTTGTAATTTAAATATTAAAGCAGCTCACTCATAAATGGAAGTACAGTAGTCCCCATGGGCCCAGGTAACGAACAGTAGCGGATCTTGCCACAGGCAAGAAGGACTTTTGCCCGGGGCGCTGCCTTCCGGAGGGCGCCAGCGCCATCTGGAGGGCGCCGCACCATGGCAAGATCCGCTGCTGCTGTGGTGCCCCCCGCTGCCGCTGCCCGCTGTCCCGCTGTCCTGTGAAGGGAAACTAGACGCTACGCGTCTAGTTTCCCTTCCTGGAGAGGACCTTAACTGTAATGATGTGCGGTGCGCGTTGACGTCATCGCGCACCGCACAGCAAAGGTCCTCTCCACGAAGGGAACTAGACGATTAGCATCTAGTTTTCCTTCGTGGAGAGGACCTTTGCTGTGCGGTGCGCGATGACGTCATCGCGCACCGCACATCCTACTACAGTACAGGGTGCGTAACTGACCACGCCCCCTGTATGAAGCCACGCCCCCTAATGCCGCCCGTGGCGCAAGAAGACCCAGAACCGGCCCTGGTAACGAACCATACTAATGTCTGATGTTACATTTAGGGCTTGCTTCGTTATGATTACTGTAAACAGATGTCTAAGTGCAAGATCCCAGCATAAGAGTTCAATTCCACAATTTTATCATTCTCAAAACTCCTATATATTTATCTTTTCTTTTTTTTCTTTTTTCTTTTTTTAGTAACATCAGTACAACTGCGTATGACATATTTTCCAGCAGATAGGCCATATGGTTTCAGTGGGTGAGTGTCTGCCAGCTTGAGCACAGGAAGTGCCTTTGCTGTTATATTATCACAATTCTTCCCAGGCCGCTTGCCATCTGGTACTGGCATGGAAGCGTTACACTGTTTATATATCATATGTGCACAAATATTTTGATAAAACAGCCACACAGATAAGATGATCAAGTGGTTTTCTGCCATTGCATCCATAAAAAGAACGTGAGAACAATGGTATTTTCAGCAGTACTATGGAAGGATGCTGTTGTCTCCCCTATTCCCAGACCAGCCAATTTTTTTATTTTTGTAGAGATAGAAAGTGATGGATGTTAGCCCTATGGAGCTCTGCACCAAGAATGGGAAAGATAAGACCAATACATGTTGTACGGAATATAACAACTTAAACCTTACAGTAACAAAGTCCTGCATAAGCAGATGATTCTGTTAGTTGTTCTATTTTATCACTTAGTGTAACACCCCGGTCCGAAGGTGTGTTAGTGCTCCAACCGCAGCTGATGATCTTCAGGAATTTCTTTGTAATCAGCACACCGTGAGAGAGGCAAGCATAGAGCTCCCATTTTTTGAGCAGACACAGAATGACCCGCAGCAGATACAACACAATTTTATTATAACACACTAAAAGCACTTACAATAATAAAGGTGACATTGACAGAACATGTAAAAATTGTGTTGAGAACTCTTTGTTGACATATACAACAGGCAAAAAAAACTTGTGTAAGCTGGCATTGTCTTTATAATAGCACAGTCTCGTATAACCAGCAATAACAATCGGCAGGTGGGTTGCGGGAACAGGTAGGCAAGCTGGCGATGTATTTATAATAGCACAGTCTCGTATAACCAGCAATAGCAATAGGCAGGTGAGTTGCGGGAACAGGTAAGCAAGCTGGCGTTGTCTTTGCAATAGTAATAAGCACACAAGTATATTAGCTTTAACAGGCACTGCTGGGTGGAGCATGCATAACACAGTAAACAATAACCCGCCTTTGTAATAGTAATAAGCACACAGGTATATTAGCTTTAAAAGGCACTGCTGGGCGGAGCTTGCATAACACAATCATTAATGAACCCGCCTTTGTAATAGTAATAAGCACATGTATATCAACTTTATCAGGCACTGCTGGGCGGAGCTTGCATAAAACAGTCAAATAAAAAAAAATCTGCCTTTGTAATATACTGTAACACACCCAGATGAAATAAACCGGTTTTCACAACAGATCCACACACCATCAGCGTCAATAGAAGCACTAGGTACGTCTTCAATGTACTGAACACATTTCACACTTAGGGGTCTATTCATGAAGCAGTGATAAGAGTGGAGAAGTGAGCCTGTGGAGAAGTTGCCAATGGCAACCAATCAGCTGCTCCGTACAAATGTATAGTATGCAAATTATAAATGTTACTTCAATGCTGATTGGTTGCCATGGGCAACTTCTCCACTGGCTCACTTCTCCACACTTTTCACTGCTTCATGAATAGACCCCCTAGAGCCACTACCACACCAGTAACTGTAAGCTCTATATTCCTAACGTAACAGCAATAACACAACATTGCTTCCATTTCCAGTAACCCACTAAGCGTTGAACACAGCACATTTGCATTATACAGTTCATAATGCATTGATCCCTGGGGACAGGGATTTATAACCACAATTCTTCTTTCTTTCTCCCTAAAAAGGGACTGACCCAATGCAGCTTTTCCCAAAATAAACTGCTGATGAGGCACTGGAATTGGGGAACCCATACCCCTATAACAACTATATGGCACCCTGTAATGAGGGAAGGCTACCCCCTTAATATCTTATTCCTGCGGGTCACTGGCGAAGGGGAGCCTACCCCCTTTTATTAACAATGGGGCACCAAGGGGTGAGGGGTGACAACCCTCCCCTTTTTTATTTAACAATGTGCTGCCAAATTGCAGAGTAACAGCAGCGGAAGGGGCAAAAGAGTGACGCAGGGCAATGTGGTAGAAAGGGGTGCCTACCCCCTTTTATTTACCAATATGTACCCCAATGCAGAGTTTGGCAGTGAAAGGGTTAATTACAGGGGCAGAGTGTGGCAGCAGAAAGGTTGTAGCTGTTCCTCACCCACACGCTGCAACGCTTCTGCCACCTGCGACCCGGCTCCTCGTCTTCGGCGCCACCCGGGATGCAAAGCACCGGGGATGCACCCTTTGATCCTGGGGTAGGCGGTGCTCCCTTCCGCTGTGATGTCTTCTCTCGGTTGATGCTAGATTCAAGTGGGCTAAGGGACCTTTTCCGTCAGGGGGAGGAGCCACAACACAAGGGGAGGAGCTATGCCAGCGGGATAGTTCCTCTACTATCCACACCACCAACCTTTAGTAATCAGGTGGCTAGCGGAGCGGAGTGAGCCACCGAGCCCGAAGCGTGGCGAGCAAAGCGAGCCTGTGAGGGTACTTTTCAGGTACCCTGTTCGGCCGTAGCTCCTCCCCCTGGTGACGTGTCTCCTCCCCTAGGTACGTCAGAAGGTCCCTTCTCCCACTCCGATATAGAATCAACCGCCTTCTCTCGTCGGGCTCCTCACTGCGGCTTCCGTCTCCGGTCCTCCTTCGTCCTTCAACCCCCGTCCGGGGTCCTTTCAAAGGTCCGCGGCTGTGGCCGTCTGAAGCTCCGCCTGTGCTCTGCTCCCGTCTGAGCTGCGCTACTTCCAGGACTCAGGTGACCGGGGCTTTGCTGAGGGTGTAGGCTCGGTCTGACGACTCTACCCAGAGGCTGGTCCTGAGTCTTCCTCTGGGCGATGGCTCTCGATTCCTGAGTCTTCCACCAAGTGGGCAGCGATACGGGCAGCACTCTCTGATGCAGTGACTCCCCTGGTCTTCTTCCCCTTCTCTTGGTGGACCCTCAATCCGGACACAGCAATCTAGGATCAGGTAACGATGTCCCGGGTGTTCTCACCACCTCCATCTCTCCGAAATGCAGCTCCTCCTAATCCTTCCAGAAGAGAGGTCCTACTTCGGTTCCCAGGGGGGGAAGCTGTCTCTTCCCGCACTGTGATGCTCTTCTTAAAGGTTAAGTGCTCTGCAGCCCACCCCGTCCCTTGTCATGACTGGCTCCTTGGGCCCTGGTAACAGCCCACCCCAGGGTTCTACTGCCCTGCAAACTGGGGGGGGGCAATAAGTCGGGGGCCCAGTTTCCCGGGCTTGCCTGTTGCTGGCCAGGGGGGGACAGATCTAACTTTAGTGATGCCAATCTCCCTGTCCAGAGCTGACATGGTCACCTAAAGTGCAGCCCATGTTATTCTATGGGCTCTAATGATTTTTCCCCATATGTGAGGGGACAATTAAACCCAGGGGAACCCTTGTATGTTTATTTAAAAAAAAAAATGCATCTACATATGTGGGGGCATTACACTTAGTGTAGTGGTTCCCACATTTTCTTAAACTACGGCACCCCTAGGCCAAAAGTTTCTTATTGAGAAATTAAGCAAACATTCTGTTTGTCGTTCTAGTTTATGATTGCCAGCCACCAGCACAGGTTCTGCCTATCACAGTGGTTCTCAAACTCGGTCCTCAGGACCACAAACAGGTCACATTTTCCAGGTCACCCAGCAGGTGCACTGTGCATCACCAGCTGTCACATTTAAAAAAAATCCATAGATGACCTGTAAAACATGAACTGTGTAGGGTCGGGTGTAGTATGGTATGCCGGTGGTCGGGCTCCCGGCGACTAGCATACCGGCGCAGGGAGCCCGACCGCCGGCATACCGACAGTGTGGCGAGCGCAAATGAGCCCCTTGTGGGCTCGCTGCGCTCGCCACGCTGCGGGCACGGTGGCGCGCGTAGCTATTTTATTCTCCCTCCAGGGGGGTCGTGGACTCCCACGAGGGAGAATAAGTGTCGGTATGCCGGCTGTCGGGATTTTTAAGGTCACCCAGCAGGTGCACTGTGCATCACCAGCTGTCACATTTAAAAAAAATCCATAGATGACCTGTAAAACATGAACTGTGTAGGGTCGGGTGTAGTATGGTATGCCGGCGGTCAGATGAAGAATGCTAGATGAAGAAAGTCCCGTTCAAGGCTTTCTAGAAGAACAACAAGTGGAAATGGTTATCTACCTTCAAAATGTCCTAAAAGACAGAAGTCATCCAAGAGAAGACTACAAAGAGTTATTACAACTCTCACTCCTGTACCTAGGAGGTTGGTCTGAAAACGACTTCAGATTCAGTATCCCAGGGGCTCTGCATCAAGCAAGGTGGATGGCAAAGGCAATATATGCACTTAAAATTGTCCTCTTCACTAAACAGTTGAATATTTCTCAACGAGTATTGAAAGTGTAACCCTACTTTCTGGGATTTATATAAAAATATATTTCTCACTTTACTATAGTGCCTCCACCCAAATATTTCTCTTATTCACTAAGCATGAACAAGGCTAAGGGTATATTTGGGAACACCCTTTATTACCATAGAATGTAAATACATAAAGTAATTTAATTATCCCCTACTTACATACCATTCCTTCTTTATTAACAGGTAACGGTTGTTGGATGAATGGTGGTTAATTCCTCTCCCCTTCAAGGACTCTGGTGAGTAAGGTTCTATACACCATTCCTTTTAAATGTTAATTACAGGTATAACAGATAGTATTCATAAATTTATTACCATACTTTTCATATAAGCTCCAACAATAGAGCAATCATAAATTTATATTATATTATTGCAATAAAACATGTCATTACCGTAACATTTATCTACATAACTATATATATATATACACCAAATAAATTATAGCCAATACCATACATATAGAAATATATATATATATATAAACAGTTCCCTATAAAACTACCCTTATAGTCCACACTCAGAAATAGTCAGAATAGTTACTGGACTCCTCTTCTTAACTAAGTTGGTTTAATATGAGGGGATCCTCCCTTGTGTGAGTAGATGATTAATTATATATGCATATATAATCTATTTCAGTTGATACCAAGCTCCATATTTATTCCAAATTAATTAAAGAGAACATCTGTAGCAAATAATTCTCCTTTAATCCTTTCTCAAAGTAGCTGATGCTGCTGTATAATAAAGACTGCTATCCGCTATGTGAAGGCTCAATCTGTATTAACTTCAGTTAACTCTGAGATGAAGAAATATTCCTTTAATGAATACTGTGTTTCTTTTGTAGTAAATTGTATCCTTTCAATACTACGCTGAAGTTATATTGATACAAGTAGTGTTACTGTATCCACTCTGTCTAGACTGGCTGGGTTTAATTGTATGGGTTATTTCTCCTGGTAAATGGTGGCAATTACATTTTCCAAAAGTATTTTAGTTAGTCTATAGTCTATGGCCACAGAAGTAATGGTCCCTAGCCAGTTATAGATTTGAGATGAATAGGATTTATTCCCTATTTATCCGAAGGATATCTTTGAATACTGTCAGCAGGTGATAGTTCACTACTAAAAGTTAATTGTCCCAAGTATGTGAGCAGATGTTGACTAAAAATAAATGTTAACTATAGCTGTCACCAAGTACTGGATTCTGTTAGTAGTGTCTATAGTGAATAGGTGCGCATTAGAGATAGCTTTACAGACCTTAGCTGTCTTCAGTGAATGTCTCCTGACACTCACTATATTCAGGACAAGTAGCCCCGCCCACCTTGCCTTTCATTGGTGGACAGTGAATCCAATATTGGATATAGCAGGGAATCTTGAAAAGTCACTTATCTTCACGGCCACTCTGGCCGCTGCTGCTCCGGCCAGTCACAGCTCCGCTGGGACTCTTGTTCTCTTCATGGCCCTCGCCGGCCGCCGCTGCTCTGTCCGGTCACTGCTCCCCCGGCTCTCTGACTCTTGTCATCTTCACGGCCCCGCCGGCCGCCGCTGCTTTGACCGGTAACTGCTACCCCGGCTCTATGAATCTTGTCCCCTTCACGGCCCCCGCCGGCCGCCGCTGCTCTGACCGGTAACTGCTCCCCCGGCACTCTGGGATCCACAATACTACAAAGAAAAGAAAGAGGCATATAGTCTCTAAGGGCCACGCACAGGCTGTTCAACAATATTGATAAAAGGATATAGATTAACCTAGATAAGAACCAACCTATTTTACAAAAGATCATTAAACAGGTACAATACCCTGTATGCAATAGAGAGGGCTGGAGGTGCACCAATAAGCAAAATACAATATTGAAAGGACACAGAAGGGAGAACGACCATAAGGAGGTCGTCACCCAGAGAAGGCTTACTTGGTGGCGCACTCTTTTTTTTTTGTATATAAATCGAAATTGTTATAAAATTAAAACTTAGCATTTATTGAGATCATTTAAGATAAAGGGTCAAATAAATATACAAACAAAACAAAACAGGTCAGTCAAAATTGACTTGAGATGATCCTGAGCCATAACATAATTTTGTGTCCATCCACAATACTACAGTCACAGCCGCTGTTATTGTCTGTCACTGGCATTCACGGCTCCGCCGGGCCGCCGCTGCTCTGGATGATCACCGCTCAGCTGGTACTCGTGTCCTCTTCACGGCCCCGCTGGCCGCCGCTGCTTTGACCGGTAACTGCTCCCCCGGCTCTCTGCTTTATGCAGCTCCAGACGTCAGCCGCTCACTGCTCGATGCGCCAGTAACAGCTCCCCCGGCTCTCTGCTCTATGCGGCTCCGGACATCGGCCGCTCACCGCTCGATGCGCCGGTAACAGCTCCCCCGGCTCTTGGCTCTTTGCGGCTATCAGATCCCTCAGGTCGCCGCTGGATGAGCCGCTTATCTTCGGTGTGCTATCGCTCGCTGGAGACCTCAAACCATCTCCGCTGCGCCGCCAATGCTTACAGCACAGCTCTTTGAGGCGGGCAGGGAGAGGAATGAGTTACTCCCTCAAAGGCGCACACAGTAGTCCCGTTCAGCGCTACAGCTCCCCCTTTTATACTGGAGATAAAGTGTCCACTCAGGCCCTGAACAAAGTACTACCAAATATCCACATATATATAATAAATGAGGAAAAAGGTCATTCCATAATATTGAAATACCCATCATACAGCAATTAATAGGCACAATTCCCCTACCATAACTCAATGCTTAATCCTATTTACCTCATAACTGTGCACATATATTGAGATTAATATATGGAATACTACTATACCTACTTACAAGCAGATATATATATATATACATATATAAACATTTACATACATGTAGTGCTATACATTAGGCACTATATATATATATACACATATACACATACATACCATTTTCCCTTGTTTTACACATTTGAGAGATATTAATATAAAAAAAAAAGGCTACATTTCTCCCCCTGGTGATCAGAATTATTTATTAACTCTAAATTCGGAGCACCATTTAACTAAAACATAGGGAGGGGTTGACTTTCTACATACCCAAAGTAAGGCCACGTATGTACAAAGCTAGGATAAACTACTCTAGGTTCACTACATGAGTGCCCAAGCTGATCATAAGTGAGTATCATAGGGGGTTTACGTTCCCTTTGAGGTCTGGGGTTTTCATCAATTGCTACATTACTTGACGAAATAGGTAGTTCATCCTCATGGCTAAGATAGGGTGAGGTATCCTCCCATGAAGGATCATTGGGTTCATTTATATTCCATGGTTCAGTGGACAAGTGTCGATAGTTCTCGCTCAATTCCATTATAGAATTAGATTGTTGAGAAGGAGTGGCTACTGGTTCAGATAGCTCCCTACAGGGAACAGGTTGACCCAATTTATAGAAGAATCCCCTGTCTCTCCTCTCGGCTTCGGACCATTCAGACGGTGGATACTCTGGAGAATTAGAGAGGGTGGCACTTGAATTGTCAGCTACTTTATGATGCAAAATATCATCCTCCATCGTGAAAGAAATATCTTGACTTATGGGCAATAAATGTTGGCGGTGGTACGTTAATATAGGCCCCTCTTTATCCTCCGGTACCAGCTGATAAACCGGAATATCTGGTAATTGTTTAATCACTCGATAAGGGATTTCTTTCCATCGGTTAGATAATTTTTGTCTTCTAGGAGTCCCTAATCGCCTTAATAGAACTCGATCACCAGGAAGTAATAAGTGTTCCTTAACTTTAGCATCATGCCGCTGTTTATTCTTTTCACCATGCTTTTCAGATGCTCTTTTAGCAATTTCATGAGCAGCTTTTAATTCTTTCCTCAAATTGTTGACATAAGTATTATAAGTAGACTGCTTGGTAGATGAAATAGAAAGGCCCAAAGAAACGTCTATAGGTAGTCGGGCTTCTCGTCCAAACATAAGTGAATAAGGAGAGTACCCAGTGGATTCATTTCGGGTACAGTTGTAGGCATGCACAAGTTGATTGATGAAACGTTTCCATTGTAGCTTATGCTTGGGATCCAAAGTTCCTAACATATCAAGAAGGGTTCTATTGAACCTCTCCGGTTGCGGATCCCCTTGGGGATGATATGGCGAGGTTCGTGACTTCTTTATTCCGCAGCAAATACACAGCTCTTTAATTAACTTGCTTTCAAAGTCTTTTCCCTGATCCGTATGGATGCGGGCTGGAAGCCCATAATGTACAAAGAAATGATCCCAAAGGGTCTTGGCTACTGTCAATGCTTTTTGGTCTCGAGTGACATATGCTTGGGCGTAACGGGTAAAATGATCAGTGATCACAAGAATATTACTTTCCCTCCCATTGGGCCCTTCTAACGATAAAAAGTCAATGCAGATTAATTCCATGGGTCCAGAACTACTTAAATTGACCATGTTAGCGGTGGGGGTTGGTAACTTCTTCCGAAGAATACAATTTTTACAGGTTTTACAATAATAGTCAATATCTTTACTCATATACGGCCAGTATACTCTCTCTTGTGTTAGATGTAAGGTTTTATCCACCCCCAAATGTCCATGTTTGTCATGCAGGGAATATAAGATCATAGGAATATGGATATTTGGAAGAACCAGCTGATACTTTTCATGCCCCTCTTTGGTAATAGTTTTTCTGTAAAGGATTCCTTGCTTGAATACTAATCGTCTTTTCTGTCGTAACAAAGCTTTGCTCTTGGAAGAAAGATCGCACCCCAGAGTTCTTTCAGACTCCCTTAAATGTTCCAGCACAATAGAAATCTCAGGGTCCTGATATTGATCTTCTCTCATTTGCTCTTTAGAAATGATAGGTAGGTCTTCCAACTCAGGAGTGTTAATCCAACAGTACATAGAAGGAATGGAGGCATCAGTGGCTCCCACTGAGTGTACTGCTCCCGAAGAATTACTAGGTAGCAATTGTATTTGATGACACAACCCTTGCAGGGCGGGAGCTGGTATTTCCACCCATTCATCATTTGAACTTACAAAAGGAGGATGGGGTAATCTGGATAGGGCATCAGCCTCTATATTCTGCTTTCCAGGTTTGTATTTTAAAGAAAACTGATAATTGGACAGAGCGGCTAACCACCTATGTCCAGTAGCATCCAATTTGGCAGTAGTATTAATGTAGGTCAAAGGGTTATTGTCTGTGAGCACAGTGAAATGCACACCATATAGATAATCGTGGAACTTATCCACTACCGCCCACTTAAGTGCTAAATACTCTAATTTGTGGACAGCATAGTTCTTTTCGCTGATGGACAGGCCCCTGCTAACGTAGGCTATAGGTTTTAATACATCTTCTTGGTGTTGGTATAATACTCCCCCTATCCCATCAAATGAGGCATCGTTATGTAGCTCATAGGGAAGTTCAGGATTAGCATACGCTAGAACAGGAGAATGAGTTAGAAGATACTTCAATTTGTCAAAGACCTCGTCACAGGCCGGCGTCCATCGATTACCAAAAACCTCTTGTGGCTTATGATAGTCTTTCAGTTTTCTCTCAGGATACTTCATTCGCCCATGATGGTGGGATGGTATCCCTTCGTTAAGTCATTTAACGGACGGGCAATTCTGGAATACTGTGGCACAAACCTCCGATAATACCCGCAGAATCCCAGAAAGGATCGAAGGTCTTTCAAAGTATTTGGTTTCGGCCAATTCTGTACAGCCGATACTTTATCTGGATCAGTAGAAATTCCATCTCGACTAACAACATAGCCCAGGTATTTCACGGTGGTTTGACATAATTTGCATTTATCGACAGACAACTTTAATCCCCTTTTCTGTAATCTGTCCAAAACTTTTAACAATCTGTGGTTATGTTCTTCCAGATTTCATCCAAACACAATAAGATCATCTAGATACACTAGTACTTCCCTATAACACATGTCTCCTACCGTTTGATCCATGGTCCTTTGAAATGTGGCTGGGGCTCCTTTTATCCCCTGGGGCATCTTTAAGAACTCAAAGAATCCAATGGGACAAATGAAGGCTGTCTTAGGTCGGTCATCAGGATGCATCGGTATCTGATAGTAGCCACTCCGCATATCCAAAACAGAAAACCATTGACTACCTTGCAAACAGTCCAAAGCTTCCTCAACTTTGGGTACAGTATACTGATCAGGAATAGTACGATGGTTTAACGTACGATAGTCCACACATAATCTGATGTCTCCATTCTTCTTTCTGGCTACTACTATGGGAGATGCATAAGGACTATCGGAATCAGCGATAACTTGGTTTTCCAGCAAACCCTTTAAATGTTGTCTGACATCGTCAAAATCGGCAGGAGCCAAGCGACGAGACCGTTCTCTAAACGGGGTCTCATTGGTCATATGTATGCGATGTTCAATTCCAATAGCGGTTCCCAAATCCCATTCGCTTAAAGAAAAAACGGGCTTCCTGAGCTTTAACTGCGAAATTAATCGGTCTTTCTGATCCACAGCTATATCACTATTCTGAAAACACCCTGATACTTTAGCAATAAATTCAGTGTCAATGTTACCAGGATTAACAGGTAGCAATGAGGGAGTGGGGTCACACTCTACTTTGTTTACTTCAACAGAATCTAAATTATGGATACCAGGGAATACTGTGGTATAGTTATTTTGTTGGTCCAAACACCAGTCAGCTAGCATCTTAAACAGATTTGAATTAGTACCGACTATTACCGACACTACTCCTTTATCCCCAGGGGAGTCAGGGCACACTAATGCCAGAAAAGGTAAAGGGTCTTGATATCCAGATGGCTGTTGGGGAAACTCTATCTGAGTAGTAACATATCCCAAATAGGGATACTTCTGCTCACTTAATCCCCAAATAGTTAATCCATCGAATGGCATTAAGGGAACTTCCAATAAATATTGATAATACCAGCTCTCAAAAATAATGGACACTTGAGATCCACTATCAAGTAGAGCTGTACACAGATGTCCATTTATCAAAACATGCATCAAAGGAGCCTGTCCCATCATTCCTTCTGGAATGATAGTAGGCCACTGGGTATTCCCCATTGTGCAAACAATTATTGGTTGGGAGTCGGTGCGGGGTTCATCGACATCCCTTCTACGTTTTCCGACTGTTCCTGCTGACGTCTATCCGGTGTAGCGGCGAGTGAAGAGAACATTCTTCCTTGACTACATTCAAAGGACCTATGTCCTAATTGCCCACATCTAAAACAGGTGATATTAGAATTATCCACTATTCTCCTGTTGAATCCTCTACCCCTGCCAGAAGGGGATACTCTTGAAGCTGCAGTTGGAGTGTTCTGCAGAGAAATTAATTGATCTAATTTCTTATTTTGTTCCTCTATTAGCTTGAGTAATTGTTCATTTACTGAAGGAACTTCCGCAGTAGGAGCAATTATTTTAACTCGTTTTAAATTCTTCTCTCTGTTTTCAATCTGTACTTCTTCCAGTTTTACTTCTTTTATTAATTCTCCTAAAGTAGGAGCAGGCTCCCTGGGCATACGACACCTTAAACGTTGGGCTACAGGGTTAGTAGTAAGAGCCCCTCTCAAGATATGTTTCATTCGCCTCTCATCAATTTCCTGTGGATTAATCCCTCCTTTATCCAGAAGCTTGTAAAGAATTTTGTCTAAGCGGTAAATGTAATTGGTAAGAGTTTCATTAGGCTCTTGGTAAGTGTGATTTAATCTAGATAGAATGTCCCCTACATCCTCCAGAGTTCCAAATGACTAGTCCAATGCTTCAAAATAATCTTTCAAAGTAGCCTGTGTGTAACTTCTCCTGGTAGCATGAATTATTCCCATGGCGGGTCCCCTCAAACTCTCCACAATTCTTTGTTTTTTTATGTGCTCTGGACATCTCCACTCCTCCGAATGTTGTACCGCCGCCTCTCGCCATACCTCATAGCTCTCTTCTCCTGTGGGAACTGGTGTTACCCCCGAAAAGATTCTCAGTCTCCTATACCCCCCTTCATAATGCCATCGTTCGAAATGACTAACCACTTTATCCATCACATTCTCAACTTGGGGGTCTACTTTATCATTATCTAAGGAATCTTCTTCAGAAGTATTACTATGGTTAGGATAACATACTGCACTAGCACTCTCTATTTTACTATCCACTTGTATTATAGTCTTCTGCCCCCCATCTACATACTTATCCACTGGCCACATTATTTTCCATTTTTTACCAGGGGCCTTTTCAATTAAAATATTAGCTGGTATTACAGATGCATCTAATTGATTGTCATTAGTAATTAGAATAGCACATATTTCATCATTAATTCCTTTCCATTTATCTACAATATATGGTTGTTTTATTCCATACATTTTCTTTACTTCACTTACAATATCTTTATCTATTATTTCCATAAAATTTCCCAAAATGCTTACACTTTTCTGTGCATCTACACCTTTGCTTCTACACCAACTATATATATATCTTCTCCCTTTATGAACTCCATTTCTATCTATTTGTTCGGATCTCAGCCTTAGTGCCTCCAAATGTAACCCTACTTTCTGGGACTTATATAACAATATATTTCTCACTTTACTATAGTGCCTCCACCCAAATATTTCTCTTATTCACTAAGCATGAACAAGGCTAAGGGTATATTTGGGAACACCCTTTATTACCATAGAATGTAAATACATAAAGTAATTTAATTATCCCCTACTTACATACCATTCCTTCTTTATTAATAGGTAACGGTTGTTGGATGAATGGTGGTTAATTCCTCTCCCCTTCAAGGACTCTGGTAAATAAGGTTCTATACACCATTCCTTTTAAATGTTAATTACAGGTATAACAGATAGTATTCATAAATTTATTACCATACTTTTCATATAAGCTCCAACAATAGAGCAATCATAAATTTATATTATATTATTGCAATAAAACATGTCATTACCGTAACATTTATCTACATAAATATATATATATATACACCAAATAAATTATAGCCAATACCATACATATAGAAATATATATATATATATATATATATAAACAGTTCCCTATAAAACTACCCTTATAGTCCACACTCAGAAATAGTCAGAATAGTTACTGGACTCCTCTTCTTAACTAAGTTGGTTTAATATGAGGGGATCCTCCCTTGTGTGAGTAGATGATTAATTATATATGCATATATAATCTATTTCAGTTGATACCAAGCTCCATATTTATTCCAAATTAATTAAAGAGAACATCTGTAGCAAATAATTCTCCTTTAATCCTTTCTCAAAGTAGCTGATGCTGCTGTATAATAAAGACTGCTATCCGCTATGTGAAGGCTCAATCTGTATTAACTTCAGTTAACTCTGAGATGAAGAAATATTCCTTTAATGAATACTGTGTTTCTTTTGTAGTAAATTGTATCCTTTCAATACTACGCTGAAGTTATATTGATACAAGTAGTGTTACTGTATCCACTCTGTCTAGACTGGCTGGGTTTAATTGTATGGGTTATTTCTCCTGTTAAATGGTGGCAATTACATTTTCCAAAAGTATTTTAGTTAGTCTATAGTCTATGGCCACAGAAGTAATGATCCCTAGCCAGTTATAGATTTGAGATGAATAGGATTTATTCCCTATTTATCCGAAGGATATCTTTGAATACTGTCAGCAGGTGATAGTTCACTACTAAAAGTTAATTGTCCCAAGTATGTGAGCAGATGTTGACTAAAAATAAATGTTAACTATAGCTGTCACCAAGTACTGGATTCTGTTAGTAGTGTCTATAGTGAATAGGTGCGCATTAGAGATAGCTTTACAGACCTTAGCTGTCTTCAGTGAATGTCTCCTGACACTCACTATATTCAGGACAAGTAGCCCCGCCCACCTTGCCTTTCATTGGTGGACAGTGAATCCAATATTGGATATAGCAGGGAATCTTGAAAAGTCACTTATCTTCACTGCCACTCTGGCCGCTGCTGCTCCGGCCAGTCACAGCTCCGCTGGGACTCTTGTTCTCTTCACGGCCCTCGCCGGCCGCCGCTGCTCTGGCCGGTCACTGCTCCCCCGGCTCTCTGACTCTTGTCCTCTTCACGGCCCCGCCGGCCGCCGCTGCTTTGACCGGTAACTGCTCCCCCGGCTCTATGAATCTTGTCCCCTTCACGGCCCCCGCCGGCCGCCGCTGCTCTGACCGGTAACTGCTCCCCCGGCGCTCTGGGATCCACAATACTACAGTCACAGCCGCTGTTATTGTCTGTCACTGGCATTCACGGCTCCACCGGCCGCCGCTGCTCTGGATGATCACCGCTCAGCTGGTACTCGTGTCCTCTTCACAGCCCCGCTGGCCGCCGCTGCTTTGACCGGTAACTGCTCCCCCGGCTCTCTGCTTTATGCAGCTCCAGACGTCAGCCGCTCACTGCTCGATGCGCCGGTAACAGCTCCCCCGGCTCTCTGCGGCTCCGGACGTCGGCCGCTCACCGCTCGATGCGCCGGTAACAGCTCCCCCGGCTCTTGGCTCTTTGCGGCTATCAGATCCCTCAGGTCGCCGCTGGATGAGCCGCTTATCTTCGGTGTGCTATCGCTCGCTGGAGACCTCAAACCATCTCCGCTGCGCCGCCAATGCTTACAGCACAGCTCTATGAGGTGGGCAGGGAGAGGAATGAGTTACTCCCTCAGAGGCGCACACAGTAGTCCCGTTCAGCGCTACAGCTCCCCCTTTTATATTGGAGCCCCAGGGGCCACGAGAGCCCTATCGTCCTCATGAGTACTGGCTTTCCCGCCTACAGCACGAGCTATTATCATTAGTTCCTCGTGCCCTATTGAGGGCTGTGGCAGTATCATAGTAATAGTTATTTTATAAAGTGTCCACTCAGGCCCTGAACAAAGTACTACCAAATATCCACATATATATAATAAATGAGGAAAAAGGTCATTCCATAATATTGAAATACCCATCATACAGCAATTAATAGGCACAATTCCCCTACCATAACTCAATGCTTAATCCTATTTACCTCATAACTGTGCACATATATTGAGATTAATATATGGAATACTACTATACCTACTTACAAGCAGATATATATATATATATATACATATATAAACATTTACATACATGTAGTGCTATACATTAGGCACTATATATATATACACATATACACATACATACCATTTTCCCTTGTTTTACACATTTGAGAGATATTAATATGAAAAAAAAAGGCTACAAAAGGAATGAAACGGGTTGCACATTTTGTCAGCCTCATATATGTTCGCTTTTGGCATGAGGCAATTGTCAGTCGATGGGCTCCATACATACAGTAAATACAATAACTGCCTAGGTATCAGTATCCGCATCCCTGAATCTTAAAATAGAGCAATTGCACTGCTCCTGTTCTCTGTACCTGCATCTCTGATGGAATGGGAGTATGTGACTCTACATGATTATGAATGGAGTTTTGTGTGAGGCTCCACCATATGACACTGTACTGTACAGATGCACTGACTGAGTATAACAGGAACAGATGCCCCTGCCCTGCAGCAAAATGTCCCTGGAAAATGTATTTAAATGTTGCCAATTATGGCTAAACTATTATGTATCCCATGTCCTAGTTAACCCTTATCATAAGTGCTTTTATGACGTGGTTAACTCTTTCATTTTCTGCAATCATGCACCCAAATGAGGATGGAGGGTTGTCTCATAGCACCCAAAGAAACAGGTACTTTAAGAAATGTGGGTCTGCCAGTTTATTTATTTAACAATGTTGCAGGAGTGGATTGGGGAGAGGGGGGGTTCTGTAATCCATCAGATATCGTGGTCATACACTGTGAGATATATCACAGTGTATGGCAAGAATATCTGCGTACCTCCCCAAGGACAATGTCAAGTTGTCTGCCACGGTACTCATACACTGCCAGATATGGCCTAGCAATGATCTTATCGGTCAGGCATGTTGGAAGATTATTCATGCCCAACCATCTGATCATTGCTGATCAGTCATGGCCATAGATTATGCAGTTATTGCCTCAACCTGCTCATAATGTATGCGTGGCTTAATCATCAATATACCCCTAAGGTGCGCCAATACTTTAGCATATGACTCCCCGCGAATGGCGAAGGTTCCATTGTGTCTTTTTCACCAAAAAGTGTGTGTCAGTGGCCAATGGATGGGACGAAACTGATTATTTTAATATGCAACACCTGTATATCTGTGTGCGACTGAATCTGTATATGAAGCACAACAGAACTTGGTGAGAAAAAAGTGGTGTCCTCTGCATTGTAGCACTTCGTATATGACTCTGTCGCACATATATATACAAGTGTTGCATTTCAAGTTAATTAGTGCAGTCTCTTGAATCGATTGCGTTGCACCACATTGCAATTAGGATGCACATTCTAGCGTAAAAGATGTGAAAAGATGATAAATACAGCACCCAACAGTAAAACCGAACATAAAGTTGGTAATAACTTAAGGATGGATAGACACTTTGCGATATAGTGAACTATATCGCTCACTTTCCCACTCCTGAGCGATATAGTTTACTATATCGCCCTGTGTGTATGCCGATGATGACAAGCGACCCTTGGTCTTGGACATGCATGTAGCTCAATTTGGACTCAACGTCCAATGCTGGTATGAAGCGGAATGAGGTCACTGTGCAAAATTATGATTAGTGTGTATGCCCGCCGTCGGGTGGCCTGGAGCAGAAATACTAGGTGATGTCGCTCACCAAGCACATTGCCTAATGTGTACCCATCTTTACTGTATTGTATGTAGCACTAAAATAATATGTTACCTTTAATGCACAAAAATGTTCATATAAATGTTTAATTATTATTTTGTGATATCAGAGATCAATAGTAATATTTTCCTGGTAAATTTAAAAGGATTTTCCACATTCCCATAACTTTACTGTCTCGCACATGCTATCCAGAAACTGAATACACTGCTATTTCCAGATTTCTCCCAATTTGTAAATGTACTGTATATCTTTATATCATTATGTAGAAGTGTTTATGTTTCCCTGAGATATGAGACACAGCAGAGCTCTGGATAAATAGGATTTTAAATACCTACCGGTAAATCCTTTTCTCGTAGTCCATAAGGGATATTGGGAACAGATTAGTACGATGGGTATAGACGGGTCCAAAGGAGCCAGTGCACTTTAAATTTCTTCAACTGGGTGTGCTGGCTCCTCCTTTCTATGCCTCCTCCTACAGCTCAGTTATAGGTAAACAGTGCCCGAAGGAGAATGACATACTTGAGAGAAGGAACATAACAACAAAAAGTGTGGTGAGATTTTCACACCAGCACACCCCAAAACATAACTTAGCCAGCAACATCTGGCAACATTAACAGCAACAGCTGAACAGGAACACATAACAGAGAACCTGCAGAAAGTCACTGCACAGAGGCGGGTGCCCAATATTCCTTATGGACTACGAGAAAAGGATTTACCGATAGGTATTTAAAATTAGAGATGAGCGGGTTCGGTTTCTCTGAATCCGAACCCGCCAGAACTTCATGTTTTTTTTCACGGGTCCGAGCGACTCGGATCTTCCCGCCTTGCTCGGTTAACCCGAGCGCGCCCGAACGTCATCATGACGCTGTCGGATTCTCGCGAGGCTCGGATTCTATCGCGAGACTCGGATTCTATATAAGGAGCCGCGCGTCGCCGCCATTTTCACACGTGCATTGAGATTGATAGGGAGAGGACGTGGCTGGCGTCCTCTCCGTTTAGACACTTGATTTACTAATTTTGGGGAGCATTAGGAGTACTCAGTAGTGTACAGTGCAGAGTTTTGCTGATAGTGACCAGTGACCACCACTTTTATTTATAATCCGTTCTCTGCCTGAAAAAAGCGATACACAGCACACAGTGACTCAGTCACATACCATATCTGTGTGCACTGCTCAGGCTCAGGCCAGTGTGCTGCATCATCTATTATCTATATATAATATTATATATCTGTCTGACTGCTCAGCTCACACAGCTTATAATTGTGGGGGAGACTGGGGAGCACTACTGCAGTGCCAGTTATAGGTTATAGCAGGAGCCAGGAGTACATAATATATTATATAGTGAGTGACCACCAGACACACAGTGCAGTTTATTTAATATATCCGTTCTCTGCCTGAAAAAAGCGATACACACAGTGACTCAGTCAGTCACATACCATATCTGTGTGCACTGCTCAGGCTCAGGCCAGTGTGCTGCATCATCTATATATATTATATATCTGTCTGACTGCTCAGCTCACACAGCTTATAATTGTGGGGGAGACTGGGGAGCACTACTGCAGTGCCAGTTATAGGTTATAGCAGGAGCCAGGAGTACATAATATTATATTAAAATTAAACAGTGCACACTTTTGCTGCAGGAGTGCCACTGCCAGTGTGACTAGTGACCAGTGACCTGACCACCAGTATATAATATTAGTAGTATACTATCTCTTTATCAACCAGTCTATATTAGCAGCAGACACAGTACAGTGCGGTAGTTCACGGCTGTGGCTACCTCTGTGTCGGCACTCGGCAGCCCGTCCATAATTGTATATACCACCTAACCGTGGTTTTTTTTTCTTTCTTTATACATACATACTAGTTACGAGTATACTATCTCTTTATCAACCAGTCTATATATTAGCAGCAGACACAGTACAGTGCGGTAGTTCACGGCTGTGGCTACCTCTGTGTCGGCACTCGGCAGCCCGTCCATAATTGTATATACCACCTAACCGTGGTTTTTTTTTCTTTCTTTATACATACATACTAGTTACGAGTATACTATCTCTTTATCAACCAGTCTATATATTAGCAGCAGACACAGTACAGTGCGGTAGTTCACGGCTGTGGCTACCTCTGTGTCGGCACTCGGCAGCCCGTCCATAATTGTATACTAGTATCCAATCCATCCATCTCCATTGTTTACCTGAGGTGCCTTTTAGTTGTGCCTATTAAAATATGGAGAACAAAAATGTTGAGGTTCCAAAATTAGGGAAAGATCAAGATCCACTTCCACCTCGTGCTGAAGCTGCTGCCACTAGTCATGGCCGAGACGATGAAATGCCAGCAACGTCGTCTGCCAAGGCCGATGCCCAATGGCATAGTACAGAGCATGTCAAAACCAAAACACCAAATATCAGTAAAAAAAGGACTCCAAAACCTAAAATAAAATTGTCGGAGGAGAAGCGTAAACTTGCCAATATGCCATTTACCACACGGAGTGGCAAGGAACGGCTGAGGCCCTGGCCTATGTTCATGGCTAGTGGTTCAGCTTCACATGAGGATGGAAGCACTCAGCCTCTCGCTAGAAAACTGAAAAGACTCAAGCTGGCAAAAGCACCGCAAAGAACTGTGCGTTCTTTGAAATCCCAAATCCACAAGGAGAGTCCAATTGTGTCGGTTGCGATGCCTGACCTTCCCAACACTGGACGTGAAGAGCATGCGCCTTCCACCATTTGCATGCCCCCTGCAAGTGCTGGAAGGAGCACCCGCAGTCCAGTTCCTGATAGTCAGATTGAAGATGTCAGTGTTGAAGTACACCAGGATGAGGAGGATATGGGTGTTGCTGGCGCTGGGGAGGAAATTGACCAGGAGGATTCTGATGGTGAGGTGGTTTGTTTAAGTCAGGCACCCGGGGAGACACCTGTTGTCCGTGGGAGGAATATGGCTGTTGACATGCCAGGTGAAAATACCAAAAAAATCAGCTCTTCGGTGTGGAGGTATTTCACCAGAAATGCGGACAACAGGTGTCAAGCCGTGTGTTCCCTTTGTCAAGCTGTAATAAGTAGGGGTAAGGACGTTAACCACCTCGGAACATCCTCCCTTATACGTCACCTGCAGCGCATTCATAATAAGTCAGTGACAAGTTCAAAAACTTTGGGTGACAGCGGAAGCAGTCCACTGACCAGTAAATCCCTTCCTCTTGTAACCAAGCTCACGCAAACCACCCCACCAACTCCCTCAGTGTCAATTTCCTCCTTCCCCAGGAATGCCAATAGTCTTGCAGGCCATGTCACTGGCAAGTCTGACGAGTCCTCTCCTGCCTGGGATTCCTCCGATGCATCCTTGCGTGTAACGCCTACTGCTGCTGGCGCTGCTGTTGTTGCCGCTGGGAGTCGATGGTCATCCCAGAGGGGAAGTCGTAAGCCCACTTGTACTACTTCCAGTAAGCAATTGACTGTTCAACAGTCCTTTGCGAGGAAGATGAAATATCACAGCAGTCATCCTACTGCAAAGCGGATAACTGAGTCCTTGACAACTATGTTGGTGTTAGACGTGCGTCCGGTATCCGCCGTTAGTTCACAGGGAACTAGACAATTTATTGAGGCAGTGTGCCCCCGTTACCAAATACCATCTAGGTTCCACTTCTCTAGGCAGGCGATACCGAGAATGTACACGGACGTCAGAAAAAGACTCACCAGTCTCCTAAAAAATGCAGTTGTACCCAATGTCCACTTAACCACGGACATGTGGACAAGTGGAGCAGGGCAGGGTCAGGACTATATGACTGTGACAGCCCACTGGGTAGATGTATGGACTCCCGCCGCAAGAACAGCAGCGGCGGCACCAGTAGCAGCATCTCGCAAACGCCAACTCTTTCCTAGGCAGGCTACGCTTTGTATCACCGCTTTCCAGAATACGCACACAGCTGAAAACCTCTTACGGCAACTGAGGAAGATCATCGCGGAATGGCTTACCCCAATTGGACTCTCCTGTGGATTTGTGGCATCGGACAACGCCAGCAATATTGTGTGTGCATTAAATATGGGCAAATTCCAGCACGTCCCATGTTTTGCACATACCTTGAATTTGGTGGTGCAGAATTTTTTAAAAAACGACAGGGGCGTGCAAGAGATGCTGTCGGTGGCCAGAAAAATTGCGGGACACTTTCGGCGTACAGGCACCACGTACAGAAGACTGGAGCACCACCAAAAACTACTGAACCTGCCATGCCATCATCTGAAGCAAGAAGTGGTAACGAGGTGGAATTCAACCCTCTATATGCTTCAGAGGTTGGAGGAGCAGCAAAAGGCCATTCAAGCCTATACAATTGAGCACGATATAGGAGATGGAATGCACCTGTCTCAAGTGCAGTGGAGAATGATTTCAATGTTGTGCAAGGTTCTGATGCCCTTTGAACTTGCCACACGTGAAGTCAGTTCAGACACTGCCAGCCTGAGTCAGGTCATTCCCCTCATCAGGCTTTTGCAGAAGAAGCTGGAGGCATTGAAGAAGGAGCTAAAAGGGAGCGATTCCGCTAGGCATGTGGGACTTGTGGATGCAGCCCTTAATTCGCTTAACAAGGATTCACGGGTGGTCAATCTGTTGAAATCAGAGCACTACATTTTGGCCACCGTGCTCGATCCTAGATTTAAAGCCTACCTTGGATCTCTCTTTCCGGCAGACACAGGTCTGCTGGGGTTGAAAGACCTGCTGGTGACAAAATTGTCAAGTCAAGCGGAACGCGACCTGTCAACATCTCCTCCTTCACATTCTCCCGCAACTGGGGGTGCGAGGAAAAGGCTCAGAATTCCGAGCCCACCCGCTGGCGGTGATGCAGGGCAGTCTGGAGCGACTGCTGATGCTGACATCTGGTCCGGACTGAAGGACCTGACAACGATTACGGACATGTCGTCTACTGTCACTGCATATGATTCTCTCAACATTGATAGAATGGTGGAGGATTATATGAGTGACCGCATCCAAGTAGGCACGTCACACAGTCCGTACTTATACTGGCAGGAAAAAGAGGCAATTTGGAGGCCCTTGCACAAACTGGCTTTATTCTACCTAAGTTGCCCTCCCACAAGTGTGTACTCCGAAAGAGTGTTTAGTGCCGCCGCTCACCTTGTCAGCAATCGGCGTACGAGGTTACATCCAGAAAATGTGGAGAAGATGATGTTCATTAAAATGAATTATAATCAATTCCTCCGCGGAGACATTGACCAGCAGCAATTGCCTCCACAAAGTACACAGGGAGCTGAGATGGTGGATTCCAGTGGGGACGAATTGATAATCTGTGAGGAGGGGGATGTACACGGTGATATATCGGAGGGTGAAGATGAGGTGGACATCTTGCCTCTGTAGAGCCAGTTTGTGCAAGGAGAGATTAATTGCTTCTTTTTTCGGGGGGGTCCAAACCAACCCGTCATATCAGTCACAGTCGTGTGGCAGACCCTGTCACTGAAATGATGGGTTGGTTAAAGTGTGCATGTCCTGTTTTGTTTATACAACATAAGGGTGGGTGGGAGGGCCCAAGGACAATTCCATCTTGCACCTCTTTTTTCTTTTCTTTTTCTTTGCATCATGTGCTGATTGGGGAGGGTTTTTTTGGAAGGGACATCCTGCGTGACACTGCAGTGCCACTCCTAGATGGGCCCGGTGTTTGTGTCGGCCACTAGGGTCGCTAATCTTACTCACACAGTCAGCTACCTCATTGCGCCTCTTTTTTTCTTTGCGTCATGTGCTGTTTGGGGAGGGTTTTTTGGAAGGGACATCCTGCGTGACACTGCAGTGCCACTCCTAGATGGGCCCGGTGTTTGTGTCGGCCACTAGGGTCGCTAATCTTACTCACACAGTCAGCTACCTCATTGCGCCTCTTTTTTTCTTTGCGTCATGTGCTGTTTGGGGAGGGTTTTTTGGAAGGGACATCCTGCGTGACACTGCAGTGCCACTCCTAGATGGGCCCGGTGTTTGTGTCGGCCACTAGGGTCGCTAATCTTACTCACACAGCTACCTCATTGCGCCTCTTTTTTTCTTTGCGTCATGTGCTGTTTGGGGAGGGTTTTTTGGAAGGGACATCCTGCGTGACACTGCAGTGCCACTCCTAGATGGGCCCGGTGTTTGTGTCGGCCACTAGGGTCGCTAATCTTACTCACACAGCTACCTCATTGCGCCTCTTTTTTTCTTTGCGTCATGTGCTGTTTGGGGAGGGTTTTTTGGAAGGGCCATCCTGCGTGACACTGCAGTGCCACTCCTAGATGGGCCCGGTGTTTGTGTCGGCCACTAGGGTCGCTAATCTTACTCACACAGCTACCTCATTGCGCCTCTTTTTTTCTTTGCGTCATGTGCTGTTTGGGGAGGGTTTTTTGGAAGGGACATCCTGCGTGACACTGCAGTGCCACTCCTAGATGGGCCCGGTGTTTGTGTCGGCCACTAGGGTCGCTAATCTTACTCACACAGCTACCTCATTGCGCCTCTTTTTTTCTTTGCGTCATGTGCTGTTTGGGGAGGGTTTTTTGGAAGGGACATCCTGCGTGACACTGCAGTGCCACTCCTAGATGGGCCCGGTGTTTGTGTCGGCCACTAGGGTCGCTTATCTTACTCACACAGCGACCTCGGTGCAAATTTTAGGACTAAAAATAATATTGTGAGGTGTGAGGTATTCAGAATAGACTGAAAATGAGTGTAAATTATGGTTTTTGAGGTTAATAATACTTTGGGATCAAAATGACCCCCAAATTCTATGATTTAAGCTGTTTTTTAGTGTTTTTTGAAAAAAACACCCGAATCCAAAACACACCCGAATCCGACAAAAAAAATTCGGTGAGGTTTTGCCAAAACGCGTTCGAACCCAAAACACGGCCGCGGAACCGAACCCAAAACCAAAACACAAAACCCGAAAAATTTCAGGCGCTCATCTCTATTTAAAATCCTATTTTCTCTAGAACATGCGGAGACATCTGCAGCACCGGCTGCCCAAACTGGGTATCCTCTTTGGTCAGGGTATCAAACCTGTAGAACTTCACAAAGGTGTTCTTCCCCGACCAGGTAGCAGCTCGGCAGGGCCGAGACTCCACGGGCAGCCGCCCAGGAAGAGCCCACTGATCTTGTAGAGTGGGCCTTCAGAGACTGTGGAACAGGTATGGCTGCCGACACATAGGCCTGTTGGATAGTAAGCCTAATCCAATGAGCAATGGACTGCTTAGAAGCAGGGCAACCCTTTTTCTGCGCATCATAGAACAGGAACAAGGAATTTGTCTTTCTGATCCAAGCCGTCCTTTTGATATAAATTTTCAAGGCTTGCACAGCATCCAAAGCCTCCGGAGGAGCAGAAGAGTCAGAACTGGATGGAATCGTGATAGGTTGATTCAAGTGAAACGCGGAGACCACCTTCGGCAGGAACTGCTGTCTACTCCGGAGTTCCGCTCTGTTCTCATAAAAGACCAAGTACAGACTTTTGCACGACAAGGCCCCCAATTCTGAGACACGCCTAGCAGAAGCCAGGGCCAGTAACATCACCGTTTTCCTCGTGAGGTACTTATCTTCTACTGTCGTCAGAGCTTCAAACCAGGAGGACTGTAGAAAACATAAAATCACATCCAGATCTCAAGGTGCCGTACGCGGCACGAATGGAGGTTGTATGTAAAGCACCCCTTGCAAGAAGGTCTGAACTTCTGGCAAGAGAGCCAACTTCTTCTGGAAGAAGATGGAAAGAGCTGAAATCTGGACCTTAATGGATCCCAGACGTAAGCCTTTACCCACTCCAGCCTGCAGGAATCGTAGGAACCTTCCCAAGTTGAATTCTGCAGAGGGATAAGTGTGTTCCAAGAGACATATCTCCACCAGATATGACGATAGTGTTTTGACGTCACAGGTTTTCTGGCTTGCACCATAATGGCAATGACCTTTTTGGAAAGCCCTTTGTGAGCTAGGATGTTTCGCTCAACTTCCATGCCATCAAACGAAGCTGCTGTAAGTCCGGGTAGACGAACGGTCCTTGCTGAAGAAGATCCCTTCTTAGCAGTAAAGGCCAAGGGTCCTCTACGGACATGTCCAGAAGAGCCGCGTACCACGTTCTTCGGGGCCAAACCGGGGCAATCAAGATTGCTTCCAGTCTTTGATGTCTGATCCACCTGAGCACCCTTGGGATCAGCGGAATTGGGGGGAACAGGTAGACCAGCTGGTAAGAGCAAGGCGATGTCAGTGCATACACTGTGCTCGCCTGAGGGTCCCTGGTTCGTAAGCAATAGCAGTAAAGTTTCTTGTTGAGACGAGAAGCCATCAAGTCGATCTGTGGGCATCCCCACCTGTCGATGATCTGTTGAGACACCTGAGGGTGTAGTCCCCACTCCCCCGGATGGAGGTCGTGGAGACTTAGAAAGTCTGCTTCCCAGTTGTCCACTCCTGGAATGAAGACGGCGGACAGTGCTCTTGCATTTATTTCTGCCCAGAGGAGTATTCTTGACACTTCTCACATGCAGGTCTTGCTTTTTGTCCCTCCTTGTCGATTGATGTATGCCACCGTCGTGGCATTGTCCGACTGCACCTGGATCGCCTGATCCTGGAGTACAGGGGATGCCTGAATCAGAGCATTGTAGATAGCTCGAAGTTCCAGAATGTTGATCGGAAGTAGGGCCTCTTGGGCAGACCAGCTGCCCTGGAACTGCACCCCCTGGGTGACAGCTCCCCATCCTCTCAGACTTGCATCCGTCGTGAGGAGTATCCAATCCTGAATCCCAAAACATCGACCTTTCAGCAGGTTGGAAGACTGTAGCCACCACAGGAGAGAGATACTGGCCTGAGGTGACAGCCAATTCATCCGATTCATCTGAAGATGGGAACCAGACCACTTGTTCAGGATATCCAATTGGAACGGTCAGGCATGAAACATTCCAAATTGAATTGCCTCGTACGAGGCCACCATCTTTCCCAACAATTTTATGCAAAGATGAATGGAGACTCGAGCAGGTCGGAGCACCATGCGAACCATTTCTTGAAGTGTTCTTACTTTTTTCTCTGGGAGGAACACTTTCTGTGCTACAGTATCCAGTAGCATCCCCAGAAACAGGAGCCATTGAGATGGTTCCAGGTGGGACTTCTGCAGATTGAGGATCCACCCGTGGTGTGACAGAAGTTGGATAGTGCGATCTATATGGAGCAACAGAAGCTCCCTGGAGCTCGCTTTTATTAGAAGATCGCCCAGGTATGGAATCACATTGACCCCCTGGACACTGAGTTGAAACATAATTTCTGACATCAGCTTCATGAACACCCTCGGAGCTGTAGACAGGCTGAAGGGTAACGCCTGAAACTGGTAGTGATCGTTCAGTAGGGCATACCTCAGATAGGCATGATGAGGAGGCCAAATTGGGATATGTAGGTAAGAGTCCTTGATATCCAGGGACACTAGGAATTCTTGTTGTTCCATGCCTGCAATTACCGCTCTCAAAGGGGTATATTTACTAAGGTCCCGATTTTGACCGAGATGCCGTTTTTTCATCAAAGTGTCATCTCGGTAATTTACTAAGCAATAATCACGGCAGTGATGAGGGCATTCGTAATTTTTTGGAAGTCCAAGAAAAAAATTACGAATGAATACACCATCGGTCAAAACGCGGCTGTTTAAGTATGAATCTCGGTAATTTACTAAGAAGTGCAAAGCAAAAAAAAAAAAAACACTGCCGTGAAAAATTACAACTCGTAAAAAAGTGCTAAAAAAAAACAGACCTGCTTTTTTAATCCGTGATTGTATAGGCATGCAGGGATCCATGAGATCCGTGCATGTATGTCAGTGGGAAGGGGTGGGAAAGTGGTTATTTTCTTAAAAAAAATTGCGTGGGGTCCCCCCTCCTAAGCATAACCAGCCTCGGGCTCTTTGAGCCGATCCTGGTTGCAGAAATATGGGGAAAAAATTGACAGGGGTTCCCCCATATTTAAGCAACCAGCATCGGGCTCTGCGCCTGGTCCTGGTTCCAAAAATACGGGGGACAGAAAGAGTAGGGGTCCCCCGTATTTTTAAAACCAGCACCGGGCTCCACTAGCTGGACAGATAATGCCACAGCCGGGGGTCACTTTTATATAGTGCCCTGCGGCCGTGGCATCAAATATCCAACTAGTCACCCCTGGCCGGGGTACCCTGGGGAGTGGGGACCCCTTCAATCAAGGGGTCCCCCCCCCAGCCACCTAAGGGCCAGGGGTGAAGCCCGAGGCTGTCCCCCCCATCCAATTGGCTGCGGATGGGGGGCTGATAGCCTTTTGTGAAAATGAAAATATATTGTTTTTAGTAGCAGTACTACAAGGCCCAGCAAGCCTCCCCCGCATGCTGGTACTTGGAGAACCACAAGTACCAGCATGCGACGGAAAAACGGGCCCGCTGGTACCTGTAGTACTACTACTAAAAAAATACCCAAAAAAAGACAAGACACACACACCTTGAAAGTAAAGATTTATTACATACATCCACACAAACATACATACATACTTACCTTATGTTCACACGAGGGTCGGTCCTCTTCTCCAGTAGAGGACCGAGGGTCAGCGGTGAGGTCACTTTCGGTCAACCTCTGACTACAAAGTTCCCACCATTGGTCACAATGGAGCGCATAGGCGCTACATTGTAACACTTCCGTGTGCCGCCTGTCAGACAGTACAGGAGCACACAGCCGATCAGGAGGGTGCTACAACGTGGCGCTCCCTGACTGGCTGAAGAAACCCACTTAGACATCAGTCAGAGTGGGTTTCTGGCATTCGGGGAAAGGGGGCCCATGTACAAACATGGGTCCCCTTTCAGTGCGTGGCTCGGCTTTCCGTTTTTTTATTTTATTCAAGTATGTGGATTACAAATGGATGCTACGAGGAGCCTGGGACCCTGGATCTGGTGAGTAGAATTTATTCAACAGGTACCCCATGGATTCTACTGGAGAAGAGGACCGACCCTCGTGTGAACATAAGGTAAGTATGTATGTATGTTTGTGTGGATGTATGTAATAAATCTTTACTTTCAAGGTGTGTGTGTCTTGTCTTTTTTTGGGTATTTTTTTAGTAGTAGTACTACAGGTACCAGCGGGCCCGTTTTTCCGTCGCATGCTGGTACTTATGGTTCTCCAAGTACCAGCATGCCGGGGAGGCTTGCTGGGCCTTGTAGTACTGCTACTAAAAACAATATCTTTTCATTTTCACAAAAGGCTATCAGCCCCCCATCCGCAGCCAATTGGATGGGGGGGGCAGCCTCGGGCTTCACCCCTGGCCCTTGGGTGGCTAGGGGGGGGGACCCCTTGATTGAAGGGGTCCCCACTCCCCCAGGGTACCCCGGCCAGGGGTAACTAGTTGGATTTTTGATGCCACGGCCGCAGGGCACTATATAAAAGTGACCCCCGGCTGTGGCATTATCTGTCCAGCTAGTGGAGCCCGGTGCTGGTTTTAGAAATACGGGGGACTCCTACTCTTTTTGTCCCCCGTATTTTTGGAACCAGGACCAGGCGCAGAGCCCGATGCTGGTTGCTTAAATATGGGGGAACCCCTGTCATTTTTTTCCCCATATTTCTGCAACCAGGGTCGGCTCAAAGAGCCCGAGGCTGGTTATGCTTAGGAGGGGGAACCCCACGCATTTTTTTTCTCCGTTTTACAGTGTTTATTTAAAAAAAAAAAAAAATGAACCCCAGCACGGATCACACAGATCCGGCCAAGATTCATTGTGATAAAGTCGGCAGTGTTTTGCTAATCACTGCCGTAAAAAACGGGAAAAAAACACGAATGACATCGACATCGGAACAAATGAAAAATCCGAATACGGCAGCTTAGTAAATTAGGCGTAATAAATTCAAAAAGTTGCAGTTTTACACTTTCGATGTCATTCGTGATTGAACTTTGACCTTTTTCCGAAAATTACGAATGTTAGTAAATATACCCCACAGATTCCATCTTGAATTTGAAAACCTTCAGGTAAGCATTCAAGAACTTCAGATTCAGAATGGGTCTCACAGAACCGTCTGGTTTTGGTACTACGAACAGACTGGAGTAGTAACCCTGTACTTGTTGTTGCAGGGGTACTGGAACAATGACCTGGTACTGGACCAACTTGTTTATGGCCAGCAGTAGCGAACCACACATATTTTCTAAAGCTGGCAAGCCTGATTTGAAAAATCATTGGGAAGGAGCACCGTCGAACTCCAGCTTATAACCCTGAGAGATAAGGTCCCTTACCCAAGCATCTTGGCAGGAACCATCCCAGATGTGGCTGAAGTGATGTAACCGAGCTCCCACCACAAGATCCCCTCGGGGTGGGTGGGCACCGTCATGCTGAAGTCTTTGCGGAAGCAGAACTGGTGTTCAGGTACTGAGATCCGGCAATGGCTGGTTTCTTAGGTTTACGTCTGGAGCCTCTAGCTGTGTTGGAGGCTCCTCTGGCCCTAGATCAAAATCTGGAGGACCGAAAGGACTGAGTAGACGGTCCCGGGTAAGTACGTCTAGCAGGCGGAAACTCCGAAGGGAGAAACGTGGATTTTCCAGCAGTAGCTTTGGAAATCCATGCGTCCAATTCACTTCCAAAGAGCCATTCACCTGTGAAGGGAAGAGATTCCACATTACGTTTGGAGTCAGCATCAACAATCCACTGACGCAACCATATAGCTCATAGCCGTGGTCCTAGAATTAATATTGCCAATCTCTTTAAGGGAGTCACAGAGGACTCTCGCTGTGTCCTGAATGTGATTCAGGAAAGTAACAATATTAATTAAGCTCATATCACACGAGAGACCTTCCTTTATTTGATTAGCCCAGGAATGAATTGCATGTGTCATCCAGCAACCTGCAATGACCGGACTTTGAGCAACACCTGCAGCAATGTAAATAGATTTCAGAGTGGTCTCAATTTTCTGTTGGGTCCTTTACCGTCTAGGAGCCTGGAGCAGGGAGTACCGCCTTTTTAGAAAGGCGAGAGACTGAAACGTCTACTGCTGGAGACTCTTCCCAGAATTTCCTGCCTTCAGGGGCAAAGGGGAATGTATGCAAAAATCATTTTGACACTTGATATTTCTTGTCTGGATTCTTCCAGGCTATTTTAAATAAGGCATCCAATTCCCTGGAATCAGGAAATGTGACTGTCACTTTGTCTTGTGGGAGGAAAAATGACTGCTGAGTAGTAGCATCCTCCAGGGGGAGCTTTAACACATCCCTAATAGCTAATATGAGGGGATCAATACCCTGGGTAGGGGTGGAATCCCCACTTTTGGGGTCCACATCACCCCCATCATCCTATATATCATCATCAGTATCTGATAGGAGTGCAGGTAGAGCACATTTTTGTGCACCTGTAGTAGACGGGGGGGGGGGGGTGTTTAGCAGCTATACTTGCCACTGCTTGTTGCAGTTCCTGAGTCTTATTTGCATTTGCAGTGAGCTGAGATGACATATCAGACATCATACTTTTGACAGCCCCCAACCAGGAGGGCTCTGGACTCTCCCCCACATTGAAACAACAGGACACAATCCGGGAATTACCCCTTTCACACTGCACTTAGACCTGGGATCGACTCGGGACAGCCCCGTTTACACTGATCCCGGGAAATCCCTGCAAATACATATGTATGTCATTAGAAATGGACATTTTTCTGGCCAGCCCCACTCTTTTTACGGTTGTTGTCATGCACCGTCAAGAACTGCTTTTTCAGAGTGTTCATTTTATTAACAACTTGCTGCTGTGTACGGATAATTCCTCTGGCTTCAATCAGCTTTGCAATGTTTTTATAAATAATAGCATCCATCACTGTGCCTGTTATCTCTCTTTATTTCCTCCTCCTACCTTATGCTGAGCAGCTCTCTGATCTCCTGCTCTGTACAGGTCGCCATATTGCCTGTCTCCTCCGCTTCCAGGGCTTCTCCTCCGCTTCCCGGGCTCTGGATGATGACATCATCTTTTCTGAGCCCAAGAAAGCTCCAATGAGAGGCCTTTTAACAGTCCCGTGTAGGGCCCATTCACACTGCACTGCATCCCGGGATGATTCCGGATTTAACCCAGGTCGAGACCTGGGATTAAATGCCGGGACGCTGGACCTGGGATATTCTTTCAGTACCCTTTCACACTGAGTAAATTCCCGGGTTGATGCGCGTTCATGTGCAATAACCCGGGAAATATTTGTCAGTCTGAAAGGGGTATAATTGGCTCAAACAAGTCTCCCCTGTTCAGAAAAATAACCCATGCATGCCTATTTTGTACGGTATACTTGTAATAATGCGGGTAAGGCAAATGATCATTAAGCCCCACCACACTGATATGTAGGGCAGTTATGTGCCACTAAGCATTTAGAGAAGTGGGTGGAGCTTGATTGATGACGTTATAGTCAGACTGTGTCAGACAATCGCTCTCAAGAAGATTCTTCCCGCTATCTGAGGTGTTCAGTTATTCTTCTCCAAATTTCTGAGTAAGCAACTCTGAAATAGGCTACTAGATAATCCTGGAAAGGGTAGCCAGATCGGATGTTCAAAGCTGTGATTTCTCGCATTTAACAGAGGCGGACAGGAACACAATGATGTTATTCAATGCGATTGGCATCATCAAACCCTTGGGCTGCTTACTTCGATCAGGAAACATACAGGGGACTTATCACTCTTTCTGGAGTCCGAGTTGGAGATATACCAGGACAGGTGGTAAGCATTAGTAAAAGACATTGGGGTCTATTTACTAAGCCTTAGACAGAGGTACAGTGGACAGAGATAAAGTACCAGCCAACCAGGTCCTGTCATTTTTAAAACCCAGCCTGTATCATGGCAGTTATGTAAATTGACAGGAGCTGATTGGCTGGTGTGTTATCACCTTGCACTTATCACTGCTATATCACTGCTTTATTACTTCTCCAGGCATAATACATCTGCCCTTTAGGAACTTATTGGCTGGTACTTTATCTCAGTCTACCTTATCTCCGTCCAAGGCTTAGTAAATAGACTGCTTAGTTTGAATAGGTACTAACTTGAAACATCAACTTTTCTACAATGAATTTCCCTGACTTTCTTATGTGTCCTCCTATTTACATAAATATATAAAACAGTTATTTATTTTCATTGGCCTTGGATACAAAACAGCTCTGCTTTGTTCTCTGCTTCAGAAACTATTTTTCTCTAGCATCCATAAGGGATATTGGGGACAGATTAGTACGATGGGGTATAGACGGGTCCAAAGGAGCCAGTGCACTTTAAATTTCTTCACTGCGTGTGCTGGCTCCTCCCCTTTATGCCTCCTCCTACAGCTCAGTTTAGAAAAAAGTGCCCTCAGGAGAGGATGCACACTCTGCAAGCTTCATAGTTTTTCTTCAATTTCTTTTAAAGTTTTATTTCTTTCGGTATGCTGCATGGGCAACTGCATACCTGCACCGTGGGAGTTAGGGGAGCGGTCACCGGCCTCTTGAGGTGACCGTCCTGTGGGGCTGTTTGTTCAGCGGGGCATGGCGCCTTGGCTGTCACAGCCGCAGCATGCTGCACACCCCTAACAGTGCCTGAAGGTGATCATCAGTGGTGAGTACCAACCGGGGGCCCCACTAGGAGGGTCCCCCGGTTCACTGAGCGCAGAAGCGCAGGTGAGGCGTACTGGCTAATATAAACATTGTACCAAGCATTTATGTGCGGCTACATACATTAGGAGACATAGCTGGTATAAATATTCAAAGGTAGCTCCGGCGCCATGGTGGGGGGCGGAGCTACACGAGAGCAGTCTCAGCGGCATTTTGGCGCCTTCCTCTCTGTAGCAGCATCAGCCTCACAGCTCCTCCATATCAGTACCTGGATCGCTGGTACCGGGTGTAGAAGGGGAGAGCCCCTATGGGGTATATTCAATAAGAGTCGGATCCATTCCGACATGCAGTTGTCGGAATGGATCTGACAACCCCTATTCAATGCACGGCCAAGTCCGACTGTCGGATTTGGCCATACACAAGGACCCGTCCTGCCGCTGCTGTCAGCGGCTGCAGATGCGCTGACAGCAGCGGCCAGGTGCACAGATGGTGGCGGACGAGAGCAGGACGGCGGCGAGGGTAAGCTGGGTGACGGAGGGGGGCAGACATCGGTGGTGGCAGGAGGTGCTGACAGCAGGGACAGAGGTGCCTGCGGGCGGCGGAGAGAGCACAGACCGGCAGCTGGTGGGAGGAGCTGGCTGCGGGGGGACATGTCTGCGGAGGGGGGGGAGGCACTGCAGAGAGAGAGGTGCCTGGCCAGGCACCTCTCTCCTTGCAGCGACTCCCCCCACCCCCCCCCCCACCGCCGCAGACATGTCCCCTCGCAGCCAGCTCCTCCCGCCGGCTGCCGATCTGTGCTCTCCCCGCTGCCGGCAGCACCCACTTGTGGATCTGTGCTCTCCCCGCTGCCCACAGCACCCACTTGTCGATCTGTGCTCTCCCTGCTGCCCGCAGCACCCACTTGGCTTCTCACCTCAGCCCCTATTGAATAGGACCTATTTCTGTCGGAAGCTGCCGTCTTTCCAACAAGACGGCAGCTTCCGACAGTTATTGAATACAGCCCTATATCTGTGCACAAGTAACATCCCTCTGAGGGATTTCTCATATTACAGTCTCATTGTTGTTTACACAAAAAACGCTGACAGCCTCACTGGTGCTATGCAGCGCTGGGCAGGGCCGTCTTAACAGCAGTGTAGGCCCCTGGGCACAGCAATGCACTGGGCCCCCTACCCATCCTCCGGCGGTAGGGGTGGGGGGTGCTCTCAGTGGCAGCTTTGATGTCCTGCGGGTGGTAGAGGGTGTTTTATCTTCCGCTCAGCATGTAGGACCTGGAGCAGTAATTTCTTACAATTACTCCTTTACTGCACAGATGGGGCTAAACTGTGGAGGGGGCATTAGGCTGAATGAAGAAGTCCTGGTACATGACGTCCAGGGTGGTAGGGGGTGTTTAATACGTAAAGGAGGGGTGGATAGTGGAGTGGGCTTAATATTTATCATTTTACGGTGGGAGGGCAGTTAGCTTGACTGCAGATATCTCAAGTTCCTGAAAATATATTTCTTAGCTTTGAATGGGATAAAAAAAACTAGAGTCCCACCTTGCAGGAGGTGTTGGGGATTTGGGTATCTGTGGTTCTGGGCATAGTAGAGACAAGCTGCCAGTGTCCACTGAAAGGGGAGTGTCCCAGCTTTAGGATTATACCTGCAGAAAAACTCTATGTCAGACAGAACCTGAGATATCTGGCTGGGAAGAGCAATTAACAGGCTTGGATGGGGACCACTGCTTTCAAGTCAGATATCTCCGGTTCCCCTGGGCCGATTTTCAAAAATCTGGTACCCCTGGAAAGAGGGGACCCTCAGCTAGCAACCTAGGGCCCTTATACTCATGGGGCCTTGGGTAAGAGCCCATTGAGCCCATACGAAAAGACGGCCCTGGCGCTGGGTGCGTCCAGGAACACATTTTCGGGTGTGACCCGGCTCTGTCAGTCTGAAAGGGGTATTACAGTACCTAGAAAATCACATGAGTTTTTGCATGCAGCAGATCTGCAAAAATATGCTAATGTAACCCTCCCTTAACTCTAATAAGGTTACCAATTAAGTAGTGTGCCTCCACCCAAGCTATTACTCTAATAACGGGCAGCCTGGGTTACCCGCATCTCTATATGTATTCTGGAGGTGGGTTTTGTGTTATGTAACAATTTATATACCAATGCTATATTATTTATATACCTGCTCTTCTCTTCCAGCTTTTCCAATCAGTCTCTGTCAACCAGCACTCTGTAAGTATTAACTTTTAATATTTAAGTACACATATATTGCTTTACTTCCAATATATATTTTTTAGGCATATAGAATACATTCAATTTTCTAGCTACCCCACTTTCCTATACATATCATATGCATGCAATACACAAAAATATATAATTGCACTTAACCTTGTTCAATGAGTGACCCGGGTACTCTGTAAAATATGGATTGCGCAAGTTAGGGCCCATAAGTTATAGTTATAAGCAAGAAAATATTAGTACTCTGTCAGTCTTTAAATTTAGCTAATAACCAGCTTTCATCCCTGTAATGTTGAACTCCTGTTTCCTGGGTAGCCTCAGTGTCTTTAAAGAGTTACAGTTTATACTTTGGAATTTACTTTGTATCCAGTAAGCTGCAGGTGGCTAACTTAACAGTGCATAGCATAAAGATACAATACTTCTCCTCTGTATTCCTGGAAATCACTGTGCTGACTTTAGATAAAATGACTCTGGATCTTTTATTTCCAAATAGTTCAGTTTAACAGCCGACAGTCTCAATTAATAGTGGCTTATTGCAGGTCTGGAATATCCTCTAGAATAATTATATATTTAATATCACTTTCTCTCTCTGTATATCTATATTTATAGTATCTGGTGACTAGGGATTATTTTATAATATTATCAGTCTTGTTCCTTTGCATAAGCTAGTTCATCTCCCTTATGTATGTATATGTACACAATTATAATTTCCATCTCTGTGATAGCTATTAATCAGATATTATACAAGTCTTCCCTGGCTTTCTTATCTGGTGCTTAAACAAAGGACAGTTATTAGCTTTATGGGATCTTTATGCTGCTGCTGAGTAATAGAACACATTCACTTATTATATAAATATCTTCCGTTGCTGGTTAAACCCCCACTGTTCTGTTTGACTCATTAGGGGCTTTTAAAGGGTTTTTTTTTTACATAGGATTAAGTACAGGGTGACCAGAGTCACTTTCTTGCCCCTTTGTATGATCTATTTTCACTTTGTCCCCAGTTATCTGAAGGAAGGAAAAAAAGGTAACTGTATCCTATAGTGTATAGTGCAGTATATAAATGGTGCACATCACTTACTCCTCCCGGCGATGCTGCTGTTAATGTGGCACTCCCCCGACTCTTGCCTTGACTTTCTGACAGGCTTCTCTGACTGCTCTGTCCCTGCTGCAAGCGGTACTTCTAATTGCAACGGCCTGCCTCAGTGTGAGTGTAGACTGCTTGCCTCACTTTCTGATGCAGCTTCTGGCTTCCTTCTGTGACTGGCTCCCTTCTGATACTATGGGACCGTCCTCTCTATCTCTGGCCGCTGATTCTGCTCTTCGGCTCACAACAGCGCTGCTCACTGAAACCTATCTGCTGGCCTTACACCGCCGCTCTCACTCGATTGGCTCATACCAGCACTGTACCTCAAAACATAGCTGGCTATATGCTCCTGAGGCGCACATTAGCGCTAAACTCTGGAGCCCCTCTGGCCGCCTTATGACCCAAGGTAATGCCCAGTGCGGGTAAAGCCACTCGGCTCTCAGCAGCGCCGCTGTATGTCTACAGCGTAAAGCTCTTTGAAGCGGCGTGCTGAAAAGCCAAGTGCTCACTCAGACCGGGGGAACAGGAGACTGGCGTTCGCTAGCGGGAGCGCCTTTTTATCTCCCTTGAACTACCCGCTCGTGGACTCCCTCTCTGCACCCGGCACTCATTTACCGGCTCGCGGATCCTCTCTATTCTATACCCTCCTATACTACCGGCACGCGCGGGTCCCTTTCCTCTGCACACGGCCTCCTCCTTCTGCACACGGTTCCCTCCTTCTGCACACAGCTCTATTTACCGGCGCGGGGACCTCTGCAGCAGCGTTTTAGCTTTAAGTGCCCTCCCTCTCTATTTTTCAATGTACACAAAAATACATATCCCTTCCTTCTGAACCAACACAACCCCCCCTTTTTAATACATCCATAAATAAATATATTCATATATATTATTTCATATACTTTGACAGGTGTAGAATTATATATATATATATATATATATATATACATCTTTATACATTTATTATATTAATAAATAATTCCATATTTATATTTACACATATTAACTAAACCTAATATTAGGCTACATACTCTCCCCCTGGTGATCCAGCATAAGTTATTAACTGGGTCACCATCTTAATATATGCTCACACTTTGAAATTGCCTTTTCTCAGATTTTCTGAGATAATCATTAAAAATATGGCCACATTGATACTGTACTAACATGAGTTGCCCTAGGTATGGTACACGGTATTCCCAATTGATCATACGTTAGTATAGTAGGGGGGCGACACACCCTTTTTGGCCTCCCCACACCTGTTCCTCCTCTATCTCATCATAAGGATGCAAAGACCTATCAGAGTTTTCAGATACTCTCTGATTTTCAACATTACAATATTCCAGATTTTCTTCCCAGGGGTTATTATCATTAAGTTCTTGGATTTTACCTTCCACATGTTCTAGGGGACCCTCAGTAACATGTTCATCAGTAAGTTTGTCTAAACCTAAAGACTCATCTTTATAATAATACCCTTGTATCTCTGGCTCATCATCTAGCTCATCCACAATACTCAATTCATTAGGTATTACATTTCTACCTTTCCTTCTCTCCATAGTTGTACTGGTAGTGTTTTTTAATTCAAGCCCTTCTAACCGAACTTCTTTCCCTATAGGTAATAGATGCTGTCTATGATATGTCAGTATCCTTTCTTCTCCTGCCTCAGGCTTGATCTTATATACAGGTAAATTTGAAAGTTTTTCAACAACCACAAACGGATCTTCTCTCCACCTATTTGAAATTTTAAACTTTCTTGGTGTTCCTAAATGTCTCAGTAGAACTCGATCCCCTGGAACTAACTCATGTTCACGTATTCTCCTGTCATATCTAGTTTTATTTTTTAATCCCAATTTTCTGGCTGCACTTTCAGCAATCTCATAAGCCTCCTGTAATTCTTCCCGCAACTTCTTTATGTATTTTATGTGAGAAATGGATGGTTTGTCACTATTGGATATCCCCATACATACATCTATAGGAAGCCTGGCTTCACGACCAAACATTAAGTAATAGGGGGAATACCCTGTGGCTTCATTTTGTGTACAGTTATATGCATGTACTAAACGGTCAGTATGCCTTTTCCAGAACCTTTTATCAAAAGGATTTAACGTTCCCAACATATCCAACAAGGTTCTGTTGAACCTTTCAGGTTGGGGGTCGCCTTGTGGATGATATGGGGTTGTCCTTGATTTAGTTATTCCACAGATTTCACAAAGCTCCTTTATCAGTTTACTTTCAAATTCTCTACCTTGGTCAGAGTGAAGTCTGTTTGGAAACCCATAGTGGACAAAAAATTTGGTCCATAATGTGTTTGCCACCGTCGATGCCTTTTGATTTGGTGTTACATATGCCTGGGCATATCTGGTAAAATGATCAGTTATCACTAATATGTGGCATTTCTTTCCTGGTTCTACTTCTAATGTCAAAAAATCCATGCATACTAAATCCATAGGCCCACTACTTTTAAAATTCACTAAAGGGGCAATTTGCTTAACTACAGTTTTCCGAACTATACAATTCCCACAGTTTCTACAGTAGCTTTCTACTTCCTCCCTCATTCCTGGCCAATAAAATCTATCAGATATTAACTTAAGGGTTTTATCATACCCTAAATGGCGGTGGTCATTGTGCAAAGCTTTCATCACTGTATTTCTGTGCTTTTTAGGCAGTACTAACTGTTGCCTTTCACCTCCTTCATGTTTTTTAGATACACGATATAATAGCCCATTTGTTAGGAATAACTTGTTCCTCTGTCGTTCCAATAACTTAGCTTCCTTGGTAACTAGTGGGGGCTTAGGATTCCAACTCTGTTTCATTTTTTTTATTACATCTCTTATGTCTGGATCTTGATTTTGATCAATCTGTATCTGACCTCTCCGAAGTCTTGGCAACCCTTCTAGCTCTAAATTACTCAGCCAACAATATGATAATGGGAGAGCTTTAGAAGTGGCTCCTAAAGGACTCAACATTTCCCCTGGCATCATTTCTCCAATTTGTATTTGATGACATATCCCTTTCACATCTCCCATAGGCACTTCAATCCATTCTTCTTCAGCGTCACTATTGCCTTGGTTGGGGATCCTAGAAAGCGAGTCAGCATCAATGTTATTAACTCCAGGTCTATATTTTAGAGAAAAATTATACAAGGCCAATGCTGCAAGCCATCTGTGTCCGGTAGCATCGAGTTTTGCTGTTGTTTGTATATAAATTAAGGGATTATTGTCGGTGTGCACCTCAAAGGGTACACCATACAAATAGTCATGGAATTTTTGCTACCACACACCACTTTAAAGCCAAAAATTCCAACTTATGGGTAGGATAGTTCATTTCACTAATAGATAGGCCCCGGCTAGTAAAAGACACAGGTTTCAGTTCACCTTGGTACTTCTGATATAATACCCCTCCTATTCCTTCTTGTGAAGCATCTGTGTGAAGTACATATGGAAGGGTTGGATCAGCATATGCCAAGACTGGAGCACCGGTCAGTTTTTCTTTTAAAGCTTGAAAAGCCATTTCACATTTATGATCCCATCTGTTTCCAAATGGTTCACTTGGCTTGAACCAATGGTTGGATATTGTTTTAGTGGTTTTCTTTTTATTATTTGGGGGATACCCTTTAGTCAAGTCAGTAAGAGGCTTTGAAATTTTAGAATAGTTCGGGACAAAACGGCGGTAATAACCACAGAACCCTAAAAAAGATCTAAGTTCTTTCAATTTAGTTGGACGGGGCCAATTCCTCACTGCATCAACTTTGGCAGGGTCAGTTGACACCCCTTCCCTGCCTACTATGTGTCCCAAGTATTTCACAGAGGACCTACATAATTGGCACTTATCAATGGATAACTTCAATCCTCCCTCCATTAATCTATCCAACACTTTTAATAGACGGGAGTTATGTTCAGCAAGGGAATTTCCAAAAACAATAATATCATCTAGATAGACAATAACTTTTCTGTAATTCATGTCTCCTATAACTTTTTCCATAGTCCTTTGAAAAGTAGCAGGGGCTCCCTTTATACCTTGTGGCATCTTCAAGAATTCAAAGAATCCCAATGGGCAGATAAATGCTGTTTTTTCTCTGTCTTCTGGGCACATAGGGATCTGATAAAATCCATTTCTTAGGTCGAGTACAGAAAACCACCTGCTCCCTTGTAAGCAATCCAATGCCTCATCAACCCTAGGAACAGTATACTGATCTGGTACTGTTCGAGAATTCAGTGTCCTGTAATCTACACACATACGGATTTTTCCATTTTTTTTTCTTGCTATCACAATTGGAGAGGCATATGGGCTACGGGACTCAAAAATTATTTGGTTCTCAAGTAATCCCTTCAGATGTATCCAAACGTCCTCAAAATCCGCAGGTGCTATCCTACGGGAACGCTCCCTAAAAGGACTTGTATCATTTAACTTTATGCCGTGTTCCACTCCTTTTGCTTCTCCTAAGTCCCATTCTCCTGTTGAGAACGCTTGTTTCCTGTATTCTAATTCCTTAATTAAAGAAACCTTGTCTTCTTTTAACATGTCACTTTCCTGAAAACAAACATCAAATTCATTCCCCCTTTCACTGAGATTGGTTCCTGGTTGTACCAGCAAGGTATGTCCTACATCCATAACTCGTCCATCTTCATCCTGGCACCAATTTGATAGTACATGGTATAACTGAGTGTTAGTCCCCACAATCACAGGGGGTCCATTTCTTTCTCCCAGAATTTCAGGACATATGAGAGCAATAAAGGGTACTTCTAAAGGCCCTTCAGGTGTTTTCCTTTCAAATTTAAGGGTTACTTGTACATAACCCAAATAGGGATACTTTTCGACACTTAATCCCCAGATGACTAGCCCACTAAGTGGTTGTATGGGTACATGCGATATATGATCATCATACCATGTTTCAAAAATTATAGACACTTGGGATCCACTGTCTAAAAGTACTTTACAGTTAATTCCATTAATAGATGCAGGAACTATGGGGGTAGGCCCCAATAGACCCTCTGGCACTGTCCCGTTCCACCAGGAATTCCCCATTGCACAGTAGCTGACTTCTAGGGGGACTGTGAGGGGTTCACAGTCCTCCCTTGTTCGTTTCCCTGCCCCATAGAATTTCCTCTATGTGCGTTATAATTTGTTACAGGAGTTCTTGAAGATGATCCATCAGTATTAGCATTACATTCAAAAGCTCTGTGTCCCATTCTACCACATCTAAAACATCCTCTTCCCCTATTATTGTAAGAGTTTCCTCTTCCCATGCCTCGATCAGATGCATTGTTATTACTCCTCTGAGAAGAGTTTCCTGAGTTTCTGCTACTTTGAGAGGCTATAAATTGCTCTATTTTCTTATTTTGCTCCTCTATCATTTTAACTACCTTATCTTCAAAAGGATTTACTTCTACAGAGGGTTGAACGACTTTAACCTTTTTTATTGTTTTTTCTCTCATTTCGATTAATACTTCTTCCTGCTTTATTTCTTTTAACAATTCATTAAAAGTAGGAGTAGGTTCCCTTGTTCAAGAGCATCTAATTTTCTGGGCCACAGAATCAGTTGTCAGTGCTCCCCTCAGTAACTGTTTCATTCTGCTTCTGTCTACTTCATGCCGTGTAATTCCACCCTTTTCTACTATCTTGTATAAAAGTTTGTCCAATCTTATTAAGTATGCACTTAACCTTTCTACAGGTTCCTGGAACGTGTGATGCAACCTAGATGTTAAATCCCCTACATCTTCTAATGTACCATAGGCATAATCTAGAGCCTCAAAATATGTCTCAAGAGTAGCTTGTGGGTTACTTCGTCTAGCTGCCTGTATTATTCCCATGGCAGGCCCCCTTAGGCTTTCAACCACTCTCTGCCTTTTTATTTGATCAGGGCATTGCCATTCCTCAGCTTGCTGAACAGCAGCTTCCTTCCAGGACTCGTACGTTTCTTCACCTAGAGGTACAGGCACTATCCCCGAAAATATTCGTAATCTCCTATAGCTCCCTTCATAGTGCCAGCATTCTAACTGGGTAACCACTCTATTTACCATTGTCTCAAACTGTGACCCATCTACATTTTCACCATTTCCTTGTGTATTACTATGTGCATTTTCCCTTTCAGGGGTATCCCTAGAAGTGGATATGTGTGTATTACTAGCTTCTTCATCTTTTCCCTTAGGCCAGATAATATACCACCGCCTCCCAATGTCCTCATTTGCCATTATCATCATTGGTATCATACATGGATCTAACTCCCTTTCAGCTTCTATTAATATGGCTATTTCCCCTCTCCATTTATCCACAATCTTAGGTCTTTTAACCCCATATAATTTGTCTATAATTGTTCTAATGACTTCTTCATCTGAAAATTCAGAGAAATTTCCTCCTATTGCTATACACTTTTTAGGATTTTTCTCTTTTTGCATACACCAAGTGTATATATCCTCTCCTGTTAAATTCTCCATTCTTACTAAACTCGTATCTCAGCAGACTTGCCTCCAATATGTAACCCTCCCTTAACTCTGATGAGGTTACCAATTAAGTAGTGTGCCTCCACCCAAGCTATTACTCTAATAACGGGCAGCCTGGGTTACCCGCATCTCTATATGTATTCTGGAGGTGGGTTTTGTGTTATGTAACAATTTATATACCAATGCTATATTATTTATATACCTGCTCTTCTCTTCCAGCTTTTCCAATCAGTCTCTGTCAACCAGCACTCGGTAAGTATTAACTTTTAATATTTAAGTACACATATATTTCTTTACTGCCAATATATATTTTTTAGGCATATAGAATATATACAATTTTCTAGCTACCCCACTTTCCTATACATATCATATGCACGCAATACACAAAAAAATATAATTGCACTTAACCTTGTTCAATGAGTGACCCGGGTACTCTGTAAAATATGGATTGCGCAAGTTAGGGCCCATAAGTTATAGTTATAAGCAAGAAAATATTAGTACTCTGTCAGTCTTTAAATTTAGCTAATAACCAGCTTTCATCCCTGTAATGTTGAACTCCTGTTTCCTGGGTAGCCTCAGTGTCTTTAAAGAGTTACAGTTTATACTTTGGAATTTACTTTGTATCCAGTAAGCTGCAGGTGGCTAACTTAACAGTGCATAGCATAAAGATACAATACTTCTCCTCTGTATTCCTGGAAATCACTGTGCTGACTTTAGATAAAATGACTCTGGATCTTTTATTTCCAACTAGTTCAGTTTAACAGCCGACAGTCTCAATTAATAGTGGCTTATTGCAGGTCTGGAATATCCTCTAGAATAATTATATATTTAATATCACTTTCTCTCTCTGTATATCTATATGTATAGAACAGGAGACTGGCGTTCGCTAGCGGGAGCGCCTTTTTATCTCCCTTGAACTACCCGCTCGCGGACTCCCTCTCTGCACCCGGCACTCATTTACCGGCTCGCGGATCCTCTCTATTCTATACCCTCCTATACTACCGGCACGCGCGGGTCCCTTTCCTCTGCACACGGCCCCCTCCTTCTGCACACGGTTCCCTCCTTCTGCACACAGCTCTATTTACCGGCGCGGGGACCTCTGCAGCAGCGTTTTAGCTTTAAGTGCCCTCCCTCTCTATTTTTCAATGTACACAAAAATACATATCCCCTCCTTCTGAACCAACACAACCCCCCCTTTTTAATACATCCATAAATAAATATATTCATATATATTATTTCATATACTTTGACAGGTGTAGAATTATATATATATATATATATATATATATATAATCAGGAATCACGGCGGCACTCAGGAGACTGTTATACTTGCAGTAATATTTATTGCCAAGTGTGCATCCAACACATGTTTCGGGCCTCAGCCCATCGTCAGGGATGAAAGTGCAATAGTGCAAATGTGATTTAAATACATGCAGAGACATACACCCAATCAACATAATAATGAATAAACCAAGCTCACCTGTGTGCCCGCCGTTGAAGACAAACTTCCTTGCTCCTTACCGTGCACATGTTCCGGCGGATGACGTCATCAGCCGCCGCCCGTTCGTGACCTATCCTGTCACATCCAAAAGACGCATACAGAGGGTCATAATCATCAGACGGCCGCCGACGCGCTCCCTTGCCACTAACATTAGCCATGTGGACCAGGTGATGTCATCAACAGCGGCCCACATCAGAGCAGCATACCCGTCACCATAGTAACTGTTAACAACAAATGTGACCTGTTAAAAAACCTGTAAATTGTGCTCAATCAAAATATGAAAACATTAAAAAATCGATTAAAAACAGCAGCACAAAGACCTGGACCAAAAACATCTCCCTAAACATATTCCATTAGTCACGTTTACATCTAATTATCACATTGCACATCATTAAATAATCACAGCATGTTATATGATAACGTAATGATATATTTACAAACCAGAATATGCTTAAAAAACCTGAGTAAACCCAAATGATAGAGCATTCAAAAAACATTACAGAAAGCAATGCAACCCCAGAACCTCATTCAACCCCTTGGGTGCCAAGGTATCCAACCTATAGATCCATCTACTCTCCAGCTGGAGGAGTTTTTTACCCCTATTGCCCCCCCCTGTTGGAAGCAGGCACCTGATCAATTATTTTGCAGCGAATACTAGCTATACTATGTGACGCTTGAATGCAATGACGGGCTACAGGTTGTTCACTTCTACCAGTTTCTAATGCTGCATGTATAGCTGATCTATGATTAGCCATTCTCTCCCTAAACTGACATTCTGTCTTGCCCACGTAGTATAACCCACATGGGCAAGACAGAACGTAAATAACGAACCTAGATGTGCACGTGAGAGGAAAGTTAATGGTGAACTTCTTTCCTGATCTAGGGTGGCTAATAGTGTTGCCCACTAGAAGAGATCTACATGTTACACACCCTACACACCGATAACAGCCCGCCTTTCTGGTCATAAAGTGGGGCGTTGGTTTTGTTTTCATCATCTCAGTGACATCCAATTTAACCAACCGATCTTTTAAATTCTTGCCCCGAGTGTAAGCAGGCATCAACCGTGTGTTGTAAAGGGAGGGAAGATCTTTATCAGAACTAATAATAGGCCACAATTTCTTGACCTCTTTCTTAGTTGTGTCACTGGAATCAGTAAACCTATTAACCCATGGTATTTTCTTAGGTCGCACTGCAGTCAGATCTTTAGGCTTAAGCAAGTTCTCTCTAGGAATCACATTCACCTTTTGTTTGATGTTACTCAACATGCGTCTGTCATAACCTCTATCCACAAATTTCATAACCATGCTATCAAGAGCTTGATCAACCACAACAGGATCACTTGTAATGCGCTTAGCTCTAAGCATCTGTGAATATGGTAGACCATGACGTAATGGGAGCGGATGGAAGCTATCATTTCTAAGAAGCGTATTTCTATCCGTGGATTTACAATAGAGTGATGTAACCAATTCATTGTTCCTCAGTTCTATATTCACATCAAGGAACTGTATACAGGAGGGGCTGATCTTATATGTGAGTTTTACCACACTGTCAGATGCATTATGGTTATCCAACAGGGTAGCCAAAGATGTCTGTTCGCCCCTCCATAAAATTAGTAAATCATCTATGTATCTGAGATACAAGATGATAAATTCACTCTGTGGTTGTTGTAACAGCAGTGGTTTCTCAATCCAACACATAAACGCATTGGCGTACGATGGGGCCACATTGGACCCCATCGCACACCCCTGCTTCTGCAAATAGAACCTCCCATTAAAGAAAAAGTAATTCCTAGTGAGAACCAGCGTCAGTAAATCAATAAAAAACTCTATGGGTGGACCCTGATAGACCGGATTTTCACTCAACAAATTTCTTACAGCCTGAATGCCCAGATGGTGGGGAATACATGTATATAGACTAGTTACGTCTGCACTGCAGAGGGATACATCATCAGGGAGAGGACCCAACTGTTTTAAACGTTGTAATAATGTGGTCGTGTCTTTTAAATAAGTGGGGGTATCCTGTATGCAAGGGTTTAACAGCGCATCTAGATAGGTTGAAACCGGTTGATAAAGAGACCCCCTTGCTGAAATGATTGGTCTCCCCGGAGGGTGTGACGCATTTTTGTGCAATTTAGGAATGGTGTAAAAAATTGGTGTAACAGGATAATCAGTGCTTAATGCTTTTCTCAAATCATGGGAAATCCACAGATTGGTCTCAGCCTGAGTCAGCAAGCGATCTAACTCACCCTTAAATCCTATAGTAGGATCAGACAGTAATTTTTCATAAACAGTCAGATCATTTAACTGATTATTACACTCCTGGACATAGTCAACAACATCCTGCACAACAATCGCCCCACCCTTATCCGCTTTTCTGATAATAATATCAGTACGTTTCTGTAACATATCTAAAGCATGTAATTCATCAGCAGATAAATTATGATGTACACTGCCCTTAGATGCACAGTCCTCACCCACTTGTTCCATTAACCTGGAAAATGTCTTAACGGAAGGACTCACTGAAACTGGGTCAAAACCTGATTTAGGTTGAAGTTTTCTTAGCTGTATGGGAACATCACTTACACGTTTAGTCACTGGTGTGCCATGATCACCTCCAAAATGTTCCTGTAATCGTAGAGAGCGATTAAATTTAAAGGTGTCCACCTTCCACTGAAATGCATCATGCCTCACCGTCGGAATAAAAGATAGTCCCTTTGATAAGATAGAATATTCCATATCTGTGAGGGGTTTGCAAGATAAATTAAAGACCAATTCCTTCATTTGCGTGTTGTTCTCCTGGGTCTCTCTCTCATGTTGCCTCCCTCTCCGCGTCCTCCTACTGGTGGCTTTTTGGCGGTCTTTACCCCTAAAGGGTGTCCACTTAGGGGTGAGTCACAGGTAGTGGGTTCTGTTTCACTGTGAGATGTACTAGAACCTTCATAATCTGTAAATCTTGCTCTTGGTTTCCGATTTCTATTAAACTGGCTGTTAGGGCAACGGGGAGCAGGAGCGCTCAACCACAGATACACTCTATTTAACTCATAATCTTGCTGAACAGTGCGTTTTTTCTCTCTCTTAAAGTGCAATAATTCTTTCTTGTACTGTTCAACCTGTTTATTGAGTTTATCACTCCAATTGGTCTGGCTATCTTGAATTAATGTGGGCTTATTAGCCATTTCAAATTCAGCCAATTTAGATCTTACTTGGACTAATTCTCTAGATGATTCCTCAATCACTAAGAGTAAGAGGTCCATGGAACATTTGTTTAGTATGCCCACCCATTTTTTACAAAATGGAACACTATGCCGACCAATAGTAGGCGTATTGCTCACCCTAAAGCCTCTGGGTAATTGCTTGTCCTTATAATACTCAGAAAGAGTAGCAGCATGATAGAAATAGTCCAACTCACGTTTTTTTAAATAATACCAATCTTTAAATAAATCCGCATTTTCTGGTCTATCCAATACATCCTGAACTTTACAGGCCTTTAATATGTGTTCAGCCTCCACATCCGAAAAGCTGAAACATTCGCTTGTATGAAGCTGTGCAAAAGCAAAACCAGTATCCTGATCCTCTGTCATAATGAACAGACAGTTTTTAATCGATTTTTTAATGTTTTCATATTTTGATTGAGCACAATTTACAGGTTTTTTAACAGGTCACATTTGTTGTTAACAGTTACTATGGTGACGGGTATGCTGCTCTGATGTGGGCCGCTGTTGATGACATCACCTGGTCCACATGGCTAATGTTAGTGGCAAGGGAGCGCGTCGGCGGCCGTCTGATGATTATGACCCTCTGTATGCGTCTTTTGGATGTGACAGGATAGGTCACGAACGGGCGGCGGCTGATGACGTCATCCGCCGGAACATGTGCACGGTAAGGAGCAAGGAAGTTTGTCTTCAACGGCGGGCACACAGGTGAGCTTGGTTTCTTCATTATTATGTTGATTGGGTGTATGTCTCTGCATGTATTTAAATCACATTTGCACTATTGCACTTTCATCCCTGACGACGGGCTGAGGCCCGAAACATGTGTTGGATGCACACTTGGCAATAAATATTACTGCAAGTATAACAGTCTCCTGAGTGCCGCCGTGATTCCTGATTATTTGCAGTCTTGCTGACTGAGGGAGGGCACCGGAGCAGGTAATGGATTGATTCCTTGGAGTGCCGGCTGTAACTGTTTGCTATATATATATATATATATATACATACATACATCTTTATACATTTATTATATTAATAAATAATTCCATATTTATATTTACACATATTAACTAAACCTAATATTAGGCTACACTAATGACCCTGTTGTGAGTATTTATATAGAGACTCCCACTGACAGTGTACAAAGATACACCATCAGTTGCACATTGGTCGCACCATTGATCTTCTGAGCAAGCTTTTGGTTGCTCAGGTTGTCCATTGTAAGCAAGCTACTGGAGCCTATACAACTGCGAATCCACAGTTGCAGGCTCAGACACACAACTGACAACATGCCTGCATCTTTAATACCACCACCCCCAATAACATCCCACAAATGGTCACTACCTGTCACTCACTTTGCACCTTTCATCAGTGGCGTAAGTTCGTCACAGTTGCCCGGAGGCAAGTTCACACCAGTCCCCCCCCCCCCTTATATTTAGATAAATGTATGTATGTATATATGTGTGCATATATGTGTGTGTGTGTGTGTGTGTGTGTGTGTGTGTGTGTGTGTGTGTGTGTGTGTGTGTGTGTGTTGTACTGAATTTTTTTTTATATACTGTGTATATACATTTCATTGTCTTTTATTTTAAATCACACATTTCTTAGCAGTCATACCAAGGATTAGAACCCACTGACAGCAGACACTTTACTGATGGAGCTATTTGCTCCAGTACAGGAAGCATGAGAAATGTAACTATATGAAGTTATGTGTAATTGTCAGAGAAGTAACTTCATATAGTGAAAAGATAGCGGCAGCCATCAATTAACTTACTTCAATGGTGTCATAGAATGGGGGGGAGAAGAGCCCCCCTTCAGAGCAGGAGCCCGGCGGCAGATGACTCCGTTGCCTCCCAGAGTTCTGCTTCTGCCTTTCATTGCTAATCAATCTCCGCAAGTGCTCAGCTCAGTTCAAAAAAGATTGCTCAACTGCGCTATTATTGGCACTGGTCTCTCTTATGCAGTCTCTGCCTGCTTTGCTTGTAACATCTGTGATGAATAAAGGTCCACTCTCTCTGACTCCCCCTGTGGGCTTCAACTCAGAACATGTCTGGTCTACAGTAAGAGTATGTGGACACTGGTGACACTATTTTGCTTTCCTCACAATTAACACTTGCACAATTTAACACTGGGACACAGTTTCCCTACCAGTTTGATGGACCAATATATGAAAGGTGCAAAGCTAAATTCTTCTAACAGAATTGACTATTAGGCACATAGCTTCACTTGGAAGGCAGAAAGACATGTTTTAGCACAGCTCTGCATGCAATACTGCAAGGATAGACTGACCAATCTATGAATATACTTATTTTACCATAGACATAACTTACTGTAATAGCAACAGCAGCACAAATGGGGAACGACAAGAACAATGAAAATGAATAGGATTTGGAGGTAATTCTCTAAGATATCTGTGCATACTGTACACCCAGAATACAAACTTCACTGCTGCCACAACGGTTTGCAGTACTGGAAATGGATCCACAAACTCTCATAACAAAAGAAACACTAACCTACAGTACATGAGGAGAATACTAACCAAATCCTAAACTACATTCAAATTATTTTTACCAAGATCTTTTTTTACTGGAGCAAAGAATACTAGAAATGGTCAGAAAAGAATTTGCTGCCTACTGATATAATACATGATTTCTCCAGATTAGCCATCGTGGAATTGTACAGTACAGCATCTCAGCATCAATGATCTCAGTTTCACCTCAGAATCCAAATGTTCCATATAGAGGTTCCTTATTGGTGTTTTCCCATTCATATGCAGGTAACCTCAGAAATTGTAAAGCATAACAGAATATGCTGGGCTATATAAGAAACTGTTAATAAAATAAATAAATAATAAATAAAAAACTGGGATAGTGCACTAACTGTATTTACCAAAAGATTAAAAATATACATTATTGGACTGATTCAGAGATGGACGCAGCCCTTCTCCTTGTGGCCGCATTCTGAAAGGAAGCGGCAGCCTTTTGGGAGGGCGGCGACGCAGCATTTTGCGGGAATGTCAGGAGCGTTTTCAGGATGGCTGCATGACATCACACTTAGCCACTCTAATAAAAAAAAAATGGCAGCGCACCATCTGACAGTGCAGCCAGGCTGCGCTGCCAGGTGTCAACCTGTATTCGATATGTCCACAATTACTTTGATCTGTGTCCATCTACTCTCATGCTGGGGGCCGCCCAGCACAAGGAGAGGATGCACAAACCCATCACTGAGACTCGATCCGCTTTGTACCCGTGCGACGCGCCTGCACATTGCGGTGCATACGCATGCACAGTTCGGACCTGATCGCAGGCTGTGAGAAAATGCACAGCAGCGATCAGGTCTGAATTACCCCCTAAATTCATTATTCACAGTAAAAATACTGCCTAAAATAGCAGCTTCGTTAGGAACTTTAACACTTCACTGGTGTATGACACATATAAATAAATGTCACATGACTGACAAGACTAAGGAATCTATTTACTAAGCCTTGGATGGAGGTAAAGTGGACTGAGATAAAGTGCCAGCCAATCAGCTCCTAACTGTCATTATTCAAACCCAAGAATGTAGAGAATATACTGGCGCCGGCTGTCTTTCCAACAATAGACAATACAACAGCATCAATAAAATAAATACATGAATTTAATACATATACAATAAAAAAATAAAAATAAAATATAATGATAAATGGATATAAATAAAAAATGTTATAAGCTGGAGGATTTACTCAAAGCCGAGTCTAGAAACTGGCTAGACAGTATTAACCTCCAGCAATATCTTGACAAAAAAATTATCCCTATGCGCTTACGTATATTTAAACTTTCAAATTTTCAAGATGACAAAGAATATCAGAAGGAATGGGATCAATTATTGGACAATTGTTCTTTCTTATTGATAGGACTAATCATCAGATACAGAACAAATAAAGTACAATCTACAGAAAAAGAAATAGAAGATATTAAGAAAACAATTAATAGATCTGGTAAAGATGAGAGATTGATAGAAAAAAATAGGATTTTAATACCTACCGGTAAATCCTTTTCTCTTAGTCCGTAGAGGATGCTGGGGACTCCAAAAGGACCATGGGGTATAGACGGGATCCGCAGGAGACATGGGCACACTATAAGACTTTGAATGGGTGTGAACTGGCTCCTCCCTCTATGCTCCTCCTCCAGACTCCAGTTAGAGAACTGTGCCCAGGGAGACGGACATTTCGAGGAAAGAATTTATTGTTTAAACACGGTGAGTGTCATACCAGCTCACACCTCGAACATGCCGCAGAACGTGGCATTCAATAGAACACCAGCCAACGGCATGAAAAATATACAGCAATATGCTGACCGAAAATGTAACACAACCTGTGTGTAAACACTACCAATAATAGCATACCGCATGCCATGGCATGAATAACGTCAGCAACAGACTTGACTGAAAAGAAACACCACATGAGTGTAACCACAACCAATATCTGCAGATACAGTACGCACTGGGATGGGCGCCCAGCATCCTCTACGGACTAAGAAAAAAGGATTTACCGGTAGGTATTAAAATCCTATTTTCTCATACGTCCTAGAGGATGCTGGGGACTCCAAAAGGACCATGGGGTTTATACCAAAGCTCCAGACCGGGCGGGAGAGTGCGGACGACTCTGCAGCACTGATTGAGCAAACCTGAGGTCCCCATCAGCCAGGGTATCAAACCTGTAGAACTTAGCAAAAGTGTTTGAACCCAACCAAGTAGCTGCTCGGCAAAGTTAAACCGCATCCGCCCAAGAAGAGCCCACCTTCCTGGTAGAATGGGCCTTCACCGACTTCGGTAACGGCAATCCAGCCGTAGAATGAGCATGCCGAATCGTATCACAGATTCAGCATGCAACAGTCTGCTGAGAAGCCGGAGCCCCAATTTTGTTGGGAGCAGACAGGATAAACACAGCCTCTGTTTCTCCAATCTGAGCCGTTCTGGCGACATAAATATTCAAAACTCTGACTACATCGAGAGACTTCGAATCAGCCAAGGCTTCAGTAGCCACAGGCACCACAATAGGTTGGTTCATGTGAAACGCAGAAACAACTTTTGGCAGAAATTGTTGCCGGGTTCTCAATTCCGCTCTATCCACTTGGAAGATCAAATAGGGGCTCTTGTGAGACAAAGCCGCTAATTTCGACACCCGCCTTGCGGATGCCAAGGCCAATAGCATGACCACTTTCCAAGTGAGAAATTTTAACTCAACCTTTCGTAAAGGTTCCAACCAGTGTGACATAAGAAACTGCAACACCACGTTAAGGTCCTATGGTGCCACTGGGGGCACAAATGGAGGTTGGATATGCAGCAATCCTTTCACGAAAGTCTGAACTTCTGGAAGGGTGGGCAATTATTTTTGAAAGAGAATTTATAAGGCCAAAATCTGCACTTGAAAGGAGCCTAACTTTAGGCCCGCATCCACACCTCTTTGCAAAAAATGGAGAAAACGACCCAGCTGAAATTCTTCCGTAGGAGCCTTCTTGGATTCACACCAAGACACATACTTCCTCCAAATACGGTGTTAATGCTTCGCCGATACTCCTATCCTAGCCGGAAGCAATGTGGGAATGACTTCACCGGAAATACCCTTTCGGGCTAGGATATGGCATTCAACCGCCATGCCGTCAAACGCAGCCGCGGGAAGTCTTGATACACGCCCGGTCCTTGCTGTAACAGGTCCTCTCGTAGAGGAAGAGGCCAGGGATCTTCTATGAGTAAGTCTTGAAGATCTGGATACCAAGCCCTCCTTGGCTAGACCGGAACAATGAGGATCGCCTGAACCTTTGTTCGTCTTATGTTTATCACTTTCGGAAAGAGTGAAAGTGGAGGGAACACATAGACCGACTGAAACACCCATGGTGTCACGAGGGCATCCACTGCTATTGCTTGAGTGTCCCTTGACCTGGAACAATATCCCTGAAGTTGAGGCGAGACGCCATCATGTCTAATTGAGGAATTTCCCAAAGACTTGTCACTTCTGTGGAAACTTCTTGATGAAGACCCCACTCTCCTGGATGGAGATTGTGTCTGCTGAGGAAGTCTATTTCTCAGTTGTCTACACCCGGAACGAAGACCGCTAATAGAGCGTTTACATGCCTTTCCGCCCAGCGGAAAACTTTTGCAGCTTCTGCCCTTGCCGCTTTGCTCCTCGTTCCGCTCTAGCGGCTTACTTACGCCACTGCTGTTAAGTCGTCCGACAGAATTAAGGCAGGCAGATCGCGAAGATGTTCCGTTATAAATAGCTCTTAATTCAAGTATGCTTATTGCAGACAAGCTTTCCGGCTTGACCTTTTCCCCTGGAAAGACTTCTCCCCTGCCTCAGAGACTTGTATCCATGGACACCAGGATCTAATCCTGGATCCCGAACCTTCGTCCCTCTAGGAGGTGAGAACTGTGAAGCAACCACAGGAGAGATATTCTGGTCCTGGAAAATAGGATTATTTTCCGGTGCATGTGCAGGTGAGACCCGGACCACATGTCCAACTGGTCCCGCAAAAACCATTCTGGAATTTGACCTGCTCACCGAATGGCCTCGTAGGCCGGCCCGCAACCATCTTCTTCATCAACGGAACGTATTGATGGGTTTACACTGTTGCAAATTTGATCCGACTCTGGATCCTCAGATCTCTTTCCACAGGAAAAAACAAACTCTCAACAGTTCAGTATCTAATCTTATTCCCAACTCTGACATCTGCGTAATTTGGATCAACAGTGATTCTCTGTGTTGAAGAACTGTCAGAGAGAAACAACGATTTGTACCACTTGTTTCTTGACCTCGCCATAATCAGGAGAGCGTCCCAGTACAGAATAATAATGACTCTTACTATTGAAGGAAAACCATCATACTGCCATCACTCCGGTGAAATGGCAATGACCATCCTGAATAGCAAACCCAGGTAAGCTTAATGTGGACGAAACCGCATTTAAACCCTCTTTCTTCTTTTACAGGTTGGAGAACCCTGCCCTGAGAGATTCCATCTTGTAGTTCAACTTCTTAAGTAGAAATCTTTTTGAGATTGTTCTGACCGAGCTGTCCGGGCTCGAAAAAGCTTGAATAACAGCTTTTTGTTTTTGTGACAGGGACAGCAGGACAATGATCCTGACCCAACTCTTGTATAGCGTCGCATACTACTTCCCCGTCCAGAGGAGAATCGGTAAGATCTATTTGAAAAATCAGTGAGGGGAATCATCTGGAAACTCCAGTATGTCCCCCTTTGGACTCTATTCTTAACACACTGGTCCAAGTCCATTCCAGGACTGACTGAAGAGTATTAGACGAGTTCCCACTGGTGTGGGCTCCAGCAAGATATACCCAGCGACATGCGGTGTATGTGGTAGAAACAGAGGACGATATCTGCTTCTGCAAACTTGAAAAGGCTGCAGACCTCCTACCTTTTCACCTTCCTCTACCTGCAAAGAAGGGGAAAAAACGGTATCCAACCGGTCAAAATGACTGCATCCTAAAAAAAATGCATCACCAACCGTTGTGAGGGAACATAGCTCAAGAAGGTAGACTTACTAGTGGTATCTGCCGAGATCAACTTAACAAAGCCATCCCCAAACCAGGGTACACCTTCATAGGGAAGATACTCCAGTATTTCTCGGAGTCAGCCTCAGCATTCCCTTGGTGAATCCAATGGAATTGGCCCGCGAACCCATGAGTCCCATACCTCTTGTAGTCGCACGGCCACATGCTGCAATGTTCTAGATAAGACCCAACTTAAGGAGTATCCCATCTCTCCCCAGGGTAATTATATCGGATGACAAGGTAACCGACCATTTCTGAATACAAGCACTCCCCCATGCGTATGTAATGCAAATATCATCAAAGCATATCATTAAAATATCACTTAGCTTCCTGTATATGATCCTTTGTGACAGGGCCCCGTGCAGACCAGGGGTTGACTTTCACTTTATTCTATCCACGGCGGGAAAAGAATAAACACTCGGACTCCTCGTGAGGAATTGAGACCATCTTGTCACGGCTGACCTAGAGCTTTATCAATAGAGCAACCAGCACATTAGAAGGAATAACTTTACTACAGCATTCATTATAAATTGTAATATGAATAAACACATTTAAATACACATATACACACATATATCTAAATATACATCTCATATATATATATTTTTTGTCAGGAACAGCAGGTTCCTTAGTGACATTAATGCGTTCTGAATGTGTATGAACATGTACTGAATGCCAATGTTGTGGATCTAATCAGGAAACATTATGGTCGACATAAGACATAGTATTCGTGTCGACAACAGGGAGTAGTAACTGGGCAAAATAACATTTTAGCACATAATGGGAACCAGGAACCTGATTCCCATTATGTGCTGCTGAGGATGTCATTGCTGTTTTTGACTGTATATTGACTGGCATATACCTTGAGAAAGGTCCTAACATGGGACCGAAACGTTGGTGAGCCCTTTATTTTTTCTGTGATATGAAGTCACTTGGAACCAATTCCTTGGATAAATGACTGTAGTGTTTATACTAATTACGCAAGTCTGGAGAGTGCTATCTTTTTCCACTTTAATGTGGAGAAACACTGTATTATATATATATATATATATATATATAGTGCTTCATTTTTGAACCTATATTGCACTAAACAACTGTGCCCCCCCCCCACCTCGTTTTACACTGTTAGCTGTTCAACAGTGTTTTGGTGGGGCCAGCGTCTCTGTGAGGAGAAAATGGCGCTGTAAAGAGTTGTGAGGGCTAAGCCATGCCCCCTTCTCAGGGGCTTCAGTCCCGCTAGTTTTTCACATTTTTATACTGGCGGGGGTCAGTATACAGTGCCTATGCACTGTATACCTCTTTGCCAGGCTATATAAATGAGGTATATTGCTGCCCAGGGTGCCCCCCCTACGCCCTGCACCCTTGTAGTGCTGCTTGTGTGTGGGAGCAAAGGCGCGCAGCGCGACCGCTGCGCGGTACCTCAGAGACTCTGAAGTCTTCTGCCGTCACTGAAGTCTTCTGTTCTTCCTTTACTCACCTGGCTTCTTTCTTCTGGCTCTGTGAGGGGGTGACGGCGCGGCCCCGGGATCGAGCAGCTAGGCGAACCAAGTGATCAGACCCTCTGGAGCTAATGGTGTCCAGTAGCCTAAGAAGTAGAGCCCTTGAACTCAGAAGAAGTAGGTCTGCTTCTCTCCCCTCACTCCCACGATGCAGGGAGCCTGTAGCCAACAGGTCTCCCTGAAAATAATAAACCTAACATAAAGTCTTTTCCGAGAAACTCAGGAGAGCTCCTCAGTGTGTGACCAGTCTCTCTGGGCACAGAGTCTAACTGGAGTCTGGAGGAGGGGCATAGAGGGAGGAGCCAGTTCACACCCATTCAAAGTCTTATAGTGTGCCCATGTCTCCTGCGGATCCCGTCTATACCCCATGGTCCTTTTGGAGTCCCCAGCATCCTCTAGGACGTATGAGAAAGATAGATTGGTGAATGAAAAAGTAATTAAATATGAACGCAACATTATGAAAACCAAAAAAAAAAAGTTTAGACGTGACTTGGAGGATTATGAACTTAATAGAGTCAGGTCTTTTAGAGATAGGAATAGAAACACTGAAACTCAAAATAAGCAAGTGGATACAATTAGACCGAGAGAAGGGAGAGATGAGAGAAAGAAACCCAGAAGATGGGAGGGACAGAGGCAATATAATACCACTGATAAACAATTCAGACAAAGAAGGAACGAATCCACATATGGTAATCATTATGAGATAGGAAGGAGGGAAAGCTATCGTAATGAGAGAAGACAATCCTATAGAGATGAATCCAGTAATATCTCTAAGAATAGCTGGGAAAATGACAGTAAGGAGAATTTTTTAGGGGCACGCCAAAAAACAAACTTCCCGGGAATTACCAGAGACAAATCCATGGGGTTCATCAAAAAGGAGAGGAGACCCAAGCCAAGAGGGAGAAGAGGGGGGAGACATAGGAAACAAAAATCCACGAAGAATCTAGCAAGAATATCTGATGCTAAGATAACAAAACAAAGTGTATTCAATCCTCAAAAATCCTAAATGATTCTGAAACATCCCTTCTAGAAAAGGGCCTCAAATTCTCCCCCACTAGTGAACCTAACATGTTCGATCCATATGTCGAACTGAACCGATATGTAAGAACCATGGGGGTCATTCCGAGTTGATCGCTCGCTAGCTAATTTTAGCAGCCGTGCAAACGCTATGCCGCCGCCCACTGGGGAGTGTATTTTAGCTTAGCAGAAGTACAAACGCATGTGCAGCCGAGCTCTGCAAAAACAGTTTGTGCTGTTTCAGAGTAGCTCTGAACCTACTCTACGCTTGCGATCACTTCAGCCTATTCGCGTCCAGATTTGATGTTATACACCCGCCCAGCGAACGCCCAGCCACGCCTGCGTTTTTTCAGACACGCCTGCGTTTTTGCAAACACTCCCTGAAAACGGTCAGTTGACACCCAGAAATGCCCCCTTCCTGTCAATCTTCTTGTGGCTGTCAGTGCGACTGATAACTTCGCTAGAACCTGTGCAAAACAACAACGGGCTTTGTACCCGTACGACGTGAAGGCGCATTGCGGTGCATATGCATGCGCAGAAATGCAGTTTTTTAGCCTGATCGCTGTGCCTGCGAATAACGGCAGCTAGCAATCAACTCGGAATGACCCCCCTGGTGTAGAAAACGCTTCTTTGCAAAGAAAAATCTTTCAAGGAAGAATGTTGATTCTGTTCCCATAGTTCTGGACAGCAATGATGATCTCAGGCTTGCTGCCCTGGAAGAATTATGGGAACAGAATAATGTTGAAGGGGAGAAGACAATAAAAATCTATGATTGTACCAGAGAACATACAAAATTTAAGAAGAAGTCTGAGTTCTTCCCTATATGTGCCAAAAGTAGTAGCATAGAATCCTTCTAAAAAAATAACACTAAAAGATTTTAAACATCTGGCAGGACGATATCAGGGAAGTACTAAATTCTCATCCAACTTAACCCGAACAGAAAAAAGAGCCCTCAGAGAACTCACACAGGACACCTCCCTTGTCATAAAGGAGGCTGACAAGGGGGGTGGCCTAGTAGTGATGAATAGGACAGACTATATAGGTGAAGCGAATAGACAGCTATGTGATACTACATTGTACAAGAAATTGGATAGAAATCCAACAGATACATTTCTTATGGAGTTGAAATCTCTCTTGGATCTGGCGGTTGCTTTGGGGGTCGTATCCAGGGAGGAATATGGCTTCCTGTTACCCAAATTCCCCATTTCACCCACTTTTTATTTTCTCCCTAAAATTCAAAAGTCCCTCACTTCACCCCCAGGGAGACCCATTATTTCTGGTATAGGGTCTATCACTTCTAATCTTTCATTCTATGTAGACTCCTTTCTCCAACCACGTCTGTCTGTGCAGAGGTCATACCTATGAGACGCAACAGATTTTTTAACTAAAATCCAAAAAATACAGTGGAGCAAGTCATACTCTTTTTTAACATTAGATGTTCAAGCATTATATATACATATCCCTCACGCAGCTGGAATTAATGTAATCTCTAAGAAACTATTTAGGGATAATGACCTCAGCACAGAACACCAGGCCTTTATTATGGACTCTATAGCCTTCATCCTCTCACATAATTATTTTCTTTTTCTTCACAATTATTATTTACAGGGGATGGGTACGGCCATGGGGACCAGGTTCGCCCCCAGTTATGCTAATCTATACATGGTTGACCTTGAGGATTCACAAGTGTGGGGGAGCAGCTGGAAGGCAAACCTGGTCTTCTATGGCCGATATATTGATGATCTGTTTATTATTTGGGATGGGGGTCTGTCATCTATTTCTTCCTTTGTCACACATCTAAACTCCAACACCCATAATCTATCCTTCACACACTCAAAACTGGGAGCGTATAGACTTCCTGGATGTGACCCTCAAGGTTATTGATGATCAAATCGTTACCTCAAATTACCTAAAGCCTGTTAATACACATTCATATTTGCATTATGAAAGTGCACATTACGCCCCGTGGAAACACAATATACCAAAAGGTCAACTCATGCGCCTGAGACGCAATTGTTCTAGTTTAGAAACATTTGCTACTCAGGCCAATGAACTAATGAACTCTTTAATGCAACGCAAATATCCAGACAAACTTTTAAAACAGGCTTTTGCAGAAGTACATGGCATAGATAGGGCCAACCTCTTGGCAACTAAACCCATGACCTCAGAAAACCAAAAAGAGAAGAAAGACAATGATAGACAATTAGCTTTTGTCTGTAAATATAATAACTGTGCAAAAGAAATAAAAACCATAATCACTAAAAACTATAGGGTCCTAAAACAGGACCGTGTCCTAAGCGAAATCCTGCCTTCTAAACAACATATAGTATATAGAAAAAAACAGATCGTTGAAATCCATACTGGCTCCCAGTCACATGGGTAGAGATAGAAATAATAAAATAACTCCCGTGGGATGCGACTGGTTGACTACAAAACTCACAGGATGCTTTAAATGTGGGAAATCATGGTGCACAACATGTACACACATGCCAAAAAAGACGGTTACTCTGAATCTACCAGGCAGTGGGGAACCATATAAACTGAGATCATTTATGAACTGTGATTCCAAATTTATCATCTATTTACTCACCTGTGGTTGTGGCCTCAATTACGTAGGCAGAACCACAAGACCTATACATGTGCGATTTATGGAACACCGCAGGAATATCCTAAAACAAAATAATTTACACAGTGTTTCTCGTCATTTTAGTCAGATCCATGATGGAGATCCAAAAAGTCTATCAATAACATGTATAGAACATATCGCACCTACACCAAGGGGCGGTGATAGATTTAACAAACGGTGCTGTAGAGAAATTTATTGGATGCTCAAATTCAATTCTCTGTGTCCGGATGGAATGAACAAGAGCATTGAACTTAACACCTTCCCATAGGGGTTACTCTAAACATTTTTGTATAGTTATACTATATATTCTCCTCTTCACTCCTTTCTAAACATCTGCTTCTTGAGTTATTGTTTATTGTTATTCTGTTTTATCAATATACTGCCCTTGACCTATTGTAAGAAAAAGGGTAGGAGAAATTAATCTGACATGATGTCTTAGGACATAATTCAAATTAAATATTAATTGAACAAAAGATGTTAAATAAGTTGTATCTGTCATTTCAGCTCTATAATGAGTATAAATTTATTGGAGAGTTATATGAGATAGGTACTGGTGTGAGACACCAACTGTGAGAATGAATAATTATAAGTATATGCCATTCTAATATCCCTACCTCCACCTTTAAAAATATCTTTAAAAATATCTATAACTTTATTATTTAGATGTAATACATTATCCTCCATATATGTGTATGAATATAGATAAGTAAAAATATGTTTGGTCCTTTAGACACTCATGTGCTATACCTAAGGTTTCAATAACAACTTGATAATAAAAGCATAACCTGGTTTCCATGACGATATAACACTGAGTTCTCTTAGACCAATATTGCGTTCATTGAGTACTTAAACTGTATATGATTAGAGAAAGTTCATGCCAAATTAGACTTCATCGCTATGTATTTATAAATTACCCATTTATAACAAGAAATCTATGTGTACAAATTACCATGGTAACTGGCGGAACGCAGCGTCCACATTATGTGGAACACAGCACCTCTTCCGGGTTTCCGTGCGGTGTGATGATTATCTGGACTCCAATCACGTGACCAATGGTGTCACGTGATCGGATCATAAGCAATACAGCTTGGTACAATTCCGTGTATACACTTTTAATAAGGATGGGCCCAGTTCCGGTCACATGATCCCCCACGGTCACGTGATTGGAATATTTCAGGAACTACCCAGCCCCACACACACTAATAGGCTGAGCCTGGATCACGTGACCGGAGGCGGTCACATGACCAGGAAATATTGGAAAATATTTCAACAATTTCATAATAATTCTAATGAACCAAAACTCGTTTTTATATTATTTCATGACCAATATATATGTGTACCAATGGGAAAGCCTTCTGGATAATAATTGTATTGTTTTATTAAGACAAATAAGTGTAAAGGTATCAGGTATCTCCATTATCCCGCTAATTAAGAGGGTTTATAAACAGATCAGTGCAGCATGTGGCATATGCTCCTGAGGAAGCTGGCATGTACCAGACCAGTGAAACGCGTTGAGATTTTTATCGACCACTGGCATCATATCCATTCCTGCACTTTTCTGACAACAATTGGACTCATTGCTATCATTGGATCCTTACAAGTGTCTTCCATTTGGAACCCAGACAAACCTACCCTGATGCTATTGGATCTTCGATTGAAATTGAGACTCCTTGGGAACTACATATGAAAGAACGGATAATACCTATACTTAAAGCAATTAAGGACTATACTGAGGAATGAGCCCTAACCAGAAACAGTTAAATTAATCTGAGTACGACATAAGTGGCGTTTTCATGCAGTGACCCTAGAGCCAGAGATCTGTGATACCGTTTTATCATTATATTTTATTCTTTTATTGTATATGTATTAAATTCATGTATTAATTTTATTGATACTGTTGTATTGTCTATTGTTGGAAAGACAGCTGGTGCCAGTATATTCTCTACATTCTTGGATTCACATCACTCTAGGGGCTAACCACCCCTATACAGGCTGCCGTTGACAGCGCACTCATATATTTTTCTATTTTTCAAACCCAGCCTGTAACATGGCAGTTAGGAGATGATTTACTAGTACTTGATCTCTGTCAACTTTATTTCCAACCAAGGCTTCGTAAATAGACCTAACTGTCTTTAACGCTTTTCCTGCTGTATCCTCTGACTCGTGCAGAAGCGTAAACAATCCAATTTCTTACTAAGGAGTTTTGTAATAATAACAACACATAACACACTCATTATTCGCCAAATAGGTTGAAGTGGGGCTCTTAGTCTACCTAAATAGGTTAAATCCATTGCTTAATAGTAACATGTACAACTTGTATGTGTACTTATGCTGTAGACTTGGGTAGGCATAAGTGTGAAGTAGATGTGCAATAGGCGTACTGGTGCTTTGCTTTAACAGACCTGGTCCACTGCGTCTTATACCTTTCTGCAGGTATTACGCAGTGATTCTCATGTCTGGTCCTTCAGCACACATCATAATGGACAAAGCAGCTCTGCCTCACGCCATCAACCCAAGTCCGGATGGGCGCTGCAAGTCTCTCCTGTACAGCCGCTAACTCTGCTCTGTGTCTCAGCTCCTACTGCAGCACTCCTTTCCAGCCTTACAGTACTACTCTACAGCCACACCAGCATGTCTTACAGCTACAGTGCAGCGTCTATAGCACAGCACAGCATTCCTTCTCTGCACTCGCACAATCCATTGTGACTCCACCCTCAACTACCACTGGCTTCTTCCCGATATAAACGGCTTTGTGGAACCCTCAGCTTTTGGCACCCTCTCATATTGGCCCTGCCATGCTGGCTGGTGCCTGCAGGGTCTTAGTGCCCCCCTGATCTCTGCTCTCCTTGTGCTCTCTCTCTATGATGGGTTATTGCACAAACATTTGCAAAACCCATTGGCACTGCCATATTGGCCTGTAAATCTGTGTGTTTCAAAACAAGATGTACAGCATTAATGTAAGCATCTAACAGCACACAAAAGTATTTGTTTGGTGGATTAGTACGTTGGGTCACATAACTATGGCATAGCTACCATAGGTGCAGCAGGTGCGGTTGCTATAGGCCACCCCAGCACCCAGTTACGCATCACACTGTGGCCCCTGTTGCCCACCCTCCACCAAGGCACTCTGTGGTTTGAAGATAGGGAAGTGGCAGCCCCAACTTGCCCAGGGACCTCCTTCCAGGGCCAGATTAAGCCTTCGGTGGTCCCAGGGCACTTAATGCAGGAGGGTTCCTCCCCCTCATGTCAGCACTACACCCCTGTGCGGGTGCTGTACACTGTATATATACTTTGTTGTTATAGGCGACACTTGGAGTCTTCATAAACAAGTAAAGTGCAGTATTGCATATACATCTACGTTTTGCGGTCACAGCCCCGTAATCAGGATAATACCAAACAAAAACAAACATGTTTAGAAACCTTGCTGATAGGAGGTCCTCCCCGCCGCATCCAACCACGCTGCTTGGCTTCCAGTCGCAAACTACCCGAATCCCCCGGAAGCAACAATTCTCCGGTCCATCCAACAAACGTTTTGGAGCTGTACAAGGGTAACCATTGTGACTACAAACAAAATAGTGTAGCTATAAAAAGCAAACCATACATTGTACATAAACAAATACAAAGTGTCAATTTGCTAAAATACAAGCATCAGTGAACATTCTATTCACATTACATGGAAACTTTGTTGCAAGTGTATTAGTCTGTATCTATATGCCAAAACCTCCAGGACTACTGCCATCTGGCTAATTCCACTCTTTATATTCACCAGTAGACTGTTTCAAATAAAATCCTTTATAAGAATGTTACACCTGCACAACCAGCTCAAATTTACAATAGCTATTACCAATACTTTTTATAGAAAGCACCTAAGGTTAAGTGCCTCATTTAGTCCTTTGGAACCTGTTACGTGCTCAAACCTGTATATTAACTGTTATGCGTGATCAGCTTACAACTTGTTTTTAGGGCAGCTAACTCCAAGGTGCCCTTTGCCAGCCAGGGCTAAAAAGATAGATACAAATAGATAATGGAGTCGCGCCCACTTGACACTACCAAGAAAACCTCTTATTCATTTCCTGAATATTTGTATATCTTAAACAGTGATGAGAATGATTCAATATACCGAGTCATCTTATAAGTTTTAATACAGAGTTTTATTAAAAATCATATAAAATATTTAAAAATCCCTTTTGTGTCATATTCATTTTTGACAGAAAATACTTAAATACACTCTGGGGCAGATTTATTAAGCCCGGTGAAGTGATAAAGTAGAAGGTGATAATGCACCAGCTAATCAGCTCTTAACTTCCATGTTACAGGCTGGGTTTGAAAAATGACAGTTAGGAGCTGACTGTCTGGTCCTTTATCACCTTCCACTTTATCACTTCACCAGGCTTAATAAATCTGCCCCCATGTTTCATGTTAGAACAAAGTTTTCAGCACCCAGCGAGTTTCGTTCTATATGACTTCCTCAGGGGTGTTTCTATTTTTTTGTAGGTTAAATCTAATAGGAATGCCTTTAGAGGGATAAATATTCCATGTCATTTCTACTTTTAGACCTTAAATAAATCACTTTCAGTTTCTTGCAGGGTCGGACTGGCCCACAGGGGAACAGGGGAAACCACCGGTGGGCCCCACTGCCTGTGGGCCCACCCCTTCCTTAGGGCTCAGGATCCAGATTGTGCACTTGAATGATATATTATACATATGTTACATTATACTGCACAGGACTATAGTATAAATCCTACAGTGCATTGCTGTTATTAATCTGGTACATTATCATGCATGCACTAGCAGTATTTACTATATATTATGCACTCTCCAATACTTAGCTAAGCCTCTAAACATGTGCCCCTACCACTGCATTCCCCCGGTGGGCCCTTCATGCCCAAGTCCGACACTGGTTTTTTGTATGTCAAATCTTATTCGAGCTGGCTATAAAGAAATCGATTTTTCTCCTATAGGTAGATTTTGAGTGATATATTTACAATTCAGTAAATTTGGTTCATGATTCACATGCCAGAAACTATTTATCTGATATTTATTTTGTTAGAGTCTTGATCCAAATAGAACAGGAGAGTCTCTCCTACAAGCAAGCAGCATACAGGACATGGTTTTGCCTTGTATATAATTGCCGCTTTGAAAAAAAAAGTCAGAGTCCGTCCGGGAACCTGCACCTCCGGCCAACTCGGACTACATTACACCCGGCCCACTGTGTTTCTGTTCTGCAAAGTGCCTTGCTAATGGCTGTTCAGACATTTTGTCATTAATAGCTGCCCTGATAGCTGTACGGTCTAGTGCCATGCTTTCCTTGAAGGTATGCATGGTCTTGCCGATATAGCAAAGCCCACGTGGGCATGTGACCATGTACACAATAAAAGAACTATTGCATTACCGTACGTGGTGGATAGTATACTTTTTCCCAGTATGCGGGTGAAAGAAGAATTTAGTTGCAACCATATACTAGCACATTGTGCAACCAGTGTACTTGTAACATCCAGCGCTCTTCCTTTGGGTCCTCTCATCTATCTGCATTTGTTCTGTAATGTCCGTCCATACAGTACAATCTCAAATATTTTTTCCTCTTCTAAAACAGGGCATTATCTCCATGGACCTAAGGGTTTTCAGTTCTCTATCACACTGTACAATGGGTCAGAAATATCTTGTAATCTGTAGAATCTCTTAATGGGCCGTATTAAAAGATTGTACCCAATGTATGTTATTCTCCTTCTTTTTAAGACTATGAGAGAGCTTCTTTCCTGTTGCCAGATCCTCTTTTGTTCTAGCAGCTTTAAGATCTGTTAGGGAATATCCACGATTCCGAAATTTGCATGTCATATCATCTAGACTTGATTGTAAGGTTGCCTCTGGGACAGACTGCGGCACACTAAATACGGAGAAAGGGACGCCTGAACAGCGGTGAAAGGGTGCTGATATCCCGGGAGGTACCTCAGTAACAACATATATAACGCTGACGGGTGGGCTTCTGTTGACACCCTACTTTATTTGGTATGTATGCTCTACCTAGAGAATTGTGGTGGATTATATTTTCGTGTTGTATTTTGATTTACATGGAAGTTATTACATGTTATTTTAATTTGAATAAACTGTATTGCACTATTATCTCCAATTTTTGCTCTGTTTGAGGAAAATAGATAAGGGGAGAACAGTAGCCTAAAGAAGAGTAGGCCATCCCTAAATGCTGACGGGTGGGCATCTGATGACACCCCACTAAATCTGGTACGCATATTTCATTCTGAATCTGTGTTAGATTTTATTGTCCTACATCTATCCAAAATCTGGATTTGTGGTTGATTTCACCTGGGCGTTCTCTATCGGACAGAACAACTGTTGAATAAACTGTAATGCACTATTATCCCCATTTTTTTGCTTTGTTTGAGGAAAATGGATGAAGGTAGAATATTAGCCTAAAGAAGAATAGGCCAACAACAAACGCTGAAGGGTGGGCATCTGTTGACACCCCACTAAATCCGGTACGCACACTCTACTCTGAATTTGTGGTGGATTTAATTTTCTGACATTCTATTAAGGCTACTCTGGGATTTGTATCTGTGGTGGATATCATCTGGGTATTCTCTGTCGGGCAGGACATCTAAACTGTACTTCACTATTATCTCCAACCATTTGTTTTGTTTGAGGATTACAGACAAGGGACACTCTAATTCAAAGAAGGTTTTGACACTGACATTGACTGACCGCTGAAGATCCCCGGGTGTCCAAAAATTACAAGTTGTTCCAGAAGGGGTGCACATCTGCCATTTTGTATGTATTGATTGTAATACCTGTTTATCACTAGTGATCCTCTTAACCCATAGCTTGACAAATCCCAGGCGCCAGGTTGCCATGGCCCCTAGATTTTGCTACCTGGCTACCAAATTACGGAGGGAGGCAGGAAGCATATCCCATCCAGTCTCAGCAGCCGTGGGCGTACCTGTATTGCGGTGGCCATTTCATGCACAGGAGTGCATGTGCTGAGTGTCTGTTCCGGCCTGCGCTGACTGCTGTGCAGTCTGTTCTGGCCTGCACTGCTGTGCCTGTTCATCCCAGCCTGCACTGACCTCTGCCTGTCCATCCTGGCCTGCGCTGACCTCTATGCCTGTTCGTCAAGTCCTGCGCTGACTGATGTCTCCAAACTCCAGCTGCATAGAGCTCTCCGATAAGAGATAAGAGAGTCTATGTGTGCTCGTGGATTGCGGCTTCGGAGGGGGTAGTGGCCATAGGGCTTGCTGCCCTGGAAGAATTATGGGAACAGAATAATGTTGAAGGGGAGATGACAATAAAAATCTATGATTGTACCAGAGAACATACAAAATTTAAGAAGAAGTCTGAGTTCTTCCCTATATGTGCCAAAAGTAGTAGCATAGAATCCTTCTACAAAATAACACTAAAAGATTTTAAACATCTGGCAGGACGATATCAGGGAAGTACTAAATTCTCATCCAACTTAACCCGAACAGAAAAAAGAGCCCTCAGAGAACTCACACAGGACACCTCCCTTGTCATAAAGGAGGCTGACAAGGGGGGTGGCCTAGTAGTGATGAATAGGACAGACTATATAGGTGAAGCGTATAGACAGCTATGTGATACTACATTGTACAAGAAATTGGATAGAAATCCAACAGATACATTTCTTATGGAGTTGAAATCTCTCTTGGATCTGGCGGTTGCTTTGGGGGTCGTATCCAGGGAGGAATATGGCTTCCTGTTACCCAAATTCCCCATTTCACCCACTTTTTATTTTCTCCCTAAAATTCAAAAGTCCCTCACTTCACCCCCAGGGAGACCCATTATTTCTGGTATAGGGTCTATCACTTCTAATCTTTCATTCTATGTAGACTCCTTTCTCCAACCACGTCTGTCTGTGCAGAGGTCATACCTATGAGACGCAACAGATTTTTTAACTAAAATCCAAAAAATACAGTGGAGCAAGTCATACTCTTTTTTAACATTAGATGTTCAAGCATTATATATACATATCCCTCACGCAGCTGGAATTAATGTAATCTCTAAGAAACTATTTAGGGATAATGACCTCAGCGCAGAACACCAGGCCTTTATTATGGACTCTATAGCCTTCATCCTCTCACATAATTATTTTCTTTTTCTTCACAATTATTATTTACAGGGGATGGGTATGGCCATGGGGACCAGGTTCGCCCCCAGTTATGCTAATCTATACATGGTTGACCTTGAGGATTCACAAGTGTGGGGGAGCAGCTGGAAGGCAAACCTGGTCTTCTATGGCCGATATATTGATGATCTGTTTATTATTTGGGATGGGGATCTGTCATCTATTTCTTCCTTTGTCACACATCTAAACTCCAACACCCATAATCTATCCTTCACACACTCAAAACAGGGAGCGTAAAGACTTCCTGGATGTGACCCTCAAGGTTATTGATGATCAAATCGTTACCTCAAATTACCTAAAGCCTGTTAATACACATTCATATTTGCATTATGAAAGTGCACATTACGCACCGTGGAAACACAATATACCAAAAGGTCAACTCATGCGCCTGAGACGCAATTGTTCTAGTTTAGAAACATTTGCTACTCAGGCCAATGAACTAATGAACTCTTTAACGCAACGCAAATATCCAGACAAACTTTTAAAACAGGCTTTTGCAGAAGTACATGGCATAGATAGGGCCAACCTCTTGGCAACTAAACCCATGACCTCAGAAAACCAAAAAGAGAAGAAAGACAATGATAGACAATTAGCTTTTGTCTGTAAATATAATAACTGTGCAAAAGAAATAAAAACCATAATCACTAAAAACTATAGGGTCCTAAAACAGGACCGTGTCCTAAGCGAAATCCTGCCCTCTAAACCACATATAGTATATAGAAAAAAACAGATCGTTGAAATCCATACTGGCTCCCAGTCACATGGGTAGAGATAGAAATAATAAAATAACTCCCGTGGGATGCGACTGGTTGACTACAAAACCCACAGGATGCTTTAAATGTGGGAAATCATGGTGCACAACATGTACACACATGCCAAAAAAGACGGTTACTCTGAATCTACCAGGCAGTGGGGAACCATATAAACTGAGATCATTTATGAACTGTGATTCCAAATTTATCATCTATTTACTCACCTGTGGTTGTGGCCTCAATTACGTAGGCAGAACCACAAGACCTATACATGTGCGATTTATGGAACACCGCCGGAATATCCTAAAACAAAATAATTTACACAGTGTTTCTCGTCATTTTAGTCAGATCCATGATGGAGATCCAAAAAGTCTATCAATAACATGTATAGAACATATCGCACCTACACCAAGGGGCGGTGATAGATTTAACAAACGGTGCTGTAGAGAAATTTATTGGATGCTCAAATTCAATTCTCTGTGTCCTGATGGAATGAACAAGAGCATTGAACTTAACACCTTCCCATAGGGGTTACTCTAAACATTTTTGTATAGTTATACTATATATTCTCCTCTTCACTCCTTTCTAAACATCTGCTTCTTGAGTTATTGTTTATTGTTATTCTGTTTTATCAATATACTGCCCTTGACCTATAGTAAGAAAAAGGGTAGGAGAAATTAATCTGACATGATGTCTTAGGACATATTTCAAATTAAATCTCTATTAATTGAACAAAAGATGTTAAATAAGTTTTATCTGTCATTTCAGCTCTATAATGAGTATAAATTTATTGGAGAGTTATATGAGATAGGTACTGGTGTGAGACACCAACTGTGAGAATGAATAATTATAAGTATATGCCATTCTAATATATCCCTACCTCCACCTTTAAAAATATCTTTAAAAATATCTATAACTTTATTATTTAGATGTAATATATTATCCTCCATATATGTGTATGAATATAGATAAGTAAAAATATGTTTGGTCCTTTAGACACTCATGTGCTGTACCTAAGGTCTCAATAACAACTTGATAATAAAAGCATAACCTGGTTTCCATGACGATATAACACTGAGTTCTCTTAGACCAATATTGCGTTCATTGAGTACTTAAACTGTATATGATTAGAGAAAGTTCATGCCAAATTAGACTTCATCGCTATGTATTTATAAATTACCCATTTATAACAAGAAATCTATGTGTACAAATTACCATGGTAACAGGCGGAACGCAGCGTCCACATTATGTGGAACACAGCACCTCTTCCGGGTTTCCGTGCGGTGTGATGATTATCTGGACTCCAATCACGTGACCAATGGTGTCACGTGATCGGATCATAAGCAATACAGCTTGGTACAATTCCGTGTATACACTTTTAATAAGGATGGGCCCAGTTCCGGTCACGTGATCCCCCACGGTCACATGATTGGAATATTTCAGGAACTACCCAGCCCCACACACACTAATAGGCTGAGCCTGGATCACGTGACCGGAGGCGGTCACATGACCAGGAAATATTGGAAAATATTTCAACAATTTCATAATAATTCTAATGAACCAAAACTCGTTTTTATATTATTTCATGACCAATATATATGTGTACCAATGGGAAAGCCTTCTGGATAATAATTGTATTGTTTTATTAAGACAAATAAGTGTAAAGGTATCAGGTGTCTCCATTATCCCGCTAATTAAGAGGGTTTATAAACAGATCAGTGCAGCATGTGGCATATGCTCCTGAGGAAGCTGGCATGTACCAGACCAGCGAAACGCGTTGAGCTTTTTATCGACCACTGGCATCATATCCATTCCTGCACTTTTCTGACAACAATTGGACTCATTGCTATCATTGGATCCTTACAAGTGTCTTCCATTTGGAACCCAGACAAACCTACCCTGATGCTATTGGATCTTCGATTGAAATTGAGACTCCTTGGGAACTACATATGAAAGAACGGATAATACCTATACTTAAAGCAATTAAGGACTATACTGAGGAATGTGCCCTAACCAGAAAGAGTTAAATTAATCTGAGTACGACATAAGTGGCGTTTTCATGCATTGACCCTAGAGCCAGAGATCTGTGATACCGTTTTATCATTATATTTTATTCTTTTATTGTATATGTATTAAATTCATGTATTAATTTTATTGATACTGTTGTATTGTCTATTGTTGGAAAGACAGCTGGTGCCAGTATATTCTCTACATTCTTGGATTCACATCACTCTAGGGGCTAACCACCCCTATACAGGCTGCCGTTGACAGCGCACTCATGTATTTTTCTATTTTTTAAACCCAGCCTGTAACATGGCAGTTAGGAGATGATTTACTAGTACTTGATCTCTGTCAACTTTATCTCCATCCAAGGCTTCGTAAATAGACCTAACTGTCTTTAACGCTTTTCCTGCTGTATCCTCTGACTCGTGCAGAAGCGTAAACAATCCCATTTCTTACTAAGGAGTTTTGTAATAATAACACATAACACACTCATTATTCGCCAAATAGGTTGAAGTGGGGCTCTTAGTCTACCTAAATAGGTTAAATCCATTGCTTAATAGTAACATGTACAACTTGTATGTGTACTTATGCTGTAGACATGGGTAGGCATATGTGTGAAGTAGATGTGCAATAGGCGTACTGGTGCTTTGCTTTAACAGACCTGGTCCACCGCGTCTTATACCTTTCTGCAGGTATTACCCAGTGATTCTCATGTCTGGTCCTTCAGCACACATCATAATGGACAAAGCAGCTCTGCCTCACGCCATCAGCCCAAGTCCGGATGGGCGCTGCAAGTCTCTCCTGTACAGCCGCTAACTCTGCTCTGTGTCTCAGCTCCTACTGCAGCACTCCTTTCCAGCCTTACAGTACTACTCTACAGCCACACCAGCATGTCTTACAGCTACAGTGCAGCGTCTATAGCACAGCACAGCATTCCTTCTCTGCACTCGCACATTCCATTGTGACTCCACCCTCAACTACCACTGGCTTCTTCCCGATATAAACGGCTTTGTGGAACCCTCAGCTTTTGGCACCCTCTCATATTGGCCCTGCCATGCTGGCTGGTGCCTGCAGGGTCTTAGTGCCCCCCTGATCTCTGCTCTCCTTGTGCTCTCTCTCTATGATGGGTTATTGCACAAACATTTGCAAAACCCATTGGCACTGCCATATTGGCCTGTAAATCTGTGTGTTTCAAAACAAGATGTACAGCATTAATGTAAGCATCTAACAGCACACAAAAGTATTTGTTTGGTGGATTAGTACGTTGGGTCACATAACTATGGCATAGCTACCATAGGTGCAGCAGGTGCGGTTGCTATAGGCCACCCCAGCACCCAGTTACGCATCACACTGTGGCCCCTGTTGCCCACCCTCCACCAAGGCACTCTGTGGTTTGAAGATAGGGAAGTGGCAGCCCCAACTTGCCCAGGGACCTCCTTCCAGGGCCAGATTAAGCCTTCGGTGGTCCCAGGGCACTTAATGCAGGAGGGTTCCTCCCCCTCATGTCAGCACTACACCCCTGTGCGGGTGCTGTACACTGTATATATACTTTGTTGTTATAGGCGACACTTGGAGTCTTCATAAACAAGTAAAGTGCAGTATTGCATATACATCTACGTTTTGCGGTCACAGCCCCGTAATCAGGATAATACCAAACAAAAACAAACATGTTTAGAAACCTTGCTGATAGGAGGTCCTCCCCGCCGCATCCAACCACGCTGCTTGGCTTCCAGTCGCAAACTACCCGAATCCCCCGGAAGCAACAATTCTCCGGTCCATCCAACAAACGTTTTGGAGCTGTACAAGGGTAACCATTGTGACTACAAACAAAATAGTGTAGCTATAAAAAGCAAACCATACATTGTACATAAACAAATACAAAGTGTCAATTTGCTAAAATACAAGCATCAGTGAACATTCTATTCACATTACATGGAAACTTTGTTGCAAGTGTATTAGTCTGTATCTATATGCCAAAACCTCCAGGACTACTGCCATCTGGCTAATTCCACTCTTTATATTCACCAGTAGACTGTTTCAAATAAAATCCTTTATAAGAATGTTACACCTGCACAACCAGCTCAAATTTACAATAGCTATTACCAATACTTTTTATAGAAAGCACCTAAGGTTAAGTGCCTCATTTAGTCCTTTGGAACATTGAGTGTTTCATTTGTGGATCCACATAGATTCTAACCTCAATAATTTTTTAGACCTATCACCCCCTATCAGCTAATGCGGTACATGATCAATTATTTTATATCGTAGAGTGGCCATGTTGTGTTAGGCCATGAGAAAGTGGCGAGCCACTGGTTGGTCACTACTGCCTGTCTTGATGGCTTCTCTAAGAGCATATCTATGCTGGGCCATCCTCGTTTTGAACTTACAATTGGTTTTCCCAACATACACAAGCCCACACGGACATGTCAATAAATCTATGACAAATTTATAGTCACATGACTTAATGATATAATAATTATACCTGTTACGTGCTCAAACCTGTATATTAACTGTTATGCGTGATCAGCTTACAACTTGTTTTTAGGGCAGCTACTCCAAGGTGCCCTTTGCCAGCCAGGGCTAAAAAGATAGATACAAATAGATAATGGAGTCGCGCCCACTTGACACTACCAAGAAAACCTCTTATTCATTTCCTGAATATTTGTATATCTTAAACAGTGATGAGAATGATTCAATATACCGAGTCATCTTATAAGTTTTAATACAGAGTTTTATTAAAAATCATATAAAATATTTAAAAATCCCTTTTGTGTCATATTCATTTTTGACAGAAAATACTTAAATACACTCTGGGGCAGATTTATTAAGCCCGGTGAAGTGATAAAGTAGAAGGTGATAATGCACCAGCTAATCAGCTCTTAACTTCCATGTTACAGGTTGGGTTTGAAAAATGACAGTTAGGAGCTGACTGTCTGGTCCTTTATCACCTTCCACTTTATCACTTCACCAGGCTTAATAAATCTGCCCCCATGTTTCATGTTAGAACAAAGTTTTCAGCACCCAGCGCGTTTCGTTCTATATGACTTCCTCAGGGGTGTTTCTATTTTTTTGTAGGTTAAATCTAATAGGAATGCCTTTAGAGGGATAAATATTCCATGTCATTTCTACTTTTAGACCTTAAATAAATCACTTTCAGTTTCCTGCAGGGTCGGACTGGCCCACAGGGGAAACCACCGGTGGGCCCCACTGCCTGTGGGCCCACCCCTTCCTTAGGGCTCAGGTTCCAGATTGTTCACTTGAATGATATATTATACATATGTTACATTATACTGCACAGGACTATAGTATAAATCCTACAGTGCATTGCTGTTATTAATCTGGTACATTATCATGCATGCACTAGCAGTATTTACTATATATTATGCACTCGCCAATACTTAGCTAAGCCTCTAAACATGGGCCCCTACCACTGCATTCCCCCGGTGGGCCCGTCATGCCCAAGTCCGACACTGGTTTCTTGTATGTCAAATCTTATTCGAGCTGGCTATAAAGAAATCGATTTTTCTCCTATAGGTAGATTTTGAGTGATATATTTACAATTCAGTAAATTTGGTTCATGATTCACATGCCAGAAACTATTTATCTGATATTTATTTTGTTAGAGTCTTGATCCAAATAGAACAGGAGAGTCTCTCCTACAAGCAAGCAGCATACAGGACATGGTTTTGCCTTGTATATAATTGCCGCTTTGAAAAAAAAAAGTCAGAGTCCGTCCGGGAACCTGCACCTCCGGCCAACTCGGACTACATTACACCCGGCCCACTGTGTTTCTGTTCTGCAAAGTGCCTTGCTAATGGCTGTTCAGACATTTTGTCATTAATAGCTGCCCTGATAGCTGTACGGTCTAGTGCCATGCTTTCCTTGAAGGTATGCATGGTCTTGCCGATATAGCAAAGCCCACGTGGGCATGTGACCATGTACACAATAAAAGAACTATTGCATTACCGTACGTGGTGGATAGTATACTTTTTCCCAGTATGCGGGTGAAAGAAGAATTTAGTTGCAACCATATACTAGCACATTGTGCAACCAGTGTACTTGTAACATCCAGCGCTCTTCCTTTGGGTCCTCTCATCTATCTGCATGTGTTCTGTAATGTCCGTCCATACAGTACAATCTGAATATTTTTTCCTCTTCTAAAACAGGGCATTATCTCCATGGACCTAAGGGTTTTCAGTTCTCTATCACACTGTACAATGGGTCAGAAATATCTTGTAATCTGTAGAATCTCTTAATGGGCCGTATTAAAAGATTGTACCCAATGTCTGTTATTCTCATTCTTTTTAAGACTATGAGATAGCTTCTTTCCTGTTGCCAGATCCACTTTTGTTCTAGCAGCTTTAAGATCTGTTAGGGAATATCCACGATTCCGAAATTTGCATGTCATATCATCTAGACTTGATTGTAAGGTTGCCTCTGGGACAGACTGCGGCACACTAAATACGGAGAAAGGGATGCCTGAACAGCGGTGAAAGGGTGCTGATATCCCGGGAGGTACCTCAGTAACAACATATATAATGCTGACGGGTGGGCTTCTGTTGACACCCTACTTTATTTGGTATGCATGCTCTACCTAGAGAATTGTGGTGGATTATATTTTCGTGTTGTATTTTGATTTACATGGAAGTTATTACATGTTATTTTCATTTGAATAAACTGTATTGCACTATTATCTCCAATTTTTGCTCTGTTTGAGGAAAATAGATAAGGGGAGAACAGTAGCCTAAAGAAGAGTAGGCCATCCCTAAATGCTGACGGGTGGGCATCTGATGACACCCCACTAAATCTGGTACGCATATTTCATTCTGAATCTGTGTTGGATTTTATTGTCCTACATCTATCCAAAATCTGGATTTGTGGTTGATTTCACCTGGGCGTTCTCTATCGGACAGAACAACTGTTAAATAAACTGTACTGCACTATTATCACCATTTTTTTTGCTTAGTTTGAGGAAAATGGATGAAGGTAGAATATTAGCCTAAAGAAGAATAGGCCAACAACAAACGCTTCAGGGTGGGCATCTGTTGACACCCCACTAAATCCGGTACGCACACTCTACTCTGAATTTGTGGTGGATTTAATTTTCTGACATTCTATTAAGGCTACTCTGGGATTTGTATCTGTGGTGGATATCATCTGGGTATTCTCTGTCGGGCAGGACATCTAAACTGTACTTCACTATTATCTCCAACCATTTGTTTTGTTTGAGGATTACAGACAAGGGACACTCTAATTCAAAGAAGGTTTTGACACTGACATTGACTGACCGCTGAAGATCCCCGGGTGTCCAAAAATTACAAGTTGTTCCAGAAGGGGTGCACATCTGCCATTTTGTATGTATTGATTGTAGTACCTGTTTATCACTAGTGATCCTCTTAACCCATAGCTTGACAAATCCCAGGCGCCAGGTTGCCATGGCCCCTAGATTTTGCTACCTGGCTACCAAATTACGGAGGGAGGCAGGAAGCATATCCCATTCAGTCTCAGCAGCCGTGGGCGTACCTGTATTGCGGTGGCCATTTCATGCACAGGAGTGCATGTGCTGAGTGTCTGTTCCGGCCTGCGCTGACTGCTGTGCAGTCTGTTCTGGCCTGCACTGCTGTGCCTGTTCATCCCAGCCTGCACTGACCTCTGCCTGTCCATCCTGGCCTGCGCTGACCTCTGTGCCTGTTCGTCAAGTCCTGCGCTGACTGATGTCTCCAAACTCCAGCTGCATAGAGCTCTCCGATAAGAGATAAGAGAGTCTATGTGTGCTCGTGGATTGCGGCTTCGGAGGGGGTAGTGGCCATAGGGCATAGGGGGGAAGGAGTGCTTGCCTGTGTCGTGGTGGTCTGCCTGGGGGTACCCCTTTAGTTGTATTGCCATGGGGGCTGGTTGCCCGGGGGGGGGGGGGGGGGTTTAACTGCTCAGCAGTGTGGATGCAGAGGGTTGTCTTAACTGGGGGTACCCCATCAGTTGTGTAGCCTTTTTAAGTTGGTTTGCCTGGGGGGTGGGGGGAAGCTGCTTAGTATTGTGACTGTGGGGGAGGGGGGTTTTAGGGTATTTTGGGGGAGGGGAAATCTGTGATCTGGCTCCTACACTTTCATCCTGGCTCCTAGATTTTTTTTTTTTAATTGTTAAGCCCTGCCTTAAGCCCCAGATACTACGAATAGGACAAGCCCCGCTTTGTAGCCAGTGGGTGATGACTCTTTGCCCATAATAACGTGTTCCGGTCCGTCGGTTTGGTCACATTAATTTGAACATACAGCAATTTAATTTAGTTCAGGCTCATTGTATATGTAAATTTAATTGGACAATCCCGTGAATTGATATCCTCCATCAAACATTGAAATTCCTCATAGCTACTTCTCCAGAATGATATTACATCATCTATGCATCTCTTGTAAAATAGTACTTTATCATGAACATCCGAGTGAAAAAAAGATGGTCCTCTCTGTAGAACATGCAGATGGATGCCATATGTGATCTCATGGCACAACCGATGTTCTACAGGTCGTACTAGCCATTAAAATAGAAATAATTTTGTGTTAGTATTAATTCAAAAAAATGAAGAAAGAACATTATATCTGGACCCTTGTAAAGAGGAATTCTGGTAAGTAGCTTCCTAGATTCCAATACTCTTTCCTTGTGGGGATATCAAGAGTGCATAGCCATGTACAGATGGCGTCACGCTCATCTTGGCTTCACTGCTGCGCCTAGGGGCACCATGGTTTATTAGCATAAACCTTTCATCTATTGTTCTCAGCTGTAATACAATACAGAGAGAACAATACAGCAGGGGATTAAGTCATTACAGCAGGGGATTAAGTCCGACTGTCCTGGCTCAATTAATCCTATTAAAGGCAAAGATGAAGATGCTCCATCTGTATTATCTGGCAATAACTCACCCAGTGAGTCTAACTGTAGTAATAGTTCCGTGGTGTCTTTCAAATACGTAGATCTTTGCTGTACACATGGCTGTGTCAGAGATCTGGGACAAGAGAGTTGGGTACTCTGGGATTCTTCTGATAGTCGGGAAGAGAAACCGTAGCTGGGTCGAAATAGAGACGGCCGGATGTAGGTCTTCCTCATCCAGCTTTATAAGTAACTAATGCTTGAGAACGATGCCAAAGAACACTGAATGAAGAAATTAATGCTGACTTATGTTATGAACGATGCTGAAGAATACTGAATGAACTCATAAGTGATGACTTGTGACCGATGCTGAAGAACACTGAATGAAGAAATGAGTGATTATTTGTGAACAATGCTGAAGAACACTGAATGAAGAAATGAGGGATGATTTGTGAACAATGCTGAAGAACACTGAATGAAGAAATGAGTGAAGATTTGTGAACGATCCTGAAGAACACTGAAGGAAGAAATGAGTGATGACTTGTGAATGATGCTGAAGAACACTGAGTGAAGAAATGAGTGATGACTCGTGAACGATGCTGAAGAACACTGAATGAAGAAATGAGTGAGGACTTGTGAATGATGCTGAAGAACACTGAATGAAGAAATGAGTCCTGTAAGGGCTGGGAAACACACTGAAATGCTGGAAGCACTGGAACTCAGAGAGCTGGGTAACACAGTGTATGCTGGAAGCACTGGAACACAGAGAGCTGAGAACACACTGTAATGGTGGGAGCACTGGAACACAGAGAGCTGGTAAACACTGTAATGCTGGAAGCACTGGAACACAGGGAGCTGAGAACACACTGTAATATTGGAAACACTGGATCACAGAGAGCTAGGAAACACTCCTCCATGAACTGCAGCGTGAGTCTGGGGGAAGCTTGTGCAGCGACGATACTCAGGCGCTGGAGCTTTGCGCGGCGCCTCCTTTTGAACTGCCCGCCTTGCCTCTGATTGGTGGAGGGTGCTCCGGATCGCCATTGGCCCATACCGCCAACGTGGACGCCGGGCACAACGGCGGCACCTATGGTCCGGAGAGACGCCGGCCGGGAGCGGGTGCCCACCGGGGGACTGACCCGGAGACCCAACATGTGGCGGAGGGGTAAGCGCGGTGGTCGCTGCTCCCTATCCGTGATAGGCTGTAGGTAGTGGTCAAGGTATTCTGAAATGTTATAATACAGTGAGCCTCTCCCAGAAATGATAGGACACCCAGATGGATTTATTGTGTTTTTATGTATCTTGGGTAATGTTTATATTAGGGGGACCTTAGAAAAATCAATTTTCAAAAAGTTACAGCTATCTCTGATAATTATACCTTTTGTTGTTGCTTTCTCAAGAATCTTGTCAATCTCCCTCTCATACATATCAGTTGGATCTAATTCCAATTTCCGATATACTTTCTGTTTAGCTACTTGGGTGTAAATCTCATCACAGTTTTTTTTACATCCTGCACCACCACCCCTCCATCCTTATCTGCAGATCTAATTACCACATCCGCACTTGTGCATCCGGAGCTTTCATAAATACTGCCAAGGGGGGATTATGTGATAGTGGATCAAACTGTGATCTCTCACAGTGCCCACTGTGTCCCTATGTCTGCCTCCTCCCACTGTGTAAGTCCAATATATATATATATATATATATATATATATGGGCAATAGTGAGTACAAGCGTCCACGAGTGTGACTACTTATTTTAACAAAAAGGAATACTTAGGTAGGTGTATCTTTGGCACAAGGCACTTATCTGGTTAATAGAACTTCCAGCGAATATCCATCATTTGGAATATCACATGTAAAAGAAAAACACAACGAACATAGTGTGTACCGTTCACAGACTTATAGCATGTAATTTGAAAAAGAGGGCATAATTAGGGAACATGCTTATTCCCAATAAAATATATTTAGTGGCCCAAACATTAAAAGGTTAAAATACATAGGTTTAATATACAATGACATACAACGGCTGAACACGTCCAAGAAAAAACTTATCTGTCCATCAAAGGAGATCAGCAGCAAACTGTCCCAACGTGTTTCGTCTGTCAAAGTCTGGACTTCCTCAAGGGGATCCCCTTGATGAAGTCCAGACTTTGACGGACGAAACGCGTATGTCATTGTCATTGACTAGCCTACCTCATTGCTTTGTTACATTGCTCACCAGCCTTTAAGCAAACTGGCATAGTGACTCCTAGATGCCTTTCTTTAGCAGTACTTTCCATTGTAGTGCCGTTAATATTATAGTGCCACGTTCTTGCTTATTCCTCTAATTGGGTTGGGTACGAAATTGCCAAAAGCAGCAACCCGACAGTCAAAATCCCAGCCTAACTCTGACCCACTCAGCAGCCTAACTCTAACCTTCCCTTTAGTGCATATCCCTGTCCCCCCGTACTTGCTGGCAGGATCCTGACCAAACCCCCTCTAGTCTACCTAGATCATCAATCATTTGTTTTACCCCTCTACCCTGTTCCATTTTGTCATCTACAAATAGGCATTCGTTCCCTTCATTATCATTTGCCATGTCACCAATTAAGATATTAAAAAGCACTGGCACACGTACAGATGGGGTACTCCACATTTACTGCAATCCCCTGTTTTCTATCCTGCAACCAAGATGTCATCCAGTCAACCCTTAGAATCTAGTCCCAAGCTTTCAAGTGTATTTAAACTCAGTCTGTGAGAAACATATCCTTGAATCTTGGCAAAACTAAAAAAACAATGCAATTGTACTGCTCCTCGGAGTGCCCCGTCGTGTTCTTCATTCTGGTTCCAGTCCAGTTCAGCCTACATATCTTCAGCCTGTGTCCTTCATTCTGAATCCAGTTCGGTTCAACCTGTTGCCAACTTTACACTCCGGTTTCAGTCTGAATCTAGCCTGAGTTACTGGTGCAGTATCCTGGGGTATCCTGATAAACATATTGACTTTTATAGCCCTTTAGTGCCTAGCGCCAGTCTACTTCCATTCAGTGTCTTAAAGCAAGTCTTCTGCTTTATAAGTCACCTGTTCATTGTGGGCTCATGTGAACTATTTCTTGATACTTCAGTCTGTATTGCTGCTCAGTAAATCCCACATCGCTTCACTTCCCTTCACAGCACCACAGCTCCAAAACTCTGGGACTCTCTGCTCATCATGAGTTTCCAGTGGAGTGGTTTGCTCTGGGGTGCTTGAGACTGGGTACTGGATCTATGTCCCTCTCTGAGGGTTTAGGCCAGAGGTTCCCAAACTGTGTGCCGTGGCTCCCTGGGGTGCCTCGGGACACGGTTGGTGGTCCAGGACCAATTAAAATTATTTATGGTCAATATAATAGGCAAAATCAGTGCTGGTGGCTGCCAGTCATAAAATACGTGGCCAAACAGAAGCAAATCTTGTCCCTCACCACACAACTGACCCTAAGGATGACATATAAATGCGATCGACTTAATGTAATATTTCTCTCTAAATTTCTCAAAAAGAAGTTTTTGGCCATGGGGTGCCGTGAAAAAAATTCTGATATTCTATGGTGCCGTGATTCAAAAAAGTTTGGAAACCACTGGTTTAGGCTCCAGATACCCAGTTCTTGTTCTAGCTCCATGGTCCTGAGTTTCAGATCTGGGGCTGAGTTTCCATCAATTGTTTCCAAATGCAGGCTGCGGGTTTCCAGTGGTCGCCGATCTCTCTGATGACACTAGAGGGGTAATTCAGAGTTGATTGCAGCAGCAAATTTGTTAGCAGTTGGGCAAAACCATGTGCACTGCAGATGTGACAGATATAACATGTGCAGAGAGAGTTAGATTTGGGTGGGTTATTTTGTTTCTGTGCAGGGTAAATACTGGCTACTTTATTTTACAATGCAATTTAGATTTCAGTTTGAACACACCCCACCCAAATCTAACTCTCTCTGCACATGTTTTATCTGCCCCCTTCCACCCTGCAGTGCACATGGTTTTGCCCAACTGCTAACAAATTTGCTCCTGCGATCAACTCGGAATGACCCCCTAGGTCTCTTCTTATGCTGGTGGCTAATCCATGAGTAAGCACCTAGTGCCCTCACCATGATTCCAGTACTACTTGTCAGTCCAGACCACGGGTCCTGACTCGGATCTGACCCTCAAGTCCATGACAATTGCACAGCAATGAGATGTCATGTAACCTTGCTACGCCTCTAACAAACTCTGGTTCAAAGGTGGATGCTATGCTGATGTTTGCGCAGTTGAGAGACTGTATTTGTACTGTACATGCTTTGCGATTGTTTATCGACGGCGGTTGCAGTGAGGTTTTGAACGCTGAGTGATTGACAATCGGCGTGTTTACAGAGGTAACAGGGGTGGCTAGTCAAATCAAAGGGGTTCGGGGGCATGCCGATACCAGCATCTGCATCTTCATATGCAGTTACAATGGCCCTGGCAACTTAGGGGGTAATTCAGGCCTGATCGCTAGGGTGCGTTTTTTGGATCCCTGCGATCAGGTAGTTGCAGCCTACAGGGGGAGGGTATGGTGTATGTGCAGGTTTGCGTTTGCTTTTGCTGCAGAGCTGCAGAACATAAGTTTGTGCAATCTCTGCACTGCCCAGGACTTAGCTGCTGCGATGATCGGGGCTGGAGCCAACGTCAGAAACCCTCCCTCCAAACGCCAGGTCCCTCCTGTGTTTTCCCGGACTCTCCTTGAAAACTGTCAGTTACCACCCATCAACGTCCTCTTTCTGTCAATCTCCTTGCGATCGGCGGTGCGTTTGGAATTTTCGCACCGTCTCATCGCTAAACGGCGATCCCCGTTGCCGCGGTCCATCGCGCCTGTGCATTGCGGTGCATACGAATGCGCAGTTCAGATCTAATCGCAGGCTGTGAGAAAACGCACAGCCAGGGCTGTTTCTAGCCAATTTGGCTCCCAGTGCAAGATTTAAAAATGCGCCCCCCCATGACATAAAATATGTGCCCCCCACCCACACACACACACACACACACCTAGATAAAAAAAAAAACTTGCGCGCGCACCCGGCAAGGGGGCGTAGCCTCATCTAAATGGGTGTGGCCTCATTTAAATGGGCATGGCCTCGTCTGAAAAGACTACCTCACAATCCAGTTTTTGACCCTGCTCCAACAGATCACGACCACCACAGGAAAAAAAATTCTACCATATTAAGCCCCACACAGTAATGCCCCCTGCACTATATTATGCCACACACCGCAATGCCCTTGATACATTAAATCCCCACACTACGGTAGGCAAGAGTCCCCATTTCACACATTACGGCAGGTGTCGCCATTTTACACATTGAGAGAGAGAGAGAGAGAGGATACTTACAGAGGCGATTACCGCTCTTCGGCCCGCCTCACCAGTCGCTCCTCGCGCCGGCCTTTCCCTCTTCCTACCTTGGATCCCCCTCTGTACTCTGCTCAGGGGAAGGGGGGGAGAGTTTCGCGGAGTGACAGGGTTGCGTCGTGACGTAACAACGTCATTCCGTGAAACTCCGCCCCCCGAGCATGTTACTCGGGGAGAAATAGGAGGGGGAAGCAGGGAGCCACAGTTAGTGCCGCGGCGGGAGCCCAGTGCGGTTGCACTGCTCGCCTGCCCCAGGAAACGGCCCTGCGCACAGCAGCGATCAGGTCTGAATTACCCCCTTACTTCCCACAGTCATGGAGCAGCCATACAGCTGCTCCATGACAGAAGTTCAAAGGTGTGTCCGATATTGCAGATGGTGCATCTTTCTATGTAAGTGACAGATTACAGAAGCAACCGGTCGCGTCATTGTAGAAATTCCCGCTTCTAATACAGTACCATAAATTTGCATAAATTACATGTATCCACTTCTGAATCAGGCCCTCTGTTTGGTAATCACAGGTGGACACAGGAAGTTATCACAGTGCACTTACATTGTATATTAAATGCTCAACAAATAAGATACTTCAACAAATCATAACATGATTAGATAATACTATCCTGAGACTTAAATTCACAATACAGAATAGAATAAGTGGTAGCATGCATCACAGATAGACATTTTGAAAATGTGACCAAACATTTTATGCAGCATCCGTGTCTGCGTCTATGCTAATGTCGCAGCCAATTTAATTAAAACTGAGACGCCAACTTGTAGCTCCTTTCGACGCACTATCAAAACCTGCTCCAGCCATATGGCAGGTGCAATTCTCCATCTGCGTATAGCATCAGCAACACGCCCTTCAGCTTAGCCAAACCCCTGTTACCTACTAGGAATGCACACTAAAATCCACAGTCCCTGCTTCCAAATTCATAGTACTTAGAACCTCTGCTGACTGCATGCTTATTGACGTGCAAATCTGAGGCCCGTCATCTCTCTGACAAATCTCTCAGCATGCTGCAAATTCACCAGCTGTTACTTAGGTGTCGTGTACTGAAGAAACCCAGTACTGTAAACTCAGATTTCCCTGTTAATAATGCATACATGTCTATATCTATTTTACCCAGCTCCTTACTCTCTATGCCAAGAGCAGGTTAATGAAATTTCCTGAATACATAATGTACCAAAAATAAATATAGAAAACAATGTGCTACTTGAGTAGTCTTCCAACACGTCAAGCCAGTCTTGAATATTTGGTTTGCAGATATTTGTTTTGGAAAATAGTTTTGCATACTCCTTACTTCCTGCATTAGCTAAATGCTTTACAGACATGTAAATTGCCTCCATTTATCAGCCCTTAGTTCCCACACACAAATTGTGTTTTGTCTATTCTTCGATATATCAGAAAAATATTGCAGTGTTATATTATATAATACAGTATTTGTGTCACGAGTTTTAGAATTAAAAAGGGTGTGGCCTCATCTGAATGAAAATAATGATTTCACAGTTTGGTCAAATAATAGGGGATGTGACATTGTCTGATTTCATACCAGGGAGGCTGTGCATCTTAGATGCCTTGTTACTCTTGTCACAGCACCCCTGTCACTACATACAATACAGTAGGTGCTTATATTGCACAATTTTTTGTCACTTTTTGTAATCCATCTTGTCATCTCAGGTAGGTGCCTAATTATAAAAAAGTGGTAACTGTCCTGATAATGTCAAACATTACCTTAAAACATAAAGCTATACCGCTAGACTCGCTATTACCGTGAAGCCGCTATGGCCGCTAGACTTATTAAACACACTACGTACTAAGTATGATATTGGCGTACCGAGTACGCTATTGATACGCTCTTAGCGTATCAGACGCTGTGCCGTGAGTGCGACGCACACGCGGCACGTACGCACAGGGATTCACGCTACGTACTTAGTACGCTATTGGCGTACTGAGTAACGTATTGATACGCACTTAGCGTATCAGACGCCGTGCCGTGGGTACAACGTACACGCGGTGCGGACGCACACAGAGTGATATACAGTAAACCTTAAATAATGAAACAGTGTAATGATATGCTTATACTTTAAACCTTAGCAGCCTAGTACTGCAACGATGTAAGACCTTGAAACCTTAACAATGTTTATACTAGTGATGAGCGGGTTGGGTTTCTCGGAAACCGAACCCCCCCGAACTTCACGCTTTTTACACGGGTCCGAGGCAGACTCGGATCTTCTCGCCTTGCTCGGCTAACCCGAGCGCGCCCGAACGTCATCATCCCGCTGTCGGATTCTCGCGAGGCTCGTATTCTATCGCGAGACTCGGATTCTATATAAGGAGCCGCGCTTCGCCGCCATTTTCACACGTGCATTGAGATTGATAGGGAGAGGACGTGGCTGGCGTCCTCTCCGTTTAGAATAGAAATAGATAGTGAGAGTGAGACACTTGATTTACTGGAGCTTAGGAGTACTCAGAGAGTGCAGAGTTTACTAGTGACTGACCAGTGACCACCAGTGCAGTTTTATTATTATTTAATATAATCCGTTCTCTGCCTGAAAAAAAACGATACACAGTGACACAGTATACCATATCTGTGCTCAGCCTCAGTGTGCTGCATCATCTATGTATATCTGACTGTGCTGAGTGCTCACTGCTCACACAGCTTAATTGTGGGGGAGACTGGGGAGCAGTTATAGCAGGAGTACATATATTTAACAGTGCACACTTTTGCTGCCAGAGTGCCACTGCCAGTGTGACTGACCAGTGACCAGTGACCACCAGTATATTGTGATTGTCTGCCTGAAAAAGTTAAACACTCGTCATGTGGTGTTTTTATTCTATAAACGCATTCTGCTGACAGTGTCCAGCAGGTCCGTCATTATATAATATATACCTGTCCTGCAGTAGTGATATATATATATTTTTTATGTCATTATCATCCAGTCTATACTAGCAGCAGACGCAGTACGGTAGTCCATGGCTGTAGCTACCTCTGTGTCGGCAGTCGCTCGTCCATAATTGTATACCTACCTGTGGTGGGTTTTTTTTTTTTCTATCTTCTTCATACTAGTAGTTAACTTTAGGAGTCTGCAGTGCTGACAGTGTCCAGCAGGTCCGTCATTATATAATATATACCTGTCCGGCTGCAGTAGTGATATATATATATTTTTTATATCATTATCATCCAGTCTATATTAGCAGCAGACGCAGTACGGTAGTCCACGGCTGTAGCTACCTCTGTGTCGGCAGTCGCTCGTCCATCCATAATTGTATACCACCTACCTGTGGTGTTTTTTTTTCTTTCTATCTTCTTGATACTAGTAGCTTACTTTAGGAGTCTGCAGTGCTGACAGTGTCCAGCAGGTCCGTCATTATATAATATATACCTGTCCGGCTGCAGTAGTGATATATATATATTTTTTATATCATTATCATCCAGTCTATATTAGCAGCAGACGCAGTATGGTAGTCCACGGCTGTAGCTACCTCTGTGTCGGCAGTCGCTCGTCCATCCATAATTGTATACCACCTACCTGTTGTGTTTTTTTCTTTTCTATTTTCTTGATACTAGTAGCTTACTTTAGGAGTCTGCAGTGCTGACAGTGTCCAGCAGGTCCGTCATTATATAATATATACCTGTCCGGCTGCAGTAGTGATATATATATATTTTTTATATCATTATCATCCAGTCTATATTAGCAGCAGACACAGTACGGTAGTCCACGGCTGTAGCTACCTCTGTGTCGGCAGTCGTTCGTCCATCCATAATTGTATACCACCTACCTGTGGTGTTTTTTTTTTTCTATCTTCTTGATACTAGTAGCTTACTTTAGGAGTCTGCAGTGCTGACAGTGTCCAGCAGGTCCGTCATTTTATAATATATACCTGTCCGGCTGCAGTAGTGATATATATATATTTTTTATATCATTATCATCCAGTCTATATTAGCTTCAGACGCAGTACGGTAGTCCACGGCTGTAGCTACCTCTGTGTCGGCAGTCGCTCGTCCATCCATAATTGTATACCACCTACCTGTGGTGTGTTTTTTTTCTATCTTCTTGATACTAGTAGCTTACTTTAGGAGTCTGCAGTGCTGACAGTGTCCAGCAGGTCCGTCATTATATAATATATACCTGTCCGGCTGCAGTAGTGATATATATATATTTTTTATATCATTATCATCCAGTCTATATTAGCAGCAGACGCAGTACGGTAGTCCACGGCTGTAGCTACCTCTGTGTCGGCAGTCGCTCGTCCATCCATAATTGTATACCACCTACCTGTGGTGTTTTTTTTCTTTCCATCTTCTTGATACTAGTAGCTTACTTTAGGAGTCTGCAGTGCTGACAGTGTCCAGCAGGTCCGTCATTATATAATATATACCTGTCCGGCTGCAGTAGTGATATATATATATTTTTTATATCATTATCATCCAGTCTATATTAGCAGCAGACGCAGTACGGTAGTCCACGGCTGTAGCTACCTCTGTGTCGGCAGTCGCTCGTCCATCCATAATTGTATACCACCTACCTGTGGTGTTTTTTTTTTCTATATTCTTGATACTAGTAGCTTACTTTAGGAGTCTGCAGTGCTGACAGTGTCCAGCAGGTCCGTCATTATATAATATATACCTGTCCGGCTGCAGTAGTGATATATATATATATTTTATATCATTATCATCCAGTCTGTATTAGCAGCAGACGCAGTACGGTAGTCCACGGCTGTAGCTACCTCTGTGTCGGCAGTCGCTCGTCCATCCATAAGTATACTAGTATCCATCCATCTCCATTGTTTACCTGAGGTGCCTTTTAGTTGTGCGTATTAAAATATGGAGAACAAAAATGTTGAGGTTCCAAAAATAGGGAAAGATCAAGATCGACTTCCACCTCGTGCTGAAGCTGCTGCCACTAGTCATGGCCGAGACGATGAAATGCCATCAAAGTCGTCTGCCAAGGCCGATGCCCAATGTCATAGTACAGAGCATGTAAAATCCAAAACACCAAATATCAGTAAAAAAAGGACTCAAAAATCTAAAATAAAATTGTCGGAGAAGCGTAAACTTGCCAATATGCCATTTACCACACGGAGTGGCAAGGAACGGCTGAGGCCCTGGCCTATGTTCATGGCTAGTGGTTCAGCTTCACATGAGGATGGAAGCACTCAGCCTCTCGCTAGAAAAATGAAAAGACTTAAGCTGGCAAAAGCACAGCAAAGAACTGTGCGTTTTTCGAAATCACAAATCCACAAGGAGAGTCCAATTGTGTCGTTTGCGATGCCTGACCTTCCCAACACTGGACGTGAAGAGCATGCGCCTTCCACCATTTGCACGCCCCCTGCAAGTGCTGGAAGGAGCACCCGCAGTCCAGTTCCTGATAGTCAGATTGAAGATGTCAGTGTTGAAGTACACCAGGATGAGGAGGATATGGGTGTTGCTGGCGCTGGGGAGGAAATTGACCAGGAGGATTCTGATGGTGAGGTGGTTTGTTTAAGTCAGGCACCTGGGGAGACACCTGTTGTCCGTGGGAGGAATAGGGCCATTGACATGCCTGGTGAAAATACCAAAAAAATTAGCTCTTCGGTGTGGAAGTATTTCAACAGAAATGCGGACAACATTTGTCAAGCCGTGTGTTGCCTTTGTCAAGCTGTAATAAGTAGGGGTAAGGACGTTAACCACCTCGGAACATCCTCCCTTATACGTCACCTGCAGCGCATTCATCATAAGTCAGTGACAAGTTCAAAAACTTTGGGCGACAGCGGAAGCAGTCCACTGACCAGTAAATCCCTTGCTCTTGTAACCAAGCTCACGCAAACCACCCCACCAACTCCCTCAGTGTCAATTTCCTCCTTCCCCAGGAATGCCAATAGTCCTGCAGGCCATGTCACTGGCAATTCTGACGAGTCCTCTCCTGCCTGGGATTCCTCCGATGCATCCTTGCGTGTAACGCCTACTGCTGCTGGCGCTGCTGTTGTTGCTGCTGGGAGTCGATGGTCATCCCAGAGGGGAAGTCGTACTCGTAAGACCACTTTTACTACTTCCACCAAGCAATTGACTGTCCAACAGTCCTTTGCGAGGAAGATGAAATATCACAGCAGTCATCCTGCTGCAAAGCGGATAACTGAGGCCTTGGCATCCTGGGCGGTGAGAAACGTGGTTCCGGTATCCATCATTACTGCAGAGCCAACTAGAGACTTGTTGGAGGTACTGTGTCCCCGGTACCAAATACCATCTAGGTTCCATTTCTCTAGGCAGGCGATACCGAAAATGTACACAGACCTCAGAAAAAGACTCACCAGTGTCCTAAAAAATGCAGTTGTACCCAATGTCCACTTAACCACGGACATGTGGACAAGTGGAGCAGGGCAGGCTCAGGACTATATGACTGTGACAGCCCACTGGGTAGATGTATGGACTCCCGCCGCAAGAACAGCAGCGGCGGCACCAGTAGCAGCATCTCGCAAACGCCAACTCTTTCCTAGGCAGGCTACGCTTTGTATCACCGCTTTCCAGAATACGCACACAGCTAAAAACCTCTTACGGCAACTGAGGAAGATCATCGCAGAATGGCTTACCCCAATTGGACTCTCCTGTGGATTTGTGGCATCGGACAACGCCAGCAATATTGTGTGTGCATTAAATATGGGCAAATTCCAGCACGTCCCATGTTTTGCACATACCTTGAATTTGGTGGTGCAGAATTATTTAAAAAACGAGAGGGGCGTGCAAGAGATGCTGTCGGTGGCCAGAAGAATTGCGGGACACTTTCGGCGTACAGGCACCACGTACAGAAGACTGGAGCACCACCAAAAACGCCTGAACCTGCCCTGCCATCATCTGAAGCAAGAAGTGGTAACGAGGTGGAATTCAACCCTCTATATGCTTCAGAGGTTGGAGGAGCAGCAAAAGGCCATTCAAGCCTATACAACTGAGCACGATATAGGAGGTGGAATGCACCTGTCTCAAGCGCAGTGGAGAATGATTTCAACGTTGTGCAAGGTTCTGCAACCTTTTGAACTTGCCACACGTGAAGTCAGTTCAGACACTGCCAGCCTGAGTCAGGTCATTCCCCTCATCAGGCTTTTGCAGAAGAAGCTGGAGACATTGAAGGAGGAGCTAACACAGAGCGATTCCGCTAGGCATGTGGGACTTGTGGATGGAGCCCTTAATTCGCTTAACAAGGATTCACGGGTGGTCAATCTGTTGAAATCAGAGCACTACATTTTGTCCACCGTGCTCGATCCTAGATTTAAAACCTACCTTAGATCTCTCTTTCCGGCAGACACAAGTCTGCTGGGGTTCAAAGAACTGCTGGTGACAAAATTGTCAAGTCAAGCGGAACGCGACCTGTCAACATCTCCTCCTTCACATTCTCCGGCAACTGGGGGTGCGAGGAAAAGGCTCAGAATTCCGAGCCCACCCGCTGGCGGTGATGCAGGGCAGTCTGGAGCGACTGCTGATGCTGACATCTGGTCTGGACTGAAGGACCTGACAACGATTACGGACATGTCGTCTACTGTCACTGCATATGATTCTCTCCCCATTGAAAGAATGGTGGAGGATTATATGAGTGACCGCATCCAAGTAGGCACGTCAGACAGTCCGTACTTATACTGGCAGGAAAAAGAGGCAATTTGGAGGCCCTTGCACAAACTGGCTTTATTCTATCTAAGTTGCCCTCCCACAAGTGTGTACTCCGAAAGAGTGTTTAGTGCCGCCGCTCACCTTGTCAGCAATCGGCGTACGAGGTTACATCCAGAAAATGTGGAGAAGATGATGTTCATTAAAATGAATTATAATCAATTCCTCCGTGGAGACATTGACCAGCAGCAATTGCCTCCACAAAGTACACAGGGAGCTGAGATGGTGGATTCCAGTGGGGACGAATTGATAATCTGTGAGGAGGGGGATGTACACGGTGATATATCGGAGGATGATGATGAGGTGGACATCTTGCCTCTGTAGAGCCAGTTTGTGCAAGGAGAGATTAATTGCTTCTTTTTTGGGGGGGGTCCAAACCAACCCGTCATTTCAGTCACAGTCGTGTGGCAGACCCTGTCACTGAAATGATGGGTTGGTTAAAGTGTGCATGTCCTGTTTATACAACATAAGGGTGGGTGGGTGGGAGGGCCCAAGGACAATTCCATCTTGCACCTCTTTTTTCTTTCATTTTTCTTTGCGTCATGTGCTGTTTGGGGAGTAGTTTTTGGAAGAGCCATCCTGCGTGACACTGCAGTGCCACTCCTAGATGGGCCAGGTGTTTGTGTCGGCCACTAGGGTCGCTTATCTTAGTCACACAGCTACCTCATTGCGCCTCTTTTTTTTCTTCTTTGCGTCATGTGCTGTTTGGGGAGTAGTTTTTTGAAGGGCCATCCTGCGTGACACTGCAGTGCCACTCCTAGATGGGCCAGGTGTTTGTGTCGGCCACTTGGGTCGCTGAGCTTAGTCATCCAGCGACCTCGGTGCAAATTTTAGGGCTAAAAATAATATTGTGAGGTGTGAGGTGTTCAGAATAGACTGAAAATGAGTGGAAATTATGGTTATTGAGGTTAATAATACTTTGGGATCAAAATGACCCCCAAATTCTATGATTTAAGCTGTTTTTTAGGGTTTTTTGAAAAAAACACCCGAATCCAAAACACACCCGAATCCGACAAAAAAAAATCGGTGAGGTTTTGCCAAAACGCGTTCGAACCCAAAACACGGCCGCGGAACCGAACCCAAAACCAAAACATCACTAGTTTATACACCTTATACCGATTAATACGCTATGGAAGCCCTTTGCAGGAAAGTGAAAACACAACACCGGTTTGTGGTAAACCACTGGGCTCTAACACCGCAGTGGATTATTCAGAGAAAAGGGGTAAACAGATACAAGTTATACACTACAGGCTAACAAGGAAATCTAAACAGAATAATAGAGAATAATGGCTACAAAGAATATACATACGTGGGGAATCGTTCGCAAGCGCGTCCTGGACCAGTCCTCAGCTACCAGGGAGAAAGCCTTCAGAGTCTTGTGTCCGGCCAGGCAACAGTGGTCTTTTTATACACAACATACATTCACAATACAATGGTCACTGTAATCTCATTGTTCATTGGACACAGGGATGTGTCCCTACATTACAGCAAAGGTCGTAGGTGGATTTGAATAGGTAGGCGATGTTTTTTCCCAACTGCTCTTGTGGGTGGTATCCTCTGGATTCCCGCCGCATGTGTAATTTACAGCAAATACAGTTAATGTTCATAATCTACTTTTGTACATAACTATACGCAGGAGCAAGCGATCCTTTCCTAACTGACACCGGAATGTTACTCTTAAAATACCCTACAGCTGGATACTAGACATCACCTACCAACCTCTATCTGACCCTTCCTATCATGCAAAGACGAATCTCTCTGTCCAGGAACTGTTTAAACTAACATTACTCGCTGACATGATCTAAGGGAACTATATCTACAAAATGCACTATTTGGGTTAAATATGCTATGTTCGAGTCGCACGCCACACGCTCACAAACTCCGCCGTAAATACACATATCATGCGCACGAGTCGCCGGAGCGTCTCTTACGCAACTTGCGGATATGTGTACGCACGGGGGACCTGGTGCACGAGCAGCGTGCATGTGCATGAGGGGTTAATACAAGGGATATGTATTACAATATTTTTCGACTTTGACAGTCGACCCTTTGGCAGTCAACAATAACTGCCACAATCTAAACAATTAAGCAGAAAAATATACAATACAATGAAATACCTATAAATGATTGGGAGGTAGGAGGAGAGTAGTCGGCGGGAAATGTATGGCCTAGTGGGATAGCAAAAGCATGTATGTATGAACTTCATGTCTGGGGGGCATGTATCATCGTGCCGTACATGTTCTAGATAAGCTTCGAGGTATTGCGAAGTATACATTAAATCCTTCTTGTCCCGTATTAAGGGTCTGTAAGTGGGCCAACAAACACTACCGAGCTCTTTTCGGCTTCTTGTTCCAACAAATGGGGTGCACATTAGTTGATGATACATGGAGGGGGAAAAACATGTGAATGCTAATATATGTACCTATGTCACCTGTCGACTATGTGTGTCACTACCTGAAGGTTGTAGAGATGAAGATAAGACATGTGTCACAAATACATTCCCATAATAATGTGTGCAATCATCTTTAGGTGTTGGTTGAAGTCTTGTCCGGATGGCTGTATCCTTGCTGTGGGTGGTAATCAAAGTCTTTCAAGTCTTTAAAGTGTCTATCAAAGTCTTTTAGAAATGTCCACCAAAGTCTGTAGAAATGTCCATCAAAGTCTGTAGTCTTCTTCCGAATGGATGTCTTTTTGCTTGGGAGAAAAACAAAGGAGAAATGGGTGAAAGAAACGGACCGTTGAATCACGTCTTATCACAGCATTGTCTCAATTGATGGATCATAAATTAAATCAGTTTGTGTAACAATGCCCTCGCTCCTCAAACTCATCACTTTGGTACTGCGCTTGCACTGCATTAAAATCCGAACACATCTAAATATCAAACCAATAATTATGACAACTCCCAGGATACAAAGGAGAAACTTTCCTACATTCACAATAAAATTTTGAGCCCATTCTCCTAAACCTGAGAACCAATTGCGTGGGTTCAACCATGAGACCCAGCCGGTCAGTTCATTACTCACAGCAGTCAGGGTAAGGTTGTGTCTCCTTCGGAACTCCCACTTCAACTGCAAGATATCGTCCATCTTTTGATCTATGACCTCGGTGGGGTCATCAGTGCTGTTTGTAATGTACGTGCAGCACTTCACACCATACTGAGTTGCTAGGGTGACACAATACCCGCCTGTCACCACTGTGATGTAATTGAGAACCATCCTGTGCTGGATCAGTTCCGTTTTGTAAGCTTGCAATTCCCTCCCAGTATACCTGAAGGTGTCATCATACATCTCGGTGATATTGTCTATCAGGTTCGCTAGCGCATGAATATACCTAAAATTTATAATTCCTCTGGCGGTATGGGTGATATCTAACGCGAGTAGGAATTGAATCCCGGTGGATTCGTGGATCAAATCAGAGGCTGCGTGCTCTGTCCTATCTATAAGGTGTCTCTTAACGATGTGTTCATAGTGAGTGTGAATGTAAGGAGCTTGAGCATTGCGGTGAACGTCTTTCATCTTATTATGGGTAATGGTCATTACTTCTGGCAACACTCTTCCAATGTAACACAATCCCTCTGAGTTTGGGGCAAGCCACTTATACGCCTTCCTCCCGCATATGAAATATGCATCATCGGGGAGAACATATGGGACAGAATATGACATCACCATATTGCAAACCTTCCAGGTGAAAAATCCTATCCCTAACTCTCTCATTTGTTCAGTACACGTATCAGGCTGTATGATATGCGCACAGTACCCTGGAGATACTTCTCCAACCCGCATGGTCCTACTTCCTAGAGTATACCTATACCGAAAATACCTTCCACTGTTGGCTATTTGGCGTATAAGTTCAGGGTCTACGGGCATTCTATCGGCTCTGTGTGAAAATGCCATGGTTTGGTTATTCCATGTCACTTCCCAATTTCCCGGCTTTCGGGGATTGGAAATGTTGAAACATATTAAGGACCTATCCACATGATATTGGTGGAGCTTCAAACTAGTAGGCCTAGAAATATTAAATTTCTTGTCCACCGGTCTCCCACCCCTTAATTCAAGTACCTCATCTAGTGTTAAAGGGTACGGTACTAATCCTGACTTGCTCTGACCTTGAGGTACTTGTGAGCACACCCAGCATTCCGTTTGGTTTAAAACCTTACCCACTAATGAGTGATAGTCACTCAATGGATGACGGTCCATGTTGATATTAAGGCTGGACTGACATCTCTGGATGCACCCGTCCTCAACTATGTTTTCACAATTTCTACAGATACAATTTTCTTCAGCTAATAACCCTTCACAATGTCTCCTAGTGTCATGACTACTAGATCGTTTTCTGATACTCGCCTTTGCTCGGTGAATGTGTTGCTCTTGGAATTCTACTAATCCGTCCTTGTCATCAGAACCCATTCCAGATCCCTTCTCGACCTCTCTGGTACTCTCACCGAAATAGACTGCTCTGGTCAACAAGAGGGTCAACAGGAAAACCCGGAACACAGTCTCTTGGTGTAAGTCCATCTTGCAGGAGGAGAAAGAAAGAGTGGTAATGGGAGGTAAAGAAAATAATAGAAGGGAAGGAAAACTGGTACGATAACCGCCTCTAGTCTTTTTGTTCTCCTTGCTCAGATGCCGTCTCAACAGTGCTGCCTCTCAGTCTTCCCGAAACGGACACTCCAGTGATTCTTTCCGAGTCAGTGACTTTTCTGTAGGGAGCATAAATCTTGCATTACTATGTGTTTAACTGTTGTGTGAAATACCATCCGTAGAACATGAAAAAACAAAAAGAGAGAGAATAAAGAAAAAAATTGTCAGATTTCCGTTCACCTTCAGGCTGTCACACCAACATGTCTATCGGTATCTCTGCACAGTCTCCCCCACCAGTATTTCCACTCTCCACCCTCTGTGCATGGCCAGGCACAATGATGCTGGTGAGATATACTGGGGTTGGGCAGACCTCTGAAAAGACCGAGTAGACATGTGACGTTTGAGCTGTAGTTCTGTCGGTGAACGTCAGAGATGAAAAAGGAAACTTTAAAGATAAATCACAGAGTTTACCTGGCCGCCCCTGTATCTACAAGGAATGAACTACCAATTACATCAACTTGGGACCTCAGGTTTACTTCCAAGGCTCGCAATTAATTTCACTGGCTGTAGACTACCGGTGCGGGCCAAAATTTTCCCTATGTGATCCCTGATTCCAATTACGTGCGTCATACTGTGTGTCATGTTCTGGTCAAGGGGGTCGATATACCTGAAGTGGGTCTTTAAAAATACAGTTTCGTGCATAATGTCCTTCTCTCTGACATTTATAACATGTTATCACATACGACTTACCAACAGGGGTCTGGGGTTTAGGCTGATGTGGCTTCGTTGTCAAGGCTTTTATACTTACTGTCATCAGCTTATCCCCCTGTGACTCCCTGTGCCTAATGATGTTCCGATCATGCTCAATAGCGGACTCTCTTAACGCAGCCACCGAGATACCTCTCCAACTTGGTTGAGTGGTTTGTACCCTGGTTCTCAACACTTCCTTTAACCCGTCCATTAATACGGATACGCTACCTCCCTATGGTGCACATTATCCTTAATGTCTTCGATCCCAGTAAATCTAGCCATTTCCTGCAGTGCTCGATGGAAATAGTCAGAAGCAGTTTCACCTTCTTTTTGTCTAATGGAGAAGATTTTATTCCACTGGACAACAGTTGGGAAATATACTCCTAACTGCAGATTGATCTGTTTTACGTTCTCCTGGTTGTATTCATCAGTGAGAGGTACTTCTGCATCTAATTTACAGTCAGCAATGAATTTCACAGGGTCAATATTGGAGGGCAAACATGCCCGTAGCACTGTCCGCCAATCTTTGTTATTGGGTTCGGTGGCGTTACCTAGTTCTCTAATAAACCTCTGACATGCGGCTAGATCTTTCCTGGGATCGGGAAATTCAGACATAATTGTCCTCAATTCTGTCCGGGACCAGGGGCAATGCATAGCAATGTTCCTGACGGGAGTGATTCCCAGAGCGTCAGTTTTCCCATTGGGGACTGCGATCACCCTGACAGGATTCAGTTCAATTACATCATTCTGGGTTGCTTCTACCATGTGAGGTGCAATTGTCTCTGCATAATGTACAGTACCGTACTTACCTGTGGACATGACCTCACCTGTCCCTCCACTAGGGGCCTTTGCTACTGCTCTTACTGGTTGGGCCGTGCCCACTTGAGTATCTTGTATGGTGGCTGCTAGAGAGAGTGCCGATATCGTGCTGGGCTCATCTTCTTGGTCGCAGTCCTGAGGGAAGTTTAAGATGGGATACAACTTGCACGGGTTAGCATTAGCATTAATACATTTATCTACTTTACTCTTATCATCATTAATACATTTATTAAGTGCACTCTTATCGTATATATCAGTATGCCATTCTCTGTAGCCATTTTCTCCCCTGTAATGTACGGTGGTGGTGGTGCAGTTGCTATCAGTTTCTTGCTAGGGTTGGAACCAGCTGCTTGAGCTAATCCCCGTTGTATCTCACCCTCCTGTTGCCATAACTGTAAACAATCATAATGTCTAATCCTTTGTTTCCTGGATTTTATCAGACATATCCTTCTCCTTAAATTTTGCAACACCTCAGGACTAAAACTGCCTACCTTAGGGAACGGTTCCCTATCTTCCACAGTTATACATTCCCATTCATTGCATAAGATCTCTGCGTGTGATCCATATTTCTCACACATTATGTACCTCGCCGACCCTTTGGGCCGCGGATTATCAACCTGAACCCTGGTTGATCGTCCCTTACTTGAGCAACTGGCCCCCATTCTTTGCAGGTATTGCCTTCTCAGCTAATTCCTACAAAAAAAAATTACTCAGAGGTTAAGGCGACGGTGAAAGTTCTCCGAGCGCTCTCACCCACTCACGCCCACGTTGGCCAGAAGAACCACACACTGTGCCCAATGCTGGTCATACCCAACCTAGGGCCCTGCGTAACCTCTATTTACTGAGAGCGTGTGGGAGTGACTTACTCCTCCCAGTAAATATCAGTTGTTGGAGATTTCCTGAGTGAACAGCGAAACTCCCTTAAAATAAAAAAACCTGTTACACAAATCACGTCTGTATGTACAATTAGCGTCTATGATCCCGCGATTTTACGCAAATGGCGTAATGGGTATTAAGTTGAACTAACTATTGCACACACTAACGCGCGGTACAGTCGCACTGCGTATAAGTAACTATTACTTATCCTCCGGACGACCAACGGAATCGATTGTTTAGGCTGCGAAACCTCAGCCGGAGCGTATCTGAACGGGCCTATATGGGTACTACGCAAACCCCCGGGGCTGCGCTCTCACCGCTGACCTTTCTCAGGCCACGGTTTTCAGAGCTTCGCTTGACTTAGTCAGCGGATTTCTGACTTCGCTGACCTCTTGGTCTGCTGTTATACTAATTGCTCCTTTATACCTTATACAATGTTAACGTGAGAAAGCCACTCCCACGCCACCAAGTGTCCACTCACCTGATGTGGTCTCCTACGGGATCCCGAATTCTGGGTTCACAAAACCTTTATTTGCACACTCACGCTCGTTCACTCATATACACTTTGATTTTTTTTTCTGTACAGAAAATTAACTTTCATTCAGGTGAAACAGCCTAGTCCCAGAGGTGGCACAATAAGAGAAGGTTCTTTTAAACTAAATATTGGAAACTGAACAAATTTGTGCTATTGTCGCATGGCTACCGTATCGCCTAAACTGAAACAATGCTATTGTGAGTTGTATTAAGTGGGCGTACCTGTACGCACATTGCGTAAAATACGCCACGTGTGTAGGCCTTTACGTTGCGTACTCAGTCTCGAACGTTTTACGTGTACAATGGCCGTATACGTCCGCAGTAATACAAATACCACACTTCTATAAATGTAAATGATATTTAACTATAATCGCTTACCAAACACCACACAGTATCTCCTGTATAAACCTTTATAACTAGGCCAGGCTGCGTGTGTGTTTTACACGTACTCCCTTAAATATTACTCTATATTTTTAACTAAATAGCAACAAATTTTCTCAGCACGGGTCTAATAATCAATGCTAATGGCAACAAGCGAGTAGATATGCAAAATACACAAATAAAATACAGGTGTGTGCGTGTGTTACGTGTGTTGCGTGCGCAGTTGGCACCAAACAGAAATGTAACAGATTTAAACAAACAATAGCTTTACGTTCTTACCTTTCGGATCCCACCAGTATCCCTACAAACCATGCGGAGCAGACGCTTATCTAATCAGCACCAGTGTATCCACCTGACCAATAGAAGGCTAACAGGGGATACCTTCCCGCCCTTTGCTGATAGATAAAGTCTGCCTTGTCCTGCTAGGTTGCGGATATGAGGAGGACCGGACGATGCCCCCAATTGATAATGTCAAATATTACCTTAAAACATAAAGCTATATCGCTAGACTCGCTATTACCGTGAAGCCGCTATGGCCGCTAGACTTATTACACACACTACGTACTAAGGGGGTCATTCCGAGTTGTTCGCACGCAAGCTGCTTTTAGCAGCTTTGCACACGCTAAGCCGCCGCCTACTGGGAGTGAATCTTAGCTTATCAAAATTGCGAACGAAAGATTAGCAGAATTGCGAATAGACACTTCTTAGCAGTTTCTGAGTAGCTCCAGACTTACTCGGCAACTGCGATCAGTTCAGTCAGTGTCGTTCCTGGTTTGACGTCACAAACACACCCAGCGTTCGCCCAGACACTCCTCCGTTTCTCCAGCCACTCCCGCGTTTTTCCCAGAAACGGTAGCGTTTTTTCACACACTCCCATAAAACGGCCTGTTTCCACCCAGAAACACCCACTTCCTGTCAATCACACTCCGATCACCAGAACGAAGAAAAAACCTTGTAATGCCGTGAGTAAAAAACCTAACTGCATAGCAAATTTACTTGGCGCAGTCGCACTGCGGACATTGCGCATGCGCATTAGCGACTAATCGCTCCGTTGCGAGAAAAAAATAATGAGCGAACAACTCAGAATGACCCCCTAAGTACGCTATTGGTGTACCGAGTACCGTATTGATACGCTCTTAGCGTATCAGACGCTGTGCCATGGGCGCGACGCACACGCGGCACGTACGCACAGGGATTCACGCTACGTACTAAGTACGCTATTGGCGTACTGAGTAACGTATTGATACGCACTTAGCGTATCAGACGCCGTGCCGTGGGTACAACATACACGCGGCGCGGACGCACACAGAGTGATATACAGTAAACCTTAAATAATGAAACAGTGTAATGATATGTTTATACTTTAAACCATAGCAGCCTAGTACTGCAACGATGTAAGACCTTAAAACCTTAACAATGTTTATACACCTTATACCGATTAATACGCTATGGAAGCCCTTTGCAGGAAAGTGAAAACACAACACCGGTTTGTGGTAAACCACTGGGCTCTAACACCGCAGTGGATTATTCAGAGAAAAGGGGTAAACAGATACAAGTTATACACTACAGGCTAACAAGGAAATCTAAACAGAATAATAGAGAATAATGGCTACAGAGAATATACATACGTGGGGAATCGTTCGCAAGCGCGTCCTGGACCAGTCCTCAGCTATCAGGGAGAAAGCCTTCAGAGTCTTGTGTCCGGCCAGGCAACAGTGGTCTTTTTATACACAACATACATTCACAATACAATGGTCACTGTAATCTCATTGTTCATTGGACACAGGGATGTGTCTCTACATTACAGCAAAGGTCATAGGTGGATTTGAATAGGGAGGCGATGTCTTTTCCCAACTGCTCTTGTGGGTGGTATCCTCTGGATTCCCGCTGCATGTGTAATTTACAGCAAATACAGTTAATGTTCATAATCTACTTTTGTACATAACTATATGCAGGAGCAAGCGATCCTTTCCTAACTAACACCGGAATGTTACTCTTAAAATACCCTACAGCTGGATACTAGACATCACCTACCAACCTCTATCTGACCCTTCCTATCATGCAAAGACGAATCTCTCTGTCCAGGAACTGTTTAAACTAACATTACTCGCTGACATGATTTAAGGGAACTATATCTACAAAATGCACTATTTGGGTTAAATATGCTATGTTCGAGTCGCACGCTACACGCTCACTAGCTCCGCCGTAAATACACATCTCATGCGCACGAGTCGCCGGAGCGTCCCTTACGCAACTTGCGGATATGTGTACGCACGGGGGACCGGGTGCACGAGCAGCGTGCATGTGCATGAGGGGTTAATACAAGGGATATGTATTACAATATTTTTCGACTTTGACAGTCCCTAAAGCTTCTTATTCACGGCCATTTCGGAACAGGCTTTGGGGATATTTATCATCCCCCTTCTGAGACGGTTCATGCCCACTATCTCTCAAGTAGGAAAGAGCCCTTTAAGTTCAGGAGTCTTCTGGACTGTGACACAATGAACTATGAGTCCCTCTTACCACATGTAGTGCAGTCATTTCATTGGCTGGCATGCTTCCAGAATAATAAAAATAAGTATGCTGTGCCAAGTTAGTATTTGAACTGAGGTTTGACATTTTTCCTGAAGCAGGCACCATCAGCTGAGTCTGAGTTTGTCTAGCCGACGAGAAGCTAGATAACACATGACTTTTGTCACCAATGACCGATACTATTTAGACCCCATTGTTTAGTTTCACAGGAGTCTGCGGGCGGGCTTAGAAGGAAAGTGAAGCCTAATGCTGAGTCCCAGGTGCTGCACGTCGACTTAATACACACAGTGCTGCCGCTCCCCGAGATAACCAGCATAGCCCAGGGGATGCAGCCGCCACTGACTGCAAGTAGGTAAGTCACATCTGCACAATGGTGGTGTGGCTACTGTACAAAGATGCATAGTTGCATTACAAAGGGGGAATGACTGAGTTCCCTGTGAGCGTGAATAGTCCTTCCAAAGTGTCAAGCTGCACTCCCAGTCCTTTCCCTATAACTGGATCATATGCTGTACATCACAGGAAAGGGGGGCACATGATGATCACCTGCAGAGCTGTATCTAGACATTTTGGTGCTCTGTGTCAGAAAGAAAGGGGGGCATGGCCTCAATGAGAAGGGGCATGGCCTTGCGGCACAAACCCCCATTTTCATTACTCTGGCGGTGTACCGAGCCCCTTTGAAGGAATGTTATATCGGAGTTTCAAATGGATTGTGGAATACAACTTCTGCTTATTTTATTCAAGCCCAAATACAGTTAATGTATATACAGAATGTATACAGTATCTGGTATATGGTATAAATTGATGTAGCCAACCCAGAATTCAAGACAATACAGTATTCTCGATAACTGGTAAAAACTTACTGATAGTCACTGCCCTGTCATATAGAATATGGTGTCTGAAATGTTCTCCCTCCATGTTACCCCACAATCATGTGAAACACAAATTAAAGCTGCCCATACACCTACAGATCTATTGTCCAATCTGGCTGGTTGGAATGAAAATCTGGTAATGGATGGGAGCAAATGACAATGGACCATTTGCTCCCAAACACGGAAAAACAGACAAAAATGGTCAATCAGACAAATTGGTTAAATCCATTTGATTTAATCAGTTTTGTCTGAATGACCGTTTTTGTAAGTTTCCCGGCATTTCAGAGAAAATGGTCAATTGTTATTTGCTCCCATCCATTACCAGATTTTCATTCCAACCAGCCAGATCGGACAGTAAATCTTTAGATGTATGGGCATCTTAACACTACCAGACTGGCAGGGCCAGTGAGCTGGGGACCACAACAGTCAGCACAGCCGGGCTCCTGCATATCCCTTCCATGTCATGATGTCTCTCCCCACACGGTGCGCCTGGAAATAATATCTGTGGTGGCAGGTGAGCATTGCCGGTTCCTGTGCAATGGTACCTGTCGTACCGCTCTGATCACCTGGCTGAAAAGCCTCTTTTACACTACATCTCAGTGCTGAATGTCCTAGCATAGACTCTAATTCTACTTTAGTACATTACTAAGTATCCTACCATCATCTTTAGTTAATCAGCAGATGATGCTCTCTCTGTTTGTGTATTAACCTAAAGAAAAATTCCCATGCAGATAAATAGACTTGATATGGCAGTAATGTCCACAGCTTCATTGAAAGAAAAAATGGAAAAAGATGGGCAACAGCACTGCAGATGCTAATTCCACAACCACAGTTGGGAGGGCCCAATTATACCCGCCCCGTGTCACCTAACTCCCAAAAGACGCTGTCCCTTTTGTTCCTTATCTCCCATGGGGTGTCCTGCTCTGATGCAACATTAAACTAGGGCAACCACTTGTGTCAAAGTCATGGACAGGGACTGCCATCCACAATCCAACATATTGGAATAGCTTAAAAATTATCTGCAGCTATGGACTCACATTTGAGTATAGGAGCAATGAGATATGACGCTATAACGTTGCCTCTATTGATAAAAAAAAACAACATACTGTAAAACAACATAACCAGTTAGGCTGTGCCTGCCTACTACTACCGTGAACCATACAGTTTGACCTACTAATATTCCTTATTACAAGTCCCCACTGTTGTTGGCTTACCCATCTTTAAATAAATCATCTTGACACCAATGATCCATCCAAATAGTCATACCTGGCCACAGCTGGGGTATAGGTTTGATTGATCTAGAGGAAGATAAAAACAAAACAGGAATGTTTAATTGGTTTTAGCAAAAATATTGCAATATCCTTTCCTGCCTCCAAATCCCCAACAGATTTCTCTCTTGAATCAAAACCATATACAGGATCAGTTATACACTAGCAATGTAGCCTAAAAACTATACTGAAACTATCAGATTACCATCTGCCAAAACTCTGCCATTTCACCCATCAGGCATCTGCCAGTACTGTAGCAACCTCATGTGGAATGAGTACTGTAGCTAACTTTGAGATTCTTAAAACACAACTTTTAAGAACCTCATTATATTTGAATTGGGGTAGGGGATATTGTGCATATATGTTTTATATAAGGATATGCCCCCTTTCCCTGTCACAAACCAATGAACCCCCTAACTGAGCATGGCCTGCCATCAGTATGCCCATGGAGGATGAGCAAAACACAAGCTCCCTTTCCTTGTTCATCAGTCAGGGCCAAGTTACGGTTTGTGGGGGAGGGTGTACTACCAATAAAATTGTCATTACAATATACTGGTGAGAATAGGCAAATACTCCTAGCACCACAAATGTGTTAAACACACTGTAGTGCTTAAGTTCACATTATGCCACATAGAAATCCCAGTTTACATATGTCACAGTGTTCCCCATGCAGGTGATATAGCTACTGTATGTGTGTTGTCCCCCAGTTAATACGGCTTTGTGATTGATCTTAGACATATGGATATTGCAGCTGATGGGAATATTGGGGGTAATTCTGAGTTGATCGCAGCAGGAATTTTGTTAGCAGTTGGGCAAAACCATGTGCACTGCAGGCGGGGCAGATATAACATGTGCAGAGAGAGTTAGATTTGGGTGTGGTGTGTTCAATCTGCAATCTAAATTGCAGTGTAAAAATAAAGCAGCCAGTATTTACCCTGCACAGAGACAAAATAACCCACCCAAATCTAACTCTCTCTGCACATGTTATATCTGCCTCCCCTGCAGTGCACATGGTTTTGCCCAACTGCTAACAAAATTCCTGCTGCGATCAACTCAGAATGACCCCCATTGTTGATGACAGCATTCTTAATAGCATACCTGGTGTCAGTTTGAGATGATGCCACAAGCTCACTTACCCTGAAGGCACCACAAAAAGACCATTTTGAAAGAAACTCTCAGTAATCTTCATTCCCCTTGCCTATTGCACACTGGCAAAGTCACTGTCATGAGGTTCATCTTTTATAGGCTGCCTCCGATCTATGGTGGGTGGACCCCCTTTGCCCCAAATCATTGTCACACACCTCACCACAATAATTAGCATTTTCTTCCTCTCCTTGCATTTTGGTGAAGAAAGTCCTGTCTATTTATATCTGCGCTACACCCACATTGTTGCAACAAAAAAGAAGATGAAATTGACACAATGATAGGCTAAAGCTCAAACACCAGCATGTTTTTGGTTAGGCCTTCCTGCTGGCCACACAACTATCTAGATAGATCCCTCCCAGTACCCCCACATACACAGCAGGCCGGAACAGGGACGTGCCTGCTTCGCAAAGGGCAGTTCTTATCAGAGGAGCTATAATTTGCGATACTAATTGCTTATCTTAGTACATATGTGATTAGTATCTATGCGATGTTTGGCAGATGTATTCCACCTTCTTTGTACATCCAGCTCTATGTACAGTATATATGTATATACTGTATGTGTATGACTATGTGTGTGACAGAGTAAGGAGGAGGAGATGTGACGCAGAGAATTGAGACCCGTGACCCAGAACCGGAAGTTGACGGGTGCACGTGCGCATGTGTGGGAGAGTGGTGCCAGTGAGGGGGGAGCGGGAGCGTGTGCCTGTACCAGAGAGGGGACAGGGTGGAGCCGATGCTGAGAGGAGCTGAGCAGAGCAGCAAGAGTAGGAGCTGCCGCTGCGACCTTGAGAGTGTGTGAGGGGCTGAGATAATGAGCGAGTGTGTGAGGCGCTGCGATTGTGTGTGTGTGTGTGTGTGTGTGTGCGTGTGTGAGGGGCTGAGATATTGCGTGAGTGTGTGAGGGGCTGCGTTCTTGTGTGTGTGTGTGTGTGTGAAAGGCTGTGATATTGTGTGAGAGTGTGAGGGGCTGCATTTTTGTGTGTGTGTGTGTGTGTGTGTGTGTGTGTGAGTGTGTGTGTGTGTGAGAGAGAGAGAGACTGTGATATTGTGTGAGAGTGTGAGGGGCTGTGTTGTGTGTGTGTGTGTGTGTGTGTGTGTGTGTGTGTGTGTGTGTGTGTGATGGGCTGAGTTATTTTGTGAGGGGCTGAGTTATTGTGTGAGAGTGTGAGAGGCTGCATTTTTGTGTGTGAGTGAGGAGCTGAGTTATTGTGTGAGGGGCTGCGTCTTTTGGGTGAGTGTGTGAGGGGCTGAGATATTGTGTGTGTGTGATGGGCTGCGTTTTGGTTTATGTGTGAGTGGCTGCGATTCTGTATGTGAGTTAGGAGCTGCGTTTTTGTGTGAGTGTGTACTACGGGCTGCCTGGTGACGCTGCTGCGGCCAAGCCGCAAATTGATGCCCCCACAAACTGCCTGAGGGATCAGAACCTACTACTGCTGCTGCCAGTAGGAGCTGCACAAGGGGGCCGGAGATTGCTGCTGCGGCTATCAGAGAAGCATGATGGAGGGGACCGGAGACTGCTGCTACGGTCGCTGCTGCTGCTACTACTTGAGGAGCTTGCTGCAGAGAGCCAGGGACTACTGCTGCGATAAAGAAAAAGATCATGGGGCGCACAAGGATAGATAAGTATAAGCTTAATTACATTACTGTATAAGTGACTGGAGTTTTTTTTTTTGTTTTTTTTTGGGGGGGGGGTTCTGTCCTTCTGTACCTCCCCTTGTCCTTGATTGTATTGTTTTATCAATTACTGTTCTGTTGTTGAATATTGCTTCTATTCACAGCTAGGCTATAGTACTGTATTGTATTGCATAGATTGTGTCCTTTACTGTATTTTATTTGTACCTAAATTGTACTTAATTTATCCCTTATTTGTCCTTTATTTATTTATTGTCCCTTATTGTCTCTTATATATTGTCCTTATATATAGTTGTCTCCCTCTTTTTTATTTCTGAAGGTAGCAGGGAGTTAGCATTAATTAAAAATGCGGGTAGCCGCGATTGAGAATCTCACTCAGTGCGTGTCGTGCATGATGTATGCGCACCTGGAACAACAGTCCGAGTGTCGGTACATCTGTGCGAGATGTGAGCGAACGGTTGCCCTGGAAGCTGAGGTACTGTAACTGATCTAGAGCAGACCGTTATGCGACTGAGGGATATTCACAATCTTGAGTTTAGATAGAGCGGTGGAGGAGTTGCAGGGGGGATCACTGGTAGACGAGGATGATCAGGTAGATAGCTGAGTCACGGTTAGAAGGAAGTAGAAGAGGGGGAGGGGGAGGCAGGATATCTCCGATCTGCCAAACCCCAACAAATTTGCCCGATTGGACGAAGATTCATGGGGATGGCAGTGAGGAAATGATGGAACCGGATGAGACTGTTCCCTCTAGCAACCAGAGGAGCAGAGTCCCCGGAACAGATGGGAAAAAAGTTAGTGAGGTACCTAGTCAAATTGTTGTGGTAGGGGATTCTATTATCAGGAGGACAGACAGGGCAATCTGCTACTGGGACCATGATCGCCGTACAGTCTGTTGTCTTGCGGGTGCTCAGGTACGGCACATTTCGGACCGGGTAGATAGATTGTTGGGAAGGTTTGGGAAAGACCCAGCGGTCTTGGTGCATGTTGGCACCAATGACAAAGTCAGTGGTAGGTGGGATGTCCTTAAGACTATAGGGAATTAGGCAAGAAACTTAAGGCAAGGACATCTAGGGTAATATTCTCCGAAATATTACCAGTGCCACGTGCTAGTCCAGGGAGACAGAGGGAGTTAGGGAGGTAAATGTGTGGCTTAGAGACTGATGTAGGAAGGAGGGGTTTGTGTTCTTGGAACACTGGGCGGACTTCTCAGTCAAGCGCCATCTTTTTTGTTGTGATGGATTGCACCTAAATGAGGAGGGGGCTGCGGTGCTGGGGGTTAGGATTGTTAGAAGGTTGGAGGAGCTTTTAAACTAGGAGCCTGGGGGGAGGGTTTAGCTTGAAGCTATGGGTCATACAGTGAGAACAGTAAGGATGTGGGCAGTGAACAATTTGGGGGTGGAGAAGGGGGGAGCGAAAGATCACCCGGCAAGGGTATTTGCATGGGTATTGACACCGGAAATACTGAAACAGGTATTGCCCAAAATATATTTACAATTTATCACATAATGACGCATATGGCTCAACAATACGGTATATAGAAAATGATGTCCATAGCATATGGGAAGATAGGTCCGCGGAATCGGGGAGCGCTTCTGGAGCTCCCGCGGATTGCGGCCTACCCGCCCCTAGGAGCCACGGTCTCAATTTGCACCAGAAGTCGGTGACGGACCCCCGCGGGCGCCGAGCAGGGACTCCCGGTGCTCAGCCGCAGCCTTCACTGCAGCCACGCCGGATCACACGGCGGTTCCCCGCTGACACCACCTTCACAGAGAGGCCTCCTGCTCCACCGCTATCTGGCGCCGCTAAGACACGGGACTCCGGCTCTCTGCTGGGGGCGGCCGCCTCGTTGCACCGGAGGCTCGTTTCCCCGCTCAGGTGAGCTACCCTACTCCAGTGTCTCTCTGCCCTACTGGCTGCAGGAATAGAGATCCAAATAAGGTGCTGCTGGAGACCCTTATAGCTGCACCCCTATGCGATAGCCGGTGCTGCTGTGTGCCCTACGTCTCCTGCGGACCCCTGCTGCAGGTGCCTGCTTCCCTTCTCCCATAGCCACAGATTTGTGCATCCTGGTTGTTGGCAGGACCCTCAGTCTGTGTTTCTCCGTAGTGTTGAGGAGAGAAATCATGTCAGACATCCAGCTACTATCCCAGGGGAGGCGAAGAGTCTCTGACGGAGAAGATTCATTCACACCCCCTTTTCTCCCTACTACGTTGGACCTCACGCACGTTTCCAGTGCATGTTATTTCTATTACCTTGCCACTCGGCCTCGTCTTCTAGAAAAGAGCACCGTGTTCGCATACTCTCTGTTCCTTGATATATTCAGGGAATTTTGTGAGCCTGGTATTACAGCACAACCTTGTGGCCAATGCTAATTCGTGTAATGTTTTAGATTTAGCACCCCTGTGAAGGCATGCCCCCTTAACATCATGCTTTTCTCACAGTCGCTTCCTGACTATGCAACCATTTGATCCGGTCATCCTACATTCTCATATATTATCTACTAGTCCTCATTGGATCACATCGACTTCCGAAAAAAACGAAAGGATCTAAATCTGCTCCACAAGTAAATTTCTTTGGACCCTCCTCCTCTGGAAATAAATGTCGCTCCTCCCTTTCTTCGACTGGCCCGTCTCAACCGTCTCAAACAACTTCACCACCCTTGCACAGTTCCGCTACTGTTGCGCAAGTTGAAATGGATTAATTAGATGGCCCTGTTACGCTCCGTTCTATTCATTCTATGTTATCTTCATTCAAGACTGATATTATGGCCGAGCTTAAATCTAATATCCAAGCTCTCCGCTCTGACATCTCTGAAATTGGCAATAGAACGGACCATATTGTGCATAAGATGGCATAGCTGGTGGCGTCGCACAATGGCCCTCATTCCGAGTTGTTCGCTCGCAAGCTGCTTTTAGCAGCAGTGCAAACGCTAAGCTGCCGCCCTCTGGGAGTGTATCTTAGCTTAGCAGAAGTGCGAGCGAAAGGTTCGCACAGCGGCTACAAAAAAAGATTGTGCTTATTCTGAGCAGCTCCAGACCTACTCCTAGCTTGCGATCACTTCAGACTGTTTAGTTCCTGTTTTGACATCACGAACACTCCCTGCGTTCTGCCAGCCACGCCTGCGTTTCCTCAGGCACGCCTGCGTTTGTATCTGACACGCCTGCATTTTTCCAGACACTCCCCGAAAACGGTCTATTACCTCCCAGAAACACCCACTTCCTGTCAATCACTCTGCGGCCAGCAGTGCGACTGAAAAGCGTCGCTAGACCTTGTGTGAAACTACTTCGGCTGTTGTGAAAGTACGTTGCGTTTGCGCATTGCGCCTCATATGCATGCGCAGAAGTGCCATTTCTTTTGCCTGACTGCTGCGCAGCAACCAAAACACCTAGCGAACAACTCGGAAAGACCACCAATGATCTAATCACCGCACGTGACTCTCGCCAGGAAGAAGTCTCCTCCATCCGCAAGAAAACTACAGATTTAGAGGATCGCTCGAGAAGAAACAATATCAAAATAAGAGGCATCCCTGGCTCTGTCTCTAATGCTGACCTATATGACTACGCTACTGATCTCTTTCAAAAGCTGTTGCCAGATGCTTCCCTACCGAACCTTTTAATTGACAGGATTCATAGAATTTCCGAAATCTAGGCAAGCACCTGCTCAAGCATCACGAGACACCCTTCTCAGAGTGCATTTATTCCACATTAAAGAGAAGATTTTGCGAGCCGCAATGCCCTCCTCATCTACGGCGGACTGTCTAGATTCTCTTCAACTTTTCCCAGATTTGTCCCCAGCAACCCTGGCCAAGAGACGCTCATTCTATGCTATCACATCAGCCTTAAGGAAAGCTACAGTTCCATATAAATGAGGATTCCCCACTAAACTGATAGTGCTGCATAACGGTACTTTGACTACTATTCACACTCCTGAGGATGGTCCTCCAATCCTAAAAAAGTGGGACATTCCTCTTGATATTCAACCTTCTACCTCCGCTGCATCACCGAAGCGAATTACCCCAGAGTGGACATTGGTTCCGGGTTAAAGTTTACTTTATGGTGACCAACTGCCAATTATTATCTAGTATCTCCTTTTCTTTAGCTTGCCTAAATCTCCATAACTATTGTCTTATAGGTTTTGTTAATTATATTGTATATCCAATGTTCAGCTAGATTTGTGTTATGCTAGAATTGTTACTATATACTTATGACCTTTGGCAGTTTGCTTATGTCCATGTTTTGATGACAGAATGGATTTTCGTTGTCGCCTCTTAGGGGCGGCCCTTGAAGGAAATGTTTTTTTTCCGGATATTGCTATTTGGTTATGTTTCTCTAGTCAGTTATTATTCCTCTTTGTATTGTTAGAGGATTACCCCTTCCCCAAAACTTAGGATGACCATATTCTTAGTTAGTTACTATTAGTGTTATGGTTTGGAAGCGGTGGTGGGTGTATTTGCCCGTCACAGTGCCCTTGTGGCGGTATCTCTAGCTCCTTTATGGATTCTATTTCTGTTTTTTTCTCCCGTTTTGTTTTTTGTTTTGTTTGTTACTCTTTTATTTTATTTTTTTCCTGATGCCGACTCTGACCTCTTTTTCTTGGAGAGCTAAACAACTGTTCATCGTACCATGCCACAATTACTGTTCTTTGTAGTATACTGTCCTTCCTCCCCCCACGGCTACATTTCTAAGTCTTAATGTTAAAGGGCTTAACTCACCACGCAAGAGACGTTTAGCTTTGAAATACTTTGCTGACCAAAAAGCGGTAGTGGTGGCTATACAGGAGTCACACTTTCCATTGCATTCTCCCCCACAGTTCTCCAATAATAACTATCCTGTTAGTTATACTTCTTGTGGACCGTTTAAAAGAAATGGAGTCACTATACTATTCCATAAGTCGTGTCCTTTTCAATTGGAGAACAAGTGGGTGGATTGCAATGGCAGATATTTGATTCTTGTGGGGAAGTTACGTGCTAGATATGTTGCTCTGGTTTCACTTTATGCCCCTAATACCAATCAGCCTCATTTCCTGAAAACCTTTTTTGAAAAGTTATATACAGTAGTGTCAAGAAATGTGCAGTTTTTCTTATGGGCGATTTTAAATTAGCTCCTGACCCTCATTTGGACAAATCCTCAAAACTTGATAAACAGTCTGACAATGCTGCTAAGTCTTTATCCTCCTCGTTCTCACACTTACTGACAGAATTTGATCTATATGACGCCTGGAGGGTCAGGAATGTTGGTGCCAGGGACTACACGTTTTATTCAGTGGTACATAAATCTTACTCTAGGATTGACTTACTTCTCACGGATAAATGGTCATTGCAATCAATTCCTACCGTTAAAATATTGCCGATCTCGTGGTATGACCATGCCCCTTTAATTTGGTCCTGGTCATACAAAGAGACTAGCCCCCTTCCTCGCCCCTGGAGGTTACAGGACTATATTCTGAGAGATAAAGACGGAGTCTCTATATTACGAGAGACGCTGTCGTCATATCTAGAATCCAATGATCCCACCGATACCTCTGTCTCCAACCATTGATGCGCCCTTAAGGCAGCCATGAGAAGAGCCGCTATCCAAGCTACGACACGGATAGCACGCCGTAATCAAGAAGTCCAATTAGCTTATGCATTAGAGGTGACAACGCTAGAAGCCAAACACAAAAAAATTCCTAGAGATGACACTACACTTGCAGCCTTGACTGAAGCAAAGAGGAAGCTTAATAGTTTGTATCTTTCGCATGTCCAAAGAGCAATTTCCACTCTGAACCGAAAATTTTACACACTGGGTAATAGAGCCAGTAAACTATTGGGGGGAAAATATTATTAACAGGATTAAAAGTTTGACTAATTTAGACGGATCATTGTCTTTGAACCCTAAAGATATCACTAATCATTTTGCCTCTTACTATGGGAAATTTTATAACCTTAATCAAGACCCTCTGAACCCGCTGCTCCCCACCTTAATAAATCAAGACCAGGTCGGTTTCACTAGGGGTCGCCAGGCCCCAGATAATACTAGGAGAGTTTTCTCTCTACTAGAAGCTCACTCTGTACTCCGAGAACCCTTATTACGGCTATCTCTTGATGCGGAGAAAGGTTTCGACAGGATTCACTGGCTATATAGGTCCGAGGTTCTTGGTAGGTTTGGGTTTTCTGGTCAATTCCTACAAAATATTCTCCGTTTGTATTCACAGCCCACAGCGCGTGTCTTCAGCAATAGGTTTTTGTCTGAACTTTTCCCATTACTAACGGCACTCGCCAGGGATGTCCTTTGTCACCGTTACTTTTTGTGTTAGCTATAGAACCTCTGGCAGAGAAAATTAGGACATCTCCTCTAGTGCATGGAGTCCATATAGGCCCTTTACATCATAAGATTTGCTTGTTTGCAGACGACATCCTTTTATTTGTAACTAAACCTGAGTGATCTCTCCCAGCTATCCATGACATTCTCCAAGATTACTCAAACGTTTCCTATTATAAATTGAACACATCCAAGACGGAGGCACTCGCCCTCAACATGGATAATTCTCTCCTTCAGTCCCTACAATCTAGCTATAACTACTCTTGGCAAGACTCTTCCCTTCAATATCTAGGGATTAGGATCCCCTCAAGTAGCCATAATGCAGTTAACTATAACTACCTCCCTCTCCTAGCTCAGTTTACAGCTCTCACTAAACAGTGGATGAATTACGAGATTTCCTGGATGGGGCGTCTCTCTTCGATTAAAATGATGCTCCTCCCTAAAATTCTCTACTAGTTTAGGGCCATACCTTATCTGGTCCCACTTACACAACTTAACAAATTTTACTCTGTTATGTCTACTTTTATTTGGAAGGGTAAAAGACCGAGGATGGGCAGAGGCTGTGTTGTAACACTATCAGTGTTGGCAACTTTGTATCAGTTCATATAATAACTGTTGCACATGAGTGATGTAGTGGCTGCAGACGGAGTTTAAATGTATCCGATTACCTCCTTTGTAGATTCAGCGGTGTGGTCCTTCCCCGTTATGCCGAGCGTCCTCGGCAATAATAGATATGTCTGCGGGGGTTGCCTTTTGTTATCACCGGCTGTAAATTGTTCCACGGGAGGATGGATGTAAGGCCGTTCTGCTGGTGGAGCCACTTGTTCAGGTCGGAAGCGGCGAAGCTCGTAGCGGGATGGACGGATGGCAAAGTCCTATATTGTTCCCGTTCTGCTGAGCCGTACACAGCACCGCCTCCGTACTTGCCAAAAAACACTGCTGCAGCAACAAACTGGTGGGCGGAGACTGACGCGTTTCGTCACGGAAGCACGTAACTTTTTCAAAGTGATTTCTCCTCACCCTACACGGATTGCTTTTAAGGGACTTCAATTAGTGCTTACAGCTGTACATCGCACATAGAGTTTTCCTTTAAACAAATGTGTATTAATACTGACATTTTTACCGGATCAATGGACTGATTTTTCAAATGTTACATTTATAAAATCCAAAGTGTAAAAGCAATATATAAGATATATATAAAAAAAATTATATACGTATATATAGATACATAAAACACATATACAAATAAAAAATAAAAATAAAGCATATTATACAACGGATCAAGAGGAGCAGCACATTGCAAAAGTAAATTGAGTATGAATTATAGGTGTATATCCACACATATATACAAGCCAGTGTGGAGTAACGGGTTCTAATGATGATAAAATTATACCAAAAAAAGTAAAAATCCCAAAAATCAAATATTTACATTCCAAAGGAAGACCTTTCTAAAACACAGACAATAAATGCTATGTAATATTAAATAACTTAGCTGTATTTACACAGCCCTATTAACATATGAATATTACCATGTATTTAGATATTAAAATTAATAATAACAAAAAATAAAATTAATACTAATAATATTAAATTGTTGATTAAAAATAATAATAATGAACTATTACTCTAATCATTTATATAAAGCAGCAAGAGGTTCAACAAGGGAGAGTCTAAAGATCTATTTCTATGGACTCGTTTAATCCATCTGGAACAAGGGTCTTCAATTTGTGTATCCAGTAATTCTCTCTTATACATAATTTTTTGTATCTATCCCCACCCCTCTTTGTGGGATTAATTTGTTCTATACCTATCAATGTTATGTCCTTGGCATTTTTTGCATGATGTTCTAAACAGTGTCTGGACACACTGTGGAACAGGAAACCCTTCTCAATGTTCCGTTTGTGTTCCAGAAATCTGACCCTTAATCTGCGCGTGGTCCTACCAACATAAATAAGGCCACAGGTACAAACAAGAATATAAACAAGATATGTACTGTTACAATTAATAAATGATTTAATAGTAAAATTCTCGTGGGTAGATGATTCAAAAGTATGTATATTATTTTTAATAAAGGAACAGGTGATACATTTTCCTAGTCCACATCTGTAGCAACCCATTGGTTTTATTGGGAGCCACTGTGTGGACAATTGTTGATCTACAGATTCACCTGTTCTTTTATCAATAAAAAAAACTAGGTGAAATATATTGTTGTAAACTTTCAGACTTCTTGAAGATCACAGAGGGTACATCTCCAATCTCAGTTTTAAGAACTTTATCTGAGAGAAGAATAGGGAAGTTGTTTGACATTATTTTCTTTATTTTTTTGGCTGCATTGTTATACTTGCAAATAAAATGTGGTTTACCTTCATTAAAACATGAATTTTTAGTTTTATGTATCAATAATTCATCCCTGTTAAGTTTTTTCACCCTCTCAGTTGCTGAGTCGATGAGGGGTTTTGGATACCCTCTTTCTATCAGTGATGAAGTAAGTTCAGATGCTTGATGTTCATAATCAGTGTAATTACTACAATTGCGTCGTAAACGACGCAATTGTCCATATGGAATGTTTTTTAACCAAGGTTTGAAATGCATACTATGATAATGCAAGAAGTTGTAATTATCTACCTTTTTTCTAAAGGTTTTAGTAACAATTTTTTCATCTATTATAGACAGGGCAATGTCAAGGAAAGAGACAGAGGTCCGATCAATTGTGCACGTGAATTGTAAATTAAACGCATTTTGATTAAGTTGTGAGGCAAAATCCGTGAAAAGTGAAAAATCTCCATCAAAAATAAAAAATAAATCATCTATATAGCGGCCATAGTAGACGAGGTCCGCGCCAAAGTTCCGCCCCCAAATGTGAGCGTCCTATACATACTTTTGAATCATCTACCCACGAGAATTTTACTATTAAATCATTTATTAATTGTAACAGTACATATCTTGTTTATATTCTTGTTTGTACCTGTGGCCTTATTTATGTTGGTAGGACCACGCGCAGATTAAGGGTCAGATTTCTGGAACACAAACGGAACATTGAGAAGGGTTTCCTGTTCCACAGTGTGTCCAGACACTGTTTAGAACATCATGCAAAAAATGCCAAGGACATAACATTGATAGGTATAGAACAAATTAATCCCACAAAGAGGGGTGGGGATAGATACAAAAAATTATGTATAAGAGAGAATTACTGGATACACAAATTGAAGACCCTTGTTCCAGATGGATTAAACGAGTCCATAGAAATAGATCTTTAGACTCTCCCTTGTTGAACCTCTTGCTGCTTTATATAAATGATTAGAGTAATAGTTCATTATTATTATTTTTAATCAACAATTTAATATTATTAGTATTAATTTTATTTTTTGTTATTATTAATTTTAATATCTAAATACATGGTAATATTCATATGTTAATAGGGCTGTGTAAATACAGCTAAGTTATTTAATATTACATAGCATTTATTGTCTGTGTTTTAGAAAGGTCTTCCTTTGGAATGTAAATATTTGATTTTTGGGATTTTTACTTTTTTTGGTATAATTTTATCATCATTAGAACCCGTTACTCCACACTGGCTTGTATATATGTGTGGATACACCTATAATTCATACTCAATTTACTTTTGCAATGTGCTGCTCCTCTTGATCCGTTGTATAATATGCTTTATTTTTATTTTTTATTTGTATATGTGTTTTGTGTATCTATATATACGTATATAATTTTTTTTATATATATCTTATATATTGCTTTTACACTTTGGATTTTATAAATGTAACATTTGAAAAATCAGTCCATTGATCCGGTAAAAATGTCAGTATTAATACACATTTGTTTAAAGGAAAACTCTATGTGCGATGTACAGCTGTAAGCACTAATTGAAGTCCCTTAAAAGCAATCCGTGTAGGGTGAGGAGAAATCACTTTGAAAAAGTCACGTGCTTCCGTGACGAAACGCGTCAGTCTCCGCCCACCAGTTTGTTGCTGCAGCAGTGTTTTTTGGCAAGTACGGAGGCGGTGCTGTGTACGGCTCAGCAGAACGGGAACAATATAGGACTTTGCCATCCGTCCATCCCGCTACGAGCTTCGCCGCTTCCGACCTGAACAAGTGGCTCCACCAGCAGAACGGCCTTACATCCATCCTCCCGTGGAACAATTTACAGCCGGTGATAACAAAAGGCAACCCCCGCAGACATATCTATTATTGCCGAGGACGCTCGGCATAACGGGGAAGGACCACACCGCTGAATCTACAAAGGAGGTAATCGGATACATTTAAACTCCGTCTGCAGCCACTACATCACTCATGTGCAACAGTTATTATATGAACTGATACAAAGTTGCCAACACTGATAGTGTTACAACACAGCCTCTGTAACACAATACTCCCCACAGAGGGAAGCAGAGTTTCTCTTGCCAATAATACAACCGCTGGCCAGCAAGCAATATTATTTTATTGTATTAATCTATTACATAAAGTATATCTAAAATTTTAATATTATCAACTACAGATGTTATTATAAGTATAAATAAAAACAAATTGTTTTTTAATATATATATTTGCCGGCTCTGAATATGTTTATAGGAATAATGGTATGAACCCATGAGCGCTGGACCTTTTCCCTGCTGTTCTTTATTGTTTAAATTAGGGGTGTATACAGCCCCTTGAGTCAAGCGAACGTGGGCTCAACCATTAATATTTAAAGACTAATAATCTATTCTATACTGACACAGGCGCTTCATATATTTTCTTTTCTTTGCTCGAGGATGGGCAGAGCCCGCTTATTTAGATCCAAAGGTAGTGGTGGTCTGACCTTTCCTAATCTTGAACTTTATCAGCATGCATGTCTTCTTGATCAGTTGAAGGACTGGCTCCAGACAGATTCTATGAAACCCTGGGTGGATATTGAAAGACATGTGTGTACTGATTTCCCCCTACCAGATTTGATTGGGTTAAACCTACACTTAGACCCCCCTCTGCTAAATTTCTAAAGAGTATATCTAATTCCCTAACAGTCTGGGACAGACTGGTCACTGCTCTGGGTGCATGCCCTCTACCCTCTTCACATTTATCCCTTTTGGCAGTTTCAAAACTACTTCCTGATTTTTCTGTACAGAGCTGGCGATAGCTTGGCATTCGACTGATCAAGGATCTATACAATAACTCGGGACTTAAAACTTTCCAACAGCTACAATCTCAATACTCGATACCGACAAAGGACTTTTATAAGTATTTGCGTATTAGGCATTGGATAACGACAAACATACCTGACCTACACTCTTCCCCTTCTCCCCCCCCCCCCCCCATATGTGTTATCTAAATTCTCCACCCCAGGCCACAAATGTGGTATATCCCAATGGTATTCTAATCTCCTTTCTCCACACGATGACCTGAAACTTCATATCCAAGTTCGGTGGGAATCAGAACTTAATATTTTTTTGACGGATGTTGAATGGAATAAGATTTTTCTGAATATTTTTAAAATGTCCAGATGCATTAACCACTCGGAAATTATGTTCAAATTTATACACGGTCTCTACCACACTCCAGATAAACTCCATAGGATCTGGCCTGAATCCCCTAAATTTTGTTGGAGGTAATGTGGGTTAGAAGGTACGCTAATCCATATATTTTGGTTGTGCCGTATTATTAAATCGCTTTGGATAGAAGTTTTTGATTTGATTGAAAAGGTTGCAATGGTGCTCCTTCCTCCCCGCCCTGAGATTGTATTTCAACATTATTTCCCTCCCTCTGTACCATCCGAACACACATCTATTATAGGACATATCCTTATAGACACCAGAGCTGCTATAGCTCAATACTGGAAAAGAACAGATTCTCCGCACTTGTCCAAAATTATAGCTTCTATCCATCGAAATTTTGAAATGGAAACTATGAGTTTTAAATACTGTTTAGCACCACAATCCCCTTTGATTAAATGGCTATCCTGGTATGATTATTACACCTCCTTTATTGCTCCACGGAAGGCTTTGACTTAAAGGTTCATGAGTGGCTCCTCTCTCAGCTTTTGAGAATGATCGGGGGTCGGATGCGGTATCGCCTGCTACATCCCTTATGTATACGGTATGGTACAGGATAGGATTATATACACAAGTCCTCTCTTCTCCCTAATTACCTGTTCGCTGTTTTGTTTATGTTCTTGACTGTACATGAGCTTCCTGAATCTTGTTTGAGGCAGTATTTGGCATCTTCATCCCCCTTTTCTTTTTTCTCTCCTTCTCCCCTTTCCTTTTAATTTTTATATATGTTCTCTTGTGTTATTGCTCTGTATTTACGATTACGGACTTACTGTTAACATGACACTGTCTTTATATGTATCTTTGATGACCTGTAAGATCTGTAATGAAAACCTTCTTTAATAAAAATATTTCAGTAAAAAAAAAAGGTGAATTAGGAGCTTTGATAAACAATGATAAAATAAAAGCTGAAATACTGAACAATTTTTTCCTCAGTATTCACCAGGGAGGATCAGATGGTGTGAGTAGTGCATAACGATAGTGAAGGTAATGACTCTTGGCTTGATGTTTATTGTGAGGAAGTAGTCCTGGAGAGACTAAACAGACATAAAGATTAATAAATCACCAGGCCCAGATGGTTTTCATCCAAGGGTTATTATGGAGCTTAGGTCACAGTTAGCAAAACCCCTATACTTGATTTTCCATAGTTCAATTACATCAGGTATGGTACCAAAGGATTGGCACATAGCTGAGGTAGTGCCTTTATTTATAAAAGGAACTAAAAATAATCCTGGTAACTATAGACCAGTTAGTTTAACCTCTATAGTGGGTAAAATATTGGAAGGTATTTTGAGGGATAGCATACAGGATTATCTGCAGGTTAATAAGATTATTAGCAAAAGTCAGCATGGGTTTGTAAGGGATAGATCATGTCAAACTAACTTAATTAGCTTCTACGAGGAAGTGAGCGAGAATCTTGACCAGGGAAAAGCAGTGGATGTGGTGTATTTAGATTTTGCAAAAGCCTTCGATACAGTGCTTCACAGTAGACTGATTATCAAATTAAGGGAACTTGGCCTATTTGCACATGGATAGGTAATTGGATGGATAACAGAGTACATCGAGTAGTGGTCAATGGGATGTTTTCTGACTGGGCACCAGTAGCCAGCAGAATACCACAAGGGTCCATACTTGGCACACTACTGTTCAATATATTTATCAATGATCTAGGAATAGGCCTGGAAAGCACAGTGTCAATCTTTGCAGATGATACAAAACTGTGTAAGGTAATTAATTCAAAAAGCGATGTGGAGTCTCTACAGAATGACTTATTTAAACTTGAAACCTGGGCGTCTAAATGGGGAATGAGGATCAATATAGAAAAATGCAAAGTTATGCATTTTGGGACAAAAACCCCCTTGCTTCTTACACTCTACATGGGGAAAATATAGGGGTAACTGTGGTGGAAAAAGATTTGGGGGTGCTCATAGATAATAGGCTTAATAACAGTACACAATGTCAAAATGCAGCAAAAAAGGCAAGTAAAGTGCTTGCGTGTATAAAACGGGGCATTGAAACAAGGGATGAGGATGTAATCCTGCCACTGTACAAATCATTGGTACGTCCACACCTTGAATATTGTGTAAAATTTTGGGCACCATATTATAAAAAGGTATCGGGGAACTAGAAAGAGTTCAAAGGCGAGTTACTAAATTGATTAAAGGGTTAGAGACACTGGAGTACGAGGAAAGGCTTACTAGGTTAAATATGTATACACTAGAAAAGAGGCATCTAAAAGGGGACATTATTAATATCTTCAAATATGTAGAGGGTCATTACAAGGAGTTAGCAGGGGATTTGTTTATTAAAAGAACCCTGTATAGGACATGTGGGCACTCGCTGAGGCTAGAGGAGAGAAAATTCTGTACACAACATAGGATAGGGTTCTTGACTGTAAGGGCAATAAAAATTTGGAACTCCCTGCCGGAGAAGGTAATAATGCATTTAAAAATGGATTGGACACATTTTTAACTGGAAAAAGTATCCAGAGTTATAGCATTTAACATAGTGACATTAATATCTGGAAGTGGTAAGAATCATAGTTGTCAATTGGTACTAAACCAATACTTCAGCAGGTGCATTATAAGATGAACAGCGTAACACGGAATACAGGTTGAACCCGATGGGCATTTTGTCTCATTTCAACCTCACTATGTACTATATAGGTGTGTGTGTGTGTGTGTGTGTTTGTGTGTGTGTGTGTGTGTGTGTGTGTGTGTATATAGATTTGTGATTGTATGTACATGTGTGTATATGTGAGTGAGTGAGTGAGTGAGTGAGTGAGTGAGTGAGTGAGTGAGTGACTGTGTGTATGTATGCATGTGTATACAGTATATGTGTGACAGTATGTATGTGTATGACTGTATGTACTGTATGTGAGTGAGTGAGTTACTGTATGTACTGTATGTGTACATGTGTGTGTGATTATGTGGGTATGTATATTTCGTAACCATCGCAATTTTGGTGGGACAGTCCTGATTTTTGGGAACTATCCCACCTGTGGGCTGGAAGATAGATAGGCAGGGAACTCACTCATCTGCTGTACACGCGAGAGTGTGGCAGCCCAGCAGATGGGGCAGCAATGTGCAGACCCCAAGCATGAAGTGAACTGGGTGCGTAAAATGTGTCCACACCCCCTGTTCATGTGCAGCCAAAATGTTGATCCTTAGTGCCCCCCAGTCTTAAGTGACCCGGACACCCCAAAGCCTTAATCCAGCTCTGGTGCTGCTTAGTGCCCCTAACATTGTGATACCTGAGTTCCCTATTGGTGTTTTGTCAGAAGAACCCACCACCGTTTGAGTACCTGTTTTCTATGGACCACCCTGGGTCTTGTTGCACAGATGGCAGGAAGGACCCCATGCTGCAGGTCTCGTTATTATAGTGTAACTAGCCCAGCCTGAAAGAGCTTGGTTCTAGTTGTAGCTTTTGCAGGGTGCACCATGCTCATAAAATTGCTTTAGCAATAAAGAGCCTGACAATAGCAGTTGTACTGGTTACTTACTTTAGAAGGGTGGTGATGGCATAATTTATTAACATTTATTAAATTATTTTGTTATTCACAAGTAAGATACTGTACATGCTGATTCTGTCATCATCATCATCATCATCATCATCATCATCATCATATTTCTACACCAACTTTTAGGTGTAAATGGTGCACCTCCTGGAGACGTGGCGAACTCTAACTAGACCACATCTCCATGGGACAAGCGACACGACCATGTGCATTCCCTTTAACTTGCACCTGCCTTCCAGCAATAATGGGCCACATATGCAAGTCCAATTCTTAACTCCTTAAGTGTCCAGCTGTAAGTCAGGCCCTGAGTATGCTTCAGAAATAACCTCCAGTGTGTAACACATTCCCTAAACTAGCACCCTGATACAAATGAGTAAGCCTCACATATTTTACTATGCCCCTCCCTCTCAATACTAACTACAAGATCATGCAGAGCCGGCCTAGCCAATTTGATGCCCTAGGCAAAATTTTGTCTGGTGCCCCCTAGCACTGCCGCTAGTTCTGCATCTGACCCAGAAACACTTAGGCAGTGGGGACCACTGAGGGTGGGGGGGGGGGTACCCTGTTGGCCAGTTCAACCCTGCATAATGGCACACAGTGATGCCCATAATACACATAATTCCACACAGTGATGCCCATAATACACATAATTCCACACAGTGATGCCCATAATACACATAATTCCACACAGTGATGCACCTGACACATATAACCCCACATTAGTAATGCCCGTAATAACAATAATTCCACACAGTGATGCCCATAATACACATAATTCCACACAGTGATGCCCATAATACACATAATTCCACACAGTGATGCCCATAATACACATAATTCCACACAGTGATGCCCATAATACACATAATTCCACACAGTGATGCACCTGACACATATAACCCCACATTAGTAATGCCCGTTATAACAATAATTCCACACAGTGATACACCTGACACATAACCCCACATTAGTAATGCCCATAATGCACATAATTCCACACAGTGATGCACCTGACACATATAACCCCACATTAGTAATGCCCATAATACAGATAATTCCACACAGTGATGCACCTGACACATATGCCCCACATTAGCAATGCCCATAATACACATAATTCCACACAGTGATGCACCTGACACATATAACCCCACATTAGTAATGCCCATAATACACATAATTCCACACAGTGATGCACCTGACACATATGCCCCACATTAGTAATGCTAGTACTTTTGCTTGCTGGTGTGCTTGCAGTCAGTGTGTGCGCCCATGCAGCTCCCTGGATCCACGACTGCGTTTTGTGAGATTGGGTGGCAGGGTGAGTGCGTGCTTGCACTCGCACCCGTTAAAGGGGCACCCATACTGATGTGACCTCACAGGGTATGCCATCCTGGCAGGGGAATTTTACGGCATGGACTGACTAGGAAATAAAGTGTGAGGAGAACACTGCCCATGGTATGTCCCTGCAGACACCTGGGGTTTGCACAGGGATAAGGGACACACACAGGATAGCAGGGTCCCCCTCCCCCATGTGCACAAGCAGTTTAGGTGATGTCAGATTTATGTGAAGCAGTCTTCCAAATACACATGTGGTATCATAAGGATCTATCCAGTAATAACCTTATATAGTCAGTGAAAATGTCACAGGTCCAGGAATTGCAGTTACCAGGCTTCTGCTGTCTGTCTGAGGTCTCACAAGTCAGGGGCATTCAAGCATGTCAGAGGAAGTTTAAGGCACAGTGTGCATTTTTTTTGACAAATGTGAACAGCAGTGTATACAAGTACTGATTGAATACATTTGGAAAGTAACAGTTAGTTTGCAGACTGTCCTTCCCAGCATGAGATACTGCAGGGACATGCTTGGATGCCCCCAGACATGCTTGGATGCCCTAGGCAAATGCCTAGCCTGCCTATAGCTAAGGCCGGCTCTGAGATCATGGGGGAGATTTACCAAATCTTGGAGAGAGATAAAGTTGAGAAAGTAACTGTTCCCACAACAAATTACCCACCATAGCCCAAATTGGAACTATTAATTAATGTAAACATGGCCCCCCTATCTACTAAACAGTGCTGAAGGGGGTGTTACATCATTACAAATTAGCAGCACTCAATTTCAGTAGCATTAGCTTTTAAGGCAATTATTCCACAGTGCACATGAATTTATTACGTTTAGTTTAGTGTGAAAGCGGGATATTATAATGTCTTCATGTGCAGTAAAACAGAAGCATAATTTTACTTTGAAAACAAGATATAAAAAGAATCTAATGGATACAAGCTGCATGTGAGTATATGTAGGCAAGGTGAGCATGAATGTAAAAGGAGTTGGCAATACACAATATCAATATTTGTTCCTATTATTCGTTGAGAGAAGATTGCATACAGTACATCAGACTCGTGCTTTTATTTTCCTTCCTATTGAGAGCTAGAAGCAGGCTCCACCCTCCTGCAGCTCTGAACTGCACAGACTGTGTCAAAGAAGATCTCACTCTACTACAGTTCTCACACGACTAGCATGCTTTCCTTTTATCCCACACGCATCTCTCACTGCAACTCATCTGCCAATCTGCCTGCTGTGTTTTGCAGGATGCTGAAGTCACAGATGGAGATCTTGCCGGCTTAGCAAATCTGTACTGGATGGATTGTAAACTTTAAAGATGATAACAGGTCATTTATACATATAAAATAGTGTCATGACGAAGAGTTTAAACTGTTTTCTTCTATTGATTACAATCTCCTAATCAGCGTATTCAATGTCTTACGTGGAACTTTTCTACACTGAACATCTACATGCTTTTGGAAGGAAAAGTATGTTTGGAAGGAATGGGTGATGAATGCATGGAGAAGAAGATTTAGTGGAGAATTATGATTGCCTCAGAGTTTCCTCTTCTATATAATTAGGAGAATACAAACTCCTCAAAGATGTCTGTGCCAACGACTCCTCTGTATACAAATGGCACCAGGTTCAGTACAGAGACACCAAAGTCACCGTCTACTTCAAATGCATTTCTGTTTTGTCTTACACTAACACTGACGCTGATTGTCTTAGTGAGCACTGTTTATTCTCTGGTGTCCTTGATAAGGATAAAGAATAGGTCTGCGCTCTCTGTGCTTGTGGCTTCCTTGTCTGTGGATGACCTACTGACTGTAGTACCTGTGTCTATCTTCATGCTAAAACAATGGACTGGTGATCCGCTCTCCCAGCCCTTGTGCACTGCTGCAGCTTTCCTCTACCTGTTCCATGGAGTATCCAGCAATTTAAAAGCATCTGTAATTATTTCTTATAACTTCTGCACATCGACCAAACTATCAAACTATCAAACTACAAAACTGGCACCGAAAATGCCATGGACCATTTTAAGCACATGGGTTGTTAGTTTGTCTATAAGCGCGCTGCCTTTTTTTGGCTGGGGTGCATTCAATGCCACCACTTGGGGATGCCTTGTAGACTGCACCGGCTCTTATGTGCTGTTTTTATTTGCTCTGTATTCTGTCAGCTTCTGTGTTCTGACTGTCTTCTCCGTCCCCTTAACTCACCAGTTGCTTTGCTCGGATAGCCAGGAACAAGTACTTTATCTGAATTACAGAGACATTGCTAAGGGTTCTCTAACCCCCAATACACCTCTGGGCAGCACCGCCTCGTCTGTGCCTCCTGATAATCCTGCTGGAAAAACCTTGAAGAATTTCAATGAGAATTGTGTGAGCTCAGAGGCTGTGTACAAGAGGAGCCTGGGTGATGATCAGCACTGCTCTAGCAGCATGGGAGGTAGCAGGAGCATGACAGTGCTGTATGCACAGAAGCGATTTTCCCTCATTCTTGCTTTGATTAAAGTCATTCTGTGGCTTCCAATTATGGTAAAGGCATGATCTTTAATACTGCAATATGTAGTGTGTTTAACAAGAATCTCAAGGCTAACTGTTATGTAACTTTAAGAAGCAGTTTCTATATTCCGTTTGTGTGCCTTATAATTGTGAGTGCATTTATAGGCTAGCGAACATAAGGTTTGGAAGGGTCAAAGCCACTTCTTGTGTGGCTAAATAGAATGACAGGTTTTAAACACTTGTGACTTGTCACCTTATCACCCTCATTGTAACTAACAGTCATTTAGTGCGTTTTGTGTCTATAGCCTTGACATGTCACAATGAGGCATTGCTATGGCAGGGAGCTGAGTAAAAATACAGTATATGTATTATTAACTACTTGCCTGTCAGCGACGGCTGCACTGATACATATTAATGTGAGCAGATGTCATTTCTGAGAGAATAGGTTTATTATACAGCACCAGAGGCAGTCTGAATAGTCTGAAGATCTGGTTTCCTTAATGTAATGGAGGCAGACCTTTTGAAGGCTGGACTAAAAGCCATAAGAAAACAGCCAATCAATTCACCAGGAGCTAGTGACATCATTGAGACAGTGAAACTATGACAATGGGGCTAATTCAGACCTGATCGCTGCTGTGAGTTTTCACACAGCGGGCGATCAGGTCTGAACTGCGTAGTGCGCATATGCATGCTAGAGATGCGATCAGCATCTCAGCCCAGCGATCGCCTCTACCTGATTGACAGGCAGAGGCGATCGCTGGCGGGAGGGGGCGGGCATCTGGCCGCTGTTTTGGGGTCATGGTCCGGGAAATGCAGGCGTGCCCAGACCGCGCAGGGGCGGGCCGCAGCGGCTGCGTAACGTCACACACAGCCTCTGCGACCCAGGACGCGGCAAAAAGTCGCCTACCTACATTGCTGCGCAGGTAGGGACTTACTCGCCGGGTGAGATAGCATCACCACCATGCGATGCTATCTCATCCGTGCGGCGGGGGAGGGCCAGACATGCGGGGCGGACTAACCCTGTGCTGGGCGTCTCCCCCCGCATGTCAGGGTAGCCGATCGTCACGGCTACAATCAGGTCTGAATTAGCCCCAATATTAGGAGGCGTGATGTGATTTCTAAATTTGCTTTCACAGTACACATTTTCATTTGATTGGGAAATATATGTCATTAATAAATAGCATTATTTCTTTCACTTTTTTCCTGTACACATCCAATAAACAATTACCTGATTACTTGAGTGGGAGATTCCATACAGTATCCTCAGTCAACATAAAATAATAAATTCTATCACCTAAGTATACAGAAAACATATATATAATCTCCATAGAGACTGCTCCAGTACAAAACAGAAACCCTGTAGCGCTCACTCCCGAATGGGAAAGTTTTCTGTGACTCACAAGACAGCAGGGAACCACCCAGGTCCTAGGGAAGTGAGCGGGGTTTGATGATGTGATTTGCTTTGAATTGTGTTGTCATGGCCTCACCCCCATGGCAGGATACCTCGATTCACAACACTACACCCCGGAGGTAGTTGAACTTGTGCCTTGAAAGTGGGGATTGTTCTGGTCTCCTGGGTGAGGAAGGGGGTCCTAAAAGTCATCAAATGTGTCATAGAGCAAGTGATATTTTAGAATGCAATGCACTTGTTTTGTGTGGTTGCAGCCATATTTACAGGAAAGATGACTGCATCTGCATGGGTAGCATTGTTTAATGGGTGGTGCTTGTAAGTCTGAGTATTCCTTGCTGTATATGGGCTACATGCATTTGTGAACCAGATATTAAGCTATACTTGCCTACTTTTGAAAAAGCATTTCAGGGAGATTGTGAAAGTAATACCTATCAGTGCAGACATGTGCTGCTACATCTGAGAGGCGTGTCATAAAAATGACTTCCATCCAAATGTAAATAAGCCCCAAAGTTAGTAAAATCTACTTGTTAAAGAAAAGACACTGATATTTTGCAGGATTTGTTTGTGTATTGTGTTTTACAGGAGGTTTCATATACTGTAAGTGGCCAGGAGAAACTTTATTTAAAATGCATGTAGCCATAGGGATCATTGGTGGTCATTCCGAGTTGATCGCTAGCTGCATTTGTTTGCAGCGCAGCGATCAGGCTAAAAAATGGCAGTTCTGCACATGCGTATGCAGCGCAATGCGCACGAGCGACGTACGGGCACAACGAACGATGCAGTTTTGCACAGGGTCTAGCTATACATTTCAGTCGCACTGGTTGCCGCAGAGTGATTGACATAAAGTGGGTGTTTCTGGGTGGCAACTGACCGTTTTCAGGGAGTGTTCGGAAAAACGCAGGCGTGCCAGGGAAAACACAGGCGTGGCTAGGCGGGTGTGTGACGTCAAATCTGGAACTAAATACTCTGAAGTGATCGCAAGCGCTGAGTAGGTTTTGAACTACTCTGAAACTACACACAAATTTTTGCAGCCGCTCTGCGCTAAAAACGTTCGCACTTCTGCTAAGCTAAAATACACTCCCAGTGGGCGGCGCCATAGCGTTTGGATGGTTGCTAAAAACTGCTAGCGTGCGATCAACTCAGAATGACCCCCATTGTGTCTTATAGCCAATGCAGGGAAATGGCACTGATGATCCCATTTGAATGTATGTATCTGTGATTTCTCTTTTCCCCCAAGAATATAAAAGCTACATAATGGGGATAAGGTGCAATCAGGGAGTTTGATGGACTATTCAGGAAGTCAGGGAGATTGCTGCTATTTCAGAGAGTCTCCTGCAGAATGAGGGAGGGTAGGCAACTATGGCCCTCATTCCGAGTTGTTCGCTCGCAAGCTGCTTTTAGCAGCATTGCACACGCTAAGCCGCCGCCTACTGGGAGTGAATCTTAGCTTATCAAAATTGCGAACGAAAGATTCGCAATATTGCGAAAAGACTTTTCTGTGCAGTTTTTGAGTAGCTCGAGACTTACTCTTCCAGTGCGATCAGTTCAGTACTTGTCGTTCCTGGTTTGACGTCACAAACACACCCAGCGTTCGCCCAGACACTCCTCCGTTTCTCCAGCCACTCCCGCGTTTTTCCCAGAAACGGTAGCGTTTTTTCACACACTCCCATAAAACGGCTAGTTTCCGCCCAGAAACACTCACTTCCTGTCAATCACATTACGATCACCAGAATGAAGAAAAAACCTCGTAATGCCGTGAGTAAAATACCTAACTGTATAGCAAATTTACTTGGCGCAGTCGCACTGCGGACATTGCGCATGCGCATTAGCGACTAATCGCTCCATTGCGGGGAAAAAATAACGAGCGATCAATTCGGAATGACCACCTATGTTTTAAGCGCATGTGTAAAAATCTGATTTCATTTTGTAGAAAATTATATTTCTAATAGGCTAAAGCAATGTAGAGGTGTATTTATGGAGACAAAGCCTTTTTCTTCTCATAAAAGGATTTCCTCTGACCTTACCTTTTAGTGCATTGCTTTTTGCACCTTCCAAACCCACTTTAAACAAAAGAGAGCATTTTTCGGTGCATTTAGGCCATTGCATAACTCCATGTTTAACGATCCTTTACCAGAGCACCTTTGGACATGCAGGCAGAGAGAAGGCTTACAGCTGGGTGCACTTTTATTCACAGCTCCCCTGCTCCTCACTGTGCAATATGTGATTTCCTTCATGGAGACCCCAGACTACTCTACTTTATCTGTCAGAGTCCAGGACACGTCCTGATTTTGACAGCACAGTCCCAATGTAAGATCTTTGGCCTGGCAGTTGGGGAGGTAAACTGGGGAATGTGCTACGGGTGCAGAGCTGAATGTATCGTGAGATGTCTGCTTAACATATGGCCATAAATACAGAATTTTTCAGAGCTTATTTTTTAGTGCGTAAGCAGCATACTTGCCCATTCTCTGAGATTTTCTGAGAGAATGCTTGGAGAGTGGATAAACCCTCTGCTACCACTGTTTGGGTGAGAGAGATGGGCGATGGTCATGATGACATGACTTAGTATGAATAACGTAATCCTGGACCCACTCTAGACGACATAGGGGGTAATACAGACAGTCTGAATTACTATGCGCAGTGCGCACGCGCGGTGGGCGTACTGCGCATGTGCAGCCAGTGAGATGCTATCAGCATCTCACTGGTACGATTGCCTCTGCCTGATTGACAGGCAAAGGCGGTCACAGGGCGGGAAGGTGCATGCTAACTGCATCAGATGGCCGTTGGCGGGGTGCGGTCTGGACAACGGAGGTGTGTCTGGACCGTTGGGTGGGCGGGCCGCGGCGACTGCATGACGGCAGGAGCTGCACTGGCAGGGAGCTACTTGTCAGGTTCAAAAGCATCGCCGCCGAGCGATGCTTTTGTACCTGTGCGAGGGGGGGGGGGCACTGACATGCTGGGTGGACTAGCCCTGTCCTGGGTGTCCCCCGGATGTCAGAGTAACTGATCGTAGATGTGCTAAATTTAGCACATCTACGATCAACTCTGAATTACCCCCATAGAGCTGAGAATTACAGCAGAAAGTTGTAGTAGGCGGGGCTGCACTGATTCTACTCAAGGTGCTAATTGCCCACTCACCTAGAAGCCTCTGTACCCAGACCTCCTGGTGTTCAGTTAAAGTTAGTATGATACTGTAGGTGGTTAATAGTTAACTCAGCATCAACCACAATTGACTAATTTCAGTCCAATAATAAAAACTGGGATGAGGGCCCTTATGTCTGTGCAAGTGTAAAGTGGACAAATGGGTGAAAAGATAAAATGAAATGTCCTGTTTAGGTCCATTTATTACAGTTCATAAATAATGTCAAATGTTTCTTTTACTGCATTCTGAAGTTTTGTGTTCGGTGACAGCATCCAGATGAAACTGTCACAGAGTATTTTAACAGTCTGGTAGACATCAATAAATCATGTGAACCTAACTATGTGCAGAAAGTGACACTTTTTATATAGTGTTATTTGAAAGCCTCCCAAAAGCCTGATTTAGAAATCATCTATAATGCATCTACAGTATGTGCTATTTCCCAGTCTGTACTGTGATATTTCTTTTGTAGTCAGATTTCTATATGAGGGTACTCTTTGCTGAACCCCTGTTGTATAAACAATTAATATCATATAACAACAGTACATATCACATTTACTTTTTGCATTTACAATTATGGCGCTATTATTTAAACTATTACTGTATACTTTAAAGTTTACTATATAAATAAATACTGCCTTTGGCAAACTTAATACCGCCAAAAAACATAACTGAGTCTACAGTATCTGCTTATCAGGGACGTGTGGTGAGCTAAATGGCTCAAGAGACACTGGCTAGCACCAGATTTACACGCAATATATGAGCCAAAGCGTACATCTGGGCATTATACACAGGTGCAGCAGTATAAACTCCTGGAAATTTGATGAGTTTTGATCAGAGATATGCGGAAAAAATAGGCAGGTGAGGCACTGCCTCACCTGCCATAGACTTTTTACTCCAGAGTTTTGGCTACAAAAATGATTAGAATAATACAAATTCTTTGTATTTTTAATATACTTCACACAGTCAAAACTCTGGCACAAACATTAGTATAACAGGAAAGGCTCTGCCTACCTGCCTCACCCCACCGCACGTCACTGCTGCTTATTAATGCGTATGTATGTATGTATGTATGTATGTACTCTTAAGAGTCATGCAAGTCTGTTATTTCGTATTACAGTATTACTATGATCATTAGCAATAGTGATAAACCAGTTATATAAAGTGCAAGGTGATAAATGCACCAGACAGTCAGCTTCTGTCAATTTACATATTGGAGCTGATTGGCTGGTGCATTTATCACCTTGCACTTATCACTGGTTTATCACTTCCTTATGCCTTCTCCAGGTTAATACATCTGGCATATGTACATATGACTGCTATACATAAGCTTTTCCTCAACTGAAAGTTTGGAGGTATGCATTAAGTGTAATTTTGGTTAACTTGCTTATTAAATACTGCAGGTGTGGAGGTCACACTTATATCTCATTATGTTTTGTTCTATACGCCTGTTTTTCCTTTGATAATTATGAAAAATTATTATTTAAAAATAATGTCCAAGAGGCAACCCTAATGTCAATTCAATTACCCTCTACCGTGTAATATTGTTGTAGGATGCTAAGCCTTAGCTATGGGGTGGACAGTTTACTAAGTGGACTTTCTGTCTTACAGATACAACTGGTTGTCCAACACATTGTTGGCTTCCAGAACCTTTCCTTTGAAACATTAAGTTTCCTTCTGACTTTGCTAGCTGCTACCACCAGTCCGCTGTTCCTTCTGTCTGAGCACTGGATTCACCTGCCATGCGGCTGCATCATTAACTGCAAGAGGAATAAACACCCGATGTCATCAGAAGATTTCCAAGGTGCGATATTCATATATTTCTTATTGTACTGTAGATCTGTAGATATAGTATAAGTATAAATATACATCTTACTAAAGACATGATTCTGAGTCCGGCGCATCTGTGAAAACGGATGCATCTCCGGGTTTGTAGCATGCGTCTGAATTGTAAAGCACAAGTTGTCCAAAGTTATAATTAGGTAGGCCCATGCCACTTCTTGTGCAGATGGAGAAGTAAGCGTTTCTGGGTGGCAACTGGGCGGTAACGAGTCGTGCGTACGGGGAAGGGAAGATTATTTCATATGAATCTCTTGAACATAGCATGTGGCTGGTGTAAGTGCCAGTACTAATGCTAGCCTGCAGCTTACTGCGCAAAAAAATATGTCCTTGAACCGCTACACATCCTAATGCCGCAGGAGACGTCTTATGTAAATTGACGCCTCCTGCCTTCTTCTCTGGTCATCTTCGTGAACATGGTCCATCTGAGCAACCCTCAGGTTACTCAGGATGGCCTGGAAACGCACGCTGCAGTGAAGCAGTTTCGGAGAACGCAACCACTGGCATCAGCACTGCCAGAAAACGGGGCCAAAATGCCCCCATTCTTGAAAGCTGCCTGTCACTGTTCCCACTTCACCCCCAAACGGCCGCAACCTGTTAATCAGGCTGCAGTGTCCAGGGCATTGCGAGATGTGCGCAAATCTCACATCACTGGAGATGTATGTAATCCATCAGGTTTGCATACATCTCTGAATTAGGCCCTTAGTCTAGCCATTTATCGCATTATCCCACGAAAGTGAGTGCAGTACTGTGGCTGTAGGGAAAGCAGCTGCAGAAGTGTGTAACTCAGAATCTGCCCCTAGGTACGCTGAGCACTTATTAACTACTTACAATAAATGCTGATTTTAATCATTATCTTTTCTTACATCATTGAAATTAAAATGTATAAATTTGAAAATGCTGAGCTGGGAGCCACTCAAAATACTTAACAATAATGTGTGTCAAATAACTAAAAAAAAAAAAAAAAAGAACACTTTGTCTTAACTAAAAAGAAAGAAATCAGACAACAATTTGTTCCATAATTGTTCTCCTTTTCAGAAGATACACTTATTATAGTCTTGTCATCTGTTGTCTTCAGACAACATTACCCTGCACTGCGGATAAATTACATATTCTGTATGCTGGCGGAAGGGTACTACGAGCCCTATCATGCCCCTAATTATGTCTGGGAGTACAGAGTCACTCACATATGAAAGATGGGTGGCCCCTCTTTCAAATTATGTGACCCCCGACCCCTAAAGAGTTAGATACTATTGCCTAATGTTAGGGTAAAAAAAATAGTTTTCTGTAGATGGGTGATGGGTACATTGTGCCCTATATCCCCCATAAAGAGACACGCGTACACACATGGGGGCACCCTTCCTTGAAAGAGAGGTGTCTCCTCTTTTAAACTATGTAAGTTATTTTCCACAAATGGGGGTTGGGATTTAAATAAAGCCCATATTTCCCCCATCTTGTGTCAAATAAAAAAGTGCTGTTTTCTTTCTCAAAACATACACATAAATCCTGCCTTTTCTACTGTGGAAAGGGGGCTTATTGGCTTTTTTGTTCCATTTCTTGAAATTTCCATAAAAAATAAACTTTTTTGGCCATTTGGGTTAACTTTGTTTTACATGTTAGAATGAGTAAAGTGACTAATGGTATTTCTGAAAACACAATGGGCCCTATACAGGTCCAGTCGCTATACCGGAAACGTTGTTGCAATATACCAATGTTCGGTACATTGTGCATGCACAGGCCCCTTACTGCACATGTGCAGTATGGGTCCTGCATTCTCGCTCACAAAGCAGCTGCAGATGTAAGGTGATTGATAGCCTGCAGTTGTTTTGGGGAGGGGGTGGACTCCCATTTCACAAAACGGAGGCGTGTTGCCTCTGTTTTGTGGGAGTGCTTAGGCCATTGTGTCTGTCTTCCAGCAGAGATTTCGTGGCCTTAGTGACGGAGTTGCAGCGGCTTCACTGCAGCAGCCTCAGATGCATTAGTGGATCACACATGCATGCAGGAGGCAACTACTTATACCAGACGCCTCATGCTGCATTACCATATGAAAGCATCGCTGCTGCTGCTGCTGCTGCTGCTGCTGCTTTCAAGGAGGCAGCAGCTATGCTTACTACATCTGCACCTGAATCAGGCCCAATATCTTTTGTAAAAAACACAAGGTGTAATTTGTGTGGGTACTGCATAAAAAAAATCATTGATGTTGGAATGTGAATGTGGAAAGCAAATGTGAAAAAATGACCTCAGCACAAGCGTGATAAAACCCTCATCAGCAAAGTGGTTAAGAAAAGATGTAACTTAGGACCTTATTCAGAGATGGGCGCAGATCGCTACATACGCAGCCAGATCTGCGTCCATGTCCTCCCATGCTGGGGGCCGCTCAGCAAAGGGCAAGGCCGCCCAGCATGTGTGGTGGGTTGCATCCCGATGTGTCCACCATTACAATATGCTTCAAATTAAGGTTGACCCCTGTCAGGTGGTCCACCACCATTTTTTTAAATCAGAGCGGCCCCAAAACGCTCCCAGCCCGCCCTTGTTCAGCCCTTTTTCGGCCCTCCAGAAAATGCTGCATCGCCGTCCCGCGAACACCCGCCGCTGTCAATCACATTGCGGCCGCATCCTTCCAGGATGTAAGGTCACACAGGTGCGCTGCGACGACTGCGCATGTGCAGTTTGCTGATGCTGGCAAACTGCGCTGCAGGCCACTAATGCGGCCAGCTCTGAATCAGCCATATAATACTGTAGACAATCCCATTTGCTTGATTTGTATTTTGTTTGTTTTGTATAATAGAAGTAGTTTATTGAATTTTTTTTTTTATATATATATATATATATATATATATATATATACACAGATTAGTTGGCCATGCATGTGGGCTTTTGTATGCGGTTTGCATCTGCCATCAGTTTCTATATTGTGGCTGAACTTATTTCATACTTGCCTTCTCTCCCTGAACGGCTGGGAGACTTTTGAAAATCGTGTGGTGCTTCCAGCCGCCTAAAAGATTGGGCAGCCACTACATGCCACCAAGCTGCCCACTTACCGAGTTAAGTGGGGGGTCTGGGCGTCCGATGATGCGATTTGCACTGAATTGCGTCCTCTTAGCCACGCCACTTGCTGTGCAATGCCTGCAATTTTGGCATTGTATAGTGGAGCGTGGATGCGATTGTGTTCTCCACTCCCCCTATGCCACCTCCTATAACATGTTACGCCCCATATGTCACACCAGCCCGTACGGCTCACACGCTGCACCCCCCTCCTGGAGGGGGTTGCTAGAAAGTCTGTTACATATTAACAGAGTAGGGTTTTTGAGAGAGGGTTTTATACTGCAGCTCTAACACTAGTAAACATACAGATACCAGCAACAAATGAATTAAGGAGAAATGTATAAAGACAATCTATATGAAAATAAGCTATTGTAACAAAACCTTTAAAAATGTTCCAGAAAATGACTCAATTTTAGCACTTCTTTCCCCTGTTCTTCTACAGAGACATTGCTCTGAATTGCCCTGCAGATTACATAACTGTGCCCGCTCTTGATCAAGCTCAGCGTACAAGAGCATTTTCACCAGTACATGCTAGATAGTGTGACTCATAAACATCATTAAAAAAAACACTATGCCAAAGTCAGATTATAGTGTATATTTCTGATTATGTTTTATAATACTAGACACTCAAAGTTATAACACCAATGTACTTTTAGTATCGCCTACATACATTAGAATCTACTGTAAAGTGCCAAGCAAAGAACAGAACATTCACTGAAGCCAGATAAATTGTAAACACATTCAAACAAACATGCAAATAAATCCTTTGATTAATACATGTATTATATTACAGAATGATTAGGCATTGTGCATATTTCTCAATATTCTCAAACAAAACTGGGAGTACGTATGTATTAATAGAATACTTTGTATTTCAGTCAATAAGTCAGACAATACCATTGTTTTCAACAAATTGTTTGGTTATTTATTTTAAAAAGAAAAAATTTAAAACTATATCTAACAGGTTATACAAACACAATCATTGTGCTCTGCATTGGACATCCCAGACAAGGTACTGTGGACTACAACCTATATTTGGCTCCATCCGGCCCCTCACTTAGACATCATCCACCTCTGTTCTCCGAGCAACAAATAACTCTGACTTCTAGCATTTTTCAACTAATATCAGTATATCCAGGCTCTGAATGGCTGAAGGGTCACTGTTCACTTAAAATTGCAGGATCCCAGCCATTCCCCAGGGCAAATTATATCACTACCCCCACAAGAAATCTACTTCAAAGGCCTATCACACTGAGACTTTTCACACCTACACAATAAGAATTGGATTCTAACACCTTTCCACAAGCCTGCTCGGTCCTGGAATAATTGACTAAATCAGCAACAGAAAAGGAAAGTTACTTTATTTATCACTTGTTTCAGATATACACATTCGGTTATTGGAGCAGCAATAGGTTATAGCAATAGCTCTGTTCATGAACCCATTATAATTTTTGGATCACATACCGAACTGGGAAATGTATATATATATATATATATATATATATATATATATATATACAGCACTTTCAGACCGGCACTCCACGAAAACTCCAATAGCTGCGCCGGTGCCTCCACATATACGAATGTATAAATATAGTCCCGCAATGGTGTGGCACTCGGCTGGATAAATGAACAATAAACCAGTCAGGTCTTACTTTATATATATATATATATATATATATACACACAGCTTTCTCTCCCTCTCTCATCATAATATGCAGCTCATACTTATAGTAACTGTCATTGATGACCCAATGTATACGTATTCCTCCAGCTTCATTCTTTCACTCCGCCCACCACATTCCGCAGTTCCTATTACACCATCACAGGCTTCTATCCTCCAATCCCTTGGCATTTTAAAAAGAAAACACAGGCGCACTCGTGCGAAGCAAGCAGGCTGGAAACTTCTTTTCCCCGGTAACCACCTAAGTCGTTTGCCCACCTGCTCACCCCCAGCTTCAAAGAACAATCAATTAGAAGTGATTCCCAAAAGACGGCCCTGTGCTTGAAAGAACAGAACTGTCAATTCTTAACATAAAGAAAACTGAAGGCCCTCTGGTATGCCCAATCAGGTCAGTCCTTTGTAATGACAGATCTATAAGAAACAAGACTGCAACAATTGCTGACCTTATTGAATCTGCAGATCTAGCCTATATTACAGAGACCTGGCTAGATGAAAATGCAGCACCTATATTGGAGGCTGCAATCCCAACAAACTACTCTGTTATCCACAACCCAAGACTGGACCGCAGGGGTGGCGGGGTGGCTATCTGCTTCAAAAAAGACCTTAAACTTAGGGTCCACCCTATTGAAATTATTCACTTATTCAAGTACATTGCTGCCTGTAGTTCGTCAGAATTAGGTTTCAGAGTACTTCTCATTTACCAAGCCCCTGGAGATAGAAAGATATTTCTACAAGAAATTGCAGACACTGTCACTTGCCTGGTTCTAGAACATCAAAGATGGCTCATCCTCTGGGATTTCAATGCATGGGTGGATGATGAGCTCTCACGCCTTGGCCCAGACCTCCTGTGCACAAAGAATGGTCTGGGCTTCACACAGGTCCTTCCTTCTGCCACACATAAAAGTGTTCAAACTCTTGATCTTGTCTTTCAGATTGGATTAGAAGTCACTGACCTAAAAATAAACCCAGTTATCTGGTCAGACCACCACTCCATTTGGTTCTCAGTTGCATCCCCTCAAATAAGATCTCTGCCCATGGCGTTGACCAGGTATCGTCCAAGGAGGGGTATGACTCCCCAGGTTATAGTAGCAAATCTGGATCTCTCTGCTATACTGGGTGCCTGTGAAGATCCCTGTTCCCTAGCCCGTTATTATAATAGGGATGTTATGGCTGCAATTGATATTATCGCCCCTGTGCGTATAATAAGACCTCGTAAACCACAATGTCGAGCTCCCTGGTTCGACAACAGTATTAGTGAGCTCAAGAAAAGGGGGCGTAGACTGGAAATACGATGGAGGAAGACTAACCTAGTGGATAACAAAATAAAACTAATAAAGCATAACGAAGAATATCAATCGACAAGAAGAAATCACAGTTCCTGTCAAATGAGATCACGGCAGCAAATAATAGGCCAGCTCAACTTTTCCGCACAGTGGAGATGCTTTGCAAGCCAACATGCCTGCAGACTGATGAAACCCTCTCCCAGGCAAGATGCAACGAGTTTGCAAACTTCTTTGCAGATAAAATATCCACCATCCGGGCTGGAATCTCCACAGTGTCATCAAAGGAGTGCCAAACTACAAAGCCTGCCAATATAAGTCACCTGCCTTCATGGACCAGCTTTAACCCAGTAGATGTAAAGGACATTGCTGAAATTGCTCTGATTTTGTGTCCCACCACCTGTGATCTGGACCCTGCCTCAACCAAGTTTCTAATAGGTTGTATGGATATAATTGGTCCTGTCTTGTTCAATGCTCTTTGCAGACAGGCATTTTTCCTGGACCCCTAAAGGAAGCAATTGTTAAACCGCTTCTTAAAAAAACTAATTTAGATCCCGACTGCATGACCAACTACAGACCGGTATCAAACCTTCCTTTTCTAGGAAAGGTTACTGAGTAAGTGGTTGCAAATCAACTCGAACCCCGCCTGACAACCCATGATATCTATGATCCATTCCAATCAGAATTCAGGAGAAGACATAGCACTGAAACAGCCCTGGTGTGTGTGTTAAATGATCTTCTGATGGCAAGAGAAAGAGGTGACTGTTCAATATTAATCCTTCTGAATCTCTCTGGAGCATTTGATACCGTGGACCATGGACTTCTGATTGAGCGACTGATACATTTTTGTGGACTAGATGGCACAGTCCTAAGCTGTTTCAAATAATTTCTCACAGGCAGATCACAGAGAGTATCATCTGGAGTATACTCATCACCATCAGTGTCATTGCCATGTGGTGTCCCACAAGGTTCTATACTATCCCCCATTCTTTTTGCAGTATACATGCTCCCGCTGGGTGAAATAATCAGGCGCCATGGGTTGGTCTACCACTGCTATGCAGATGATACACAACTGTACTTGTCCTTTGCTCCGGGCACTGATAACCCAATAGCAACCCTAAATGGCTGTCTAGCTGAACTCCAGGAGTGGATGAGTGCCAGTTGGCTGCGACTGAACCCGGATAAAATAGAGGTCCTTATGATAGGACCGCAACATCAAAGGTCAAGACTGCAGCATAGCCAACCAACTGGACTTACACTCAGGGATTTAGAATTACAAACAACTGATCATGTACAGAATCTTGGCATTGTCTTGGATGGTGGCTTGACACTTAAACATCAGATATCAGCCACAATCAAATCCTCATTCTTTCACCTGAGGAACATAGCCAGACTCAAGCACTTAATTCCCTCAGATGATCTGCCAAAAGTCATCCATGCATTTGTATCATCTCGATTAGACTACTGTAATGCCCTCTATCTTGGTCTCCCAGCAAAAGAATTGCACCGCTTACAGCTGGAGCAAAACACAGCTGCCAGGCTGTTAACCAACCAGCCCCGTTCTAGCCACATAACACTCATACTCTACTCCCTTCACTGACTGCCTGTATCTTGAATCATCTTCAAGATTGGCTTACTGAGTTTCAAAGCCCTACATGACCAGGGCCAAAGGTACCTGAAGCAGCTTCTGACCCCATACTGCACCACTCGATTACTGCGATCTGTAGATGAAGGACTTTTAGCAGTACCTAGAATCTCCCGTAATTCATCTGGGGGTCGAGCTTTTAGTCATGCGGCTCTGTATCTATGGAACTCACTTCCCCGCACAATGCAAGAGGCCCCAACTATAGAATCCTTCAAAAGTTGACTCAAGACTTTCCTGTTTACTCAAGCATTTCAATAATGTCCCCGTAGTATCTACATGCTTCTGTATTTTATGAAAAGCTTTTCTGTACTTTATTATTTTCTGTACTATATTATGCTATGTATCTGTTAAGCGCCTTGAGTACTATTGGAGAAAGAGCGCTATATAAATAAAATTATTATTATTATTATTATTATTGTTTTGTGTGTCCACACACTGATTTGCGTAATGTTGAAAATACAATTTAGATGTATTTTTAATGTAATTAATATAATTTTCATGCATTTTAACAATCGATCTGCAATGTCTTCATTTGTTTTACTGTTATTGTTTTTTTTTCCATTAAACAAAATCATACTTTCACAGACACATTTTGCTGATTACCTGGAGCTATAGTTATACCTGCTGAAATATGTTAGAAAAAAAGATACATTGGAATAAATTTACTAAGGTGGGAGTTTTTTTTAGAACTGGTGATGTTGCTCATAGAAACCAATCAGATTCTACTTAACATTTACGTAGCTGCTTCATGAACAGGTCTGGCCAACCAGCGACTTTCCAGCTATTGGAAAACTACACATCTCAGCATGCACTGCCACAGGTAAAAGCATTCCATAATAGCAAAACTGTGGCAAAGCATACTGGGGTTTTTAGTTTCACAACAGCTGGAGAGCCACATGTTGGCCCGGCCTGTTCTAGAAGATAAGAGATAGAATCTGAATGGATGCTATTGGCAACATCACCATTTCTAAAAAAAAAACTACCACCTTAGTAAATTTAACACATTGAGGTTTATCCGTGATATAAAAAAACGTGGTGCAGCACCAATGCTGTTTGTTATGTGTTTTGTTATATCATAAATACTTGGGGGCAGTTACACCTGTTTTTATAGAGTCATACATGGATTACTATTGTAAGATGAGAGGCGTCGGAACAGGGGGCGCAAGGGGGAAGCTTGCACCTCAAACAAGACAGAGGAGCCAATGCCCAGTGCGGGGGAGCGCTTACCTCTGGATCCCCGTAGGTGGCTTCACCATTCCAAGCGCTCTGCTGCCGCAGGGTGATGTCCCATCCGCTGGCCTAGCAGGCTGTAACTCTGAGTATTCACTGATGCATTACTGGGAGGCACCTCCTCCCAGTAATGCATCTGTGAAGACTCAGAGAGACAGAGCCAGCTAGGAGGACAGCAGATGGGACACAGCACCATGCGGTGAAGACACCCACAGGGATCAGAGGCGAGCGCTCACCCGCACTGGAGGAGAGAGAGGGAGTGAGGGGGAGGCTGGCAGCACAGCACAATGCAGGGTGAGGCACCACTGTGGCACCCCTGTGTAATATAGTGGCAATTTGAGATGAAACGTTGCTTGGTACATAGAATGGATAGAATTGGCAGGATGTGGGGAGGTTGCAGATTTTTATATTGAATGCAAGATCATTGATAATGCACTTGATCATGTGCAAAAATACTATAACAAAATTTAGTGTGTTGGACAGGATATTATAATGAATTTCAAGAGGCGAATATTGCACATGAAGTTGTTCATATTTTAACAAGGATCCATTGAATGTTTCTCAGCCACACTATATAGACGGATTTTATAGTCTCTGTATACCACAGTAAAATTGAACCCCATCAAATAGGAACTGTGACTATTAAGTGTACTTGGTCTTAGATAAAATGAACACTTCCCTCCGTATCATTAAAGGCATTTTATTGCGACATACCATGTTTATATTTATTTTAAAGATGCCAAAATCAGACCAAATGCACCTCACTTACGTGCTGTTGATATAGCTACAGTAAAAGTCAGAAAGTCTTTTGATTCAGAAGAGGTATAACTAAGGTTGGTGGCACCCAGGGCAAATAAATAAAAATGGTGCTCCTTGAAAACGGTACTCTAAAATTCTGTCTGAACTCTAATACTAGTAATGAAAGAAACACATACTGAAAATTAGGGAATCACGAGAGCAAGGTAAAACATCAAAAACAGCTATAAATACTATGGAACTGATTCTTGTTTGTAAATAAAGCAAACAAAAGCAAGTAACCTATATCTGGAACAAACCATGTTGCCATGCAGGGTAAATACTGGCTACTTTTGCATGTAACCCACAAATGATCGACAGCTTTATTTTTACACTGCAATATACATTTCAGTTTGAACGCACTCCACACATCTACCCCACCTGCAGTGCAACATGGTTTTGCCCCGTTCCTAGCTTTTTTTGCTGTACTTACAAACATGAATCAGGCCCTATGGGGGTAATTCCAAGTTGATTGCAGCACAATTTTTGATAGCAATTGGGCAAAACCATGTGCACTGCAGGGGGGGCAGATATAACATGTGCAGAAAGAGTTAGATTTGGGTGGGGTGTGTTCAATCTGCAATCTAAATTGCAGTGTAAAAATAAAACAGCCAGTATTTACCCTGCACAGAAATAAAATAACCCACCCAAATCTAACTCTTTCTGCACATTATATCTGCCTCCCCTATAGTGCACATGGTTTTTCCCAATTGCTATCAAAAATCCTGCTGCAATCAACTTGGAATTACCCCCTATGTGCACACACACTGTTGTGCGATGAACTTTGTTTGAATCCAACATAGGGCTTTATTCAGGTTTGTTAGCAAACAAAAAAACTGAGCAATTGGGCAAAACCATGTTGCACTGTAGGGGGGGCAGATATAACATGTGCAGAGAGAGTTAGATTTGGGTGCGGTATATTCAAACTAAAATCTAAATTGCAGTGTAAAAAATAAGCAGACAGTATTTCCCCTGCACAGAAACAACATAACCCACCCAAATGTAAATCTCTCTGCACATGTTACATTAGCCCTACCTGCAGTGCAACATGGCTTTACCCAATTGCTAACTTTTTTGTTTGCTAACAAACCTGAGTAACCCCCATAGAACTTAATATTGCAATTGTTGAGCACCGCTGAATTCTGACATTACAAAAATACACACATTCTGGAAGCAATCATTCTCTTTTGCACAGAGAAGCAATTGCAAAAAAACCCTTTCAATAGTCTCAGATTCTTTATCCTTATCTGTTCCTCACCTGTATTTCTATCCCTCCTTTTTGTGGAGACATGATTCAACCCTATGTACTTGAAACTACTCATCTCCCTCCAACCGTTCCCTTGTAATCAAACTCTCATGTAGTGCTTTAGCTCATCTCAAAAGCACATTATCACTTGACTCTTTCCTATTATTACACATACCTGCACATAAGTACATTTTATTGTCATAAGCAGTAATCGAACTGTGAAATTAGAAATCGTTATATGGAAATTTGAAGTGAACGGCCAGAGGCCTTGGGGAATCCTACTTCCACTCAACTTTTAAGGACTTTGATAGTGTGAAATTAATATTAGATGATTTTAACATTCCTACCACAAGCTGCGGCTCAAATGTTAGGCCACCTAAAATGATAAAATTTCACCCACTTCAAAGAATAACCTGTGCTGCTCTTACTCCAGTTAGCCACTTTCTGGTTCCACAACCTTTATATGACCTTGGTCCAGCTAATTTATTTATTTTAAATAAAAAATCTTTCCTTTTTGAGGCACTGCAGTACAGAGAAAAACAGACAGCAAAAAGACTTATGAGTCAAACATACAAGAAAAGAGACAATCACACTATGTGACCGGTTCCAATATGAGGGGGAAAAAACATTGAAATGGAGTGGGTTTTTCAGTTTATAGCTATGCAACAGAAGCCTAAAAAATACACAATAGTCTGGTATCAACTGTCAGAAAAATAATTAAGCTTCCCTCCCCTGTTTTCTCTTCCTGTCTCCTTTTTGCCCCTCCCCACCTCAAATGACTAGTCAGTTAGGCTATTATATTTGTCCTTGCTGCTCTTTTCCTACAGTAGCTCCGTATGGTTAAAGCCTTACTCTAAACTAGTGATTTTCAACCTTTTTAAACTCGCGGCACACTATACAAGATTTCAAAATGCCAAGGCACACCATCAGAATTATATCATAACAAATATCAATATATATTAAATGCACTGGCCCCCCGCAGTAATAAAACAAATACACTGACCCCCTTACAGTAATAAACCACATTTTCCCCCACAGCATTTAAACACACTGTCCCCTCAGTAATTACACACATTGTGCTCCCACATTAATAAAATAAATGCACTGTCCCCCACAGTAATGACACACATTGTCCCTCCACATTAATAAAACATGCACTGGCCCCCACAGTAATGGCACATATTGGGCCCCACCAGAGGCGCTTTCATAGAGGAGGAGGCCCGTGTGCTGCCTCCTCCATACGGGCCCCTCCTCTCTGCAGTAGCGCTGTAGAGTCTGAGCTCTAGAGCAGTGGTGGCCAACCTGTGGCTCTTGAGCCTCATGCGGCTCTTTCTTTATTCAAATGTGGCTCCCCACACTCGAAGTCACGGGATCACAACAGATCCGGAAACTGCTGCACTCCAGCAAGACAGTCAGCAGCAGCACTACGGGGACTGAGAACTGAGAGAGCCAGATACTAGAGGTGAGACCAGAGGCGTAACTAGGGTTTTTGGAGCCCAGGGCAAGATCAATAATGGCGCCCCCCCCTCAACAAAAATAAAACTACAAAGGAAACTACTGGCACACCACTGGCATGCACTGAAAAAAATGGGCACTGTGCATAAAGATGACAGGATGTGTATGTATATATGGAGGTGCAGTGGTTGAAGTGTACATTTTTATGTGGGGGTATGGAAAGGTGAAGGATGCGCTCCGGAAAAGGGGGCGTGGCCACTCTAATGGGGACGTGTCCTTCAGTGTAGTAGGACCCCTTATACTATCTAGTACTGGTGCCCCTTTAACATTATAGCACACGGTATGAACCGAAATTCACATACTAGCACATGGTATGAGCCGAAATTCACATTATATCACACGGTATGAGCCGAAATTCCCATACTAGCACACGGTATGAGCTGAAATTCACATTATACCACACGGTATGAGCCGAAATTCACATTATGCCACACGGTATGAGCCGAAATTCACATACTAGCACAGGGTATGAGCTGAAATTCACATTATACCACACGGTATGAGCCGAAATTCACATTATACCACACGGTATGAGCCGAAATTCCCATACTAGTACACAATATGAGCCAAAATTCACATTATAGCACATAGAATGAGCCGAAATACACATTATAGAGTGAGGGGATCCTACCCCCTTAATTAACAAGGCCCGCAGGGCACTGCGGTGAGGGGAGTCTACCCCCTTAATTAACTAATCCTGCGGGGCCCTGTGGTGAGGGGAGCCTACCCCCTCAATTGACTAATTCCAGAGTTTTGCAGCGGAAGTGTTACAGCGATTTCTCGCCCCAAGCTGCGGCGCTTCTGCCACCTCCGACACTCCACGTCTTCGGCACCACCCGGGATGCAGAACCCTGCACCGGGAATGCACCCTTTTCAGTGTGATCTGCTGCGCTCCGAAGGGGGATCTTCTCTCCAGCTGCAGGATCCCGATCTGTGCCATCCTCCCCGCTGTTCCGCGCCATCTTTTTTAAGACAGCCGGGTTCTTCTATGGGTCCTTGCTCTGGTAAGCGGGTGTCCTCCGCGATGCTGGTGCTCCCGTCGTTGGTCAGTCTCCTCCCTTGCTTCAGGGTCCTGGTCCGCTGAAGGTTGGATGTCCTTCCTCGATCCTGCGGCTGGCTGGATTCCTTTTCTGCGGCATCTTCTCCACTCAGCGCGGACGGCTCTGGTCGCACCGGTGACAGGCGCAGGCGTGGGCAGCTCCTCCCTGGCGTTGGTCCTCTCCTGGTCCTGCGGCTCGCGTCTCTTCAGCCGGTGCGCAGGTCTCTGTTGCCGGGGTGCGCAGCCAACTCCCTCTTCCAGGGTAAGTCCTCCAGGACCTTCAATAAAGCACGCCTCCCTACTAGAACCTTGGCATTTTTGTGAGTGCCAACTGACCGACCCTGAATCATTACAAGCATTAACCAATACTATTTCCCTGTATGCTCAGACAAACTTCCCCGCTAACACTTCTATCTTCACCTAGTGGTGCACCCTGGAAGACATGCTTAGAGGAACTTCTGTCCAGAAAAGAGTGCAGATGAAAACTCACTCTGCTAACATGCAGGCCAAACTGAACTCACCCTTTGGTCGCTGGAATTTCAAAATCATTCACATCACTCCGAAATAAAGCTTCATGAGGTGTGGCAACAACCCCAGAAGCTATGTATGCTCCATATGCAATCTGGCTTACCCACCTCCACCATAAGTTTTACAATGCAGGAAACAAGGCCTCCAGACTTCTGTCCAGCAAATTACGGGATGCCAGGACCACAACAAATGTCTTCTTGACCCCACTGTCACTAAATGCCTTAACCCTTTAGATAATACTAACTGGTTCTCTGCTTACTATGCACAGTTATACAATTTATGTGAGGACCAATTTATCCCTCCCTTTATCCTCCTTCCTGAAGACCATTCCACTGCAGTCAATGAATTAGAAATGCCTGACTGCCCCCTGATCTTTGGACGAACTACATGTGGTGCTGAAGCAGTTGCCTAAAGGGAAGGCACCTGGACTGGATTGCTACATAAACACATTCAATTCTTTCAGTGATATTCTGGGTCCTATTTTGATACAACTTATAATGAAGCTACACATACCGGCAAGTTTCCAGTGGAAAAGGTTGAAGCTCAGATAATAACAATACCACAACTGGGTAGAGATCACACTGATCGCAGAAAGTATAGGCCAACAGAACTCCTTAATATGGATGTGGAGATTTCTGCTAAATTGATAGCCAATCAGCTCAATCCCTTACTCCCCCAGCTGAACTACTATGAACAGTTGGATTTCATTCTTGGATGCCAGCCCTTAATAATACCCATATGGTTCTGGATTAGTATATGGTATTGACCACACAGTCAGAGTACCTAGTTTCTTTCTTTATATGCCAAAAAGGCATTTGACAGGCTACATTAAGGGTATATGAATCAGGTACTCTTTAAATCTGGTTTCGAAGGAGACATTCTGAGTTCCATTTCTGGTTTCGAGGAGACATTCTGAGTTCCATTTCTGCATTGAAGCTAGAATGTTTAGCAATGGTTTTCCCTCATTCCTTTTCTTTTTTTTTCTTTTTTTTTAAAGTTTGTTTTTATTGACCGGTGAGGTAACAGTGAAACAAAATTTGTAGTATGCATTACATAATCAATACAGCATAGATATATTAGTAACAATAAATATAAATATAATTATAATTATACTCCGTGGAAGCCCTAGGTAATAGTAATGTTGAAACAACAATAGGGGATGTGTACCAATATCCAGATTGTGAGAGATTTGGTTGGTATATTTAAGCGACATAGAGTCTTGGGCTCAAAAGGGGGCTGCGGAGTCCAGGGTCTCAAGTAAGTACCATTTAGTTCTTTGAAACATTTCCGCAGGGCCTCCTTTGTAACCTGGGGTAGGGTCTGGACATAGGGCAGCCAAATATGGAAAAATTTCTCGGTCAGTTTGTCTTTCTGTAAAGCAGTATTGGTCCAATCTAGATGGAACAGATGAGAGATCCTAGGGTGTAATAGTGAGACAGGGGTAGGATCAGTGGAGATCCATTGTGAGAGAATCGTCTTTTTGGTGGCTGCTGCCAGTTTAATTAATAGAATGCGTTGTCCCTTGGACAGGTCGGGTGTGGGTTGTTTCGGGAATATGCCCCAGAATGCCCATGTCTTAGTGATGGTAAATTGTAACTGTAAGTCGGTTGTGATATATGATTGGAGCGCCTGCCAGAGTGTACGTACCTTGGGGCACGACCATAGACAGTGTACAGGGTCCGCTTCTGGGGCAGTGCATTTGAAACAGTGAGAGGAGGGGGCTGCTCCGATGAGGTAACGTAGCTTGGGGGTGACATATGCTCTATGTAGGATTTTCTGGTGCATTTCTGAGTATGAAACTGAGCCTAGTGTTTTATCTAGATAGGTGTTGGCCTCCAGAATCCGTTTCATCGTGAGATCTGGGAATTCTAGTTTCCATTTTAGGAGGCCTGTTGAGCTGGATTCCACATCTAGTAGGGTGCGGGAGTGTGTGTATATGAGTGCTGTGGGAAAATTGCTATTCGGAGTGAGTCGTAATGTTTTGTCCAGGGCATGGGAGCTATCCTCATTCTTTTCTATTTCAAATGGTAATTCCCACTTTCTCTATTGATTTTTGTAATTGCCCAAAAGCTCCAACTCTCCCCTGACTTCTCAGTGCTTTTAGTTCATGGTACCTCCCATAAACTTTGTCTTTTTGAGGACGATGTCCTCCTATTTGTGACTAACGCCAAAAACTTTGTTGCCTGCTCTCCAGACTATCTCGCACTAATATAGCATGGCCTCTTAGTACAAACTTAATGCACTAAGACAGAGGCCATCCCCATTAATATATCCCTGCTAACCCTTCTGACTCTGAAGAGACAGTTTCCTTTTACTTGGAACGAGGACTTACTTGGGTATCGACATCTCTTACTCTTTTTTAAATGTCTTCGCTGTCAATTGCATTCCCCTACTTACCCAGCAAACCAGCTTGGCTGGTGTCCCGATGAGTCACGAGTTCTACTGGTTGGGCCGTTTAGCAGCTTACAAAATTATGTTACTGCCTATGCTAATGTATTCATTTTGTGCTATCCCTTATTCAATGTCCCACACAATCTTAGATTCCATGAAAAAACTTATGCTTTCATATGTTTAGGAGCGTAAGCTTCACCGTTTCATATTATTACATGTGGTTTGTTTTAAACTACAAGGTAATTTGAACCTCCCTGACATTGTTCGGTTCTGTGACACAGCCCTCTTCACCCATTGAGTGACTGGTCCCCCCCCACCCATTTTTCAAAACCTGGGTGGACTTAGAATATGCTCTTATCTCAGGTTTTCCCATTACCAGACCCACTTTAAACCCCTAGATGGCTTACACCACAGCATTTTTTACTAGTAGCGGACATTTCTGATAGCTTGAAGTTGTGGGACCTTAGGATTTTGACTACTTTTGACTTCACTCTGCCTACCAGAAATCTGTAAGGCTCTTGACATGCTGTTGCCTAACCTTCACGCCTCTTATTAGATTAATGGAGGCCGTACAACTTTAGCTGACATGTTTTCACCGTCTTCCTGCCTCTCCTTTCCTGATATCCGTGCCAACTGGCTTACTGTAGATACCTCCAGATCCAACACTGGGTATGGACTGTGAGTACTACCCCTAATGTTTTACGTACACCTCCTGCCCAGATCCTAGCCAGGGTAACTACTTCCTCCTCCCGTGCTAGTTCATATTGGTTTACCTTCTGTCTCCTCCAGATCTTCCAGGTAAATCCCCAATTTAATTACAATGGGAAAAGGATCTCTCCCAGACCTTTACACCAAAACAATGGGAATCTATACATTTTACTTCTGTTGCAATGTCAAGGTGCACTAATTACTCCAAAATGCATATCAAACTTTTGAATAGGCTCTATTTAACGCCCAACACACTCTGCTGGTGTCATTGTGATATGGAAGGTACCATAGTGCATGTCTTTTGGGACTGCCCTGTATTGCGCCACTTTTTGGACGGAAGTGTATACCCTTATCACTGATGTCTTAAATCTCACTATCTTCCCTTTTCCAGTGCTATAAGGCTAGTGGTATCCCTTGTGGTCCCAAAATCAGATCTCTATGTCCTTGCACACATGTTGATATCAGCCAGGGCCAATATTGCGCAGTATTGGAAATCCCCACCCCCTCCTCTCCCCTTACGTATAAGGTCCTTTCAAAGACTCACTACCACTTTGAAATGGAAACCATGGGGATTACTATTTCCACCAATCCTTCCTCTCCTATTATAAAGTGATATCCTTGGCACATGTGTGTCACAGAGGTTAGAGGAGCCATTTCTTCACCACATCCTAGTGCAGGCTGCCAAACTCCTCCTTTTAATCTGAATGACCCTCTGCTGATGAACTTTAATATACTGTTGTTGTTCTCCGTATACATTTGCTTGTACTCTGTTTTGGATATATGTCTTTGTGCTTGTCCTGTTTCACATTTTTAATGCTTTAAAATGTCTCTGGTCTCTGTGGTGCCCCGGAGTAGAAGAATAGAGAGAGCCCGGCTAAAGAGAGGGAAAAGGAATGCAGCAAAGTCACAGGCAACGGAGGAATGTCCCAAATGAGGAGCAAGCCACCACCGATCAATGCACCAGTGGAGGTGGCCTCCTTTTGACCATGGACAATCCTGCTTATCCCCAGATTGCACTGCACCAGTTCAACTTCTGGGGGATAAAGCATGCTTAACAGATCTTCTACCCGGGCAGGTGTCCAAGTTGACTAACGGCGATCCAGTCCTGGGACTTGTGACACCTCCTGCATGACTTCTAATGCCCCACTTGCCCCACCCTTGTAATGTCATTGAACACCAGCCACACTTACTTATATAATTTCTCTGACGTCCTAGTGGATGCTGGGAACTCCGTAAGGACCATGGGGAATAGACAGGCTCCGCAGGAGACTGGGCACTCTTAAAAGAAAGATTAGGTACTATATCTGGTGTGCACTGGCTCCTCCCTCTATGCCCCTCCTCCAGACCTCAGTTAGAATCTGTGCCCGGCCAGAGCTGGATGCACTTAGTGGGCTCTCCTGAGCTCACTAGAAAAGAAAGTATTTGTTAGGTTTTTTATTTTCAGTGAGATCTGCTGGCAACAGACTCACTGCTACGAGGGACTGAGGGGAGAGAAGCAAACCTACCTGCTTGCAGCTAGTTTGTGCTTCTAAGGCTACTGGACACCATTAGCTCCAGAGGGATCGAACACAGGGCCCGACCTGGATCGTCCGTTCCCGGAGCCGCGCCGCCGTCCCCCTTGCAGAGCCAGAAGACGGAAGATAAAGATGAAAAACGGCGGCTGAAGACTCCTGTCTTCATTAAGGTAGCGCACAGCACTGCAGCTGTGCGCCATTGCTCCCATAGCACACCACACACTCCGGTCACTGTTGGGTGCAGGGCGCTGGGGGGGGGGGGGGGCGCCCTGGGCAGCAATTAGTTTACCTTTTGGCACAAATAGCATATAATACAGTGTATCTTCCTCAGCACAGCCAGCGCCATTTTCTCTTCACAGCTCCGCTGGAAGGACGCTCCCCAGGCTCTCCCCTGCAGTATCCAGTACAACAAGGATAAAAAAGAGAGGGGGGACACATAAATTTAGGCGCAAATTGGTCTTAATAAGCAGCTATTGGGAAAAATCACTCAGTATAGTGAAAATCCCTGTGTTATATAGCGCTGTGGTGTGTGCTGGCATACTCTCTCTCTGTCTCCCCAAAGGACTTTGTGGGGTCCTGTCCTCAGTCAGAGCATTCCCTGTGTGTGTGCGGTGTGTCGGTACGGCTGTGTCGATATGTTTGATGTGGAGGGCTACGTGGAGGCGGAGCAGGAGCCGATAAGTGTGATGTCGCCCCCTACGGGGCCGACACCGGAGTGGATGGATATGTGGAAGGTATTAACCGACAGTGTCAACTCTTTACATAAAAGGTTTGATGACGTAACAGCCTTGGGACAGCCGGCATCTCAGCCCGCGCCTGCCCTGGCATCTCAGAGGCCATCAGGGGCTCAAAAACGCCCGCTAGCTCAGATGGCAGACACAGATGTCGACACGGAGTCTGACTCCAGTGTAGACGAGGATGAGACAAATGTACAGTCCACAAGGGCCATCCGATGCATGATTACGGCAATGAAAAATATGTTGCACATTTCTGACATTAACCCGGTTACCACTAAAAAGGGTATTATGTTTGGGGAGAAAAAGCAGCCAGTGACTTTTCCCCCATCTGATGAATTAAATGAATTGTGTGAAGAAGCGTCGTGTTCCCCTGATAAGAAACTAGTGATTTCTAAGAGGTTACTGATGGCGTACCCTTTCCCGCCAACGGATAGGTTACGCTGGGAGACATCCCCTAGGGTGGACAAGGCGCTCACACGATTATCTAAAAGGGTGGCACTGCCGTCTCAGGATACGGCCGCCCTAAAGGAGCCTGCAGATGGAAAGCAGGAGGCTATCTTGAAGTCTGTATATACACACTCAGGTACTATACTGAGACCTGCTATTGCTTCAGCATGGATGTGTAGTGCTGCAGCAGTATGGTCTGATACCTGTCAGACAACATTGATACCCTCGACAGGGATGCTATTTTGCTAACCATAGAGCATATAAAGGACGTTGTCTTGTATATGAGGGATGCACAGAGGGACATTTGCCGGCTGGCATCTAGAATTAATGCAATGTCCATTTCTGCCAGGAGAGTATTATGGACTCGGCAGTGGACAGGTGATGCTGATTCTAAAAGGCACATGGAGGTTTTGCCTTATAAGGGTGAGGAATTGTTTGGGGACGGTCTCTCGGACCTCGTATCCACAGCAACAGCTGGGAAGTCGACTTTTTTACCTCAGGTTTCCTCACAGCCTAAGAAAGCACCGTATTATCAAGTACAGTCCTTTCGGCCTCAGAAAGGCAAGAGGGTCAGAGGCGCATCCTTTCTGCCCAGAGGCAGGGGTAGAGGGAAAAAGCTGCACCAGACAGCCAGTTCCCAGGAACAAAAATCCTCCCCTGCTTCCACTAAGTCCACCGCATGACGCTGGGGCTCCACAGGTGGAGCCAGGTTCGGTGGTGGCGCGAGTCTCCGGAACTTCAGCGACCAGTGGGTTCGCTCACAGGTGGATCTCTGGGTTCTACAAGTGGTATCTCAGGAATACATGCTGGAGTTCGAGGCGACTCCCCCTCGCCGTTACCTCAAATCAGCCTTGCCAGCGGCTCCCAGGGAAAGGGAGGTAGTGCTGGCGGCTATTCACAAGCTGTACCTTCAGCAGGTGATAATCAAGGTTCCCCTCCTTCAACAGGGACGGGGTTACTATTCCACAATGTCTGTGGTACCGAAACCAGACGGTTCGGTGAGACCCATTCTAAATTTGAAATCCTTGAACACTTATGTAAGGAAGTTCAAGTTCAAAATGGAATCGCTCAGGGCGGTTATTGCAAGCCTGGAAGAGGGGGATTTTATGGTGTCGCTGGACATCAAGGACGCTTATCTGCATGTCCCCATTTACCCACCTCACCAGGAGTACCTCAGTTTTGTGGTACAGGACTGTCATTACCAATTCCAGACGTTGCCGTTTGGTCTGTCCACGGCACCGAGGGTATTTACCAAGGTAATGGCCGAAATGATGATACTCCTTCGGAAGAAGGGAGTTATAATTATCCCGTACTTGGACGATCTCCTTATAAAGGCGAGGTCCAAGGAGCAGTTGTTAGTCAACGTAGCACTATCTCGGGAAGTGCTGCAACAGCACGGCTGGATTCTGAATATCCCAAAGTCGCAGCTGATTCCTGCGACGCGTCTACTCTTCCTGGGCATGATTCTGGACACAGAACAGAAGAAGGTATTTCTCCCAGTGGAGAAGGCCCAGGAATTGTCATCTCTGGTCAGGGACCTCCTGAAACCAAAACAGGTGTCGGTGCATCACTGCACGCGAGTCCTGGGAAAGATGGTAGCTTCTTACGAAGCAATTCCCTTCGGCAGGTTCCATGCAAGGATCTTTCAGTGGGATCTGTTAGACAAGTGGTCCGAATCGCATCTTCAGATGCATCGGCTGATCACCCTGTCCCCGAGGGCCAGGGTGTCTCTGCTGTGGTGGCTGCAGAAGGCTCAAGCAGAACCCCTGCTTCAAAACCAACCGGTGCTGATTCAGTCAGACAACATCACGGCGGTCGCCCATGTAAACCGACAGGGTGGCACAAGAAGCAGGATGGCGATGGCAGAAGCCACAAGGATTCTCCGATGGGCGGAGAATCACGTGCTAGCACTGTCAGCAGTGTTCATTCCGGGAGTGGACAACTGGGAAGCAGACTTCCTCAGCAGGCACGACCTCCACACGGGAGAGTGGGGACTTCATCCAGAAGTCCTCACGCTGATTGTAAATCGTTGGGAACGGCCACAGGTAGACATGATGGCGTCCCGTCTCAACAAAAAGCTAAAAAAAATATTGCGCCAGGTCAAGGGACCCTCAGGCGATAGCTGTGGACGCACTAGTGACACCATGGGTGTACCAGTCGGTTTATGTGTTCCCTCCTCTTCCTCTCATACCCAAGGTACTGAGGATTGTAAGAAAGAGAGGAGTAAGAACTATACTCATCGTTCCGGATTGGCCAAGAAGAACTTGGTACCCAGAACTACAAGAAATGATCTCAGAGGACCCATGGCCTCTGCCTCTCAGACAGGACCTGTTACAGCAGGGGCCCTGTCTGTTCCAAGACTTACCGCGGCTGCGTTTGACGGCATGGCGGTTGAACTAACGGAAAAGGGCATTCCGGATGAAGTGATTCCTCCGCTGATAAAGGCTAGGAAAGACGTGACAGCACAACATTATCACCGTATATGGCGAAAATATGTTGCTTGGTGTGAGGCCAGGAAGGCCCCTACAGAAGAATTCCAGCTGGGTCGATTCCTGCACTTCCTACAGTCAGGAGTGACTATGGGCCTAAAATTAGGATCCATAAAGGTCCAGATTTCGGCCCTATCTATTTTCTTTCAAAAAGAACTGGCTTCACTGCCTGAAGTTCAGACATTTGTTAAGGGAGTGCTGCATATTCAGCCCCCTTTTGTGCCTCCAGTGGCACCTTGGGATCTTAACGTTGTGTTGGATTTCCTGAAATCCCACTGGTTTGAGCCACTTAAGACCGTGGAGCTAAAATATCCCACGTGGAAAGTGGTCATGCTATTGGCCTTAGCTTCGGCTAGGCGTGTGTCAGAATTGGCGGCTTTGTCGTGTAGAAGCCCTTATTTGATCTTCCATATGGACAGGGCAGAATTGAGGACTCGTCCCCAATTTCTCCCTAAGGTGGTATCAGTGTTTCATTTGAACCAACCTATTGTGGTGCCTGCGGCTACTAGGGACTTGGAGGACTCCAAGTTACTAGATGTAGTCAGGGCTTTGAAAATATATATAGCCAGGACGGCTGGAGTCAGGAAAACTGACTCGCTGTTTATCCTGTATGCGCCCAACAAGCTGGGTGCTCCTGCTTCAAAGCAAACTATTGCGCGCTGGATCTGTAGCACGATTCAGCAAGCTCATTCTGCGGCAGGATTGCCGCATCCTAAATCAGTAAAAGCCCATTCCACAAGGAAGGTGGGCTCTTCTTGGGCGGCTGCCCGAGGGGTCTCGGCTTTACAGCTTTGCCGAGCTGCTACTTGGTCGGGTTCAAACACATTTGCTAAGTTCTACAAGTTTAATACCCTGGCTGAGGAGGACCTTGCCTTTGCTCATTCGGTGCTGCAGAGTCATCCGCACTCTCCCGCCCGTTTGGGAGCTTTGGTATAATCCCCATGGTCCTTACGGAGTTCCCAGCATCCACTAGGACGTCAGAGAAAATAAGAATTTACTCACCGGTAATTCTATTTCTCGTAGTCCGTAGTGGATGCTGGGCGCCCGTCCCAAGTGCGGACTCTCTGCAATACATGTATATAGTTATTGCTTAACTAAAGGGTTATTGTTATGAGCCATCTGTTACTGAGGCTCAGTTGTTGTTCATATTGTTAACTGGGTATGGTTATCACGAGTTGTACAGTGTGATTGGTGTGGCTGGTATGAGTCTTACCCTGGATTCCAAATCCTTTCCTGGTAATGTCAGCTCTTCCGGGCACAGTTTCCTTAACTGAGGTCTGGAGGAGGGGCATAGAGGGAGGAGCCAGTGCACACCAGATATAGTACCTAATCTTTCTTTTAAGAGTGCCCAGTCTCCTGCGGATCCCGTCTATTCCCCATGGTCCTTACGGAGTTCCCAGCATCCACTACGGACTACGAGAAATAGAATTACCGGTGAGTAAATTCTTATTATTTCATACCTCTTACTGTCCCAATATTTGTACACTGTCCCACTGACCTTCTTCAGTGCGCAGTGTCCTACGGGGGAGAGAATATTGGGAGTTCACTCCATCTACAGTAAATGGATGGAGCACACACTGTAGAGAGTCTTGGGGCAAACTAACAGCTGGCAGGCACTGGGTATTTCCCAGTATGATGAGCAAAAGGGTGTGTGTCCACAGCCCCCTTTTATCCTCACTCCTCCCAATCCAAATGTTGGGTGGTATAATATTTGACTAAAGGATGAAAAAGGAGGTACAGGTTGAGTATCCCATATCCAAATATTCCGAAATACGGAATATTCCGAATTACGGAAATTTTTTCCGTGAGAGTGAGATAGTGAAACCTTTGTTTTCTGAAGCTCAATGTCCACAAACTTTGTTTAATACACAAAGTTATTAAAAATATTATATTAAATGACCTTCAGGCTGTGTGTACAAGGTGTATATGAAACATAAATGAATTGTGTGAATGTACACACACTTTGTTTAATGCACAAAGTTATTAAAAATATTGGCTAGAATTACCCTCAGGCTTTGTGTATAAGGTGTATATGTAACATAAATGCATTCTGTGCTTAGATTTAGGTCCCATCACCATGATCTCTCAGTATGGTATGCAATTATTCCAAAATACGGAAAAATCCCATATCCAAAATTCTTCCGATCCCAAGCGTTTTGGATAAGGGAGACTCAACCTGTATTATATTATATTTTCTCAGTGTTAACATAGAGTTACTTTACAAACATAATGCAGAAGTTAATGCACTCTCTAGTGTGAATATGCCACCAAAGTGTCCTGCGGCTGCGTGCATATAAAAGCAGAGTGCTGCAGTGCATGGATCCCTGATTCTTTTGAATAAATCAGTAGTACTCTTTTACAAAAGGCCCACATTTCATTATTTATATTACATTTTTTATTGAGTTTCCGTACAGTTATAATTTAATTATATGATTATATTTTTAGGAGAGCAAGCATCTACCACACATCTATGGGGGTCATTCCGAGTTGATCGCTAGCTGCCGTTGTTCGCAGCGCAGCGATCAGGCTAAAAATCGGCACTTCTGCGTATGCGTATGACGCGCAGTGCGCACAGGCGACGTACTTTCACAAAAGCCGATGCAGTTTCACACAAGGTCTAGCGACGCTTTTCAGTCGCACTGCTGATCGGTGAGTGATTGACAGGAATGGGGCGTTTCTGGGAGGTAACTGACCATTTTCCGGGAGTGTGCTGAAAAACGCAGGAGTGTCAGATACAAACGCAGGCATGCCTGGGGAAACGGGGGAGTGGCTGGCCGAACGCAAGGCGTGTTTGTGACGTCAAAACAGGAACTAAATAGTCTGAAGTGATCGCTAGCTAGGAGTAAGTCTCGAGCTACTCTGAAACTGCACAATCTTTTTTTGTAGCAATGCTGCGATCCTTTCGTTCGCACTTCTGCTAAGCTAAGATACACTCCCAGAGGGCGGCGGCCTAGCGTTTGCAGTGCTGCTAAAAGCAGCTAGCGAGCGAACAACTCGGAATTAGGGCATGGAGGAAAGGCCAGGATGAAGCTAGATGCAGCAGTGGTGCTGCTGTATTGTGGATAGTGTAATCTCTGGCTAAGTGCGGTAGGGTGACACAGGTGAAGAAGGGGTTAATTTCACAAAGATGGATATGACAACTCTGCCTCCTCTTCACACTGGGCAGGTTAATGCCCTTCATAAAGCCAGTTACCTCATTAGTAGTGTCTGCTGCTGAGATGGAGGTGTGATGCTTGTGTTATCTAAGTGCTGCTAAATCAGCCTACAAATCATGACTGCTATTTTACTGTTCCCTGTGACCTGTTGTTGCTGAGAAGCTGTGTGTTTCTGCTGTTGAACAAACAAAGACATATGAGGGAAGTAAATGAAAACCTTATCATTTTTTGGGCGGTACAAACGGGACTGCAATTTTATTTTGCAGCCAATCCAAATAGAGCCAGTTTTTATCGCCCTTTGGCAAGGCTCTATGGTGAATAAGAGAGAGAGAGAAAAGGAGAGGACTATTGGTTGGAGACATGAGCCTACATTTGTAAGAGCCAGTACCTATACTAGACAGTTCAGCTTGCCTGGTCAGTGACATTTTTAGAAGCAAATTGAATGCATGCATGGGGATGTCTAGTCCTCATTAAATAGAGGAATACCAATACATTGAAGGTAAGTTTATGCCCATATGTGTCATGTCCCATGTCAATACCGTAGCTAGAGACTGGTTGAAAGTTTCTGGTCTTTAACAAGAAAATCAAAGATGAAAAATCAAATATGTGATAGCTTTGGGGCTCCTGACGAGACATTTCCTTCAGAAACAGAGGAGAATGATCCACATGGACCTTATATTGCAAGAAATACTCGTGGAGGAGGGTGGTATGAAACAACATGTTTAGAAGAGTGCATAATTGTCTGAAATTAATAAACTATGGGGGTAATTCCAAGTTGATCGCAGCAGGATTTTTGTTAGCAATTGGGCAAAACCATGTGCACTGCAGGGGAGGCAGATATAACATGTGCAGAGAGAGTTAGATTTAGGTGTGGTGTGTTCAATCTGCAATCTAATTTGCAGTGTATAAATGAATCAGCCAGTATTTATCCTGCACAGAAACAATATAACCCACCCAAATCTAACTCTCTCTGTACATGTTATATCTACCTCCCCTGCAGTGCACATGGTTTTGCCCAATTGCTATCAAAAATCCTGCTGCGATCAACTTGGAATTACCCTCAATGCTTTAAAGTTCCCCATTGTACCACTCACAGATTTCAGAATGCACAAGGTAAAGAGACGGCTTTATGTATAATTTTTCAGAATGTTATGATATATAATAAATCTTTACCTGATATGTAAGTGCCCAGGTACCCTTGCAGTGTTTTTCTAAATTAAATTTTGTACTGGATGGAAAACGCATACAAATAGGGAGAAAGGTTTAAATGCTTCAGGAATAAAAGATGCATATTCCAATGAGCGGAAATGTTCAAAATATCCCTACAAGCTAAATCTTGTTAGAGTCCCAGCCAAAAGTATCTTAACAGAGGAAGTTTGACTCCAGCCCTAGCTTATACTATACTATACCATATTATACCAGACCATACCATACTACACTATACGGTGAGGGTCATCATCACTTGGAGAGTTCTAACACCCTGAATAGGAAATCGACAATTTTATTGGCCAAGATTGTATGCTGAAGTGGCTATTATAATATTAGTGGATCTTGGGGTAAATGTATGATCAGTTGATATGGGGGAGAAGCAGTATCTGCGCACGTTATATGCACCGATACTGCTTCTCCCTTATGTATTACTGTAGCGGTACAGGCACAGTGATGTCCATGTCATATAAGATAGCAGGCCGATATGAGGGGCAATGTATAAACGGCCAGCATCGCAGACCCCGCAGATGCAGATGCCCTATCTCCACATCAGGGAAAGAGTTGTCCCTGGCTGTGTCGGGTGCCGGCTTCGGACTGCTCTCCTGTGAGTAGCGAGATCCCGTGCATGCGCATTGGAGACAGCCGGGTATGGAGACACAGCACATCAGCACTAAGCTGATGCGCTGTGTGCTATGGGGGGGCATCGCCGGAGGGGGGAGCTTTCACTCCCCCGCTTTGGTAGATAAGATGTTTATACCTCTTGTCGATGTCCCTTCCTGCTTTGCCTTGGTAATGAGGTGAAGCAGGAAGTGTTGTAGCGGCACAACTTGTGCTACTATAATACATTTCCCCCCTTGTCTTTTGTGTCAAGTAACAAGCCCTAACACTCATGCTCTGCGCTTACTTATTTGCCTGTAAATAGTCTGGTTGCTTTAAAAAAAAAATAGAGGTACTGTACACTTGTTTGGTCCAAAGGAACGCTCTTCTAAGCTATACTACATCCCCTACACGCTGAAATACATCACTACACTACATGCCCCTACGCACTGCACTACATACCCTATATGCTATACTACATCGCTACGCTACATCCCCTTATATGCTACACCACATAAGTGCACTACATGCCCCTTTATACTGCAATACATTACTACACTATATACCCTATATGGTACACTACATCACTGCACTACAACACCCTATAAGCTACACAAAATCCCCCCATCTGGGAGGCAAAGCGTAGGTTGATATTGCTAACTGGGAGCACAGTGCGCTTCTATAGCTTGTACACTGCACTGCACGCTAGTCGCAGCAGTGCATAGCAAAGAAGAGAGTTTAAGGCAGAAGCCGGGATAGGAAAGATCCCAGGTACTGGAGCTCACCCGCACAGCGTCGTAGCCAGCTGCGGGCAGACAGGTGGGTCAGATACATTGCCCTGGGAGCTGTCTGCTGTGTCACTGGAGCAGCACAGCACTATCAGTAAAAACAAAACAAAAACCAGTTTTCTGTAACTCCTTGGCACCCCCTCAGATCCTGCACCCGGGGCGCATGCCCCCTTATTCCCCCCTTAGTTATGGCTCTGGCCTAAATCTGCTGTTTTCTGCCCTTAGCATGGCGGAAACAAGATCGCACCGAGCATTTAAGTCGGAGAAAACCGGTTCTCTCACAAAACACCCTGTTTAGGCCGCGAGAACAGGCCTTCTCCGACATAACAGAGCACTGATTTTAATAACACAGGGAACTAATTCCTGGCGCTATTCAATCCACTCTGAATTGAATGGAATCCACAGTTTAATTCTGGTATGGTAGGAAATCTCTAATAGTTCTCATATTTTTGAGAGAATCATGGAAGGAACTTTTCAGGTAAAATATGTAACTAATATAACAGCAGTTATAACCATAATACCTACTTTCATGTTTGTACATAAAGGGAACAACTGTTGTTACCCACAAAAGTTTACACTCATTAGTACGGAAAACAAATGGCTAACTGACACAATGGCGCAATGGAGTATGTATGACTGGCTTACAAGAAAGTTACGATGAAACCCGAATAATAAGGCTCTATTTTACAAATGTAAAGAGAAAAGTTTTGAGTATCTATTAAAAAACAGGGGGAATATTTACTAAAGTGCAGGTTTTCAAATGTGGAGATGTTGCCCATAGCAACCAAAAAGATTCTACTTATTTATTTAGCACCTTCAAAAGATAATAGCCACAATCTGATTGGTAGCTCTGGGCAGCATCTCCACTTTTGTAAACTCGCACTTTAGTATATATACCCCCAGGAGTCTGTGCAGTTCTATTTCATTGTATTTAGAGTATTTTAGTAGTAGTAGTAGTAGTAGTATTAGTAGTAGTAGTAGTATATTATATTAGAACTATTTTAGTAGTAGTAGTAGTAGTAGCGTGTCATTTTGTAGGATATACTGTATATAGGGGGTAATTCTGAGTTGATCGCAGCATGATTTTTGTTAGCAGTTGGGCAAAACCATGTGCACTGCAGGGGAGTGTCAAAGTCAGAAAAATATCACGCTACACATTGCCATATTTGCACCTCATGCGTGTCCCCGCTGCGAGTGCATGGGCTCTCCCGTGCGTGCGCATACTCGCTGTTGCGTGCACCCGCAGGTGCACGGTGTGCGCATTTACGGTAAAGTTTATGTGCGTCTAGCGGGCGACTCGTTCGTAACATATTTTAACTATATAATGTATTTTGTAGATTATGGTCCCTTTGATAGAATCTGAAAGTTTAGTTAATGTAGCATGTTCATAGACAAAGAGATCCCTCTTTGTTTGATACGAAGGGTCAGACAGGGGTTACACAGTGGTGTTTAGTATCCATCGGAAGAGTATTTAATTAGCAATATTCCGGTGTTGGTTTGGAGCGGATTAATCGCTCGTGCGAATAGTTATGGACATAAGAAGTTTATGGACATTTGCTATTATTTGCACTTTATTATCCATGCGGCGGGAAACCTAGTTTCCCACCCACCTGAGCAGTTGGAAATAGTCACAGCCCACCTGTATGAATCAACCTATGACCTTTTGTTATAATGCGAAGACGAATTCCTGTGTCCAATGAACAATAAGAATATAGGGACCATTGTACGGTATTATGTGTAGGGTATAAAAGGACAAGCCGATCTGGGCCAGCTCTCTATTCTCTTCAACGGTTCTCATCGCTGATAATCGGGAGCTGGATATCCAGAGGCGCATGCGATTGTTTCCCTTGTGCGTAAGTTTCTCCGCAACCATATTGCCTTCATTGTTATTGTGAGCCATATCTCTCTCTCTCTCTCTCTTCTCCTCTTTCTCTCTCTTTCTCTTAAGTGTTATTGTACTGCTAATTGTATTTCATGTGTAGTTTTCTGGTTAGGTAGTCAATGTTATTTTGGTAGTGTATGACTTGTATTGTATTATTCTTTTGCAAATAGAACGTTCATATAAGGTGTTAGAACCTAATACCGGTATCTGTGTATTTATTATATTTCTAAGTATTCTCAGAGCGTCGGAGACGCTCGTACAGCTTTCAAGTTAATAAGGTTACACTGTGTTACATTTACACCCTATCACTGCACCAAGGTTTATTGCATAAATACATTGTTTATGGTATAGTTATAAAGGTTTAACATTGTGAGCATCAGCGCCGCTTGTGATCTCCTCGTGGTCCCAAGCGTCCGCTACGCTAGTAGCATATCATTACGTTAGTCGGCAGCCTATAGCGTGCCTGCCTGTGATCTCTTGGCCGTGAGCGAACGTGACGCTCGAGCGTCTCGACTACGGCTAAGCGATTGTTACGCAACGTGCGTACCCTTACGGTATACCATACGCCAATAGCGTACTGTGTTCTTTCACCTTTTAGAGGGTTTTAAGTAAGATAAATATTAGGCGTTATCAATTGGCGGCTCGTCCGTCCTTCACATATCTGCACTAGGTAATTTCAGCAGACATTATCCATCAGCAAAGGGCGGGAGGTAATATTCCTCGTCGTGCTGACCGGATAAGCGTCTGCTTCGCTTAGTAAAGGGTGCTGAAGGAATCCGGAACCAGAGGTAAGAACAACACGCTAGTGTCTTTCAAAAAAACTGTTTATTTCTGTCTTGCGTACGCACGCACGCATATATCTGCATTTATTTTCATTCGTGTATTTTCACATATCACTCTCCTGTTTGCCATTACACAATTGATAACGTGCTAAGAAAGATTTGTTGCTATTTGTAGTTAAAGAGTAAAAGTAATACATTTAAGGGGTAATTTGTAAAGCACGCACACAGCTTTGCCTAAGATACAAGGAGAGATCTGTGTGGTGCTCGGTAGATGATTGAAGACCATCTACATTGATAAACGTGTTAATTGTATTTCTGTGGACATATCTGGCTGGCATACACGTGTTTCTAACAAAAGGGTTAGACTGGTGTACGCAACGTAAAGGCCGACGCACGCAGCGTATATTACGCAACGGAGCGTCTGGGTACGCCCACGTAACTCAAATCACACTATAGTATTACTTTAACAGGCGAAAAGGTGGCAACGCGATAAATAGCGCAAGTCAATTTTAGTGTCCGAAATTTAAACTAATAGATCCTTCTCTAAATTTACGACTCATCTGGTCTAAAGGAAAGAAATTTCTGCGCAGAAATAGAAACAAAAGTAAAGTGCTCATGTGGTGAGTGAGTGTTTGTATATATAAGTTTCTACAATTTTTTTTGGATTGAACCACAAGAAATCGAGTTCTTGTGAGGTACATACATGTAAGTGACGTGCATGGTGGCTGGGGAGGCATCCCTTGTTAAACATAAATTTGAGCATTAGAGTATAGCAGACCAGGAGGTCTACTGTAACACAGACCAGGAGGTCCGGAACAGACCAGGAGGTCCAGGTACAGCAGACTAAGAAGTCCGCTATAGAGAAAAGAGCACAACCCAGGGGGTTGGTGCAGAACCCATATAGGCCATTGAAGCTCAGGCTGAAGGAATTCGCAGTTGCAATTTTCGATTCCACTGGTCGCTCCGCACATAAGATTAGTTGCTTATGTGCCGAACGATTGTACCGCACGTAATTGTGTGCATTAGTTAGTCATTTGACCCAGTACCATTTGCGTACGCTAGGGGTCATAAACGCTATTTGTACATTTTAACGTGATTTGTGAAAAATTTTTTATTTTAAGGGAGGTTCGCTGGTCACTCGGGAACTATCCAACAACCGATACTTGCTGGGGACTGGTAGGTCCAACACGCCCCAGTAAGTAAAGGTCCATAGGGGCCCTAGGTTGGGTACAACAGCTCTGGATACAGTGATTGCAGTACTGGCCAACGTGGGCGAGGAGTGAGTGGAGTACTCGGTAAACTTCGCCGCCGGCCTGCCCCGGACATCTTGGTTTTTGTAAGGGTTCGCTGAAAACCCTGATTTGAAGGTCAGAGGTAGTAAAAGCAACACCTGCAAGTTATGGGGGCCAGTTGTTCAGGTAGGGGGCGATCAACCTTGGTTCGGGTTGATTTAGTAAACCGACCAATCGGGTCGGCAAGGTATGTAATGTGTGAAAAATACGGTTCACACACAGGGGTTTTATGTGATGAATGGGAAAGAATGACTGTATATGACGGGGAGAAGTTCCCAAGAGTAGGCAGCTTTAGCCCAGATGTGTTACTAAATCTAAGGAGAAGGATAGGTCTCATTAAATCAGCAAAGAGACGGATCAAACATTATGACCATTTAAAATTGTGGCAACAGGAAAGTGAAATGCAAAGAAGTTTAACTGACATATCTGACTCTCATCTTGGGAGGAGAGACATGGCAATGGAGAGGATTATGGTTGTGGAGAAAGGCACAATGTTGTACGATAAAAATGCACTTAGTAACTGTATTAAGGATGAAAGTAACAAATGTAATAATGTTTATGAAAATGAAAGTGTAAAAATTACAAATGTTAACCTGTGCAAGTCGCACCCCATGTCAAACTTCCCTCAGGACTACAAGCAAGAACGTGAGCCCAGCACGATGTCGGCACCTTTTCCAGCAGCCATCACACAAGACATCCAGGTGGACGCGACCAAATCGGTAAAGGCAATAATCAAACCCCCTAACGGAGGGTCAGGTGAGGTCGTGTCCACAGGTACGTACAATGTTTTATGTCACGCACAAACAAATGTACCCCATATTGTAAGACCAACACAAGATGATGTAGTTGAATTTGATCCTGTAAGGGTGATCACAGTCCCCAATGGGAAGACTGACGATCAGGGAATCATTCCCGTCGGGGACAGTGCAATGCGCTGTCTCTGGTCCCGGACCGAATTGAGATCAATTATGTCTGAATTTCCTGATCCTAGGAAAAATCTAGTCGCATGTCAAAGGTTTATTAAAGAACTAGGAAACGCCACAGAACCCACCAACAAAGATTGGCGGACAGTGCTGAGGGCATGTTTGCCCTCCAGTGTTGACCTTGCGAAATTTATTACTGATTGTCAATTAGACACAGAAGTACCTCAAACGGAGGAACACAATCAGGAATGTATTAAGCAGATTAACCGACAGTTAGAAGTATATTTCCCTGCCGTTGTCAAGTGGAATGAAATTTTCTCCATAAGACAAAACGAAGGGGAAAGTATTTCTAATTATTTCAATCGAGCACTGCAAGTAATGGCTAGAAACACTGGGATCACAGACATCAAAACTAATGCATAGCATAGGGAAATAGCGGTTAAGGTATTAATGAATGGTTTAAAGGAGGTATTGCGAACTAGGATACAGACCACCAACCCAAACTGGAGAAATATCTCGGTGGCCGCATTAAGAGAGGCCGCTATTGATCATGATCAGAATATCACCAGATACAGGGAGTCACAAAGTGATAAGTTAATGGCCGCAAGTATACAGGCCCTAACCACAAGACCACTCCAGCATAAGCCCCACACCACTGCGAGAAATTCAAATGTGGAAGTCTGTTACAATTGTCATAAAAAGGGACATTTTGCACGAGACTGTAGAGTGAAAAATACACAAAAATCATATCAACCACCTAGACAACAACATAACCATGATATCCAAGGAATCAGGGAGGTACAGGGAAAGCGGTTGATGGTGATGAGCATCCAAGCGTTTGAGGAGGCATCAAATCAACCAAAACCTCAGGTCACTGACACTTGGAAGAAGCCCAGGGTTTGTTATCTTTGTAAAAGAGAAGGGCATTATGCCAGTAACTGTAACAGCCCACATAAAGTCAGACCCCCTAGACAAAGATATGAGCAAAGTTATGATACACAAAATCGTAATCAGATACCACATATGTAAAATTTTGAGTTACACCTATAAGTTGCAATCAGGAAAGGTGATCATTAGGACTGATGGTAAGCCTGAGGTTATAGTTAATAAATTGGGAGGTCATTCCCTGAAGACACAGGAATGACCAGGTGAAACGTTGTAAATGTATCTGTGAAATGTTTTTTTTTTTTTTTTCCTCTCTCCCCATCTCTGACGATTATTGGTAGGACTCAAACATTGCATATCTACTTGGTCTTTGCAGAAGTCTACCAAACCCCAGCATGACCTACCCACATCAATGTATCCTGGCCAGATACAAAGGGTGGAGTATGGAGGTGCTGGTGGGAGGGACTGCGCAAGGAATCCATTTGGACATGTAGATAAGACAGCCTGATGATGATCTGACAATGTTTTAAAATGTTTGAAAAATGTTTTTTTTCCTGTTGTTGTTCATTGATGGTTTAGGTAATATATATATATATGAATTGTTCTCTCTCTCTTTTGTTTTTTTTTTTTCTCTCTTCTCACTCATGTTTTCATGTTTTAAAGATGGTATGTCACCCATCAGTTAGACAAATGGTAATGCAAGATTTTTGCTCCGTACAGAGAGATCGCTGGTTTGGAAGGAATATTGCATCACCGGAATGTTCGTTTGGAAGACTGAGAGACAGCACCTTTGAGATGACAGCAGAACAAGAAGAACAACAAGACTAGAGAACTAATTATCGTAACAAGTTTCTCTCCCCCTCAAACTGTTTTCCTGTACCCCCATTACAAATTTCTCCTTTTCTCCTCCTGTAAGATGGACTCGCCTCAAGAGACTGTGATCCGTGTTTTCCTGTTAACCATGATGTTGACCAGAGCAGTCTGTTTCGGTGAGAGTACCAGTGAGGTCGAGAAAGGATCCAGAATGGGTTTCTGATGACTGAGACGGAGGTGTAAATTTCCAATAACAACACAATCACCGAGCAAAGGCGAGTACCGGAAACGATCTAGCAGCCATGTTATTTGTAAACATTGTGAAGGATTGTTAGCTGAAAAGAGAACTGTATCTGTAGACTCTGTGACAGTGTAGTAGAGGATGGGTGCATCAAGAAATGTCAGTCCAGTTTTAACATTAACATGGACCGGCACCCATTGAGTGACTATCACTCCTTAGTGGGTAAAGTGTTAAATCAGACAGATTGTTGGGTATGCTCTCAAGTACCTCAAGGCCACAGCAAGCCAGGACTAGTACCATTTCCTTTAACGATAGGGGAGGTACTTGAGCTAAATGGTGGGAGGCCGGTGGACAGGAGGTTTAATATCTCTAGTCCTCCTAGTTTGAAGCTCCACCAATACTATGTGGATAGGTCCTTAGTGTGTTTTAACATTTCCAATCCCCGAAAGCCGGGAAATTGGGAAGTGTCATGGAGTAACCAAACCATGACCTTTTCATATAGAGCGGATAGAATGCTTACAGATACAGAACTTATACGCCACATAGCCGGTAGTGGAAAATCATTCGGATATAGGTATACCCTAGGAAGTAGGATCATGAGAGTTGGAGAGGTATCACCAGGATACTGTGCACATATCATACAAACAAATACGTGTACTAGACAGATGGGAGAATTAGGGTTAGGAGATTTCATATGGAAAATGTGTAATATGGTTATGTCCTACTCGGTCCCATATGTTCTCCCCGATGATGCATATTTCATATGCGGGAGAAAGGCGTATGAGCGGCTTGCCCCAAACTCAGAAGGATTGTGTTATATTGGAAAAGTACTACCTGAGGTAATGACTGTATCGCATACCAAAATGAAAGATATTCACCATGGTGCCCAAGCTCCTTATACTCACACTCATTACGAGCACGTAGTTAAAAGGCAACTGACAGTAAGGGCAGAGCATCCGGCCTCTGACCTGATCCATGAATCCACCGGGATTCAGGTTCTACTCGCGTTAGACATCACTCGCACCGCCAGAGGAGTGTTGAATTATAGATACATATCTGCGCTTGCAAATTTATTAGACAACATCACTGAAATGTATGACGACACTTTTAGATATACCGGAAGGGAGCTCCAAGCTTATAAAACAGAACTGGTTCAGCATAGGATGGTTCTTAATTATCTCACGGCAGTAACAGGTGGATATTGTGTCACACTGGCAACGCAGTACGGCGTAAAATGCTGCACGTATATTACGAATAGCACCGAGGACCCGGTCGAGGTCATAGACCAAAAGATGGACGATATTCTCCAGTTAAAGTGGGAATTTCGCAGGAGACACAATCTCACCCTTGCTACTGTGGGTAATGAGCTGACCGGTTGGGTGTCATGGTTGAACCCGCGAAATTGGTTCTCTGGTTTAGGAGAATGGGCTCAAGGAGTTATAATGGATGTAGGGAAATTTCTTCTGTGTATCTTGGGTGTCATCATATCGATTGGCTTGATATTTAGATGCGTTCAGGCTTTAACGAAGTGTAAACGAAGTACTAAGGTGATGAGTCTAAGAAGTGAGGACATTGTAATTCCAATGGATTTGCTTTATGACCCAACGATAGAGACACTGTTGTGATGAAAATGTGATTCCACGGTCCGTTTCTTTCACCTGTTTCTCCTTTGTTTCTCTCCAAGGTGAAAAGACATCCGCTTGGAAGAAGAATTTGACAGCCTTGTATACAGACAACAGATGGACTAAAGAAGAAGTCTGACAACCTTGTACACAGACAACAGATGGACTATGCCATAGACCCCCTTATCCCTAGTCACGTTAATTTTACGCTAGCCCAACACTTTTTGTAAGTCTATGGACATTGACAAAGCTTTTGCTCGCACTTTGCAAAAGCCCAAGGAGACTACAGTCAACATGTACATCAAGACAAGACATCAGACAAGACTCCAATCAACAAATGTTTATTAACCTCACATAGAATATCACTGCATTTACCATAATTGTTTCTTATCTTCATCTCTACAACCTTCAGGTAACAACACACATAGTCGATAGGGAATACAGGCACAGATATCAGCACTCACATACCTCCCCCATTCATGTATCATCAACTAAAATGTGCTCCCCCATTTTGTTGCAACCAAAAGCCGAAACGAGCTCGGTAAAGTTTGACAGCCCATCCACAGACCCGTACCACGGGATAAGAAGGAATTCAAATGTATACTTCGCAATACCTCGAAGCTTGATTTAAGACACATACGGCACGATGATACATGACCCCCCAAACATGGATTCATACACACATGCTTCTGCTATCTCACTAGGTCATACCCGTTTCCTACCTTCTCCTCTCCTCCCCTACCCAATCATAGAAATGTATTTACACATGACATATATTTTTCTCTTTTTTAAATGTTTTAGAAAGTGGCAGTTATTGGTGACTGCCAAAGGGTGGACTGTCAAAGTCAGAAAAATATCACGCTACACATTGCCATATTTGCACCTCATGCGTGTCCCCGCTGCGAGTGCATGGGCTCTCCCGTGCGTGCGCATACTCACTGTTGCGTGCACCCGCAGGCGCACGGTGTGCGCATTTATGGTAAAGTTTATGTGCGTCTAGCGGGCGACTCGTTCGTAACATATTTTAACTATATAATGTATTTTGTAGATTATGGTCCCTTTGATAGAATCTGAAAGTTTAGTTAATGTAGCATGTTCATAGACAAAGAGATCCCTCTTTGTTTGATACGAAGGGTCAGACAGGGGTTACACAGTGGTGTTTAGTATCCATCGGAAGAGTATTTAATTAGCAATATTCCGGTGTTGGTTTGGAGCAGATTAATCGCTCGTGCGAATAGTTATGGACATAAGAAGTTTATGGACATTTGCTATTATTTGCACTTTATTATCCATGCGGCGGGAAACCTAGTTTCCCACCCACCTGAGCAGTTGGAAATAGTCACAGCCCACCTGTATGAATCAACCTATGACCTTTTGTTATAATGCGAAGACGAATTCCTGTGTCCAATGAACAATAAGAATATAGGGACCATTGTACGGTATTATGTGTAGGGTATAAAAGGACAAGCCGATCTGGGCCAGCTCTCTATTCTCTTCAACGGTTCTCATCGCTGATAATCGGGAGCTGGATATCCAGAGGCGCATGCGATTGTTTCCCTTGTGCGTAAGTTTCTCCGCAACCATATTGCCTTCATTGTTATTGTGAGCCATATCTCTCTCTCTCTCTTCTCCTCTTTCTCTCTCTTTCTCTTAAGTGTTATTGTACTGCTAATTGTATTTCATGTGTAGTTTTCTGGTTAGGTAGTCAATGTTATTTTGGTAGTGTATGACTTGTATTGTATTATTCTTTTGCAAATAGAACGTTCATATAAGGTGTTAGAACCTAATACCGGTATCTGTGTATTTATTATATTTCTAAGTATTCTCAGAGCGTCGGAGACGCTCGTACAGCTTTCAAGTTAATAAGGTTACACTGTGTTACATTTACACCCTATCACTGCACCAAGGTTTATTGCATAAATACATTGTTTATGGTATAGTTATAAAGGTTTAACATTGTGAGCATCAGCGCCGCTTGTGATCTCCTCGTGGTCCCAAGCGTCCGCTACGCTAGTAGCACGTTAGTCGGCAGCCTATAGCGTGCCTGCCTGTGATCTCTTGGCCGTGAGCAAACGTGACGCTCGAGCGTCTCGACTACGGCTAAGCGATTGTTACGCAACGTGCGTACCCTTACGGTATACCATACGCCAATAGCGTACTGTGTTCTTTCACCTTTTAGAGGGTTTTAAGTAAGATAAATATTAGGCTTTATCAGGAGGCAGATATAACATGTGCAGAGAGAGTTAGATTTGGGTGTGGTGTGTTCAATCTGCAATCTAATTTGTAGTGTATAAATAAAGCAGCCAGTATTTACCCTGCACAGAAACAAAATAACCCACCCAAATCTAACTCTCTCTGCAAATGTTATATCTGCCTCCCCTGCAGTGCACATGGTTTTGCCCAACTGCTAACAAAAATCCTGCTGCGATCAACTTGGAATTACCCCCATAGTGTAATACATTTTGAAGTATAGAGCAGTAAATAAGAAATTTTATGTAAAACATGAAATAGAACTTTGGGCCTAATTCAGACCTGAACGCTCGCTAGGGGTTCATTGCGAACATATAGTCGCCGCCCATAGGGGAGTGTATTTTCGCTTTGCAAGTGTGTGAATACATGTGCAGCCGAGCTGTACAAACAGATCTTGTGCAGTCTCTGAGTAGTCCAGGACTTACTCAGCCACTGAGAACACTTCAGCCTGTGCGGGACCGGAATTGACGTCAGGAACCCTCCCTGCAAACGCTTGGACACCCCTGCGTTTTTCCAACCACTCCCAGAAAACGGTCAGTTTCCACCCACAAACGGCTTCTTCCAGTCAATCTACTTGCAATCGCCTGTGCGAATGGAGTCTTCGCACAAACCCATCGCTGAGCGGCGATCCGCTTTGTACCTGTGTGACACGCCTGCGCATTGCGGTGCATATGCATGCGCAGTTTGGACCTGATCGCAGCACTGCAGAAAACGCTAGCGAGCGATCAGGTCTGAATTACCTCCTTTGTCTGTGAGATTAATTTAAAAACAATCTTGCCTGTACTTAGCATCACAGAAAGAACATTGTGTGAGTTTTATTTCCTTTAGATGTCAGGTCATGCCTGAGACTGAAAATTGAGTGGAAAAAGGATTTTTATATAAATTGCACCACCACTGTCAGGATCTGGAAATCACATTAACACCCTGAGCATGCTCAGAACAACCTTAGGGACAGAAATCAATCACCATGAGAATACTCAGTGCTAAGTGCTAATACATCATTATACTCTTCCAGCTGTTGGTGACTCCTTGTAATCAAGAGGTTATTTAACAGAACTTCTGGAAAAATTTCACTGCCAAAACTACACAGTCTCCTGGTTCAGATCTGTGATTTTCATTACAGAGGGTTGTGCATACCTCCCTACTGTCCCGATTTTCGTGGGACAGTCCCATTTTTGAGGTCTGTGCCACTGTTCCTCCCACGGACCACAGTGTTCCGTGGTGGAGGGTGGTGGGGCACTTGGGAAGTTCCCTATCACTCCCTGCCCTGCTTAGTTCAGAGCAGAGCAGTGTTGAATAGACGGACATCATCTATTCCAGTGAGCCAGAGGGACTGGGGGCATGGCCAGCAGCTCATAGAATGCTGACTGTGCCCCCACTGTGACAAAAATGGGAGGCGTGGTTCGCAAGTCCGTCATTCACAAGAAGCCATGCCCCTTTCCATCAGGCCACTCCCCCTACTTCGCCGCACAAAGTGTCCCTCCTGCAGATCTCTGGATGTTGGGAGGTATAGGTGTGGTATGTTAGTTTGACATGTAACGGGATGACATGTTGACATTATAGCGTTCATTCACCTGGTCCTAACAGCTGCAACGACTCCAGTGTGGCTACTGGGTCCTAGTGGTCATGTAATGGTCCCTTCCAGTGCAGGCCTCTGTGGAAGCAGCAGTATTGGTGAGTATTTGAACCCTAACCCTAATCCCTACCTCCAACCCTCCCCTTAGTGCTAACCCTACCCCTCCAGTTAGTTAGAACCAAGGCAGGCTAGGATTTATTTTAATGCTTTACATTTTCTATACTTTACAATAAAACTAGCAACGGCTAGATTGCACGAAAGCCCTACATGGTAAAGTGTTTCTTGGCTGCTGTGTGCTTGGACGTGACCATCTCCCCCAAGAGAGGGCACTCCTACCTTGATCTCCTGCTAAAGCGGGCAGGATGGCTATAAAATCCCTAAAATATCGGCAACTGTGTGGAGGGGCTAATACCGCCACTACCCGGAGACGCGAAATTTTCCCATCTTAGGGGGGGGGTCTAATGACATCACAGTCTGGCCACCCAGATGCTGTAAATGAAGGGTTGGGGCCCACAGGAAGTCGGCCAGTACGACCATGACTTTAGTTCATTATAGTGCTTATTTTGTTGTGAGAGCTTGCCTTAGACAATCAATTTGCTTATGCTTCTGTTCTGCCTGCATTGGCCCTTAGAAAGTTTGGATTACTTTGTCTTTCTATAGCCCTGGACTTTGGATTGATTGCATTGTTTGTATCTTCAGTTTAATTTGGAATCATTTATTATTTAAAGAGCTGCTCCAGAGGTTCAGGATTGATGTTTCATTGTATGGTGGTGTAACATGCGCATATATCCCCTGCCCGGTTTGTCTAAATAGTTTATTGCTGCAGAACCTCTTGCCAGTTCTTATTATATATGAGTATCACCTTGTATACTTTATTATATGTATTGCATTTTATCTAAGTTTGCAGTGCTGCAAAACCTTTTGGCAGTAGTTTTTATTGTATATGAGTATTACCTTGTTTACTGTATTACATATATATGTAATTATAATTATTATCATTATCACCTGTCTGGTATGATTGGTTAATCATACACCTGACTATAATTCTACAAAATCCTGGGCGTAACAGCACCCCCCACAGCCACCGCAGTGGCTTGGGGGCTCCGGCGCTGTTTATGCAGATTCCCATGCGGACTAGCCGTTGATTTTTTGGGAACTAACATTCATGGTGTTGGTGATGTGTGCATGAATTAATTCCTCGTGCACAATCAACCTGGGTTCACTTATTACAGTTAAATAGGTTTTCAAATCAGCATTCACTGGCGGGTCCTTTCTCACAGTCTGGCAGCAGCAGCGGCGGGAGCATCATATCCCCTATTGCAGGTGTTAGCAGAGCTCCTGGGACATAGCAGCAGTGGGGGCGACGCGGAGCTCCATTGGAAGAGCAGTGGTCACACTTGGATCCCCCTGTGAACCATACAGGTGCTGCTGTACATGCAGGAGCCACTCTAGAAGTTGGGGCCTGGAGGCAGGCATCTCCATTGCCTCTGTGAGTTATGCCCCTGGTTTTATATATATATATATATATAGTTGCAGAATTGAACCGTCACTCGTCGCTGAAGAAGGTAGTGCATGGTGCCTTCAGTAAGGTAATTGTAGCAGACGTGGAGACTGCAGCACTCGTGATGAATTTTGAAAAAAGTGCTGTTTATTAAATCAAGCCCATAATAGTAAAAATGCCACGCAAGGCCAACGTTTGTTTGTCCTATGTTCATGCCTGCCTTGAAAACGGTGCGCAGCACCAAAACGTTGGCCTTGCGTAGCATTTTTACTATTATGGGCTTGATTTAATAAACAGCACTTTTTTCAAAATTCATCACGAGTGCCGCAGTCTCCACGTCTGCTAGATATATATATATATATATATATATGAGTTTGCAAGTGATTATATATTATAATTTATTACAGGGTAGATATTTGACACATATATTTCACATATCACATACAGTATATGTCTTAGTGTTGCCTAGTACATTGGGGTATACTTTAAGAAAGCAGGTTTAAGGGGACATTTATTAAGCAGTGATAAGAGCGGAGAAGAGAGCCAGTGGTGAAGTTGCTCCATCAACCAATCAGCAGCTCTGTATGATTTTATAGTATGTGTCACCAGGGTTGGACTGCCTCACAGGGGTACTGAGGAATTCCCCCCCCCCCCTGGTGGGCCCTACTGCCTAGGGGCCCACCCATGTTTCATACTGTGCATGTGAATTCTACATTATATATATGTTACATTATACTGCACTGGATTATGGTGTATTTTATACAGTGCATTGTAGCACTGTATTTACTTTATAGATTTATCATGGGCCCCAGCCCATGCACTCTCTAAAAGGTAGGCAAACCAATGTGATGACAGGCCACACCCCTCTGGAGATTGGCCACATCCCTAAACATGGGACCCTACCACTGCATTAACTCGGTGGGCCCTTCATAGCTCAGTCCAACACTGTGGGCGCTCCTCACCGCGCATCGCGGCGATGTTGAGCGCATATGTACTCCCCCCCCTCGCAATGAGCGGGTTCGGTTCCTCGAATCCGAACCCCCCCGAACTTCACCCATTTTACACGGTTCCGAGGCGGACTCAAATCTTCCCGCCTTGCTCGGTTAACCCGAGCGCGCCCGAATGTCATCATCCCACTGTCGGATTCTCGCGTGATTTGTATTCTATATAAGGAGCCGCGCGTCGCCGCCATTTTCACTCGTGCATTGGAGATGATAGGAGAGGACGTGTGCAGCGTTCTCTCAGTTGTGTTCAGTGTGCTGCAAATATCTGTGCTCAGTGTGCTGCAAATATCTGTGCTCAGTGTGCTTGCAAATATCTGTGCTCAGTGTGCTGAAAATATCTACGTTCTCTGCCTGAAAAACGCTCCATATCTGTGCTGCATTGTAGTATATAGTAGGAGGACTGTCAGAATTTTGCTGACCAGTGACCACCAGTATTATATCAGTACGGTACAGTAGTCCACTGCTCTACCTACCTCTGTGTCGTCAAGTATACTATCCATCCATACCTCTGGTGCATTTAAGTTTTGCGCAGTAGTAGGAGGACAGTGCATAATTTTGCTGACCACCAGTATATAATATATAGCAGTTCGGTACAGTAGTCCACTGCTCTACCTACCTCTGTGTCGTCAAGTATACTATCCATCCATACCTGTGGTGCATTTTAGTTGTTGTGCGCAGTATATATAGTAGGAGGACAGTGCATAATTTTGCTGACCACCAGTATATAATATATAGCAGTACGGTATAGTAGTCCACTACTCTACCTACCTCTGTGTCATCAAGTATACTATCCATCCATACCTGTGGTGCATTTTAGTTGTTGTGCACAGTATATATAGTAGGAGGACAGTGCAGAATTTTGCTGACCACCAGTATATAATATATAGCAGTACGGTACAGTAGTCCACTGCTCTACCTACCTCTGTGTCGTCAAGTACACTATCCATCCATACCTGTGGTGCATTTAAGTTTTGCGCAGTAGTAGGAGGACAGTGCAGAATTTTGCTGACCACCAGTATATAATATATAGCAGTACGGTACAGTAGTCCACTGCTCTACCTACCTCTGTGTCGTCAAGTATACTATCCATCCATACCTGTGGTGCATTTAAGTTTTGCGCAGTATATATAGTAGGAGGACAGTGCAGAATTTTGCTGACCACCAGTATATAATATATAGCAGTACGGTACAGTAGTCCACTGCTCTACCTACCTCTGTGTCGTCAAGTATACTATCCATCCATACCTGTGGTGCATTTAAGTTTTGCGCAGTACTAGGAGGACAGTGCAGAATTTTGCTGACCACCAGTATATAATATATAGCAATACGGTACAGTAGTCCACTGCTCTACCTACCTCTGTGTCATCAAGTATACTATCCATCCATACCTGTGGTGCATTTAAGTTTTGCGCAGTAGTAGGAGGACAGTGCATAATTTTGCTGACCACCAGTATATAATATATAGCAGTACGGTACAGTCGTCCACTGCTCTACCTACCTCTGTGTCGTCAAGTATACTATCCATCCATACCTGTGGTGCATTTAAGTTTTGCGCAGTATATATAGTAGGAGGACAGTGCAGAATTTTGCTGACCACCAGTATATAATATATAGCAGTACGGTACAGTAGTCCACTGCTCTACCTACCTCTGTGTCGTCAAGTATACTAGCCATCCATACCTGTGGTGCATTTAAGTTTTGCGCAGTACTAGGAGGACAGTGCAGAATTTTGCTGACCACCAGTATATAATATATAGCAATATGGTACAGTAGTCCACTGCTCTACCTACCTCTGTGTCATCAAGTATACTATCCATCCATACCTGTGGTGCATTTAAGTTTTGCGCAGTAGTAGGAGGACAGTGCATAATTTTGCTGACCACCAGTATATAATATATAGCAGTACGGTACAGTAGTCCACTGCTCTACCTACCTCTGTGTCATCAAGTATACTATCCATCCATACCTGTGGTGCATTTAAGTTTTGCGCAGTATATATAGTAGGAGGACAGTGCAGAATTTTACTGACCACCAGTATATAATATATAGCAGTACGGTACAGTAGTCCACTGCTCTACCTACCTCTGTGTCGTCAAGTATACTATCCATCCATACCTGTGGTGCATTTAAGTTTTGCGCAGTATATATAGTAGGAGGACAGTGCAGAATTTTGCTGACCACCAGTATATAATATATAGCAGTACGGTACAGTAGTCCACTGCTCTACCTACCTCTGTGTCGTCAAGTATACTATCCATCCATACCTGTGGTGCATTTAAGTTTTGCGCAGTATATATAGTAGGAGGACAGTGCAGAATTTTGCTGACCACCAGTATATAATATATAGCAGTACGGTACAGTAGTCCACTGCTCTACCTACCTCTGTGTCGTCAAGTATACTATCCATCCATACCTGTGGTGTATTTAAGTTTTGCGCAGTAGTAGGAGGACAGTGCAGAATTTTGCTGACCACCAGTATATACTATATAGCAGTACGGTACAGTAGTCCACTGCTAAACCTACCTCTGTGTCATCAAGTATACTATCCATCCATACCTGTGGTGCATTTAAGTTTTGCGCAGTAGTAGAAGGACAGTGCAGAATTTTGCTGACCACCAGTATATAATATATAGCAGTACGGTACAGTAGTCCACTGCTCTACCTACCTCTGTGTCGTCAAGTATACTATCCATCCATACCTGTGGTGCATTTTAGTTGTTGTGCGCAGTATATATAGTAGGAGGACAGTGCATAATTTTGCTGACCACCAGTATATAATATATAGCAGTACGGTACAGTAGGCCATTGCTATTGATACATTACTACCATATAATTCCACACATTAAAAAATGGAGAACAAAAATGTGGAGGGTAAAATAGGGAGAGATCAAGATCCACTTCCACCTTGTGCTGAAGCTGCTGCCACTAGTCATGGCCGAGACGTTGAAATGCCATCAACGTCGTCTGCCAAGGCCGATGCCCAATGTCATAGTAGAGAGCATGTAAAATCGAAAAAACAAAAGTTCAGTAAAATGACCCAAAAATCAAAATTAAAAGCGTCTGATGAGAAGCGTAAACTTGCCAATATGCCATTTACGACACGGAGTGGCAAGGAACGGCTGAGGCCCTGGCCTATGTTCATGGCTAGTGGTTCAGATTCACATGAGGATGGAAGCACTTATCCTCTCGTTAGAAAACTGCAGTGCCACTCCTAGATGGGCCAGGTGTTTGTGTCGGCCACTTGGGTCGCTTAGCTTAACCACACAGCTACCTCATTGCACCTCTTTTTTTCTTTGCATCATGTGCTGTTTGGGGACTATTTTTTAAATCTACCATCCTGTCTGACACTGCAGTGCCACTCCTAGATGGGCCAGGTGTTTGTGTCGGCCACTTGGGTCGCTTAGCTTAGTCACACAGCGACCTTGGTACACCTCTTTTTTTCTTTGCATCATGTGCTGTTTGGGGACTATTTTTTGAAGTGCCATCCTGTCTGACACTGCAGTGCCACTCCTAGATGGGCCAGGTGTTTGTGTCGGCCACTTGGGTCGCTTAGCTTAGCCACACAGCTACCTCATTACACCTCTTTTTTTCTTTGCAGCATGTGCTGTTTGGGGACTATTTTTTAAATCTGCCATCCTGTCTGACACTGCAGTGCCACTCCTAGATGGGCCAGGTGTTTGTGTCGGCCACTTGGGTCGCTTAGCTTAGTCACACAGCGACTAGAGATGTGCACTTGAAATTTTTCGGGTTTTGTGTTTTGGTTTTGGGTTCGGTTCCGCGGCCGTGTTTTGGGTTCGACCGCGTTTTGGCAAAACCTCACCAAATTTTTTTTGTCGGATTCGGGTGTGTTTTGGATTCGGGTGTTTTTTTCAAAAAACACTAAAAAACAGCTTAAATCATAGAATTTGGGGGTCATTTTGATACCAAAGTATTATTAACCTCAAAAACCATAATTTCCACTCATTTTCAGTCTATTCTGAATACCTCACACCTCACAATATTATTTTTAGTCCTAAAATTTGCACCGAGGTCGCTGCATGACTAAGCTAAGCGACCCTAGTGGCCGACACAAACACCTGGCCCATCTAGGAGTGGCACTGCAGTGTCACGCAGGATGGCCCTTCCAAAAAACACTCCCCAAACAGCACATGACGCAAAGAAAAAAAGAGGCGCAATGAGGTAGCTGTGTGAGTAAGATAAGCGACCCTAGTGGCCGACACAAACACCTGGCCCATCTAGGAGTGGCACTGCAGTGTCACGCAGGATGGCCCTTCCAAAAAACACTCCCCAAACAGCACATGACGCAAAGAAAAAAAGAGGCGCAATGAGGTAGCTGTGTGAGTAAGATAAGCGACCCTAGTGGCCGACACAAACACCTGGCCCATCTAGGAGTGGCACTGCAGTGTCACGCAGGATGGCCCTTCCAAAAAACACTCCCCAAACAGCACATGACGCAAAGAAAAAAAGAGGCGCAATGAGGTAGCTGTGTGAGTAAGATAAGCGACCCTAGTGGCCGACACAAACACCTGGCCCATCTAGGAGTGGCACTGCAGTGTCACGCAGGATGGCCCTTCCAAAAAACACTCCCCAAACAGCACATGACGCAAAGAAAAAAAGAGGCGCAATGAGGTAGCTGTGTGAGTAAGATAAGCGACCCTAGTGGCCGACACAAACACCTGGCCCATTTACGAGTGGCACTGCAGTGTCACGCAGGATGGCCCTTCCAAAAAACACTCCCCAAACAGCACATGACGCAAAGAAAAAAAGAGGCGCAATGAGGTAGCTGTGTGAGTAAGATAAGCGACCCTAGTGGCCGACACAAACACCTGGCCCATCTAGGAGTGGCACTGCAGTGTCACGCAGGATGGCCCTTCCAAAAAACACTCCCCAAACAGCACATGACGCAAAGAAAAAAAGAGGCGCAATGAGGTAGCTGTGTGAGTAAGATAAGCGACCCTAGTGGCCGACACAAACACCTGGCCCATCTAGGAGTGGCACTGCAGTGTCACGCAGGATGGCCCTTCCAAAAAACACTCCCCAAACAGCACATGACGCAAAGAAGAAAAAAAGAGGCGCAATGAGGTAGCTGTGTGAGTAAGCTAAGCGACCCTAGTGGCCGACACAAACACCTGGCCCATCTAGGAGTGGCACTGCAGTGTCACGCAGGATGGCCCTTCCAAAAAACACTCCCCAAACAGCACATGACGCAAAGAAGAAAAAAAGAGGTGCAATGAGGTAGCTGTGTGAGTAAGATAAGCGACCCTAGTGGCCGACACAAACACCTGGCCCATCTAGGAGTGGCACTGCAGTGTCACGCAGGATGGCCCTTCCAAAAAACACTCCCCAAACAGCACATGACACAAATAAAAATGAAAGAAAAAAGAGGTGCAAGATGGAATTGTCCTTGGGCCCTCCCACCCACCCTTATGTTGTATAAACAGGACATGCACACTTTAACCAACCCATCATTTCAGTGACAGGGTCTGCCACACGACTGTGACTGAAATGACGGGTTGGTTTGGACCCCCACCGAAAAAGAAGCAATTAATCTCTCCTTGCACAAACTGGCTCTACAGAGGCAAGATGTCCACCTCATCATCATCCTCCGATATATCACCGTGTACATCCCGCTCCTCACAGATTATCAATTCGTCCCCACTGGAATCCACCATCTCAGCTCCCTGTGTACTTTGTGGAGGCAATTGCTGCTGGTCAATGTCTCCACGGAGGAATTGATTATAATTAATTTTAATGAACATCATCTTCTCCACATTTTCTGGAAGTAACCTCGTACACCGATTGCTGACAAGGTGAGCGGCGGCACTAAACACTCTTTCGGAGTACACACTTGTGGGAGGGCAACTTAGGTAGAATAAAGCCAGTTTGTGCAAGGGCCTCCAAATTGCCTCTTTTTCCTGCCAGTATAAGTACGGACTGTCTGACGTGCCTACTTGGATGCGGTCACTCATATAATCCTCCACCATTCTTTCAATGGGGAGAGAATCATATGCAGTGACAGTAGACGACATGTCCGTAATCGTTGTCAGGTCCTTCAGTCCGGACCAGATGTCAGCATCAGCAGTCGCTCCAGACTGCCCTGCATCACCGCCAGCGGGTGGGCTCGGAATTCTGAGCCTTTTCCTCGCACCCCCAGTTGCGGGAGAATGTGAAGGAGGAGATGTTGACAGGTCGCGTTCCGCTTGACTTGACAATTTTGTCACCAGCAGGTCTTTCAACCCCAGCAGACTTGTGTCTGCCGGAAAGAGAGATCCAAGGTAGGTTTTAAATCTAGGATCGAGCACGGTGGCCAAAATGTAGTGCTCTGATTTCAACAGATTGACCACCCGTGAATCCTTGTTAAGCGAATTAAGGGCTCCATCCACAAGTCCCACATGCCTAGCGGAATCGCTCCCTTTTAGCTCCTCCTTCAATGCCTCCAGCTTCTTCTGCAAAAGCCTGATGAGGGGAATGACCTGACTCAGGCTGGCAGTGTCTGAACTGACTTCACGTGTGGCAAGTTCAAAAGGTTGCAGAACCTTGCACAACGTTGAAATCATTCTCCACTGCGCTTGAGACAGGTACATTCCACCTCCTATATCGTGCTCAATTGTATAGGCTTGAATGGCCTTTTGCTGCTCCTCCAACCTCTGAAGCATATATAGGGTTGAATTCCACCTCGTTACCACTTCTTGCTTCAGATGATGGCAGGGCAGGTTCAGGCGTTTTTGGTGGTGCTCCAGTCTTCTGTACGTGGTGCCTGTACGCCGAAAGTGTCACGCAATTCTTCTGGCCACCGACAGCATCTCTTGCACGCCCCTGTCGTTTTTTAAAAAATTCTGCACCACCAAATTCAAGGTATGTGCAAAACATGGGACGTGCTGGAATTTGCCCATATTTAATGCACACACAATATTGCTGGCGTTGTCCGATGCCACAAATCCACAGGAGAGTCCAATTGGGGTAAGCCATTCCGCGATGATCTTCCTCAGTTGCCGTAAGAGGTTTTCAGCTGTGTGCGTATTCTGGAAACCGGTGATACAAAGCGTAGCCTGCCTAGGAAAGAGTTGGCGTTTGCGAGATGCTGCTACTGGTGCCGCCGCTGCTGTTCTTGCGGCGGGAGTCCATACATCTACCCAGTGGGCTGTCACAGTCATATAGTCCTGACCCTGCCCTGCTCCACTTGTCCAGATGTACGTGGTTAAGTGGACATTGGGTACAACTGCATTTTTTAGGACACTGGTGAGTCTTTTTCTGACGTCCGTGTACATTCTCGGTATCGCCTGCCTAGAGAAGTGGAACCTAGATGGTATTTGGTAACGGGGGCACACTACCTCAAGAAATTGTCTAGTTCCCTGTGAACTAATGGCGGATACCGGACGCACGTCTAACACCAACATAGTTGTCAAGGCCTCAGTTATCCGCTTTGCAACAGGATGACTGCTGTGATATTTCATCTTCCTCGCAAAGGACTGTTGGACAGTCAATTGCTTGGTGGAAGTAGTAAAAGTGGGCTTACGACTTCCCCTCTGGGATGACCATCGACTCCCAGCAGCAACAACAGCAGCGCCAGCAGCAGTAGGCGTTGCACGCAAGGATGCATCGGAGGAATCCCAGGCAGGAGAGGACTCGTCAGAATTGCCAGTGACATGGCCTGCAGGACTATTGGCATTCCTGGGGAAGGAGGAAATTGACACTGAGGGAGTTGGTGGGGTGGTTTGCGTGAGCTTGGTTACAAGAGGAAGGGATTTACTGGTCAGTGGACTGCTTCCGCTGTCGCCCAAAGTTTTTGAACTTGTCACTGACTTATTATGAATGCGCTGCAGGTGACGTATAAGGGAGGATGTTCCGAGGTGGTTAACGTCCTTACCCCTACTTATTACAGCTTGACAAAGGCAACACACGGCTTGACAAATGTTGTCCGCATTTCTGGTGAAATACTTCCACACCGAAGAGCTGATTTTTTTGGTATTTTCACCAGGCATGTCAACGGCCCTATTCCTCCTACGGACAACAGGTGTCTCCCCGGGTGCCTGACTTAAACAAACCACCTCACCATCAGAATCCTCCTTGTCAATTTCCTCCCCAGCGCCAGCAACACCCATATCCTCCTCATCCTGGTGTACTTCAACACTGACATCTTCAATCTGACTATCAGGAACTGGACTGTGGGTGCTCCTTCCAGCACTTGCAGGGGGCGTGCAAATGGTGGAAGGCGCATGCTCTTCACGTCCAGTGTTGGGAAGGTCAGGCATCGCAACCGACACAATTGGACTCTCCTTGTGGATTTGGGATTTCGAAGAACGCACAGTTCTTTGCGGTGCTTTTGCCAGCTTGAGTCTTTTCATTTTTCTAGCGAGAGGCTGAGTGCTTCCATCCTCATGTGAAGCTGAACCACTAGCCATGAACATAGGCCAGGGCCTCAGCCGTTCCTTGCCACTCCGTGTGGTAAATGGCATATTGGCAAGTTTACGCTTCTCCTCCGACAATTTTGTTTTAGATTTTGGAGTCCTTTTTTTACTGATATTTGGTGTTTTGGATTTTACATGCTCTGTACTATGACATTGGGCATCGGCCTTGGCAGACGACGTTGCTGGCATTTCATCGTCTCGGCCATGACTAGTGGCAGCAGCTTCAGCACGAGGTGGAAGTGGATCTTGATCTTTCCCTAATTTTGGAACCTCAACATTTTTGTTCTCCATATTTTAATAGGCACAACTAAAAGGCACCTCAGGTAAACAATGGAGATGGATGGATACTAGTATACTTATGGATGGACCAGCGACTGCCGACACAGAGGTAGCTACAGCCGTGGACTACCGTACTGTGTCTGCTGCTAATATAGACTGGATGATAATGAGATGAAATTAATATATATATATATATATATAATATCACTAGTACTGCAGCCGGACAGGTATATATATTTATTATGTAATGACTGATGACGGACCTGCTGGACACTGTCAGCTCAGCAGCACCGCAGACTGCTACAGTAAGCTACTATAGTAGTATGTATCAAGAAGAAAGAAAAAAAAAAAAAACACGGGTAGGTGGTATACAATTATGGATGGACCAGCGACTGCCGACACAGAGGTAGCTACAGCCATGGACTACCGTACTGTGTCTGCTGCTAATATAGACTGGATGATAATGAGATGAAATTAATATATATATATATAATATCACTAGTACTGCAGCCGGACAGGTATATATATTTATTATGTAATGACTGATGACGGACCTGCTGGACACTGTCAGCTCAGCAGCACCGCAGACTGCTACAGTAAGCTACTATAGTAGTATGTATCAAGAAGAAAGAAAAAAAAAAACCACGGGTAGGTGGTATACAATTATATATATATTATTTACAATTATATATATATATATATTAAACTGGTGGTGATTAATTAAACTGGTGGTCAGGTCACTGGTCACACTATCAGCAACTTGCAAGTAGTACTCCTAAGCAGACAATCACAATATATATACTGGTGGTCAGTGTGGTCACAATGGCAGTGTGGCACTCTGGCAGCAAAAGTGTGCATTGTACGTTAAAATATGTACTCCTGCTCTCAGACTCTAACTGCTCCCCACTGTCTCCCCCACAAGTCAGATATACAGTCACACTATCACTTCAGCAAGTAGTAGTACTCCTCCTAATGCTCCCCAAAATTACTAAAGTAAATACTGTGTCTCTCTCTACTCTAGTCTCACTCTCAGTCTCACGTGGCTGGCGTCCTCTCCCTATCAATCTCAATGCACGTGTGAAAATGGCGGCGACGCGCGGCTCCTTATTCCGAGGAACCGAACCCGCTCATCTCTAACAGCGACCTTGGTGCACCTCTTTTTTTCTTTGCATCATGTGCTGTTTGGGGACTATTTTTTGAAGTGCCATCCTGTCTGACACTGCAGTGCCACTCCTAGATGGGCCAGGTGTTTGTGTCGGCCACTTGGGTCGCTTAGCTTAGTCATTCAGCGACCTCAGTGCAAATTTTAGGACTAAAAATAATATTGTGAGGTGTGAGGTGTTCAGAATAGACTAGAAATGAGTGGAAATTATGGTTATTGAGGTTAATAATACTATGGGATCAAAATGACCCCCAAATTCTATGGTTTAAGCTGTTTTTGAGGGTTTTTTGTAAAAAAAACACCCGAATCCGACAAAAAATTTTCAGGAAGGTTTTGCCAAAACGCGTCCGAATCCAAAACAAGGCCGCGGAACCGAATCCAAAACACAAAACCCGAAAAATGTCCGGTGCACATCACTACTCACCTCCCTGGGATCTTCACCTGCTCCCCTGCCGGGAAGCAGGCAGCATGCTGTCCCCGATGCCTTCTCCTCCCCCCTGCAGCCGGAAGGACCTCCAGCTGTGTTGCTAAGGGGAGGAGGAGATTACCTTCCGGCTCCAGGCTACCTGGTGGAAGGTATGCCAAGGCGGAGGGGGGCCGGCGTCTGCGGCGGGGGGTCGGCGTCTGCAGCAGGTTGCGACGGCCGGCGAAAAGAAGCCCATAGGATTCTATAGGGTATCGCCATCCAGAGATGGCGACACCCTCAATGGCGAAAACGCGGCGGTCGTGTGATAGTACATTTGAAAATGCGGTAAAACCCCCGAAAACGGGTGTTTTACCGCATTTTTTCTTTAGTACATCCCGCCCTGAGTGTCACATCTAACTATTGGGGACATGTACTAAGCAGTGATAAAAGTGGAGAAGTGAGCCAGTGGAGAAGTTGCCCATGGCAACCAATCAGCAGCTCTGTATATGTTTATAGAATGCAAATTATAAATGTTATGTCAATGCTGATTGGTTGCCATGGACAACTTCTCCACTGGCTCACTTCTCCACTTTTATCACTGCTTAGTACATGTCCCCCTAAATCACACATCTAACACCTTTAAAGTACCAGTAAACATATCAGGCTTTAAGGTAAAGGCAGCTGTTATAGGTGAACATTTTGGTTTCAGGTTTTAGAGATGAGTATATAATGTTACTCATCATAACACTCCTTTTTTTTGATGAAGAAGAATCTCCAACCACTATAGTTTATGCGACATCCCCTCCAGTATGAATGACTTAAAAAGTGAAAAAAGAATACTGGTTGGAAACTGTTGGTGGCTATAAGTTAATTAATTAATTAATTCAATAAATACATTAAAAGTATTCATTTATAAGTTTGGTATGCACCTAACACCTCAATTCATAGAGTATTATTGTACAGTAACTGCTGGCTTTTTGGTTAGATGTTTAGAGTGTAACATATTGCAGCAGTTTACAGTAAACACATTTTTTTTCCTTCAAATGTCTCTCCCTCTTAATTAAAGCTAATGAAACATCAGAATGGATTAGATCTGACAATTATTGATTATTTAAATGCAATATATTGTAAAACATTTAATCTGAAGTAGACTTGGTTTTTAACAAGTGGTTGGACCTTAGCATTTCTTGTACAATATACATATTTGCATCTAGGTTTTTCCATCTTGTTTCCAATTTCATAGCTGAGTTATCTGCCAATTCATTAAAAGGTTAAACTGAATTGTGACAAATTATACTATTTTAGCTTTTGAGCAAACATTAAAAGCAAATTTCAGATTCAGGTGCTGTTGGGAGAAGGGAGGGCTGTCATGACATGCCTTTTGCTTCTCCTGGAAAACATCACTGCTTTTAATTAATAGAACTAGAGCTCTACATAGGTCACAGTAGAGAAAAAGGGTCCATCTGTTACATGCAATCATAACACACCGTTGCCAGATTGCTTAAAGGAAACGACAAAGTCTTGTGTTAAACATGCAAAATATTGAATAAATATTCAGAGTGAGTGCTCTGCCAGTTGGAATGGTGTATCTTGTATGACGTCACTATGCATGGCCAGAACTGTGGCTGTGGCATACGCACCCGTGCTGGTTTCTGGGATTCTGCAACTTACACCTGAATGAGTGGGAGGGAGATGTTTCAACTTAGACCAACACCCGTAACTTCCGTAAGGGCATGTTCATACAATTACAACACATGCAAATTGGGAAAAGCTGTATTATTTGTAGGTGGTCAGGGGCAGAAAAAAAGTAGCATATAATAATAATGGTTGCTGGCACAAGTAAACCGCTTATGATTGGCTGTTGCATAGGCGTATTTATAAGGGATGCAGTGTGTGTGGTTCAAACAGGCCCCTGGGTACAGAGGGACCACATCACACACCCTGCGCCCATGTTATATTACTTACCTACGCTGTTGCTGCAGCAGAATGTGGAGTGTGCACATGGAACCCTCCTCTCTTAATCCACCCCTAGCTGTTTGCATATACTCTGCTGACACTGATTGGCTCTCACATACATTCTTTTTTTGTGGGCTTTTTTAAGTACTTTTTGTCTGTTTTTGCTGCATATGATAGTTTTTATTCTGCAGATAATTACTATTTAATACCTAGTAGTGAATGGATTTGTTGCACCTGAAAAGAAAGTTTTAAAATATGGTTGTGAGTGGTACATACAGTAAGTGTCTCTGATGTGTGTACTGTGATGCGTGTACTGTTGCCATCCTGAACACACTCAAGCTCTGCATACTGTGGAAAAATGCATAATTGCAACTGTGCATCAACCACATAACCATTAATGTATATCCAGCCAACTGTTATATACACTTTCTACCATGTACCTTTACTTAGCTGTAGATTTACAAAAATGCAGAGGATAGGTCAAACATAGTCTTTTGTCAACATTTGACTTCCTCCATAGCAACATCTGTCCAATCCTTGCAGTAGTGTGAAAAACTTTATATGCACTATGGGAGTTATTCAAGTTTGTCAGCAAACCAAAAAAAGCACACTAATGGGTAAAACCATGTTGCACTGCACAGAACCGGCCCAAACTAATATGATGCCCTAGGCAAGAATTTGTCTGGTGCCCCCTAGCACCTCTGCTAGTTCCATCTCCGTCCCTGCACCCCTTTCCCAGCACCATCACCCCCATAGCAGTCCTCATTTTGGAGCTCCTACACCCTATATTTTAAATAGGAACAGTGCACACATTCGGCACACAGCCCAAAAAGGGGCGTGTTCTTGCTGGGCAGGGGCACAGTCACACAGTAGTGCCCTCAATTCAAATTACGCAACACAGTAGTGCAACTTCATTCACATTTTTCATGTGATAGTTTCCCTTATTCATGTTACATCATACAGTAGTACCACTTTACCTTATATATATGTTACTACTCACAGTAGTGCCCCTTATTCACAATACATCACACTGAATTGCTCCTTATTCACATTACACCACACCATATTGCTCTTTAATCACATTAGACCACAGTAGTACACTTTCCACACAGTACACATAATGCCACACATTAGTAATGCATTTATACACATAATACCACACAGTAATGCCCCTTACACACATGTGACACTTTATTAATGTCATTATAAACATGTGCCTTACACATATGCCGCACATTATTAATGCCCTTATGCACATAATGACACACATAATGACCCTTACACATATGCCACACATTATTAATGCCCTTATACACATTTTTATATACATTTTTGTTTTTAGTGGTGTCCCCATCTATAAAGATTACATAGAATCTCCTTGATGCCTGTATAATCTGTGAATTGTATCTGTGATAACGTATCTAAGGGTGGTGCCAAAAAAGCGCAGGTTTGAAAAAGCTATGTACAGGTACTATCATCAGTGGCAAACGCAGGATTTCTAGACGGGGGTTTCCAAATGTAATCCACAGTCTACCACTTTGCAGAACATGGAATACAGTATTAATATGTAACACTACAGGCAGTCTATAGTATAGACTGTATCAAACATTTAAATAATATACAGTAAATAAGATAAGTGGTCATGAAAAAGGTTAAACATACTATAATAAATAAATATGCAAACACAAAGGAATCAATACTACACTTTCTAAGCACACATTCTTCCACCCAAAGATAAAGCTCCTGTCTCTTCTTCCTGGTAGCTACTCTCTGGTCCAGTGCACTGATTGGATGCTCAGATCCACACACATCAAACTTGATAGAAGAAGCTGATACCACTGGGCATGTGTAGCAGCTCTGCAGTGTCTCTTAACTTGCATGATGTGGCAGCAGCTCTAGTAATCGTATTACATACAGTCGCTATTGTCAAAATGTGAGCCAATTGGCAAGAGAAGGGGGGTTTCCGGGCAACCAGAACCCCCCCCCCCCCCCACCCCCTGCGTTTGCCTATGATCATGGTAATATATAAAGCCCACTGTCACACAAGTGGTTCAGAATGGCGTATGTCCCATTCACTTCAATGTGTCATTGTAGAATAAATCAACTCAAACTATACTGTATATAAATAAATGTACAAAAGCACACTAGTTTTTGCGGAGTCTTTATCATGAACAGATAACATCGTGCTGCAACTGTAGGCTAATGCCGTGAGGCCCTTACGTAGAAGCTGCAGCAATAGCACTTATATGGTAATGAGGCATGCGCCCCGGGTGCAGGATTTGAGGGGGCGCCAAGGAGTTACAGAGGAGCAGGGTTTGTTTGTGGGGTTTTTTTTACCGTCAGTTCTGTGCTGCTCCTTTGAGTCAGCAGACAGCTGCAAGGGCAATGTATCTGACCCACCTGTCTGCCCGCAGCTGGCTCCGACGCTGTGCGAGTGAGCTTCAGTACCTGGGATCTCTCCTATGTCGGCTACTGTCTTAAACTGTCTTCTTTGCCATGCAGTGCTGCAACTAGCGTGCGGTGCACCATGCAAACTATAGAAGCACACTGTGCTTCCAATTAGCAGTATCAACCTTCACTTTGCCTTCCAGATAGGGGGATTTGGTGTAGCTTAAAAAGGGGTGTAGAGCAGTGATGTAGTGTACCATATAGGGTATGTACAGTAGTGTAGTAATGTAATGCAGTATATAGGGGCATGTAGTGCATTAATGTGGTGTAACATATAAGGGGATGTAGTGTAGTGATGTAGTGTAGTATATAGGGTATGTAGTGCATGCATAGGGGCATGTAGAGTAGTGATGTAGTTCAGCGCATAGGGGATGTAGTATAGTGATGTAGTGCAGTGGATAGGGGCATGTAGTGCAGTGATAAAGTGTTATGATATAGGGGGTCTTTCAGAACTGATCACTCACCAGATATTTTTGCAGCGCTACGATCAGGTCAGAACTGCGCTTGCGTATGCACCACAATGCACAGGCGCGTCACAGGGGTATAAAGCGATTTGTTGCTGTGCGATGGGTTTGTGTGAAGAATCCATTTGAACGGCCGATCGCGAGGTGATTGACAGGAAGAAGGCGTTTGTGGGTGGCAACTGACCGTTTTCTGGGGATGTTTGGAGAAATGCAGGCGTGTCCATGTGTTTGCAGGGTGTCTGACGTCAATTCCAGCCCCACACAGGCTGAAGTGATCGCAGCGGCTGAGTAAGTTCTGTGCTACTCAGAAACTGCTCAAATTTTTTTAGTACAGCTCGGCTGCACATGCGATCGCACACTTGCAAAGTTAAAATACACTCCCCAGTGGGCGGCGACTATGCGATCGCAGGATTGCAAAAAACAGCTAGCGAGTGATCAACTCTGAATGACCCCCATAGTGCAATGTATGGGGACACACAGAGGAGCATGTAGTTGAACACGCTGGAGGTGCATGTGACACATAGGGCATTTGAGGCACATAGCAGAATATTGTCCAGTAGTGTCCCCTTTTTTCAAAATGTTTGATAATCTGATAGGGTTTGTTTGTTTTTTGTTGTGTTTTTTTTTTGTTTTTTGTGGGGGACGCCAAATTACTGCATTGCCCCGGGTGACGAAAAATCCTAGTTTCGGCCCTGGCCAGGGTCAGATAACTGAGTAGGTGTCTCATCAGATCACCCTAGATGAGGGTATTTTTATTATAACTTCAACATTTTCGTTCTTTATCTTTATTTCCATGTAACGTGAATGTCACTAGCCGGGTGATTTCCATTTTCTGTGTAATGCCTTAATTAAAGCCTACTGCAATATGTATGCAAAAGCATTTCTAGCAACAAGTCAGTAGTACAGTACATTTACAAGCATTTATTGTATTTGTAGACAGTAACATCAAGTGGAAATGACAAAGCGAGAAATATATGACTGATTTAATATCCTTTGATTTAAAGAGTAGGGAAAACAAATTTCATAAAAAATATTTAATCTGATTATTGTATATTTACACGAATCCTACATTAACACTTTCAGTAATGTTTTCTCTCTTATTTTCTAGTTAAAAAAGGAGGATTTGATTTCAATTTGTCTTTCAATAAAGGCTACGGGATTTATAAGATATCCCAGGAAAACCATGCCACGGGAGAAAACTCTATTTCCTACCATAATTTGATTAATTATGAATGTGACAGCACAAATGACCCTCGCTGTGACAGAATCCTCAATTCAGCTGTACTAGATTTCAGCACTATAAGTCTGCAGGATAGTTCCATGTTGAAAGACGTCAGCAAGATCAGAACCCTCAACACAGAGATAAAACCTGACCCAGGAAAGGATAAGGCAATTGGACGTCTACTTTCGGAGAAAATCGGAGTGTTTAAAAGAGACGATATTAGAAATTTTGATAATTCTGCGTTTTATGAAGGCCAGGAACGAAGACTCTCTCATGAAGAAAATCGCAAGCCGGAACTTACAGACTGGGAGTGGTGCAGAAGTAAATCTGAACGGACACCTCGACAGGTACCACACCCAAACTGTGCATGCAGAGAATATACAGTAAACTCTTTTGGCACTGGCGTATTTACTGTATAATGGGTGCAGCGTGTGTGGTGGACATGGGCCCCCAGGGTGCAGGGAGGCCCACACCACACACCCTGCATCCATTATATGTAATACTTACCCTCCTGAGTCCAGCGGTGAAGCAGCAGCGTTGCCGGTGTTTTGCGCATGCGCAGTAGGAAAATCAGTGGGAAAATGGCCACCGTGCCATTTTCCCGGAGATCTGCACATGCGCCCTAGACTCGGCTAGAGCGGAACGGTCCCTGACTGAGCCTGCACATGGGCCTCCTCCTCTCTAGATACGCCCCTGCCTTTTGGGTCGATATAAAGCAATGCATACTGTAGCTATAAATTATATAAGAGCTATAGTTGATAAATAAATTAAATATGGATAGTTACTGTATCAGTGAGCTCTTGATATGTGCCTCACTACCATGACAACAGTTTGTAATATCTCCATACCTCTCACACACTGGCAAATAAAATCACTTTATAAAATTACAGGAATATTTAAAAATGCCAAATATACTAAATTGGATGTGCAAATTAATTCATATATACACAGGCGACATGCTTTCTGTTTCTATTTTTGTATGACTGTATTAACTTTTTTGTGCTGTAAATATCCTAATGCCCTGATTGTCTAGCACTTTCTCTGACCATGTGAACGGACTAATGCATTGACTGATCCGGTTAGCTAAAAGTTAATCTGAATGTTCTGATGCTCTGATTACCTGCATGTTGGTCCCTATCCATGTCATACTACACATAGGCAGTGCTGAGGAAAAATTATGTAATAGGCATTCAGATGTGATTTAGCTGTTACAAGAAAATTTCATGGTTACAGTGTACAGTGTATCTTGTAACATGTACGGAAATTGTACAGTGACATTTATACTCCAAATGTATACTCTGACAAAATCTCTATGCAATTATTATTTCATATAATTTTTTTTACCAATATTTTATATTTATAAATGTTTCACATATGTTAGTAATTTCATAGACTCTGCTCATGTTTCATCTGTGTTGGCTGGTATTACGTTAACTATATGACATCCAATAATTGGCAGCTCAAGTGTCAGCGGGGATTAGAGATCAATTTGTGGTAGGCAACAGACAATAATAGCGGATGGTTCGAAGTCTATTTATTTGGATCCATATACAGTGAATCATTGTGGTCATAAAGAAACTGCAATTCTGATGGTTGGACAGAATCAGCAATGATAGATCAGCTACTTATTGAATATAACACACTGTCATCACCTGTCTACTATATAGTATTGTGTTTGATTGATACATACTGTACAGTAGTTACTACAGGTTGAGTATCCCTTATCCAAAATGCTTGGGACCAGAGGTATTTTGGATATGGGATTTTTCCGTATTTTGGAATAATTGCATACCATAATGAGATATCATGGTGATGGGACCTAAATCTAAGCACAGAATGCATTTATGTTTCATATACACCTTATACACACAGCCTGAAGGTAATTTTAGCCAATATTTTTTTACAACTTTGTGTATTAAACAAAGTGTGTGTACATTCACACAATTCATTTATGTTTCATATACACCTTATACACACAGCCTGAAGGTCATTTAATACAATATTTTTAATAACTTTGCGTATTTCGGAATATTCCGTATTTCGGAATATTTGGATATGGGATACTCAACCTGTACCAACTAGCTGTTCTCAGTGTCAGTGGTATTTCTGTCTACATATATTTCCTGTTCATTGCATTTGTTCAGGGGGATTTGGAGTACTTGAGTTGAAACATCACTACACATAAGGGGAGATGTATCAAGTCTTGTAGAGACAATGCATTTGACCAAAGCAACCAATCAGCATTTAACTGTCATTTCATAGACTATGCTAGAAAAATTACAGTTAGGGTGGGTACACACCTGAACGATGGGCAATCAGGCCAATGGTTGGACCAAATTCACTTTGGCCCAGACCATGCCTGATTGCCTGTACACCAGGGACGTGCGGTGAGCTAAATGGCTCAGGAGTCACAATATATGAACCAAAGCGTACATCTGGGCATTATACACAGTTGCAGCAGTATAAATTCCAGGAAATTTGGTGAGTTTTGATCAGAGATGTGCGGAAAAGATAGGCACTGCCTCACCTGCCATAGACCTTTTACTCCAGAGTTTTGGCTATAAAAATGATTAGAATGATGCAAAGAAGATATTTATAAAATATTGTTTGTATTTTTTTATATACTTTACACAGTCAAAACTCTGGCACAAATGTAAGTATGACAGGAAAGGCTCTGCCTCGCCTGCCTCATCCCACCGCACGTTACTGCTTTACACACCAGCCCGATGTAATGAAGGACGGAATGATCACTGTTCTGTCCTTCATTACAAAGAGCCGGGTCACATGCAGTATCTTCCGGTTGACCGTGCAGCTTGGCCAACCAGAGGATGTCGCATACGGGAGTGTACAATTGTGTGTACACACTACATGATGTAGAGGATTTGTCGTTCCAATACGGCAAGTCGGTCCAATACCGTTCTGGTGTGTACCCACCCTTAAAAGCTTATTGAATGCTATGGGCAACTCGCTCCACTTTATCTCTATCCAAGGCTTAATACATCTCCTCCATAGCATTATAGAGGTAAATGGGGGAATATTGGGGCACATGTATTAACCTGGAGATGGCATAAGGAAGTGATAAACCAGTGATAAGTGCAAGGTGACACACGCACCAGCCAATCAGCTCTAATATGTAAATTAACAGTTAGGAGCTGACTGGCTGGTGCTGTCTCCAGGCTTAATGCATCTGCCCCTCAGTTAGGTGTGAGTTTGCAGAAGGCAAACTCGGCTAGTTAAACTTGTACACTTCACCTTCAGGCATGCACCCGATTTATGCAGTTAAAAAATAAAATATAGAAAGCTTCCGAATTTCATTTAATTACGAAGGAATTAAATGAAAAATGACTTGGGGTAATTTGAGGCCACTAAAAAAAATTATTATAAAAAGCAATCATCTTTTAAGGAAATAAATACTTTCATTTTGGAGTGCATAAACTTCCGAAAAAGTTGAATTGGGAGTAATTTGAGGCCATTTATTTTTTTCAGCCCATAATTTGAAGTGCATAAACTTCCGAAAAAGTTGATTTGGGAGTAATTTGTGGCAATTTATTTTTTTCACCCCAAAAGTGACATGTAATTATTGGCCAATTAATGTAATCGAAATGTCTAATTAGCAGTTGGGGGGAGGGGGGGGGGGGGGGAGGGAGATGCCCAAGGGGTTCTGAAGCAAGTCCCGTCATTTTTATCTTATAATAAGGATTTTCCCTACCTTTTTACCTTCACTTTAAAAAGAAGTGCGATTTTGGAACTGAACTGCAAATGTATTCCGCAATGTGAATTTGCTGTGAATTTGCCTTACGTGCCCATACTCTCCTCTAATTGAATTCCCCCACAAAATCTGCCCAGATGTGATGATGGTCCACAACTGATCCTTCTGCCTATGGAAATATAACATGTCATGTGGAAGAGTGTCTGCCAATATAAAGGCTATATATTGCCTGGTTTCAGGCACCTGTACTGTGTAGTTCACAGATGCTGGGACCCGACACATGCGCAGTAGTGACGACGGTACTGCACATGCCCAAAACCCTGGGTTCTATGGACTGCATCGGCTGCAGTCCATAGAAGCCAGCTAGGGTTGACAATGCAGGGAGTGGCTTCCTACAGGAAGCCAACTCTCTCCTAATTGCAGCCCAGAGCCCAGTCTGACAGTCCCAGAGGGAGGAAACACCTGCCATTGGGACTGCCCTGTGTGTCTGTGACTTACAGGTACAGTAGGTCTTCCAATAGGAAGTCACTGCCAGTCATAGTGATGCCAGTGCAGTCCCACGGACTGCATCTGCCTTCACTGACAGTGAGCTGGGTGGCGGATGTTACTTGGAGGGCCTGCAGTCCTGCAGCTCATAGGTAAAAATTTGCCACTGATTTTAGTCCTACACGTGCTCAAGCTTGGGTGTCTACATGACACCAGGGTTATTAGGGTGTATACAGGAGTTAAAGTGGGCCGGAACGGGGCGGAACTGCGTTCCGTCACCTCCTTCTGGAGGCGGAACCGTTCCGCCTCCGCCAGCCCACCTTCCCCTGGTTATACCCGAACAGATTCTGCAGATGAGCCGCGCTGCATGTCTAAATAGATGAGGGAGGCGGGCGGCACTACAGTGACATGGCCCGCCTCCCTCCTCCTATGACAAGCTGGGAATGAAACGCGGTGACGTCATGGAGCGACGTCTGCCTCATTCCCATCAGCGCGCTGCACACACCGCACAGAGAGCAGCAGAGGAGCTGCTGCTGGACTTGCAAGGTGGAAAGAATGCCGTCGCAGTGCAGATTTGGAGCGGGCACAGAGATAAGAGCACCCAGACAGCTCCTACCTTCCACGCAGCTGCACCTACTCTGTCTGGATGTGGGAGGTGCACACAGCAGCCCACAGGGTACAGTGAGTGAATGCTGAAGGGAGGTATTCTGAGGTTTAGGGTTTGTTTTTTTTCAAATCGTTGTTTTTTTTGGGGGGGCGGGGTTTGGGGGGTGTTGTTAGTACTCATTGAGGATTTCTGGGGTTGTTATTAGTGAATAAGGGTATGGGTGCTTTGGGGTGTTATTAATGAATGAGGGTGTTGGGTGCTTTGGGGTGTTATTAATGAATGAGGGTCTGGGTGGTCTGGGGATTTTATTAATGAATGAGGGTGTGGGTGCTCTGGGGTGTTTTTAATGAATGAGGGTGTGGGTGCTTTGGGGTGTTATTAATGAATGAGGGTGTGGGTGCTCTATTTTATTAATGAATGAGGGTGTGGGTACTTTGGGGTGTTATTAATGAATGAGGGTGTGGGTGCTCTGGGGATTTTATTAATGAATGAGGGTGTGGGTGCTTTGGGGTGTTTTTAAAGGAATGGTGGATTGAGGTGTATTAGGTCAGGTTATGGATCTGCTTAGCTGACAAATGAAACAAAACTAATATAAAGTGTGTGTTGGGGGCAGCTTAGACTAGGGCAGTGGTTCTCAACTGTGTACCGTGCCTCTGGACCAGTGGCAATCAAAAGAAGGGGTGGCTATTTCAAAATCTGGCATGAGCCAATCACTCGGGGACTGGCAGCTTCTCATTAGCTGGCGGTCCGGGAGCTATGAATGGCGCACAATTGGCGCCAGATTCAAAGTGCAGCCTTGCTTCTTTTGAATAGCAGCCGGTCTGTGAGCCAGGACTATCTGGCAGCCGCTGCCAGCTTTACACCACAGCCAGGACCTGATGATTCAGGCCACAGCCACTGATGCAGGAGACCCAATTCTCCAGAGTCCAGGCTTTCAGGATGCAGGGGGTGAGAAAGAAGCAGGGGGTGAGTTGGGGGAGGGCGTGAAAGAAGCAGGGGGTGAGACAGGGAGGGGGTGAAAGAACCAGGTGGTGAGTTGGGGGAGTGAGAGGAGCAGGTGGTGAGTTAGGGGAGTGAGAAGAGCAGGGGGTGAGATGGGGGAGTGAGAGGAGCAGGGAGTGAGTTGGGGAAGTGAGAGGAGCAGGGAGTGAGTTGGGGGAGTGAGAGGAGCAGGTGGTGAGTTGGGGGAGTGAGAGGAGCAGGTGGTGAGTTGGGGAAGTGAGAGGAGCAGGTAGTGAGTTGGGGGAGTGAGAGGAGCAGGTGGTGAGATGGGGGAGTGAGAGGAGCAGGTGGTGAGTTGGGGGAGTGAGAGGAGCAGGTGGTGAGTTGGGGGAGTGAGAGGAGCAGGTAATGAGTTGGGGAAGTGAGAGGAGCAGGTGGTGAGATGGGGGAGTGAGAGGAGCAGGGGGTGAGACGGGGGAGTGAGAGGAGCAGGGGGTGAGACGGGGGAGTGTGAGGAGCAGGGGGTGAGTTGGGGGAGTGAGAGGAGCAGGGAGTGAGTTGGGGGAGTGAGAGGAGCAGGTGGTGAGTTGGGGGAGAGAGAGGAGCAGGTGGTGAGATGGGGGAGTGAGAGGAGCAGGGGGTGAGATGGGGGAGTGAGAGGAGCAGGGGGTGAGAGGAGCATGGGGTGAGATGGGGGAGTGAGAGGAGCAGGGAGTGAGTTGGGGAAGTGAGAGGATCAGGGAGTGAGAGAGAAGCAGAGGCTGAAAGGGTCGCAGGGAGAGAGAGGTGCAGGGGGTGAGATGGGGGAGTGAGCAGGGCCGGTGCAAGGTTTCTCGTCACCCTAGGCAAAACTTCAGCCTCCCTTCCTCCGCCCCCCTCCCCAAAAAAATAGAACACGACAAACTGACAAATGCGTTTTCTAAGCAACAGGTACGGATGTCTTGTTCAGCCATACACTATATATCTGGTGATATACTATGTTGGTTCATTAACAAACAGTTTTTATTTGCAAATATAGGGAAATGTGCCCCCCCAGCCAATGTGGAAATACGAGTCCCAGCATATCCTGCTAAAAAGAAGCAGGTCATACTGGGAAATGTAGTTTCACATTAGCCACAGGTGACACATGGAAAAAAAACTCCACTACCTACTTGCAAGGAGGAGAAACCATCAGATGGAGAAGCAATCAGTCAGCATCCATCACAGCCTATGGACCTACAGGTGTTCCGTAGCTCTGTAGGACAAAGTAAAAAAAGTCTGTAGTAGGATCACATGCTGGTGTTGGTCCCACAGTGACAGTGGGCGCAGGCTGCAGATGCATAAACCACTGGACCACTAGGGCACTTCCTATAGATGAGGCGACAAAGGACATACTGAGAGACACACACACACTCATACTGAGATACACACACACTGACACTCATACTGAGGCACACACACACACACACACACACACACACACTCATACTGAGACTGAGACACACTCACACTCATACTGAGGCAGAGGCACACACATTCATACTGGAGCACACACACTGACACTTATACTGAGGCAGAGGCACACATGCACTCATACTGAGGCACACACACACACACACACACACTCATACTGAGACACACACTGATACTGAGACACACACACTGACACTCATACTGAGGCAGAGCCACACATACACTCATACTCAGACTGAGATACACTCACACTGAGGCAGAGGCACACACACACTCATACTGATACACACACACTGACACTCATACTGAGGCAGAGGCACACACACACTGAGACTGAGACACACTCATACTGAGGCAGAGGCACACACACTCATACTGAGACACACACACAGTGATACTGAGACACACACACTGACACTCATACTGAGGCAGAGGCACACATACATTCATACTGAGACACACAGTGAAACGGAGACACACACACACTCATACTGAGACACACACACAGTGATACTGAGACACACACTCATACTGAGACACACACACTGACACTCATATTGAGGCAGAGGCAGACATATACTCATGCTGAGGCACACACTGATACTGACACGCACACACACTGACACTCATACTGAGGCAGAGCCACACATACACTCATACTCAGACTGAGATACACTCACACTGAGGCAGAGGCACACACACACTCATACTGATACACACACACTGACACTCATACTGAGGCAGAGGCACACACACACTGAGACTGAGACACACTCATACTGAGGCAGAGGCACACACACTCATACTGAGACACACACACAGTGATACTGAGACACACACACTGACACTCATACTGAGGCAGAGGCACACATACATTCATACTGAGACACACAGTGAAACGGAGACACACACACTCATACTGAGACACACACACACACACACACACAGTGATACTGAGACACACACTCATACTGAGACACACACACTGACACTCATATTGAGGCAGAGGCAGACATATACTCATACTGAGGCACACACACTCATACTGAGACACACACACACACACACACACACACACACACACACACTGAGGCAGAGGCACACACATACTCATACTGAGGAAAACTCACTCTCATATTGAGACACACACACTCATACTGAGACACACACACAGTGATACTGAGACACACACACACTGACACTCATACTGAGGCAGAGGCACACATAATACTCATACTGAGGAAAACTCACTCTCATATTGAGACACACACACACACACACTCATACTGAGACACACACACACTGACACTCATACTGAGGCAGAGGCACACATATACACATACTGAGGAAAACTCACTCTCATACTGAGAGACACACACTGACACATACTGAGGCAGAGGCACGCACACAAACTCACTCACACACACAAACACACACTCATGCTGAGGTAGACACACACTGACTTATACTGAGGCAGACACACACAGTGATACTGAGACACACACTGACACTCATACTGAGGCACACACACTCATACTGAGACACACTCACACTGACACTCATACTGAGGCAGAGGCACACACATACACACACACTCATACTGAGACACACACACACACACACACACACACACACACACTGACACTCATACTGAGGCAGAGGCACACATATACTCATACTGAGGAAAACTCACTCTCATATTGAGACACACACACACACACTCATACTGAGACACACACACACTGACACTCATACTGAGGCAGAGGCACACATATACTCATACTGAGGAAAACTCACTCTCATACTGAGAGACACACACACATACTGACACATATACTGAGGCAGAGGCACGCGCGCGCGCACACACACACACACACACACACACACACTCATGCTGAGGTAGACACACACTGACTTATACTGAGGCAGACACACACAGTGATACTGAGACACACACTGACACTCATACTGAGGCACACACACTCATACTGAGACACACTCACACTCATACTGAGGCAGAGGCACACACACTCATACTGAAACACACACAGTGACAGAGAGACACACACACACTCATACTGAGACACACACAGTGATACTGAGACACACACTGACACACACAGTGACAGAGAGAGACACACACTCATACTGAGACACACAGTGATACTGAGTCAGAGGCACATGTACACTCACATTGAGGCACACAAACACACTCACACTGAGAAACACACACACTCATACTGAGGCACACACACTCATACTGAGACACCCACAGTGACAGAGAGACACACACTCATACTGAGACACCCACAGTGATACTGAGACACACACTGATACTCATACTGAGGCAGAGGCACACATACACTCATACTGAGACACACTCACACTGACACTCATACTGAGGCAGAGGCACACACACACTCATACTGAGACACACACACAGTGATACTGAGACACGCACAGTGATACTGAGACACACTGACACTCATACTGAGGCAGAGGCACACACTCAAACTGAGACTGAGACATACTCACACTGACACACATACTGAGGCAGAGTCACACACACTCATACTGAGGCACACACACTGACACTGAGACACACACACTGACACTCATACTGAGGCAGAGGCACACGTACACTCACATTGAGGCACACAAATACACACTCACACTGAGGCACACACACTCATACTGAGGCACACACTGATATTGAGAGACACACACGCACTGACACACATACTGAGGCAGAGGCACCCACAGACTCATACTGAGACACACATACACACACTTATACCGAGAGACACACACACACACAGTAGCACAGTAGTAACCTTCAGGCAGCTCAGATCACAGGAGCCAGTCTCCGAAAGAGTAGGCATGCCAGGCAGCAGAGCCACAGAGACAAATTACGGAGAACCTAGCATACTCGGGGGGCGTGGCCTAATCACGGAGGTGTGGCCACACCCCTTTAAAAAAAAAACCATCAAGCAGCAGGCTATGGAGCTACCCGGTAGAGAGGAAACACCGGACTGGCCGAGGGGAAAACCACCTCTCTGCTCACACTGCATAGCGGAGCGGTGGTGAATGAAAGAAAATCACTGGTGGATCCCGGGACACAGGGTAGTGTATAGTGCATCAGCTGCCTGTCAGTACACTTAGCAGCGTTGCAGGACTACTCGCAGCGCTGCTATGTGTTTCTATGACGCCGGGTGCCCTGCTGCTGCTATTGCGTGGGGGTTATATGGCGGAGGTGGGCGGTTCCTGGCAGCCTCAGCGTACCGCCCCCTCAGGTCCAGGCGCCCATAGGCAGCTGCCTAAAGCTGCCTAATGGAAGCGCCGGCCCTGGGAGTGAGGCACAGGGAGTGAGAGGTGTAGGGGGTAAGAAAAGGAGAGAAAGATTCAGATGATTAGACACAAAGGAGAGCATATAGGGAGTATGGGATACCTAGGATGAAGATATGGACACATGAGGAGAGTGACAGACAAAGGAAACAAGAGAGAGGTGAGCAAAGGTTGTTCAACATATACTGCTATATTGTGAATCGAATCTAAAATTAGGAGGGGGAGGGCACTGCTGTGGGCATTGTGTGTGTAAAGGGCACTAGTATGTTGGGCGGGCAATGTGAATAAGAGTGTGCTACTGTGAGGCATTATTTTTAATTAGGGGTACTTTGAGTGGCCACGCCCCTTCCTTATGAGGCCACACCTCTTTTGCGGTGCGCGCCTTCGGCGCGCATAAGGGGAGGGGTCGTGGGGGAGATGAGTTCCCCCACCTCTCCAGTACCACTTTAAGCCCTGGGTGTATATCATTTAAGATATAAAATCAAGCAGTTTATATGATGTTCTTATTTGCAAACAAGAAATGTGGACCACATCATAAGTACTTGGTGTGTTTTAGCTTAATTGGAATCTACTTTGCATGCTTTCACACTCCTCATCATTAACATTGTTTATTAGTAGACAGAACAACTCCACAGTGCCTGACAGGAAGTATACAAATCATATGGATCTGGAAAACATATAAACAAAAAACCCACAATGAATTACAGCAAAAAAAAAAAAAAAATCCAAAACTTTGCTTCTAACAATGACCTTTATTTAGTCTCTTTAGTCCCTATAATATCCAAAATCTCCAATTCTCAAATGTATTGTACAAAGTAAAGCAAAGTAAATGTACTGAACAGCCCTGAAACCACAATAACACTTGCATTTCACAGCATGATATGAGTTGGACAGATATTTGTAGTATTCTCTATTCATACTAAGCGCCCTCTGATCTACAAAATAGTCTCTCATATTTGGCATAACAAGCCGCCAGCTTGGACCAGAATGAGTCAATTCTTTTCCCACAAGGGTATCTCTTCACTGCGTGCCAGCAAGCTAATATACAATATAACAACTATCCCTTCTTAACATATTTTTTGTAGTGGTTTGGAAATCTGTGCACTGGCTTCTCTGTGCGGAGAGATAGCAGAAAACAAATAATTTACTAATTTACTGTAAACTACTCTGAAATAATTAGCCTGAAGATTCAAACATCAATGGAAAAAACTGAGTAAAGGGGTTTGGGACAACACCTGAATAATAAGAAATCTTATGTTACTACAGATAAGATGTATCAAACCTTGGAGACAGATAAAGTTAAGAGAGATAAAAAAAAAACAACAGCTTTTAACTTCCATTTTAGAGGCTGTCTTTGAACATTGGGCCTAATTCAGACCTAATCGCTAGGCTGCGTTTTCGTACAGCCTGCAATCAGGTCTGAACTGCGCATGCGTATGCACCGCAATGCGCAGGCGCGTCGGTCCGCAGTGATGGGGCGCACCGGGCAACGGCGGGATGGTGCAAGAAAAACGATTGTGCGGGCGATCGCAAGGTGACTGACAGGAAAAGGCCGTTTGTGGGTGGCAACTGACCGTTTTTAAGGAGTGTCCGGAGAAACGCAGGAGGGACCAGGCGTTTGGAGGGAGGGTTTCTGACGTCAGCTCCTGCCCGATCATCGCACTGGAAGAGAAAGTCCTGGTTTGTGCAGAGACTGCACAAACTTCTGTTTGTGCAGCTCTCCTGCACATGTGATCGCACCCCTGCACAGCAATTTCCCCCTCCCCCTGTAGGCGGCGACTAAGAGGTCTGAAGATCGACACTGTCTTGGTCGACAATGTTTAGGTCGACCACTATAGGTCGACAGTTACTAGGTCGACAGGGTTAGAAGGTGGACAGGGTTTCTAGATCGACATGTGCTAGGTCAAAAGGTCGACATGAGTTTTTCAAAAAAAAATTCTCTTTTTTTGAACTTTTTCATACTTAACGATCCACGTGGACTACGATTGAAACGGTAATCTGTGCCGAGCGAAGCGGTAGCGGAGCACTAATTGGGGTTCCCGGTCACTCTACGAAGAAAACGACACAAAAACAACAAACCTCATGTCGACCTTTTGACCTGTCGACCTAGAAACCCTGTCGACCTTCCAACTCTGTCGACCTATTGTGTTCGACCTAAACATTGTCGACCTAGACAGTGTCGATTTAATGATCCATACCCTACCTGATCGCAGGGATGCAAAAAACGCACCCTAGCGATCAGGTCTGAATTAGGCCCTTTGATAGGAGCAGATTAGTTGGTACATTATCTCTCTCCAAAGTTTGCTGCATTTCCCCATATATGTGATATTTAATTTTAAAATGTTATTAAAAATATAGTAAATATAAAATAAAAATTAGAAATGCACCAAATGTATATTTTAGGATTCAGGTAGATACCAAACAGAATCCATACAAAAGGGGTTATTCACGTTTGTTAGCAAACCAAAAATGCACACTAATGGGCAAAACCATGTTGGTGGGACAGATGTAACATATGCAGAGAGATTTAGATTTAGATGGGTTATATAGTTTCTGTGCAGGGTAAATACTGGCTGCTTAATTTCTATACTGCAATTTAGATTCCAGTTTGAACACACCCCACCCAAATCTAACTCTCTGTGCACGTTACATCTGCCCCACCTGCAGTGCAACATGGTTTTGCCAAATTGCTAACTTTTTTTTATTTGCTAACAAACCTGAATAAGACCCAAATCCTAGGATTTTGCAAAGCCTCTAGTGGTCAGTGAGGGACTTTTTACTTATACCACCACTTGTTTCGAAAGTGACAACACCTGTTGTTGATGTCTCTAACCTGAGAACAATACTCCTGTTACTCTGAAACAGGACACCCTCAGTTTAGGACCAGAGAGTGGGGAACAAGGAGCGCACAGTATGACTTCACACTAGTGGGCATGGTGTTTACTATGAATTGGTATAGCCTTGATAAAGTCACTCATGCTTGGGCAGGTTGATTGACCTATCACATGACACCAGTGCCAGATACACATAATGTGTCCCCACAGTGCCAGTTACACATAATGTGCTCCCACAGTACCAGATACACAGATGCCCCTACAGTTCCATGATACATAGATGCCCCCAGTAGTGCTGCTTAGCCTTTCCACTGCCACCAGCCTCTGCTGCTGCTCCGTGCTCCTGCTGCCGGGATTCCACTGCTGCTGCTGTGTGTGTCTGAGTGGAGGAGAGCGCTGCGCGCGCCTCTCTTCTGCCCTTCAGTCTACAGCGGCGGCTGTATTTGAAATCAGGTGCCGGTTCAAAAGCCAAACAGAGCCCGTGGTCTGTAAGCCAACCAGGAGCCTTCACTGGTGGTCCGCGAGCTCTGATTGGCTGACGAACCGGCAGCTGATTTGAAATTGCCGCCGGTTGACAGCCCTAATTATAGTTACCTCTCCGTCGGCCCACTGCTGGCTGCAGAGATGCTAAAATCACTGGGAAAATGGCCACCAAAGGCATTTTCCGGTGATTCACGCATGCGCAATAGAGATGTCCCTGGGCTTGCAGCACAGATGCCATGTTCCCAGAGACATGCGCAGTAGACTCTGACACAATGCACTTCTGCACCACCGGAGAAGAGGGGGCCCGTGTGCAAGATCCAATAAGGCCCCCTCCTCTTCGGTCACTTAAAGTGCCTATATCAGCAACGCGAGTGGCTGCTTACTGCCGTACTGTCACCAGAGACAGGGACAGAGAATCTGCTGTAAGGTATAAGTGGTGATACAGTCAGCTCTGCCCAGCCATATCACAGCTTGTTCCGTTTCTAACTTTGTAACTTGAAATCAGTGCCCACCCTTGCGAAAGCAATATAATGAAATAACATCAGGGTAGATTATTTTGTAGTAATAATAATAATAATAATACTAGAGATGAGCGAGTTCGGTTAGCTGAGAACCGAACCCCCCCAAACTTCACCACCCGAGCCCGGATCAGGTTTTCCCACCTGACTCAGAAAACAGAACGAGGCAAAACGTCATCATCCCGCTGTCTGATTCTCGCGGGGTTTGGATTCCTTATAAGGAGCTGCGCATCGCTGCCATTTTCACTCCGGCATTGGAGAGTGTGTCTCCGTCCTCAGTGTCCTGCATCGGTACAGTGGTAGTGTCTTGTGCTGCATCAGTCCAGTCACAGTGGTGGTGTCCTCTGCTGCCATATGTTCTGTGCTGCTGTATAAGTCTAGTCCAGTGGTGTTGTGTTGTGCTGTATCAGTTCAGCGGTGGTGTATTGTGCTGCATCAGTCCAGTCACAGTGGTGGTGTCCTCTGCTGCCATATGTCCAGTGCTGCTGTACAAGTCCAGTCCATTGCAGTGGTGCTGTGTTATCCTGCAATCAGTCCAGTGGTGGTGTCCCTGTGCTGCTGTATATGTCCAGTGGTACTGCAGTATATGTCCAGTGATACTGCCGTAATATGTCCAGTGAGACTGCCGTTTATGTCCAGCGGTACTGCCGTATAAATCCAGCGATACTGCCGTATATGTCCAGTGGTACTGCCATATAATTCAAGTGATACTGCCGTATATGTTCAGTGGTCATGCCATAAAAATCCAGTGTTACTGGCGTATAAATCCAGTCCAGTGATACTGCCGTATATGTCCAGTGGTACTGCCGTATAAATCCAGTGATACTGCAGTATAATTCCAGTAATACTGCCGTATAATTCCAGTGGTACTGGCGTATAAGTCCAGTGATACTGCCGTATAAATCCAGTCCAGTGGTACTGCCGTATAATTCCAGTGATACTGCCGTATAATTCCAGTGATCCTGCCGTATAATTCCAATGGTACTGGCGTATAAATCCAGTGGTACTGGCGTATCAATCCAGTGATACTGCCGTATAAATCCAGTCCAGTGGTACTGCCGTATAAATCCAGTGGTACTGCCGTATAATTCCAGTGATACTGCCGTATAATTCAAGTGGTACTGCCTTATAAATCCAGTGATACTGCCGTATAAAACCAGTGGTGCTGTCGTATAATTCCAGTGATACTGCCGAATAATTCCAGTGGTACTGGCGTATAAATCCAGTGGTACTGGCATATAAATTCAGTGATATTGCCTTATAAATCCAGTCCAGTGGTACTGCCATGTAATTCCAGTGATACTGCCATATAATTCCAGTGATACTGTCGTGTAATTCCAGTGGTACTGCCTTATAAGTCCAGTGGTACTGCCATATAATTCCAGTGATACTGCTGTATAATTCAAGTGCCTTATAAGTCCAGTGATACTGCCGTATAAAACCAGTGGTGCTGCCGTATAATTCCAGTGATACTGCCGAATAATTCCAGTGGTACTGGCATTCCAGTGATACTGCTGTATAATTCAAGTGCCTTATAAGTCCAGTGATACTGCCGTATAAAACCAGTGGTGCTGCCGTATAATTCCAGTGATACTGCCGAATAATTCCAGTGGTACTGGCGTATAAATCCAGTGGTACTGGCATATAAATCCAGTGATATTGCCTTATAAATCCAGTCCAGTGGTACTGCCATGTAATTCCAGTGATACTGCCATATAATTCCAGTGATACTGTCGTGTAATTCCAGTGGTACTGCCTTATAAGTCCAGTGGTACTGCCATATAATTCCAGTGATACTGCTGTATAATTCAAGTGCCTTATAAGTCCAGTGATACTGCCGTATAAAACCAGTGGTGCTGCCGTATAATTCCAGTGATACTGCCGAATAATTCCAGTGGTACTGGCGTATAAATCCAGTGGTACTGGCATATAAATCCAGTGATATTGCCTTATAAATCCAGTCCAGTGGTACTGCCATGTAATTCCAGTGATACTGCCATATAAATCCAGTGATACTGCCGTATAAATCCAGTCCAGTGATCTGCCGTATAATTCCAGTGGTACTGGCGTATAAATCCAGTCCTGTGGTACTGCCGTATAACTCCAGTGGTACTGCCGTATAATTCCAGTGATACTGCCGTATAAATCCAGTGGTACTGGCGTATAAATCCAGTGATACTGCCGTATAAATCCAGTCCAGTGGAACTGCCATATAATTCCAGTGATACTGCCGTATAATTCCAGTGATAATGCCGTATAATTCCAATGGTACTGGCGTATAATTCCAGTGGTACTGGCGTATAAATCCAGTGATACTGCCAAATAAATCCAGTCCAGTGGTACTGCCGTATAATTCCAGTGATACTGCCGATAATTCCAGTGGTACTGGCATATAAATCCAGTGATACTACCGTATAAGTCCAGTGGTACTGACCTGTGCTGTATATTACTTACTCCATTTAAAGGGGTTATTAATATTTAATCCAAATAATTTTTACAGGGTTTGACCTGTGTGGTGTAGAGATATGCTGTCATGTGCCACATACTGTGTTATATAACTCCAGAAAAAGAATGAAGAACAAAAATTTGGAGGATAAAATAGGGAAAGATCAAGAGCCACTTCCTCCTAGTGCTGAAGCTGCTGCCACTAGTCATGACATAGACGATGAAATGCCAACAACGTCGTCTGCCAAGGCCGATGCCCAATGTGATAGTAGAAGGCATGTAAAATCCAAAAAGCCAAAGTTCAGTAAAAAGACCCCAAAAAAGAAATTTAAATCGTCTGAGGAGAAACGTAAATTTGCCAATATGCCATTTACGACACGGAGTGGCAAGGAACGGCTAAGTCCCTGGCCTATGTTCGTGACTAGTGATTCAGCTTCACATGACGATGGAAGCCCTCATCTTCCCACTAGAAAAATGAAAAGAGTTAAGCTGGAAAAAGTAAGAAAAGAACTGTGCGTTCTAAGATGGTATCACAAATCCCCAAGGAGAGTCCAAGTGTGTCGGTGGTTGCAATGCCTGACCTTCCCTACACTGGACGGGAAGAGGTGGCTCCTTCCACCATTTGCACGTCCCCTGCAAGTGCTGGAAGGAGCACCCACAGTCCAGTTTCTGATATTCAAATTGAAGATGTCACTGTTGAAGTACACCAGGATGAAGATATGGGTGTTTATGGCGCTGATGAGGAAGCTGACGATGAGGATTCTGATGGTGATGTGGTTTGTTTAAATGAGGCACCAGGGGAGACACCTGTTGTCTGTGGGATGAAGAAGCCCATTGTGATGCCTGGGCAAAATACCAAAAAAGCCACCTCTTCGGCGTGAAATTATTTCTAAACAAATCTGGACAACAGCTGTCAAGCCGTGTGTTGCCTCTGTCAATCTGTAATAAGTAGGGGTAAGGACGTTAACCACCTTGGAACATCCTCCCTTATATGTCACCTGCAGCGCATTCATCAGAAGTCAGTGTCAAGTTTTGAAACTTTGGGTAAGAGCGTAAGCAGTCCACTGACATCTAAATCCCTTCTTCCTGTTGTACCCAAGCTCCTGCAAGCCATACCACCAACTCCCTCAACGTCAACTTCCTCCTCATCCATGAACGTCAGTAGTTCTGCAGGCAATGTCCCTGGCAAGACTGACGAGTCCTCTCCTAACCGGGATTCCTCCGGAGTATCCTTGAGTGGTACGCCTGCTGCTGCTGTTGCTGCCACCGCTGCTGTTGTTCCTGCTGGAAGTCGATCGTCATCCCAGAGGGGGTCAGAAGACCACTTGTACTACTTCAACTAAGCAATTGACTGTCCAACAGTCCTTTTGTGAGGAAGATGAAATATGACAGCAGTCATCCTGTTGCAAAGCGGATAACTGAGGCCTTGACACTTATGTTGGTGTTAGACGACGTGCGTCCGGTATCCGTCATTAGTGCAGTGGGATTTAGACAATTGATGGAGGTATTGTGTCCCCGGTACCAAATCCCAACTAGATTCCACTTCACTAGGCAGGCGATACCGAGAATGTACAGAGACATCAGAAAAAGTGTTGCCAGTGTCCTAAAAAATGCGGTTGTATCCAGTGTCCACTTAACCACGGACATGTGGACATGTGGAGCAGGGCAGACTAAGGACTATATGACTGTGACAGCCCACTGGGTAGATGTATTGCCTCCCGCAGCAACAACAGCAGCAGCGGCACCAATAGCACCATCTTGCATAACCAAACTCGTTTCTAGGCAGGCTACGCTGTGTATAACTGCTTTCCGTAAGAGGCACACCACTGACAACCTCTTACGGAAACTGAGGGACATCATCGCGCATTGGCTTACCCCACTTAAACTCTCCTGGGGATTTGTGATATCGGACAACGCCACCAATATTGTGCGTGCATTAAAACTGGGCAAATTCCAGGACGTCCCATGTTTTGCACATACAATTAATTTGGTGGTGCAGAATTTTTAGAAAAATGACAGGGGTGTACAGGAGATGCTGTTGGTGGCCTAAAAAATTGCGGGCCACTTTCGACATTCTGCCACTGCGTACCGAACACTGGTGCACCAGCAAACACTCCTGAACCTGCCCTGCCATCAACTGAAGCAAGAGGTAGTAACGAGGTGGAATTCAACACTCTATATGCTTCAGAGGATGGAGGAGCAGGAAAAGGCCATTAAAGCCTATACATCCACCTACGATATAGGCAAAGGAGGGGGAATACACCAGACTCAAGTGCAGTGGAGACTGATTTCCGTCTTGTGCAAGGTTCTCCAACCCTTCAAACTTACCACAAGTGAAGTCAGTTCAGACACTGCCAGCTTGAGTCAGGTCATTCCCCTCATAAGGCTTTTGCCGAAGCAGCTGGAGAAATTAAAGGAGGAGCTAATATGGAGCGATTTCGCTAAGTTTGTGGATGGAGCCCTTCATTCGCTTTGCCAGGATTCAACGGTGGTCAATCTGTTGAAATCAGAGCCCTACAGTTTGGCCACCGTACGCGATCCTAGGTTTAAAGCCTACGTTGTATCTCTCTTTCCGGCAGACACAAGTGTGCAGAGGTGCAAAGACCTGCTGGTGAGTAAATTGTCAAACGTGACCTGTCAACAGCTCCTCCTTCAATTTCTCCCACCACTGGGGCTGCAAGGAAAAGGATAAGATTTCCTAGCCCACCCGCTGGCGGTGATGCAGGGCAGTCAGGAGCGAAAGCTGACATCTGGTCCGGACTGAAGGACCTGCCAACGATTGCTGACATGTCTACAGTCACTGCATGATTCTGTCACCATTGAAAGAATGGTGGAGGATTATATGAGTGACAGCATCCAAGTAGGCATGTCAGACAGTCTGTATGAATGCTGACAGGAAAAAGAGGCAATTTGGATGCCCTTGCACAAACTGGCTTTATTTTACCTAAGTTGCCCCCCCCCCCCCCTCCAGTGTGTACTCCAAAAGAGTGTTTAGTGCAGCCGGTAACCTTGTCAGCGATTGGCGTAGGAGGTTACTTCCACAAAATGTGGAGAAGATAATGTTCATCAAAATGAATTCTAATTTCCTCCAGGAAGACCCTGACCAGCAATTGTCTCCGGAAAGTATACAGGGACCTGTGATGGTGGATTCCAGTGGGGACGAATTAATACTCTGTGAGGAGGGGGATGCACACAGTGAAAGGGGTGAAGAATTGGAGGATGAGGAGGAGGTCGACATCTTGCCTCTGTAGAGCCAGTTTGGCAAGGAGAGATTGATTGCTTCTTTTTTGGTGGGGGCCCAAACAAACCAGTCATTTCAGCCACAGTTGTGTGGCATACCCTGTCGCTGAAATGATGGGTTTGTTAAAGTGTGCATGTCCTGTTTATACAACATAAGGGTAGGTGGGAGGGCCCAAGGACAATTCCATCTTGCACCTCTTTTCTTTTTTGCCTCATGTGCTTTTGGGGACTATTTTTTTAAAGTGCCATCCTGTCTGACACTTCCGTATATGTCCAGTGGTACTGCCATATAATTCCAGTGATATTGCCGTATAATTCCAGTGGGAATTGTTTGTGTCGCTTGACTTTGTCATACAGCTACCTCATTGCACCTCTTCTACATCTTTGCATGAGGTGCTGTTTGGGGCCTTTTTTTATATCTGCCCTCCTGTCTGCCACTGCAGTGCCACTCCTAGATGGGCCTATTGTTTGTGTCGCTTGGCTTAGTCATACAACTAACTCATTGCACCTCTTCTACATCTTTGCATGAGGTGCTGTTTGGGGCCTAGTTTTTGAAAAGTGCCATCCTGTCTGCCACTGCAGTGCCACTCCTAGATGGGCCAGGTGTTTGTGCCACACACTTGTGTCGCATGGCTTAGTCATATAACAACCTCGGTGCACCTCTTTTTCTTCTTTGCATCATGTGCTGTTTGGGGCCTTTTTTTTATATCTGCCCTCCTGTCTGACACTGCAGTGCCACTCCTAGATGGGCCAGGTGTTTGTGTCCACTTGTGTCGCTTAGCTTAGTCATCCAGCAACCTCGGTGCAACTTTTTGGCCTAAAAACAATGGTGGTCATTCCGAGTAGTTCGCTCGGTAATTTTCTTCGCATCACAGCGATTTTCCGCTAATTGCGCATGCGCAATGTTCGCACTGCCCCGAGTAAATTTGCACAGAAGTTTGGAAATTTACTCACGGCATTACAAGGTTTTTTCTTCGTTCTGGTGATCGTAATGTGATTGACAGGAAGTGGGTGTTTCTGGGCGGAAACTGGCCATTTTATGGGAGTGTTTGAAAAAACGCTGCCGTTTCTGGGAAAAACGCGGGAGTGGCTGGAGAAACGGAGGAGTGTCTGGGTGAACGCTGGGTGTGTTTGTGACGTCAAACCAGGAACGACAAGCACTGAACTGATCGCACTGGAAGAGTAAGTCTCGAGCTACTCAGAAACTGCACAGAGAAGTCTTTTCGCAATATTGCGAATCTTTCGTTCGCAATTTTGATAAGCTAAGATTCACTCCCAGTAGGCGGCGGCTTAGCGTGTGCAAAGCTGCTAAAAGCCGCTTGCGAGCGAACAACTCGGAATGACCACCAATATTGTGAGGTATGAGGTGTTCAGAGTAGACTGGAAATGAGTAGAAATGAATGTTATTGAGGTTACTAATACCATAGGATCAAAAGTCTGTGATTTTAGCCGTTTTTATGTTTTTTTAAAAATCATCCAGATCCAAAACCAAAACACGAAAGTGGAATTAGAACCAAAATCAAAACAAAAAACACGAAACGTGCCAGCCGCACATCTCTAACGAAAAATGCCAGCCGCAAATCTTTAAATAATACTAATACATGCTTTTTGTATTTGAAGAAGTTAATGGAAATCTCTGCAATCACTTTGATCCATCCAGTTAGGATTGTTTACGCTGAAATCAGCAATTTCACTACTGCAAGTTGTATAAGTTTATATAGAGAAGAAACAACATTATTTATAACATACAGCATACCTCCCAACTGTCCCGATTTTCGCAGGACAGTCCCAAAAAAACGGGACTGTCCCACCCATGGGTGGCAGTGTCCCGTGGTGGGGGGCAGTTGGGAGGATCCTGCCACTCACAGAGCAGCTGTGAATAGATGCTGTGCGCATGCTCACAGTGTCTGTTCACTGGAAACAGAGGGAGAGGGGGTATGCCAGCAGCACACAGAGCGCTGGCCATGCCCCCTCTGTGACGAAAACGGACGCGTGGCTCGTGATCGCATGCACAACCCGTGAAGCCATGCCCCCTTTCCCATAGACCACACCCCCTTTTCGAGTTCAGTCATGGCTTCGCTGCGCAAAAGTCCCAGATCCCGTTTTATTAAAGTTGGGAGGTATGCACAGTATGTTAAAATGTACAAACATTTTTGATATGGTTCATGTGTTAATAATGCATCAAATGCAATATGGTGATGTGTTAAAGGGCCTAATTGAGACCTGATCGTTGTTGTGTGAAATCGCACAGCAGCCGATTATCGAATGACTGCGCATGCGTATGCACCGCAATGCGCACGCGTGAGCCCAAACAGCAACAGAATGGTGTAAAAGTTTTGATCGCCAGGCGTATGCAAGGTGATTGACAGGAAGCGGATATTTGTGGTTATTTATTTTATTTATTTATTAACAGTTTCTTATATAGCGCAGCAAATTCCGTTGCGCTTTACAATTGGAAATAATGATATAACAAAACTGGGTAATAACAAACAGTCATAGAGGTAGGAAGGCCCTGCTCGCAAGCTTACAATCTATAGGGAAATAGGCATGTATACACAAGGATAGGGGCTATCTATTGCATAGTTGCCCGCTAGATTGCAAAGGTTCTTGGTGGGCTGTATGATATGGTCATACAGCAATGATGAACCGGGGTCGAGAGGAAGGAAAAGTGAAGAATGAGAAGACATGTGAGGATATGTGTGGACTGTGCAGAGTAGATGCAATTTGTTAGGAAGGTTTATGAAAGTTATGTGGACGGTTCTGGAATTTGATATGCTTGCCTAAAGAGGTGAGGTTTCAGGGAACGCTTGAAGGTTTGGAGACTAGAGGAGAGTCTTATTGTGCGTGGTAGGGCATTCCACAGAGTGGGTGCAGCCCAATGAAAGTCCTGCAATCATGAGTGGGAGCGAGTAATGAGTGTGGATGAGAGACACAGGTCTTGTCAAGAGCGAAGAGGTCGGGTTGGGAGATATTTTGAGATAAGCAAAGTGATGTATGTTGGTGTAGTTTGGTTAATGGCCTTGTGTGTGAGTAAAAGTATTTTATATTGAATACAGTAGAATACAGGTAACCAATGGAGGGACTGACAGAGTGGATCTGCAGACGATGAACGTCTAGTGAGGAAGATTAGCCTCGCAGCTGCATTCAGAATGGATTGTAGTGGTGAGAGTCTCATTTTGGGAAGACCAGTTAGGAGACTATTGCAATAATCAATGCGGGAGATAATGAGAGCATGAATTCAATGGTGGAACTAGCGAGCGGTGGGCCCAGGTGCGACAAAAGGCTTTGGGCCCTTCCCCCCCCCCCCATCCCATCCAAGTCCACCCCTCACCCCTGGAGAGGATCTGGTGAGGGGGACCTGCTCAGGGCTAGAGAAATGGATACCTAGCAACAGTGCTGTAACTAGACATTTTAGCACTGTGTGCAAGAAACGGTATCGGAGCCCCACCCCTACCTGCAAAACAGGGGCAGTGCGCGGCGTAGGCGCGCACAAAAAATATAGGGACGTGGCTTCGTGGGGAAGGGGTGTGGCCACAAAATAATACCAATTCATATAACGGTGCACAGTAGTCTCCATTATTTAAATTATGCCGCACAGTAACACCACTACACCAGGTAGAGCCCCTTATACACCTAATGGTGGACAGATTCCCCTTTTTACACATTACGGAAGACAGCGTCCCTTTTTTACACATTACGGCAGACAGCGTCCCCTTTTTACACATTAAGGCAGACACCGTCCCCTTTTTACACATTAAGGCAGACAGCGTCCCCCTTTTTACACATTAAGGCAGACAGCGTCCCCTTTTTACACATTACGGCAGACAGTGTGCCCTTTTTTCACATTAAGGCAGACAGCGTCCCTTTTTACACATTAAGGCAGACAGCGTCCCCCTTTTTACACATTACAGCAGACAGTGTGCCCTTTTTACACATTAAGGCAGACAGCATACCCTTTTTTACACATTACGGCAGACAGCGTGCCCTTTTTTACACATTACGGCAGACAGTCCCCCTTTTTACACAATACGGCAGACAGCGTCCCCTTTTTTACACATTAAGGCAGACAGCGTGCCCTTTTTACACATTACGACAGACAGCGTCCCCCTTTTTACACATTACGGCAGACAGCGTCCCCTTTTTACACATTACGGCAGACAGCGTCCCCCTTTTTACACATAACGGCAGACAGCGTGCCCTTTTTACACATTACGGCAGACAGCGCCCCCCTTTTTACACATTACGGCAGACAGCATCCCCCATTTTACACATTACAGCAAACAGCGCCCCCCTTTTTACACATTAAGGGCAGATAGCGTCCCCCTTTTTACACATTAAGGCAGACAGAAAAGAAAGAAAGAATTATACTTACTCTCTCATCTGGCTCAGGCTCCTCGGTGCAGCTTCTGCAGAGATCCGGAGCAGGGGAGAAGGAGGAGGAGGGAGGTGGAGGAGGGAGCCGCAGAAGCGCTGTGTAATTGGTGGAGGCGCTGCTGCTGCTGTCCCTCTGCTTCACCATAGGCTGTTCTCCGCCGCTGTGAATGCTGGGATGCGCTTACCAGCATTCACAGCGGCGGAGGGCAGCCTATGGTGAAGCAGAGGGACAGCAGCAGCAGCAGCGCCTCTACCAATTACACAGCACTGCTGCGGCTCCCTCCCCCACCTCCCTCCTCCTCCTTCTCCCCCGTGCCGTTGCGCTCTTCTCCTCTCCTCGGCGGGCGGCTGTGTGCTGCGGGCGGCGGTTGCCCGCAGCACACAGCGGCATGTAATGAGTCAGTTTGACTCATTACATGCTTTGGGCCCCTGGACAGTGGCGGGCCCCAGTGCAAGGCACTGCCTGCACTGGCAGTAGTTCCGCCACTGCATGGATTAGAGTTTTAGCAGTGTCTTGTGTAAGATATGGTCATATTTTGGATATATTTCTTAGATGCATGTAACATGATCTTGAGACAGATTGAATGTGGGGAACAAAGGACAGATCAGAGTCAAGGATGACACCTAGGCAGTGAGCTTGTGGGGTAGGGTAGATTGTCAAGTTTTCAACAGTGATAGAGATATCAGGTTAATACCTACTATTGGCCAGTGGAAATATAATTAACTCTGTTTTTGAAATATTAAGTTTGAGGTGGCGAGATGTCATCCAAGATGCAATGGCAGAAAGGCATTCAGTGACACGGCTCAGTACAGATAGGTACAAATCAGGGGAGGATAGGTAGATTTGAGTATCATCTGTGTACAGATGATACTGAAATCCAAAAGAGCTGATTAGTTTACCAAGAGATGAGCTATAGGTTGAGAAAAGCAGAGGACCCAAGACTGAGCCTTGCGGTACTCTAACTGAAAGAGGTAGCGAAGAAGAGGTAGATTCAGAGAAGTGAACACTGAAGGAACGATTAGATAGGTAGGATAGGAACCAATAAAGGGCTGTGTCTTTAAGACCTAGGGATTGTAGTGTTTGTATGAGAAGAGAGTGGTCAACAGTGTCAAATGTAGCAGATAGATCTGGAAGAATAAGTAGTGAGTAATGGCCTTTAGACTTCGTAGTTACCAAATCATTAACCACTTTAGTCAGTGCTGTCTCTGTGGAGTGTTGGGAACGGAAGCCTGACTGAAGTGGGTCCAATAAAGTGTGTGAGTTAAGAAAGTGTGTGAGTCGAGTGTAGGCAAGTCTCTCAAGTAGCTTAGAGAGACAAGGGAGCTGAGAGATAGGGTGGTAGTTTGAGAGAGCGTTCGGTTCAGAATTTTCTTTTTCAAAATGGGAGCAATCACTGCATGCTTGAAGACTGAAGGAAAAATACCAGTAGAGAGAGAGAGATTACAGATGTTAGTTAAGGTAGGGATGAGCACCAGAGACAGAGCTTTACTTATTTGTGAGGGTAAAGGATAAAGAGGATAGGTAGCAGAGAAGCAGGATGAGAAGTGTGATGATACTTCATCTTCATTTGTGGGATCAAAGGAAGAGAGAGTGCCAGAGGGTTCAGGTAAAGAATGGAGCAGGTCACTGGCTGCCGAAGAGCATACCATTTCATCTCGGATCTTATCCATTTTCTCCTTGAAGTAGGAAGCAAGATCCTGTGCCTTGATAGTGGCTGGTGGCAGTGCTTAAAGTGGTCATAGAGAGGTGGTGGAACTCACCTCCCCTCCCCACAGCGCCCATGTAATAAAGGTATTGCGGCGCTTGGGGCAAAAAAAAGGCATGGTCTCAAAAAGAAAGGGGCGTGGTCACACAATAGTAAGAATGCCCACAGTAGTAGCACCCTGTAATACACATAATGCCCACCGCAGTAGCGCTTCTTATACAATGCCCACTGTAGTAGTGCTCCTTAGGCAATGTCCACTATACTGGTAGTGCCCACAGTGGTAGTGTCCCTTATATAGACCCCATAGTAGTGGTGCCCTTTATGCAATGCCCGCAATAGTAGTACCCCTTATGTAGTACCCCTTATGCCCCTTATGAAGTGCCCCCTTTACAATGCCCTCATTAGTAGGGCCCCCAGTAGTAATGCCCTTAATGGTAATGCCCCTGTGTAGTATTGCCCCCAGTAGTAATGTTGCCTGTAGTAATGCCACAGTCGTTTAGCCCCCTTTAGTTTAGCCCTAGTAGTTATGCCCCCAGTGGTAATGCTCCTGTAGTTATGACCCCAGTAGTTTACCCCCCTTTAGTTTAGCTTCCCAGTGGTAATGCCCATGTAGTTTAGTTCTCGTGTAGTTTAGCCCCCAGTAGTTTAGCCCCTGTAGTTATGCCCCCAGTAGTTTAGCCCCCCTGTAGTTTGCCCCCAAGTAGTAATGCCCCTGTAGTTATGTCCCCAGTAGTAATGCCCCTGTAGTTATGCCTCCAGTAGTAATTCCCCTGTAGTTACGCCCCCAGTAGTAATGCTCCTGTAGTTATGCCCCCAGTAGTAATGCCCCTGTAGTTATGCCCCCAGTAGTAATACCCTCCTGTAGTTTGCCCCAGTAGTTAGCCCCTTTGTAGTTTGCAACAGAAGCTTGCCCCCTTGTAGTTTGCCCCCAGTACCTTGCCCCCTTGTAGTTTGTCCCCTTTTAGCTTGCCCCCAGTAGCTTGCCCCTTGTAGTTTGCTCCCTTGTAGCTTGCCCTAGTAGTTTGCCCCCAGTAGCTTGCCCCCTTGTAGTTGGCTCCCAGTAATAATATCCCCCAGTAGTTTGCCCCCAGTAGCAATGCCCCCAGTAGATATGCACCCCAGGAGTTTGCCCCCAGTAGATGCCTCTCAGGAGTTTGCCCCCAGTAGATGACCCCCTGTAGTAATGCCCCCCAGTAGTTTGCGCCCAGTAGATGCCCCATAGTAGTAATGTCCCCCAGTAGTTTGCCCCCAGTAGATGCTCCTTAGTAGTAATGCCCCCCAGTAGATGCCCCTTAGCAGAAATGCCCCCCCTACAAAGGAAAAAAACAGACAAAACACAGACCATACTCACCAAGCCCCGCTCCTTGTCCGGCCGCTGCAGTCCTCTGGGCGCAAGCTCGTCGGCACTATGGGAGAGATGTCATGACGTCTCCCATAGCGCACAGTGACAGCGCCGGAAGCCGGAGCTCAATACTGAGCTCCTGCCTCCGGCTGCCGCTGTAGCGAGGGAGACGTGCGCCCGCTGGTAACACAATCTCAGTGGGCGCCCGTCATCTCCCTGCAGCGACGGGGACACATTGCTGGGTTAGGTGAGCCGGAGGAGGCGGAACTGCGTTACGGTGGAACTCCAAGTGGAACTCCAAGTTACGGCTCACTTTAACCCCTGGCTGGTGGGGTAGATGAGGGAGGATTCAGAAGTGATTTAAATGTATTAAAGAGTCGTTTGGGGTTAGAGGCTTGAGCAGAGATAAGAGTTTGGAAATATGTTTGTTTGGCAGTGTCCAGGGCATTTCTATAAGAGTGGTAGACAGTCTTATATGTGAGAAAGTCACTTGAAATACGAGATTTACGCCACTGACGTTCAAGTTTACATGTGAGTGTTTGTAGTTGTCTTGTTAATTTAGAGTGCCATGGTTGACATCTAGGCCTACGTGGAGTATGATGGGTAGCTGGAGCCACTTCATCAAGGGCTAGTTCTAGAGTCTCGTTCAGGTGTGATACAGCCATCTCAGGAGAGGTGAATGCAGAAATAGGTGAAAGCAATTGTTGGAGTGAGGTGGAAAGTTCTTGAAGATTAATTGTGTTAATATTTCTGCGGGTTTGAGGAGGATTGGAGGACTTCAGCAATACAGAGTTTGAATTAACAGAGGAGAGCATGCAGGTGATAAGGATGTGATCTGAGAGGGGGAAAGGAGTGTTAGTGAGTTCAGAGACGGAGCATAGTCTGGTGAATACTAGATCAAGGCAGTGGCGCTCCTGATGAGTAGAGGAGTCAGTCCATTGGGAGAGGCCAAGAGAGGAGGTTAGAGAGAGTAGTTTGGAGGCGTCGATAGCAATATTGAAATCACCAATGATAATGGTGGAGATGTCAGAGGATAGGAAGTGAGGGAGCCAGGTATAAAAATCTTCCAGAAATTGTTTGGGATGCCCAGGTGGGTGATAGATAGCTACAACACGCAGAGAGATAGGAGAGTTATCCCTAATCGAATGTACTTCAAATTATGTAAATGTGAGTGATGGAAGCTGTGGTAGAACAGTGTATGCAAAAGATTGGGAAAGTAAAAGTCCAACTCCTCCTCCTTTATAGTTACCAGGCCTGGAGGTGTGTGTAAAGTGGAGACCACCATGTGCCAGTGTTGCAGGGGAGGCTGTGTCTGATTGTGTGAGCCAGGTTTCTGTTATAGCCTGCAGATTGAAGTTGTTAGATATGAAGAGGTCATGGATGGATGTTAATTTGTTACAAACAGAGCGTGCATTCCATAAGGCACATTTTAGTGATCTGGAGGGTGATGGAAGACATGTGATGTTTATGAGGTTCTGGATTTGGTGAATTGTCACCAGCTATCAGAAGCAGAAGAGAGATAAATGTGGGTGTCAGGTTTGTGAAAGTTTTTTATGGTGAGAGGTTGCAGATGTTATTGTTAATGAGTATAGGGAAGTAAAAAGCTCATGAGTGCTAATAAGAGGGGAGTGTATAATTGAGGGGGCAACATGTACAGAGAGGCAAGTTGCTGGGAGACTGAATGATGTAATGGTCTTTATGAATACTCCATGAAGAGCAATGCAGAAAACTTGTGGTACATAGTTCGTTTGAGATTAAACCAGAGTTATCTAGTAGAGATGAGCGGATTCGGTTTCTCTGAATCCGAACCCGCCCGAACTTCATGTTTTTTTACACGGGTCCGAGCGACTCGGATCTTCCCGCCTTGCTCGGTTAACCCGAGCGCGCCCGAACGTCATCATCACGCTGTCGGATTCTCGCGAGGCTCGGATTCTATCGCGAGACTCGGATTCTATATAAGGAGCCGCACGTCGCGGCCATTTTCACACGTGCATTGAGATTGATAGGGAGAGGACGTGGCTGGCGTCCTCTCCGTTTAGAAATTAAAATAGATAGGAGAGTGAGAGTGAGACACTTCATTTACTTACTGGAGCTTAGGAGGAGTTATACTAGTGACTGATGACCAGTGACCTGACCCACCAGTGCAGTTTTATAATTTATTATTATTTAATAATCCGTTCTGTTCTTGTTCTCTGCCTGAAAAAAACGATACACAGTGACTCAGTCACACTCACATACCATATCTGTGCTCAGCCCAGTGTGCTGCATCATCTATGTATAATATCTGACTGTGCTCACACAGCTTAATTGTGGGGGAGACTGGGGAGCAGTTATAGGTTATAGCAGGAGCCAGGAGTACATATTAAACAGTGCACACTTTTGCTGCCAGAGTGCCACTGCCAGTGTGACTGACCACTGACCACTGTGACCAGTGACCTGACCACACTGACCACCAGTATAGTATATTGTGATTGTCTGCCTGAAAAAGTACACTCGTCATGTGACTTGTGTGGTGTTTTTTTATTCTATAAAAATAAAAAAACTCATTCTGCTGACAGACAGTGTCCAGCAGGTCCCTCATTATATAATATATACCTGTCCGGCTGCAGTAGTGATATATATATATATTTTTTATATCATTATTTATCATCCAGTCAATACTAGCAGCAGACACAGTACGGTAGTTCACGGCTGTAGCTACCTCTGTGTCGGCACTCGGCAGTCCATCCATAATTGTATACCACCTACCCGTGGTTTTTTTTTTTCTTTCTTCTTTATACATACTACATCTCATTATCATCCAGTCTATATTAGCAGCAGACACAGTACAGTACGGTAGTCCACGGCTGTAGCTACCTCTGTGTCGGCACTCGGCAGTCCATCCATAATTGTATACCACCTACCCGTGTTTTTTTTTTCTTTCTTCTTTATACATACTACATCTCATTATCATCCAGTCTATATTAGCAGCAGACACAGTACAGTACGGTAGTCCACGGCTGTAGCTACCTCTGTGTCGGCACTCGGCAGTCCATCCATAATTGTATACCACCTACCCGTGGTTTTTTTTTCTTTCTTCTTTATACATACTACATCTCATTATCATCCAGTCTATATTAGCAGCAGACACAGTACAGTACGGTAGTCCACGGCTGTAGCTATCTCTGTGTCGGCACTCGGCAGTCCATCCATAATTGTATACCACCTACCCGTGATTTTTTTTTTCTTTCTTCTTTATACATACTACATCTCATTATCAACCAGTCTATATTAGCAGCAGACACAGTACGGTAGTTCACGGCTGTAGCTACCTCTGTGTCGGCACTCGGCAGTCCATCCATAATTGTATACCACCTACCCATGGTTTTTTTTTCTTTCTTCTTTATACATACTACATCTCATTATCAACCAGTCTATATTAGCAGCAGACACAGTACGGTAGTTCACGGCTGTAGCTACCTCTGTGTCGGCACTCGGCAGTCCATCCATAATTGTATACCACCTACCCGTGGTTTTTTTTTCTTTCTTCTTTATACATACTACATCTCATTATCATCCAGTCTATATTAGCAGCAGACACAGTACAGTACGGTAGTCCACGGCTGTAGCTACCTCTGTGTCGGCACTCGGCAGTCCATCCATAATTGTATACCACCTACCCGTGGGTTTTTTTTTCTTTCTTCTTTATACATACTACATCTCATTATCATCCAGTCTATATTAGCAGCAGACACAGTACAGTACGGTAGTCCACGGCTGTAGCTACCTCTGTGTTGGCACTCGGCAGTCCATCCATAATTGTATACCACCTACCCGTGGTTTTTTTTTTTTCTTCTTTATACATACTACATCTCATTATCAACCAGTCTATATTAGCAGCAGACACAGTACGGTAGTTCACGGCTGTAGCTACCTCTGTGTCGGCACTCGGCAGTCCATCCATAATTGTATACTAGTATCCATCCATCTCCATTGTTTACCTGAGGTGCCTTTTAGTTGTGCCTATTAAAATATGGAGAACAAAAATGTTGAGGTTCCAAAATTAGGGAAAGATCAAGATCCACTTCCACCTCGTGCTGAAGCTGCTGCCACTAGTCATGGCCGAGACGATGAAATGCCAGCAACGTCGTCTGCCAAGGCCGATGCCCAATGTCATAGTACAGAGCATGTCAAATCCAAAACACCAAATATCAGTAAAAAAAGGACTCCAAAACCTAAAATAAAATTGTCGGAGGAGAAGCGTAAACTTGCCAATATGCCATTTACCACACGGAGTGGCAAGGAACGGCTGAGGCCCTGGCCTATGTTCATGGCTAGTGGTTCAGCTTCACATGAGGATGGAATCACTCAGCCTCTCGCTAGAAAACTGAAAAGACTCAAGCTGGCAAAAGCACCGCAAAGAACTGTGCGTTCTTCGAAATCCCAAATCCACAAGGAGAGTCCAATTGTGTCGGTTGCGATGCCTGACCTTCCCAACACTGGACGTGAAGAGCATGCGCCTTCCACCATTTGCACGCCCCCTGCAAGTGCTGGAAGGAGCACCCGCAGTCCAGTTCCTGATAGTCAGATTGAAGATGTCAGTGTTGAAGTACACCAGGATGAGGAGGATATGGGTGTTGCTGGCGCTGGGGAGGAAATTGACCAGGAGGATTCTGATGGTGAGGTGGTTTGTTTAAGTCAGGCACCCGGGGAGACACCTGTTGTCCGTGGGAGGAATATGGCCACTGACATGCCTGGTGAAAATACCAAAAAAATCAGCTCTTCGGTGTGGAAGTATTTCAACAGAAATGCGGACAACAGGTGTCAAGCCGTGTGTTGCCTTTGTCAAGCTATAATAAGTAGGGGTAAGGACGTTAACCACCTCGGAACATCCTCCCTTATACGTCACCTGCAGCGCATTCATAATAAGTCAGTGACAAGTTCAAAAACTTTGGGCGACAGCGGAAGCAGTCCACTGACCAGTAAATCCCTTCCTCTTGTAACCAAGCTCACGCAAACCACCCCACCAACTCCCTCAGTGTCAATTTCCTCCTTCCCCAGGAATGCCAATAGTCCTGCAGGCCATGTCACTGGCAATTCTGACGAGTCCTCTCCTGCCTGGGATTCCTCCGATGCATCCTTGCGTGTAACGCCTACTGCTGCTGGCGCTGCTGTTGTTGCTGCTGGGAGTCGGTGGTCATCCCAGAGGGGAAGTCGTAAGCCCACTTGTACTACTTCCAGTAAGCAATTGACTGTTCAACAGTCCTTTGTGAGGAAGATGAAATATCACAGCAGTCATCCTACTGCAAAGCGGATAACTGAGGCCTTGGCATCCTGGGTGGTGAGAAACGTGGTTCCGGTATCCATCATTACTGCAGAGCCAACTAGAGACTTGTTGGAGGTACTGTGTCCCCGGTACCAAATACCATCTAGGTTCCATTTCTCTAGGCAGGCGATACCGAAAATGTACACAGACCTCAGAAAAAGAGTCACCAGTGTCCTAAAAAATGCAGCTGTACCCAATGTCCACTTAACCACGGACATGTGGACAAGTGGAGCAGGGCAGGGTCAGGACTATATGACTGTGACAGCCCACTGGGTAGATGTATGGACTCCCGCCGCAAGAACAGCAGCGGCGGCACCAGTAGCAGCATCTCGCAAACGCCAACTCTTTCCTAGGCAGGCTACGCTTTGTATCACCGCTTTCCAGAATACGCACACAGCTAAAAACCTCTTACGGCAACTGAGGAAGATCATCGCGGAATGGCTTACCCCAATTGGACTCTCCTGTGGATTTGTGGCATCGGACAACGCCAGCAATATTGTGTGTGCATTAAATATGGGCAAATTCCAGCACGTCCCATGTTTTGCACATACCTTGAATTTGGTGGTGCAGAATTATTTAAAAAACGAGAGGGGCGTGCAAGAGATGCTGTCGGTGGCCAGAAGAATTGCGGGACACTTTCGGCGTACAGGCACCACGTACAGAAGACTGGAGCACCACCAAAAACTACTGAACCTGCCCTGCCATCATCTGAAGCAAGAAGTGGTAACGAGGTGGAATTCAACCCTCTATATGCTTCAGAGGTTGGAGGAGCAGCAAAAGGCCATTCAAGCCTATACAATTGAGCACGATATAGGAGGTGGAATGCACCTGTCTCAAGCGCAGTGGAGAATGATTTCAACGTTGTGCAAGGTTCTGATGCCCTTTGAACTTGCCACACGTGAAGTCAGTTCAGACACTGCCAGCCTGAGTCAGGTCATTCCCCTCATCAGGCTTTTGCAGAAGAATCTGGAGACATTGAAGGAGGAGCTAACACGGAGCGATTCCGCTAGGCATGTGGGACTTGTGGATGGAGCCCTTAATTCGCTTAACAAGGATTCACGGGTGGTCAATCTGTTGAAATCAGAGCACTACATTTTGGCCACCGTGCTCGATCCTAGATTTAAAACCTACCTTGGATCTCTCTTTCCGGCAGACACAAGTCTGCTGGGGTTGAAAGACCTGCTGGTGAGAAAATTGTCAAGTCAAGCGGAACGCGACCTGTCAACATCTCCTCCTTCACATTCTCCCGCAACTGGGGGTGCGAGGAAAAGGCTCAGAATTCCGAGCCCACCCGCTGGCGGTGATGCAGGGCAGTCTGGAGCGACTGCTGATGCTGACATCTGGTCCGGACTGAAGGACCTGACAACGATTACGGACATGTCGTCTACTGTCACTGCATATGATTCTCTCAACATTGAAAGAATGGTGGAGGATTATATGAGTGACCGCATCCAAGTAGGCACGTCACACAGTCCGTACTTATACTGGCAGGAAAAAGAGGCAATTTGGAGGCCCTTGCACAAACTGGCTTTATTCTACCTAAGTTGCCCTCCCACAAGTGTGTACTCCGAAAGAGTGTTTAGTGCCGCCGCTCACCTTGTCAGCAATCGGCGTACGAGGTTACATCCAGAAAATGTGGAGAAGATGATGTTCATTAAAATGAATTATAATCAATTCCTCCGCGGAGACATTGACCAGCAGCAATTGCCTCCACAAAGTACACAGGGAGCTGAGATGGTGGATTCCAGTGGGAACGAATTGATAATCTGTGAGGAACGGGATGTACACGGTGATATATCGGAAGATGATGATGAGGTGGACATCTTGCCTCTGTAGAGCCAGTTTGTGCAAGGAGAGATTAATTGCTTCTTTTTTGGTGGGGGTCCAAACCAACCCGTCATATCAGTCACAGTCGTGTGGCAGACCCTGTCACTGAAATGATGGGTTGGTTAAAGTGTGCATGTCCTGTTTATACAACATAAGGGTGGGTGGGAGGGCCCAAGGACAATTCCATCTTGCACCTCTTTTTTCTTTAATTTTTCTTTGCGTCATGTGCTGTTTGGGGAGGTTTTTTTGGAAGGGCCATCCTGCGTGACACTGCAGTGCCACTCCTAGATGGGCCCGGTGTTTGTGTCGGCCACTAGGGTCGCTTATCTTACTCACACAGCTACCTCATTGCGCCTCTTTTTTTCTTTGCATCATGTGCTGTTTGGGGAGGGTTTTTTGGAAGGGACATCCTGCGTGACACTGCAGTGACACTCCTAGATGGGCCCGGTGTTTGTGTCGGCCACTAGGGTCGCTTATCTTACTCACACAGCTACCTCATTGCGCCTCTTTTTTTCTTTGCGTCATGTGCTGTTTGGGGAGGGTTTTTTGGAAGGGACATCCTGCGTGACACTGCAGTGACACTCCTAGATGGGCCCGGTGTTTGTGTCGGCCACTAGGGTCGCTTATCTTACTCACACAGCTACCTCATTGCGCCTCTTTTTTTCTTTGCGTCATGTGCTGTTTGGGGAGGGTTTTTTGGAAGGGCCATCCTGCGTGACACTGCAGTGACACTCCTAGATGGGCCCGGTGTTTGTGTCGGCCACTAGGGTCGCTTATCTTACTCACACAGCTACCTCATTGCGCCTCTTTTTTTCTTTGCGTCATGTGCTGTTTGGGGAGGGTTTTTTGGAAGGGCCATCCTGCGTGACACTGCAGTGCCACTCCTAGATGGGCCCGGTGTTTGTGTCGGCCACTAGGGTCGCTTATCTTACTCACACAGCTACCTCATTGCGCCTCTTTTTTTCTTTGCGTCATGTGCTGTTTGGGGAGAGTTTTTTGGAAGGGACATCCTGCGTGACACTGCAGTGCCACTCCTAGATGGGCCCGGTGTTTGTGTCGGCCACTAGGGTCGCTTATCTTACTCACACAGCTACCTCATTGCGCCTCTTTTTTTCTTTGCGTCATGTGCTGTTTGGGGAGGGTTTTTTGGAAGGGACATCCTGCGTGACACTGCAGTGCCACTCCTAGATGGGCCAGGTGTTTGTGTCGGCCACTAGGGTCGCTGAGCTTAGTCATCCAGCGACCTCGGTGCAAATTTTAGGACTAAAAATAATATTGTGAGGTGTGAGGTATTCAGAATAGACTGAAAATGAGTGGAAATGATGGTTTTTGAGGTTAATAATACTTTGGGATCAAAATGACCCCCAAATTCTATGATTTAAGCTGTTTTTTAGGTTTTTTGGAAAAAAACACCCGAATCCAAAACACACCCGAATCCGACAAAAAAAATTCGGTTAGGTTTTGCCAAAACGCGGTCGAACCCAAAACACGGCCGCGGAACCGAACCCAAAACCAAAACACAAAACCCGAAAAATTTCCGGCGCTCATCTCTATTATCTAGGCTGAGAGTGTAATGTTTCACTTGTTAGAGTTAAAAGTTCAGGTGCCTATTTACTGGTGTTGTTCCGCTGTATGTTAACTGAGCATGGCAGAGCAAAATGACAAACAGGTATGTACAGTCACATGCAAATCACATTGTAACTGGTTTTATCCAAAATTGGTTGGTAACTGGCCGTTTTCTGTCAGTGTCAGTGAAATCGCAGGCGTTCCCAAGCGTTTTCTGGGAGGGTGGTTGACGTCAGCTTAGGCCCCAAACACCCTGATTCTGTCACATTGTAGGAGTAAGTTCTGGGCCATGCATAGGCTGGAAAAATCATTCGATGGTGAGTGAGTTGCGATGGATTTGCAGATATCCGCTGTCTGGCAAAGTTTTCGCATGGCGTATGTATGCATTCGCACACTTGCACAGGGCAGGTTTTCACTCTCTACGGGCGGCGACTATCTGCGATCAGGTCTTAATTAGTCCCAAAGTGGTAAGAAAAGCTGAATGATCTGATAGGCCACTGTAATAGTATACTCATACCTCCCAACTGTCCCGATTTTCGTGGGACAGTCCCGCTTTTTGGGCACTGTCCCGCCTGCGGGCCGCAGTGTCCCGCAGGGGGGTCAGTTGGGAGGCTCTGTCTCTCGCTGCCCTGCTTAGCAGCGGTGAATAGACACTTTGCGAATGCGCACAGCGTCTATTCACAGGTGGCAGAGGAAGAGGGGGCATGCCAGCAGCTCAGAAAGCGCTGGGCATGCCCCCTCAGTGCCGAAAATGGGGGGCGTGGCTTGCAATTGTGGCACTCCCATGAAGCCACGCCCCTTTTCATCTGGCCACGGCCCCTTGTAAAAAAATCGGGTGCGGCTTTGCCGTGCAGATGTCCTTCTTCCCCTGCATGCAATGTTGGGAGGTATGTATACTTCTTTACTATTTTAGAATTAGAGGCTTCCTATTGGTTTGTAAGATTATCCTCAAACATCACTCCTGTGATCTTCTGTTGCTAGAATTATTTTTCATTAGGTTATATTCTATCTCTTCAATGAAGATTGTGTGATTTTTAAGTAAATTATAACCATCTGGATTCAAGTGGTTTCAGTATTTCTATAGTCTTTGGAAAATCTGTGTGGGAGCTTTTTACTAAAGGAACGCTACAGGCTTAATCTTTCCCATTTAAAAAGTTCTTACCTTAACTACTCATGGTTAGAGACAGGCAAAAAAATTGTGTGTTAGGGATATATCTTTTTATTAGAAAATACTGTGAGGGTCACACACTGGTTTACAGCAATTGTCCTAAACACAAGCACTTGCTGAGTGCCACAGTATGGATGTTACCGTTACTGTAAGGTTTCTCTAGTATTTCAGTGCTCAACCTTTGTCACCTATCACTCAGGTACATATTAGCTGATATGCGAAAACAATATTCTCATATACACTTATTACTAATCCCACAGTAATAACTCACTATTATTCAAGTCAGTGGGGACATAGGCATACACAGAAATTCATCCACTTAGTCCACTCTATGGTTCCTGGTAAAAACAGGTTAACAATTCTCTGAAAAGCACTGAAAGCATTAAATATATTGCAGTCTAGCATGCAACAGTTTACAGGTCTAGCAATATTTATCGTTTTAGGGATACTAGGTTCCTTTAGAGAAGTCAAAGGCAAATGTATTACATTTTAGACATATATATATATATATATATATATATATATATATATATATACATACATACTGTATATATATATATATATATATATATATATATAAATAAGTGTTATACAGTGCTCGCAAAAATTACAAGCACAGAAATGACAATGGATAATAGCACCGCTTGATGAAGTCAGACCAGACGAAACGCGTTGGTTGATACCTGATACTGCTAAATCCTCAGCTAAACTATTTTAATATATCTTCCTATCCTTGATACGTACACAGCTAATAGATATTTTTATTATATATATATATATATATATATATATATATATATTTATTTTAAATATCATTTTTTTAAGTCCCCCTTTCCTTATATGTCTCCTAGATTGTGTCTTTTAAAAACACACAGATACATATATTAATTTACTTTGTTGTATTATTAATTCTGTGGATTATTAATCCTGCGTCTTGCACTTTCTATGTATATTTACTTTTTTAAGTGTTATTACTGAAATAAACCCTGTACATATCTTTTTATAAATACGCAGTCTCTTTATATTTACGCCACCAATGGTCGCCTAGAAGTATCTCAACCTTCTTTTCCATTTTCTACCTTTAACCTGGCACACGTACTAGTGCGGGATATACTTAAGATACAGCAGACGCCCTTTATATACCAGGGAGTAGCATATAGAGTCTGCACCACAGGGGTACAAACTAGCTGACACGCTGTGATAAAATACACTACTGCTGTTTTGGCACTGTTAGTTCTCCCCATCTACTGTACATATATATAATACACACATATATATATATATATATATATATATATATACACACACACACACACACACACACACACAGGTTGAGTATCCCATATCCAAATATTCCGAAATACTGAATTTTTTGAGTGAGAGTGAGATAGTGAAACCTTGAAACCTTTGTTTTCTGATGGCTCAATGTACACAAACTTTGTTTAATACACAAAGTTATTAAAAATATTGTATTGAATGACCTTCAGGCTGTGTGTATAAGGTGTATATGAAACATAAATTAATTGTGTGAATGTACACACACTTTGTTTAATGCACAAAGTTATTAAAAATATTGGCTAAAATTACCTTCAGGCTGTGTCTATAAGGTGTAAATGAAACATAAATGCATTCTGTGCTTAGACTTAGGTCCCAATGCCATAATATCTCATTATGGTATGCAATTAATCCAAAATATGGAATAATCCGATATCCAAAACACTTCTGGACCCAAGCATTTTGGATAAGGGATACTCAACCTGTATACATATATATATATATATATATATATATGTATATATTGCTAAAAAAAAATAAAGGGAACACTAAAATAACACATCCTAGATCTGAATGAATGAAATATTCTTATTAAATACTTTGTTCTTTAGATAGTTGAATGTGCTGACAACAAAATCACACATAAATTATCAATGGAAATCAAATTTATTAACCCATGAAGGTCTGGATTTGGAGTCACACTCAAAATTAAAGTGGAAAAACACATTACAGGCTGATCCAACTTTGATGTAATGTCCTTAAAACAAGTCAAAATGAGGCTCAGTAGTGTGTGTGGCGTCCATGTGCCTGTATGACCTCCCTACAACGCCTGGGCATGCTCCTGATGAGGTGGCGGATGGTCTCCTGAGGGATCTCCTCCCAGACCTGGACTAAAGCATCCGCCAACTCCTGGACAGTCTGTGGTGCAACGTGGCGTTGGTGGATGGAGCAAGACATGATGTCCCAGATGTGCTCAATTGGATTCAGGTCTGGAGAACAGGCGGGCCAGTCCATAGCATCAATGCCTTCGTCTTGCAGGAACTGCTGACACACTCCAGCCACATGAGGTCTAGCATTGTCTTGCATTAGGAGGAACCCAGGGCCAACCGCACCAGCATATGGTCTCACAGGATCTCATCTCAGTACCTAATGGCAGTCAGGCTACCACTGGCGAGCACATGGAGGGCTGTGCGGCCCCCCAAAGAAATGCCACCCCACACCATTACTGACCCACTGCCAAACCGGTCATGCTGGAGGATGTATATAAGAAACTGGTTGCATGATAGGAAACAGACAGTTGTAGTAAATGGAGTGCAATCTATGGAGGGAAATGTTACCAGTGGAGTACCCCAGGGATCTGTACTCAGACCAGTTCTCTTTAATATCTTTGTTGGTGACATTGCAAATTGTATTGAAGGGAAAGTATGCCTTTTTGCAGATGATACAAAGACATGCAACAGGGTAGACACACCAGGAGGGGTAAAACAAATGATTGATGACCTAGCTAGACTTGAAAAATGGTCAAGAACATGGCAACTACAGTTTAATGCTAAAAATGCAAAATCATGCACTTGGGTCTCAAAAACCCAAAGGCTAAATATAGTATCAAGGGTACTATAATGGAAACTACTGAGGAGGAAAGGGATTTAGGAGTCACTATTTCAAGTGACTTAAAGGCAGGAAAGCAATGCAACAAAGCAATGAGAAAGGCAAGTCAGATGCTTGGTTGCATAGGAAGAGGAATCAGTAGCAGGAAAAGAGAAGTAATAATGCCACTGTATAGGTCATTGGTGCGGCCTCATCTGGAATACTGTGTCCAGTTCTGGAGACCATATCTCCAGAAGGATATAAATACATTAGAGAGTGTACAAAGAAGGGCAACTAAAATGGTTCATGGCCTACATCACAAAACTTACCTGGAAAGCCTAAAAGATCTTAACATGTATAGTATGGAGGAGAGAAGGGAAAGGGGAGACATGATAGAAATTTTTAAATATACCAAAGGTTTTAACAAAGTTCAGGAGGGAAACATTCTTCAAAGGAAGAGAAGTATTAGAACTCGAGGACATACACTGAAACTGGAGGGAGGCAGGTTCAGGGGAAATTTAAGGAAAAATTACTTCACAGAAAGGGTAGTGGATAAGTGGAATAGCCTCCCATCAGAGGTGGTAGAGGCTAAGACTGTAGAGCAATTTAAACATGCTTGGGATAGGCATATGAATATCCTTACAAAGAATTAAGGTTCAAAAAGGGTTGAGATTACCTAAAGGATAAAAAAAAGGGGCAGACTAGATGGGCCAAGTGGTTATCTGCCGTCAAATTCTATGTTTCTATGTTGCAAGCAGCAGAACGTTCTCCTTGGCGTCTCCAGACTCTGTCACGTCTGTCACATGTGCTTAGTGAGAACCTGCTTTCATCTGTGAAGAGCACAGGGCGCCAGTGGCGAATTTGTCAATCTTGGTGTTCTCTAGCAAATGCCAAACGTCCTGCACGGTGTTGGGCTGTAAGCACAACCCCCACCTGTGGATGTCGGGCCCTCATACCACCCTCATGGAGTCTGTTTCTGATCGTTTGAGTAGACACATGCACATTTGTGGCTTGCTGGAGGTCATTTTGCAGGGCTCTGGCAGTGCTCCTCCTGTTCCTCCTTGCACAAAGGCGGAGGTTGCGGTCCTGCTGCTGGGTTGTTGCCCTCCTATGGCTTCCTCCACGTCTCCTGATGTACTGGCCTATCTCCTGGTAGCGCCTCCATGCTCTGGACACTACGCTGACACAGCAAACCTTTTTGAGATCCCTCAGGAGACCATCCGCCACCTCATCAGGAGCATGCCCAGGCGTTGTAGGGAGGTCATACAGGCACGTGGAGGCCACACACACTACTGAGCCTCATTTTGACTTGTTTTAAGGACATTACATCAAAGTTGGATCAGCCTGTAGTGTGTTTTTCCACTTTAATTTTGAGTGTGACTCCAAATCCAGACCTCCATGGGTTAATAAATTTGATTTTCATTGATAATTTTTGTGTGATTTTGTTGTCAGCACATTCAACTATGTAAAGAATAAAGTATTTAATAAGAATATTTCATTCATTCATTTCTAGGATGTGTTATTTTAGTGTTCCCTTTATTTTTTTGAGCAGTGTATATATATAAATATATATACATATATATATATATACACGTACGTACGTACGTACGTACGTACGTACGTACTAGCTGAGGAACCTGGCAGTTGTGAAGTTATCAATGAGTTGGATGTAACTGTCAACATATTAAAAATAATTGGTAGCTCTTCCAGCATACCCATGAGGTGGTTGCCCAGTGTCGTTTTTGGGGTGTCGCCAGTATCCCTGATCCCCAGCTTTTCTTTCTGTTCAGTTTTATAATCACTTTTCCATTGTGAGATGCGTTTACATTTTTCCTTCTGTGATCAATGTTGCTTTTCAAAGACTTTTGAGTGCACAATATTTTTTGTCTTCCCACCTCCATTTCTGTCAGTTCTTTTAGGGTGTCATTCAGATCTGATCACTGCTGTACGTTTTCGCACAGCGGGCGATTAGATTAACACTGTGCATGCGAATGCACTGCAATGCGCAGGCGCGTCGGACAGCTACAATGGGCATCGGAGGTCAGCGACGGGATGGTGCGAAGCATCCATAGGCACGGACGTACGCAAGGTAATTGACAGGAAGAGGCCAATTGTGGGTGGCAACTGACGGTTTTCAGGGAGTGTCCGGAACAATGTAGGCGGGCTCAAGCATTTTCAGGGAGGGTGTCTGATGTTGGCTACGGCCCCGATAAGCAGGATTGAATCGCACTGGAAGAGTAAGAGTAAGTCTCGGGCTGCGCAGAGACTGCACAAACTTATTTTACGATCGCACACTTGCATGGCAAATATACACTCCCCCTGTAGGCGGTGACTATCTGAACACAGGACAGCAAAAAACGCAGCCCAGCGATCAGATCTGAATGATCCCTTTAGTTCATTGAGTTATGGTTATTTCAGTCAGTTATTTCAGGTCATTGAATTATGGTAATTTCTGTCAGTAATTACAGTTCATTAAAGTTTTCATCCAAATTCATTCATTCGAAGGCCCAAAACAGACTCCCTGTGTCAAAGTTCTGCCCAGCTTACAACAACAATAGGTCCAACCGGAATACCAACCCCCTAGTGTGTCTTCTGGGATCCAGTGTTACCACTCTGTGAAGTTTTCTTCCAAATTCATACAGTGAAAGGCCCAGAACAGGCTCCATGGGTCAAAGTTCTACCCAGCGCATTCCGCTGTGAGGTCCTACCGACCCCAACCCCTTAGTACAGTATGTCTTCTGGGATCCAATATTACCACTCAGTGAAGTTTTCTTCATGAAAAAACTATTAGGTCCTAGTAATCTGTCTATACTTTTTCGGAACTATTATGTTCCTAATCTCACATAAATAAGTGAAATATGTAAAAATATATAAATAAACAAAAAACAACCAATCTTCCAGTTCTTAAATATAAGTAAAATTACAAGTGCCTAGAATAATCCACCGGTCTGGTACGGCCAGCTCCTTGTTGTCAAGCACACCCACTCCTTAAGATCTGTAACAAAAGATAAAACAAGAGCACCTCCTAGTGCAAATAACGTTGTACAATCACCACAAGTGTAAAATGAGGGTATGTGTGAACCCGTACCATGTGATCAATCAAAAACCGTGTATCTCATACTCTTCTCACAGAATTGCTGACATTAACAGGACTTTTTTCATATATTTAATGAAGATCCAGAATACATCAGTTAAAAAAAGTATTCGCTTATCTGAGAGTTAACATCCAGCAAAAAATACCCAATGCGTTTCGTCCAGGTGTAGCAAGTGTCCTCACCTCCAGACTTCCTCAGGGTTAATGCCTAACAAAGTACTTAAATGAACAAAACAAGAAAAACAGTGACTTACAGTACAAGACAATGTAGGACAAGTACAAGGCTTATAAACATTGCTGCATCAATGGACATGACACTGAAAAAACCATCAGGGTATCAATGTGCCATTGTAAGTTGTATGGTATAGGAAATAATCTAAGTAAGAGAAGGCAAGCACATGATGGAAGAGGGTCCTGCTCGTGAGAGCTTACATTCTAAAGGGGAGCGGCAGACAGACAAGGGTGACACAGATGAGGTAGATAGTGAGCATAGAACAGGGGCATAGGATGAGAGATGGCTGGGTTTGATGAAAAAGTGGGTCTTGAGGGCCCATTTGAAGTTTTGTAGAGGTGGAAAATCTGATGGGGAGAGGTAAAGAATTCCAGAGATAGTTAGCAACATGTGCAAAATCTTGGAGACAGGAATGGTAAGACGTAATCAGTTGGGAGGAGAGGCAGCATGCATTTGTGAAAAGAAGAGGACAGACGGAATGTAAAGGGACATAAGGTCAGAGATGTAAATGGGAGAGGAATGGATGAGGGCCTTATAACAGAGTGTGAGAAGCTTGAATTGGATTCTGAAGGTGAAGAGGAGCCAGTGTAGGGCTTGTGAGAATGGGGAGGTGGAAATAGTATGTTTGGAGAGAAAGATGTACTGGGCAGCAGCATTGAGGATAGATTGGAGTCGAAAGAGGCATTGTCAGGGAAGCCAAATAATAGGAGACAACAGTAGCCCAATCTGGAGATGACCAGTGAGTGTATGAGGGTCTCAGTAGCATCCATGGTGAGAAAGCATCTGACCCTGGAAATATTTCTGAGATGGAAATGGCAGGACTGTGAGAACTGAATGAGTGGTTTAAAGGAGAGGGAGAAGTCAAGGATAATGCCAAGGTAACATACTTGGGGGCTAGAGGAGATAGTTGTGCTATCAATAGATAATGAAATTGTGGTAAGTGAGGTTATACAGGAAGGTGGGAAGATGATCACTTCAGTTTTTGACATATTAAGTTTAAGAAAGCGCTGGGACATCCAAGAACAAGTAGCAGAGAGACAGTTGGATTTATTAGTGAGGAGAGAGAGGGAGAGGTCTATAGAGGAAATGTAGATTTGAGTATCATCAGCATAGAGATGATAATCAAAGCTAAAAGAGATAATGAGCTTACATAAAGAGGATGTAATGAGAGAGAACAGGAGTGGTCCAAGAACAGAACCTCGGGGGACACCTACTGTTAGTGGATGGGGGGGTAGAGTCATTGGAGGAAACAGAAAAGGAATGGTCAGAGTGGTAGGAGGACAGCCAGGAGAGGGCAGTACCACACAGACCAAGGTAGTGAAGGATTTTTAGCAGGAGAGGGTGTGCCACAGTGTTAAAAACAGCAGAGAGGTCAAGGAGAATAAGTAGAGTGTAGTTGCCCTTGGATTTGGCAGCAAGGAGGTTATTTCAGACTTTCGTGAGGACAGTTTCAATGAAGTGGAGAGGATGGAAGTCAGACTGAAGTGGGTGAAGGAGGGAGTGGAAGGTAAGAAAGGCAGTAGGGCTGTTGTAGACAATACACTCAAGGAGTTTGGAGGCAAAAGGGATGATAGAGATGGGTCGGTACTTGGAGAGAGTGTTAGGACTGAGGGTAGGCTTTTAAAGAATAGGGGAGACAAGGGCATGCTTGAATGCAGAGGGGACAATGCCTGATGAGAGGAAGAGATTGAGGAGGTGGGCAAAATGAGAACAGGCAGAAGGAGAGAGGTAGCAGACAAGGTGGGAGGAGATAGGGTGAAGTGGTGAAGTTGTTGGGGGGAGGTCCAGATGAGGACTATGATTTCTCTTACGTCCTAGAGGATACTCGGTTCCATATTAGTACCATGGGGTATAGACGGGTCCACTAGGAGCCATGGGCACTTTAAGAATTTGATAGTGTGGGCTGGCTACTCCCTCTATGCCCCTCCTACCAGACTTTAGAAAATGTGCCGGAGGAGCCGGTCACGCTTGGGAAGCTCCAGAAGAGTTTTCTGCATTTTTTTTTTTTTTTTCAGGCAGGTCTAGTTAGCACCAGACTGCCTGCTTCGTGGGACTTAGGGGGGACAACGGCCCAGCCTCCCTAGGTTTAATGGTCCCGTTCCCCGCTGACAGGACACTGAGCTCCTGAGGGTCCTATTCGCAAACCCCACCACGGCGAGTGTACAGACCCGCAGCACACCGCCTCCCCTAACAGAGCCAGAAGTCAGAAGAATGGTGAGTAGGTGGTCAGCGTCCCGGTTAGCGGGTCGCCGGCTGTAATGGTGGCACAAGGGTAGAAGCGCAGCGCTGACATGCAGGCTGCACTCCAGGCTTCAGAGACACTTTGTGACCGCTGTGAGGGACAAGTTGAAGCCACTAATGATACCCACACTGGCAGTACACTACAGGGGTTTTAACCCTCTGTAGAACAGAATATTTACCTCAGCCAGTATAAAAAAACCTGGGAAGACCACACGCCATTAAGGGGGTGGGGCTTCACTATGAGCGGATCCAGCAGCTCACCAGCGCCATTTTCCCTCTGCAGCTATGCACAGGCAGATTGTCAGGGAAGCGCAGCTCCTCCACATGGACTCCAGAAACCTCAAGGGTACCAGGGGGTCATAGCAGGGGGGAGCAATATTTGGTGTACTAAGCCCTATTAAGGATACTTAGTTTGCGACCCAGCTAAACTTTAGCTACAGGGGCGCTGTGTGGCTGGCTCCATTATACTCTGTGTCTCCCTGGAAGGGCTCTGTGTGGGTTAACTGTGCTTTTAACCTATGTTCGTGTGTGTGTGCGTGTGTGTTTCACATTTACTATGTCAAAGGAGTGTGTATCATGCACAGCAGAGTGTTTTTCTCAATCTGAGGGATCACTGCAGCGTACTTGGGACAGTACACATTCTCAGGCTAGTGCACAGGTTCTCAAACTCGGTCCTCAGGACCCCACACGGTGCATGTTTTGCAGATCACCTCACAGAATCGCAAGTGAAATAATTAGCTCCACCTGTGGACCTTTTAAAATGTGTCAGTGAGTAATTAATACACCTGTGCACCTGCTGAGTTACCTGCAAAACATGCACTGTGTGGGGTCCTGAGGACCGAGTTTGAGAACCACTGGGCTAGTGGATCTGAACCAGTATGGTTAGATTCATTAAAAGGAATGATTTCAAATATTTTGAATAAATTATCCCAAAATAAAAAGGAGACGAAATACTTAAGGCCTCATTGATGACCTCATGAATAGAGATTAAGTGGTCACTTCAGCGTCTCAGACCCCTGCCATTTGTCCACAGAAGCGTACTCTGGCCCAAATCATGCAGGCTGATACCGATGATGATGTATCAGAACCAGAGGAGGGTGAGGTGGACTCGGGAGGGGGGGATGCAGCTTTGTCACAGGGTACACAGGCCCTGATAGAAGCTATTAGAGATGTCTTGCAAATTCCTGGTAAGGTGTCAGAGGACGAGGAGGAATCTTATTTTAATGTGAAAAAGAAATCCTCAGCTACTTTCCCTGCATCTGAGGAATTAAATTCCCTATTTGAAGCAACTTGGGTAAATCCTGACAAGGAGTTTCAGGTCCCAAAACGGTTACTCACATCCTTCCCATTTCCTCAGGATGATAGGAAAAAATGAGAAAACCCACCGTTAGTTGATGCATTGGTTTCTAGGCTGTCACGTAAGATAGTTTTACCTGTTCCTGGGGCAGCTTCCTTGTAGGATGCTGCAGACTGCAAGATTGACTGCAAATCTCTGTACACAGCTGAGGGGGTGGCCCAGAGACCCACTATTGCTTGTACATGGATCTCTAGGGCCATTGCAAAATGGTCAGATAATCTAATTGACGGGTTAGATTCCTTATCCAGGGGGGAGATAATTTTACTCCTACAGCATATACAGGAGTCTGCTAACTTTATGGTGGAGGCCATAAAGGAAATTGGTTTACTCAATGCGCGCACCACTGCCATGGCAGTGTCAGCATGCAGGGGCTTGTGGCTAACCCAGTAGACTGTGGATGCGGATTCCAGGAAAGGCGTGGAAAGGCTATCTTTCACAGGTGAAGCACTTTTTGGAGATGAACTGGATACGTGGATATCCAAGGCTACGGCGGGTAAGTCTACATACCTTTCTTCCACAGCTCCCCCGGCTAGAAAATCTTACACTGCTCCAACTCTGCAGTCCTTTCAGACAGCGAAGTTTAAAAACAAAACAAAAGGTTCTTCTACGTCCTTCAAAGGCAATAGAGGTAAACCCAGAAAACCAGCAAATGCAGGTTCACCGGAACAGAATACCGGTTCTGCTTCCTCTAAGCCTTCAGCATGACGGTGGACCACACTGCCTGGAAGACAGGCAGGTGGGAGCCTGTTTAAGATTCTTCAGTCACATATGGGAAACATCATGCCAGGATCCCTGGGTCAAAGATCTTATAGCCCAGGGCTACAGACTGGAGTTTCAGGAACTCCCACCTCACAGATTCTTCAGATCAGGCTTACCAGATTCTCAAGAAGCAAGTATAACTTTACAGGAAGCAATTTAAGAACTGGTACAGACTCAGGTCATTGTTCCAGTTCCGCTTCAGCTGCAAAACCAGGGTTATTATTCCAACCTGTTTGTAGTTCCGAAACCAGACGGTTCGGTAAGGCCCATTTTAAATCTCAAGTCGTTGAACCCGTACTTACCGATGTTCAAGTTCAAGATGGAGTCCCTGTGAGCGGTGATCTCAAGTCTGGAGGAGGGGGAATTCTTGGTGTCTCTGGATATCAAGGATGCGTACCTTCATATTCCGATTTGGCCACCTCATCAGGCTTATCTAAGGTTTGCTTTACAGGACTGTCACTACCAGTTCCAGGCGCTGCCATTTGGCCTCTCTACGGCACCGAGGGTGTTCACCAAGGTAATGGCAGAGATGATGTTTCTCCTCTGCAAACAGGGAGTGAACATAATTCCATACCTGGATGATCTGCTGATAAAAGCACCATCCAGGGAGAGATTGTTAGACAACATTGCCCTCTCAACCCGACTACTCCAGGATCACGGGTGGATTCTGAACCTACCAAAATCTCATCTGGAACCAACACGGAGGCTTCCGTTCCTGGGGATGATACTGGATACGGAGGCACAGAAGGTATTCTTTCCGTTGGAAAAGGCATTGGTGATCCTGTCGATGGTGCGGGATGTTCTGAAACCAACCCGGATATCGGTGCATCTATGCATTCGCCTTCTGGGGAAGATGGTAGCCGCCTACGAGGCGCTACAGTACGGAATGTTCCATGCAAGACCCTTCTAACTGGATCTGTTGGACAAGTGGTCCGGATCACATCTACACATGCACCAGAGGGTCAGTCTGTCCCCAAAAGCTAGGATTTCTCTTCTGTGGTGGCTTCAGACTTCTCACCTGACCAAGGGCCGAAGGTTCGGGATTCAAAATTGGATTCTGCTAACCACAGACGCAAGCCACAGAGGTTGGGGAGCAGTCACCCAAGGGGAACAGTTACAAGGAAAATAGTCAAGTCAGGAAGCCATTCTTCCGATCAACATTCTGGAACTAAGGGTTATATACAACGCCCTTCTACAGGCATTGCATCTTCTTCAAGGTCAAACCATTCAAGTTCAGTCAGACAATGTGACGGCAGTATCGTACATAAACAGACAAGGCGGAACGAAGAGCAGAGCAGCAATGTCAGAGGTACTGTAACAAGGATTCTCCCCTGGGCAGAAAGACACGCTGTGGCGTTGTCCGCGATCTTCATTCCGGGAGTAGTCAACTGGGAAGCAGACTTCCTCAGCAGACACGACCTCCACCCAGGAGAATGGGGCCTTCACCAACAGGTGTTCGGGTGCGTGACACATCGGAGGGGAATTCCACAAATCAACATGATGGCCTCTCGTCTCAACAAGAAGCTCAAGCGGTATTGTTCCAGGTTGAGGGACCCACAAGCGGTGGCGGTGGACGCTCTGATGACTCCATTGGTCTACCAGATGGTGTACATGTTTCCACCACTCCTATTGATCTCAAAGATTCTCAAGAGACTAAAAAGGGAAAAGGTTCAAGCAATTCTCATTGCTCCAGACTGGCCAAGAAGGGCCTGGTATGCAGATCAACTGGAGATGTTCCTAGAGGACCCATGGCCTCTACCTCTTCGCGAGGACCTTCTCCAACAGGGGCCGTTCGTCTATCAAAACTTACCACGGCTACATTTGACGGCATGGAGGTTGAGCGTCAAATTCTAGCCTGGAAAGGGATTCCGGATAGGGTTATTCCAACCCTGACCCAAGCCAGAAAGGGGGTAACGTCTAAACATTACCACCGTATTTGGAAAAAATGAGTCTCTTGGTGTGAGAACAGGAAATTTCCTGCGGTGGAATTTCAACTGGGACATTTTCTCCTTTTTCTGCAGTCAGGTGTGGATGTGGGCCTACATTTGGGCTTCATAAAAGTCCAGATTTCGGCCTTATTCATTTTCTTCCAGAAACAATTGGCTTCTCTCCCTGAGGTTCAGACATTTTTGAAGGGGGCTCTGCACATCCAACCGCCCTTTGTGCCTCCTATGGCACCTTGGGATTTCAGCGTGGTGTTGCAGTTCCTGCAATCGGAATGGTTTGAGCCATTACAGCCATTACAGGACATAGACGTCAGGTTTGTTATGTGGAAGGCCGTCACACTATTGGCATTGGCTTCTGCGAGGCGTGTGTCGGGGCTGGGGGCGTGGTCTCACAAGAGCCCCTATTTAATTTTTCATGAAGATAGGGCTGAACTCAGAACTCGTCAGCAATTTCTTCCAAAGGTGGTGTCTGCATTTCATATCAACCAACCTATTGTGGTTCCGGTGGTTACCAACACCTCTGTTACTTTAAAGTCCTTGGATGTTGTGAGGGCTTTGAAGGTCTATGTGAAGCGGACAGCTCGTCACAGAAAATCTGACTCGCTGTTTGTTCTCTATGATTCCAATAAAATTGGGTGTCCTGCTTCAAAGCAGACAATTGCACGCTAGATCAGGCTTATTATCCAGCATGCTTATTCCACGGCAGGTTTGCCGTGTCCAAAATCTGTACAGGCCCACTCTACTAGGTCGGTGGGTTCTTCCTGGGTGGCTGCCCGAGGTGTCTCAGCTTTACAGTTCTGCCAAGCAGCTACTTGGTCAGGTTCGAACACGTTTGCTAAGGACCTTCCGTTTGGTCAATCAGATCTGCAGGAACTCTCCCACCTCAGCACTCTCCCACCCGGTTTGGGAGCTTTGGTACATCCCCATGGTACTAATATGGACCCCAGTAACCTCTAGGACATAAGAGAAAATAGGATTTTAATTACCTACCTGTAAATCCTTTTCTCATAGTCCGTAGAGGATACTGGGCGCCCGCCCAGTGCCTTGTTTCTTCCTGCACTGTTACTTGGTTAAGTATTGTTGGTTCAGGGGTTGCTGTTCCTGGTTTAAAGTTTGGTTAACTTGGCTTTCCTCTAGTTTGTGTGTGCTGGTTCGGAATCTCACCACTATTCTTTTATATCCTTCTCTCAAAGTATGTCCGTCGCCTCGGGCACAGTTTCCTAAACTGAGTCCGGGAGGAGGGGCATAGAGGGAGGAGCCAGCCCACACTATCAATTTATTAAAGTGCCCATGGCTCCTAGTGGACCCGTCTATACCCCATGGTACTAATATGTACCCCAGTATCCTCTACGGACTACGAGAAAAGGATTTATCGGTTGGTAATTAAAATCCTATTTTCTTATCCATCTACAGGGGAAAAGAAAGTCAGGGTTGGTAGCATGGGGGAGGGGGGAGGTAGTCAGGGAAAGGAGGGGGTGGTTTGTTGTGGGTTTGGTAGGATGTGATTCCAATTTTGGATGTGAAGTGGGTGGCAAATTCAAAGGCAGAGAGTAAGGAGGGTAGTTGAGATGGGGTGGGCAAAGGAGTGAGTTGACAGTGGCAAAGAGATGCGGGGGTTTGAAGACTGGGTGGAGAAAAGGTTTACAACTGCTTAGAGAGTGAAATGGCAGCGTCGTGGAATGAGAGTATAAATTTGAAATGATGTCCACCTCAGAGCGTGATAGAACCTACTGGTTTGTAATCAATGTATGTACTAACCTCCTTGCTCACATCCACTATACACCTACCAACTTGTAGGCATCTACAAATAAATAACATATCAGCAGACATTTTAAACAAGCATAGCAAAGTATACCAAACAAATCTGAAACTAAAGCAGTAAAGTTCTGGGTCCACAGGTCAGGGCCGTAACTAGGGGGGGTGCTAAGGGGGCATGCCACAGGGAGCAGGATTTGAGGGGGCGCTGAGGAGTTACAGAGGAACAGGGTTTTTTGGTGTGTTTTTTTTTGTTTACCAGCAGCGCTGTGCTGCTCCAGTGAGACAGCAGACTGCTCTCGGACCAGTTCCTCTGACCCAACGGTCTGCCCACAGCTGGCTCTGACGCTGTGTGGGTGAGCTCCAGTACCTGGGATCTCTACTATGCCGGCTACTGTCTTAAACTCTCTTCTTTGCCATGCAGTGTGCGAATAGTGTGAGGTGCACTGTGCAAAATATAGAAGCGAGCTGTTGGTGCTGTGTTTTTAAGCAGGCTATGATCCCGGCTGCCTGCCCAGCACCAACCGATAACAGGCTGCCGCCTACACACCATTGAGAGGACATGCTGTAGTGTAGTGATGTGGTATAGTGATGTAGTGCAGTGGATATGGGAAAGTAGTGCAGTGATATAGTGCAGTGGAACACGCTGCTGGGGGGGGGCATGTGACGCTTAGAGCATTTGAGGCACATAGGGGAATATTATCCAATAGCAGGGGCGGATTGGGAACAAAAAGCGGCCCTGGAAAAATTTGTACTAGTGGCCCCACATGGGCAGCACCAGAGGTGTAAGGTCTAGCCATGGGCCATGGCAGCAGCACCCTCCCCCCAAAGACTTTCCAGATAGTGGGGATGTCCAGCATCAAGGGGGAAGTTAAAAAGAAATAAAATTTCATATTATGAGCACATTATATGATACACCATCGGAATTTAGGAAACTATATCATTCTTTAGAAAGATATATTTTCTTGCTTATTACACCAACCGTATCCCAATCACTATTCACTCAATCTTATATGTCAGCCAAGCAGGCAGACAGAGCATACACTAGATCATCTGCAAATTGCAATCACAGGCTAAGTGGCAAAGTCATTTTCATATATGCAAATTATTTTGCATCTTATTCATTATGTCTATAAATAGGACCACATGTTCTCAAACAAAACAGGCCCCTCGGGTGCGTCGGCCCACCGGGAATCTTCCCTGTAGACCCTATGGCCAATCCGCCTCTGTCCAATAGTATCCTCTTTATTTTCGAAATTTTGGATAATCTGATTATTTTAGTCTGACAGGGTTTGTTTGGCTTTTTTTTGGGGGGGGGGGGAGGGGGGGGTGGTTGGCAAATTACCGCCTTGCCCCGGTGATGAAAATCCTAGTTTCGGCCCTGTCCCTATACACCTCTATGGGGGCGATTGCTTGACTTAATGTAACAAGCAGTGATAAGCATAATTTCTCACCACTGTCTGATGCCATCAGATGTATATTTTATGTTATCCTTTTGCTATGTTAGGCTGCCGGCAAATTAAGAAAACTCTCAAGAGTCGGATTTTGACTAAGGCTCTTGTAGCCCCATGATGGAAAATTGCAGTGCTATTACATTATGGCCAGATTCAGAGTGGCACACACAATGCCGTTTCTGGGCAGTGACTAGCAGGTGGCTACTATTACGCGCAGAAATTGTCAGTATTAAGGCATGGCCGCAACTAGGGGGGAGGGGCTAGGAGCACATGTGACCCGGGCGCTGTGGAGGCGCCAGGACAGTCACTTTAACCCCATAACACCTCACCTCCCCCTGTGGCTGCGGTTGCAAGGAGCCAGTTTCAATTTCTTCACAGCAATGCAGCCAGCTCCTTGCAGTGAAGAAACTGAAAATAAACTACAGTTCCCAGCAGCCCTTGCAAGGGCTGCAGTTTACTTTGTTTATCCATTGCAGTGCGTCCGGCTCCTTTCAACCGCAGCCGCAGAGCATACTTGCCTACCCTCCCGAAATGGCCGGGAGGCTCCCGAAAATCGGGTGGCCCTCCCGGCCCCCTGGAAAGGTGGGCAAGCCTCCCGCTTTCCGTGCTGCCCCTCCTCAACCCTCCTCGGCCGCCCGCAGCAGAGAACAAGTGGGCGGTCCGAGGGGGTCCGATAACGCAATTTGTGCTGAATCGCGTCATCGTAGCTCTGCCTCCCGCTACACAGCGCCTCTTTTCTCGGCACTAAATAGTGGGGGGCGGAGCCACGGTGACGCGTTCCTGATGCCACACCCCCGGACTGTCCACTACCCTGTTGGCCATGCCCCCTGAACACCCATCCTGCTGCCGGCCACACCCCCATGCACCTACAACGCTGCCTCCTCCCGGAGGAGGGGGCAGCAAAGTAGGTAAGTACGCCGCAGAGAGAGGGGGTGTCAAGGGGAGCCAGATTAAAATGGATCACAGGGGCAAGTTTCCTCAGCCCCCAAGTCTTTAATCAGTCATGGTGCAGCTGGATGTGCAGTCCGAAAAGGGGGTGGGGCTACAAGGCACTGCACTGTCAAGGCCAGCCCAGCCAGCATGGGAGAGAGGAGGGGTGGAGAGTGGAGGTCTCACTAGCCAGCACCAGCCTGAGCCTGCCTAAACGGTGAGTGTGAGTCAGGGAAGGGACAATGGGCGGGATGTACTAAAGCAAAAATGCGGTAAAACCCCCGAAAACGGGGGTTTTACCGCATTTTCATATTTACTAACACCCTACCGCCGCGTTTTCGGCGTCCAGGGTATCGCCATCTCTGGATGGCGATACCCTATAGAAGCCTATGGGCTTCTTTTCGCCGACCGTCGCAACCCGCCGACACCGCCGCAGACGCCGACCCCCCTCCCCCCCAGCTTACCTTCCTCCATGATGCCCCGGACCCGGAAGGTAATCTCCTCCTCCCCCTAGCAACGCAGCCGGACGTCCTTCCGGCTGCAGGGGGGAGAAGGAGGCGCCGGGGGCAGCCTGCTGCTGCTTCCGGCATCTAGCCTGTGTGGGGACCCCATGGAGGTGACGGAGACCCCCCGCAGACCACCTAACAGGTATCGCGGGGGGCCTCCGTCACCGCATCGCGATGTTGATCGCATATGTTAGTACATACGCGATCAACATCGCTGCGGTAACCGGCGAGGTGCGGCGATGTATGTTAATACATCCCGCCCAATGTATGTTCTTATGTGTGTGATAACTCTCTCTCCCTCACTCCTCTCTCACTCGTGCGGCAGTGTAATGAGAGGTACTACTGTGCAGTGTAATTAGAATAAGTTTGCACTACTGTACTATATATATACTTTTGTTTGTTAAATTGTATTTTTATTATTATCTTTGTATTTTGTTTTTTGTTTTTGTATATTTTTAGGGGGGAGGGGGCATATTCCTTGCCTTGCCCCAAGCGCTGTGCAGTTTCGGCCCTGCACAGGTGAAGGCTTGGAGGGCTGCATACGTCCTAGGGACTACTTTTTGTTCAATCATTGATGTAAGCTATCTAGTCACAAGGAAATTGACATGTCTACATGCATGTAGACATTTTGGGTATTGAAAAAAAAACAACAACAATGTTTTGCATACATCCCAACCTTTCTGAACAGGCAAGCTGCACTTTTGGAAGGAAAAGGAAGCGTGGCCTCTCTGTAAAACATCACACTCATGTCAGGGGCATGCCCAGACCTCCTGGAGCTGCTGGACATAGCGCCAATCCCTCTCTCCACTGAATAGACAGCGTGGGCATGCTTAGCAGAGCTGCGAGTGAGAGGGGGCTTCCCTACCTCCCCCACAACCAGTGGCGTAACTAGAAATTTTTCTCCCCCAAGCCAAAAAATTCTTCGGCGCCCCAAACCCCCCATCCCCCATAATTGTCACTAGTAAAGGGACAAACATGCGCGCGCCGCAAAGGCGCGTGGCGTCATTGAAATGGGCGTGGCTTCGTATCAAGGGGCGTGGCATTGCAGGAAAAGACTACCTTATACCTCAGTTTTGCAACCTGCACGCCCAGATGTTAGCCATCACAGGAAAGAAAAATAATCCTGATTCATGCCCCTTACATTATTTGTCATTTTTCCTCCTTATAGTAATGCCCAGTATACATTATGCCACATACTGCAATGGCCCTTAGACATTATGCCACACACAATAATGCACATGACACAATATGCACACACCGTAATGCCCCCGACACATTATGCCACACACCTTAATGCCTGTGACACATTATGACAGGAATCGCAATGCCCGTTATACATTATGCTACACACTACAATGCCCCTGATACATTAAAGCACATACAATGTCTGTGACACATTATGACACACACCGCAATGACCCTGAGACATTATACCACATACCACAATGCCCGTGATATAGTATACAACACACCGTAATGCCTGACACATTATGACACACACCACAATGTCCGTGATACATTATGCCACACACTGCAATGACCCTGAGACATTATACCACATATCACAATGCCCGTGATATTGTATACCATACACCGTAATGCCTGTGACATATAGCGCAATGCCCGTTATACCCTATGCCACACACCGCAATGCCCGTTATACATTATGCCACACTGCAATGCCCCTGAGACATTATACCACATACCACAATGCCCGTGATATAGTATGCCACACACCGTAATGCCTGTGACACGTTATGACACACACCGCAATGTCTGTGATACATTATGCCACACACCGTAATGCCCATTACACATTAAGTCCTACAGTAAGGCTTCTAATTACTTTTAAATTACCTGCTCGCTGCCAGGGGTTTCATGCTCTTGGTTCCATGCACGGTGCAAGGGGTTTTCATGCTCAGGGTGTCATGCTTGTTGCCAGGGGTTTCATGCACTAGGTGTCATGCTCGTTGCCAGGGGTTTCATGCACTGGGTGTCATGCTCGTTGCTAGGGGGTAGTGCTTGTTGCTAGGGCTATGCTCCCAGTGCCACATATGCCCCCAGTGCCAGATATTCCCCCACAGTGCCAGGTACTCACATGCCCCCAGTGCCAAATATAGCCCCCCCCCCATGTGCCAGGTACACATATACCCCCTCAGTGCCACATATGCCCCCAGTGCCAGATATTCCCCCACAGTGCCAGGTACTCACATGCCCCCAGTGCCAAATATAGCCCCCCCCATGTGCCAGGTACACATATACCCCCCCAGTGCCACATATGCCCCCTCAGTGCCACATATGTCCCCCTACCCCTGTGCCACATATGCTTCCCCAGTACCCCCCCCCCCCCCTGCTGTTTTGTGATGGAGGGACACGGAGGGCACAGCGCGCGCCTCTCCTGTGTCCCTCCTGGGTCTCCGGCGGGTCTGTTAAAGGAAGTGCCGGTTCGTGAGCCAATCAGAGCTCACGAACGGCACTTCATTTATTAGACCCGCCGGAGACCCAGGAGGGACACACGAGAGGCAAGCGCTGTGCCCTCCGTGTCCCTCCTTACAGCAGTGGAGGGTTAGTGAGAGCAGATTGATATGCGGACGCTCATCCGCATGTCAATCTGTGCTAAATCAGTGGCGGCGCCCCCCGCAGCCCCTCGCCCCCAAGCCACCGCGAGGGCTGCGGGGGCAGTAGTTACGCCACTGCCCACAACACTGGACGCTGCGGCCCAAGGGTTGGGCGATGGAGGAGTGCCTGAAAAGTGGGACTATCCCATCAAAATTCGGACAGTTGGGAGGTATGGTTTTGTATTTACCATAATCATGACAATCAATGAATAGGTTCATAGTTTTACAACAACAACCATTAAGAAGACAAAACCAACCTGGCTGCTTTAGGCTTCACGGCAGTGGGATCCCGCTCAAAAGTGTTTGCTGTACCATAGGGTATCAAGCACATTTTAGCAAATTGGGGTCCGAAACGGCCAGACAAAAGGTGCCATTGTCAGCGTTTAAACAGCGCGTCAACAGCAATTTGCACCTTTCACCCAAAATTGAATTCACCCTATTATATTCACTGATTTTAGTTTTTTTTAGGTTTTTTTTATACCAGTTGTGAATGTTTTGAAAAGCTCAGTAACATAAGTTTCTATGTCATAATTTCTTGTATTTATTTTGTATGTTTCTATAGTATTATTAAGAACCTCAATTCAACCATGGTTGTCTGAACAGTGTGTTCTTTGTGAAAGCTTGTTTAAAAGCTTCAAACCAGAAAGAAAAAATATATATATTTCCTGCGAAGCCTGGTAAAATCTAAAAATTATTCAAAATGAAGCGGCTGAGAGGTTATTAAAAAAAAAAAAAAAACAAAGTAAGGAAAATCAGTGGTTACACGTGTTTTAAGAATTGCTGAAAGCACTGAATCTGAAAAAAGATGTACAATAACATGCACAGTACCGAAGTCGGACTTCAAGTAAAATGTAAATAATAGAGCAGTGTGGAGTGTGCACTAGGGGGGTAATTCTGAGTTCATCGCAGCAGGAACTTTGTTAGCAGTTGGGCAAAATCATGTGCACTGCAGGGGGGTCAGATATAACATGTGCAGAGAGAGTTAGATTTGGGTGGGTTATTTTGTTTCTGTGCAGGGTAAATACTGGCTGCTTTATTTTTACACTGCAATTTAGATTGCAGATTGAACACACCCCACCCAAATCTAACTCTCTCTGCACATGTTATATCTGCCCCCCCCCCCCCCCTTCATGCAGTGGACATGGTTTTGCCCAACTGCTAACAAAGTTCCTGCTATGATCAACTCAGTATTACCCCCTAGATCCCTTATTTATCATATACATCGAAGTCTGTTGTGTACTCATGACTGATATGACTCACAAATCAAAGATTTAGCAAATGAGAGCGTCCAGTCTATCTAATTTCTGTAAATAAATGTTTGTACTGTACATGCTGTTTTCCAGTAGTAGCCATAAACATAATTTCAGACCTACAGTACTAGGCGGCGAATTAAAGCATGCGGGACCCAAAATGATAACCAATCCCAAAATTGTAAACTCCAGCGGTACTGTGGCGGTTTGGTGGCAGTTTTTCAATCCGCCAATTTACTAATTCCAAAACCACTGAGAAAGCACACTTTACAATGGCATAGAACAGAACTGAATATTAAAACACCATTGATGTTTTAGTCCATAGAAAGCATAGCATAGAAATCCCAGATTTATAAAGCAGCGATTGTAAAAACTGCCATACAGTAAATCTGCCCGCAAATTACTAGCCTCAGACGGCGTGTTTGCTGAAACAACAGGTAAATGAATTTATTTTGGCTGCCAACAATTGACTGACAGGAATATCATCCAATTGGGCTATAGAGGATTATGATGTCTCTCACCAGACATGACTGGTAAAATACACAAACATACAAAAACATTAAACAAAACACAAATTCACAATTTCACTACAGTACATTCACAACACAAAACAATTTCACACACAAAAAAAGACTATTTGGACAAATACAGAACAAGAAACAACTTTTACAGAAAAATAGAAACGTAACACAATTAGCAATCACTTTATATCTTTCTCCTTATACTTTCCTACAACTTTCTCCTTTTCCACGCAAACTCCTCACAAATCCACAAAGGCATAGTATCCAGATATCGGTATCTATCATAAGGAGTGCCATTAGCCGATGGTGACACAAATCATCGATTACAGGTAACTAATCTGTGCATATCCATCAATGGCTGCAGGCTGTGCTTCTTTGTAAGAGTTGAGGCAGGAAACAGACAGGACACCCTGTTCCCGACACTTACACACACAGTGTAAGAGCTGGAGGCTGTGCAGGGTTGCTGGCTGACTGCCTAGTGTTAGGGGTGCCATCATAGTGGTACTAGGTGGCGCTGTTGCTCTTACCCAGCAGTCCTTTAGCCTCCTGCAGCCAAAGACTTTGCCTATAGCAGCCACCTTTCCCTTGTGGATTAGGTCCACCCAGTACTCAGATGCCCCCAGGTTTTTATGATCGACAAGGCTACTGTGGGAGGCTGAGCAAGGCAAGTACGGAACTGAAGTCAGACTGGCACACAGAAGAACCAGACAAACAAGACACTAAAGCACACTACCGTGTGCGACTAGCACGGAACTACTGCGGCAGATGGTACACAGTAGAACCACAGCACCGGAGATGGCGTTACCTAGCACTGGGTACTGAACTGCAATGGCCAGGATGTCAGTGGTGCAGTCCCTGGTAGCGTCTAAATACAATACAATACAATACTATATGGGCAGACAAGGGACAGAACCGGATTGCTAGCAATGCCAATACCAATGAACGAACTATTGGACCGGACTGCGGAGCAGAACCGGCACTGGTGGGCAGAGGTACAGTCAGGCAGGGCTGGTATACGGAAGCGATCGCCAATAGCGACACAGCACCGGTAAACAAGCAGGAGGACAGACAGGCTCCAGTAGCAAAGTAGCCGCTAGTAGTGACACAGACAATACATATGTAACACAGTGGAATAGACGCTCCTAGTGACACAGACAGACATACTGTGGGACCAGACTGACAGGACAGGGGTAATAACACAGGATACAAACAGAAGCTCCAGTTGAGCAAATACAGGCTGGAGTACACCGGATTGTGCACAAAGGCCCTCATTCCGAGTTGATTGCTCGCTGCTGTTTTTTGCAGCGCAGCGATCAGGTTACTACTGTGCATGCATCGCAATGCGCACACGCATCGTACGGGTACAAACAGCATCGTTGCTGTGGAATGCTTCTAGCGACAAATCCATTTGCACAACCGATCGTAAGGAGATTGACAGGAAGAGGGCATTTATGGGTGTCAACTGTCCGTTTTCTGGGAGTGGTAGGGAAAATGCAGGCATGTCCAGGCGTTTGCGGAGCGGGTGTCTGACATCAATTCCGGGACCGGACAGGCTGAAATGATCGCAGCGACTGAGTAAGTCCAGAGCTACTCAGAAACTGCAAAAAATGTTTTCGTACCGCTCGGCTGCACATGCGATCGCACACTTGCAAAGCGGAAATACACTCCCCCGTGGGCGGCGACTATACGTTTGCACGGCTGCAAAAAGTAGCTAGCGAGCTATCAACTCAGAATGAGGGCCAATATCTGGTACATATACAGAAGCTCTAGTTGAGCAAATACAGGCTGGAGTATACCAGATTGTGCACAATGGGGGTGATTCCGAGTTGTTCGCTCGCTAGCTGCTTTTAGCAGCATTGCACACGCTAAGCCGCCGCCCTCTGGTAGTGTATCTTAGCTTAGCAGAATTGCGAACGAAAGATTAGCAGAATTGCGAATAGAAATTTCTTAGCAGTTTCTAAATAGCTCCAGACTTACTCAGCCATTGCGACCAGCTCAGTCCTTTTCGTTCCTGGTTTGACGTCACAAACACACCCAGCGTTCGCCCAGCCACCCCCCCGTTTCTCCAGCCACTCCTGCGTTTTGCAACTAGAACGCCTGCATTTTTCCGCACACTCCCATAAAACGGCCAGTTTCCGCCCAGAAACACCCACTTCCTGTCAATCACACTACGATCAGCACAGCGATGAAAAAGCTTCGTTATGCCTTGAGTAAAATACCTAACTTTCGTGTAAAATAACTAAGCGCATGCGCTCTGTGAACCTTGCGCATGCGCAGTAAGCGACTAATCGCAGTATAGCGAAAATCGGCAACGAGCGAACAACTCGGAATGACCCCCAATATCTGGTACATAAACAGAAGCTCTTAACAGAGACAGTATATACTGGAACACCCAGGATCAGGCACTTGCAGGGACACAGCAGGCTCAGAGTATGACAGGATTACACGAACTGTTCAGGGTTCGGCAGGGTTTGTCAGGATAAATTGAGTATAACCAGCCCCTAGTTCCTAGGGCAGGCTGTATAATAAAATACACAATGGGAGTCATTCCGAGTTGTTCGCTAGCAGATTTCGGTCGCAGCACAGCGGTCAGGCAAAAAAAGTCACTTCTGCGCATGCGGCGCAATGCGCACGCGTGTCGTACTATTACAACGAACGATGTAGTTTCACACAAGGTCAAGCGAAGCTTTTCAGTCGCACTGCTGGCCGCAGAGTGATTGACAGGAAGTGGGCGTTTTTGGGTGTCAACTGACCATTTTCAGTGAGTGAGCGGAAAAACGCAGGCGTGTCAGATAAAAACACAGGCGTGGCTGGGGAAACGTAGGCGTGGCTGGCTGAACGCAGGGCGTGTTTGTGACGTCAAAACAGGAACTGAATAGTCTCAAGTGATCGCAAGCGCTGAGTAGGTCTGAAGCTACTCTGAAACTGCACAAAATAATTTTGTAGCCGCTCTGTGATCCTTTCGTTCGTACTTCTGCTAAGCTAAAATACACTCCCAGCGGGCGGCGGCTTAGCGTTTGCACGGCTGCTAAAAGCAGCTAGCGAGCGAACAACTCGGAATGACCATCAATATCCAATCAAGACAGCCAAAAAGGACAAGCCCTCTTAATGAGGAGAGTCACTGCAGGGGAGCAGCCTGACATAAAAGGTCTAGTGCTAATGGCCTAATTATGTAGCAGCTGGACTGCACACAGAAGACATAGGAGTCAGGCTGCAATTACACAGACCCACCAGAGGTAGCTTGTAACACCTAACAGCCCTGAAAACAACAGGGGGGACGACAAAAAAAAAACATTGGGCATTCAGTCACCATCGATAGTGTATAACCATCTGGTTATATACAACACAATCGATAGTAAAAGTATTCGGCATTGGCCATAGACCATCAATGATTTTGAATCATCAATGGTCGATGGCCATACCTAATCTATGATATCATGTGAATGCTGTTTTTGTAAAAGCGCCATTAAATTTATGTGAAAAGCATAGCTTCTAATATACTGTCTCTGTGATATCAGGTGGATGGTGCTTTTATAGGTGAGTTTAATGGGCAGAACACCCATAGGCACAACATTAAACCCCCCACCCCCTACCCATCTCCCTGCTGGTGCTGCTATTGCCACTGTATAAGGAGATATATGGTGAGACTTACCATTGTTAAATCACTTTCTGCGAAGTATACTGGTTTCCACAGGGAATAACATTGGGGTGTAGAGGTGGATCTTGATCCGAGGCACCAACAGGCTAAAGCTTTGACTATTCCCAGGATGCACTGCACTGCTTCCACTATAGCCCCGCCTCCAGGCACTGAAGCTCAGTTTTGTTAACCAGTCCAATGCAGTAACAGGTAAGAGAGACGGTAGATGTTAGTCACATATATCCACATTCTCACGACAGGAGAAGGGACTAGCGGCTAATGCCATACAAACCCAAAGAAGCTAAGTGCGTCAGGGTGGGCACCCTGTGGAAAACAGTGTACTTCGCAGAAAGAGATTTAACAATGGTATGTCTTACCATAAACCTCCTTTTCTGCAGTGGGGTACACTGGTATTCCACAGGGAATAACATCGGGGATGTCCTGAAGCAGTTCCTCATGGGAGGTGACGCACTGTAGCGGGCACAAGAACCCAGCGTCCAAAGGAAGCATCCTGGGAGGCGGAAGTATCAAAGGCATAGAACCTGACGAACGTGTTCACTGAGGACCACATAGCCGCCTTGCACAATTGTTCAGCGGGCCGCCCAAGAAGGTCCAACAGTACGAGTAGAATGGGCTTTGATAGCAGCAGGAGCTGGGAGTCCAGCCTGCGCGTAAGCTTGTGCAATCACCATTCTAATCCATCTGGCCAAGGTCTGCTTATTCGCAGGCCAGCCACGTTTGTGAAAACCAAAAAGTACAAAAATACAAAAAGAGAATCTGATCTCCTGATAGAGGCAGTCCTTTCTACATATATACGGGGAGCCCGTACTGCATCCAAAGATCGCTCTTTGGAGACAAACCAGAAGAGATAAAGGCCGGGACCACAATCTCTTGGTTAAGGTGGAAAGATGACACCACCTTAGGTAGATAACCAGGGCGAGTTCTAAGAACTGCTCGGTCACGGTGATAAAACCAGAATGGGTGGATGACAGGACAAAGCGCCTAAGTCTGACACCCTCCTAGCAGAGGCAATAGCCAACAGAAAAATGACCTTAAACGTAAGGCACTTAAGGTCCACAGACTCAAGAGGTTCAAACGGAGACTCTTGAAGGGCATTAAGAACAACAGACAGAACGTCAGGAATAGATACAATTTTTCGCTGAAACCACACCGACAAGGCAGAAATGTTAACTTTGAGGGAGGCCAGGTGAAGTCCTAAATTCAAGCCTTGTTGCAAAAAAGCCAGAAGTCTGGATGTACTAAACTTGTATGCATCGTAATTCTTAGCAGCACACCAGGTGAAGTAAGAAGTCCAGATCCTATAATAAATCCGTGCAGAAGCTGGTTTGCGGGCCTTCAACATAGTTTGAATAACCGCCTCAGAAAATCCTTTTGCCCTCAGGAGTGAAGCTTCAAGAGCCACGCCGTCAAAGCCAGTCTTGCCAGGGCTTTGAGGAAGTAGAAGAGGACGCTCGACCGAGAGACCCTGCAGGTCTGAGAATCAATGCCGTCTCGGCCACGCTGGAGCGACTAGAAGCAGTATTCCTCCTTCTTGCTTGAACTTCCGTAGTACCCTGGACAGGAGTGACACTGGAGGGAACACGTATGGCAGCCAAAAGTTCCATGGAATTGGCAGTGTGTCCACGAACGCTACTTGAGGATCCCTTGACCTTGCTCCAAAGACTGGAACCTTGTGATTGTGTCGAGACGCCATCAGGTCCACATCTGGTAGACCCCACTTGTCCACAAGGAGTTGGAAGACCTCTGGATGAACACTCCGTGTACGTCCTGACGACTGAGGAAGTCCGCTTCCCAGTTGAGGACCCCCGGAATGAACACTGCCGATGTTGCTGGCAGATGGCGTTCCGCCTATCGAAGAATTTTTGACACTTCCATCATTGCCATGCGGCTTTGAGTGCCGCCTTGATGATTTATGTACGCCACCGTGGTGGCGTTGTCTGATTGTACTTGAACAGCCTGTTCTGTACGAAAGGCAGGGCCAGTGTCAACGCATTTAACACTGCCCGCAATTCTAGAATGTTTATCGGGAGGAGAGATTCCTCCCTGGTTCACTGACCCTGGAGAGAGTGTTGCTCCAACACCGTGCCCCAACCCCGCAGACTGGCATACGTCGTTAGGAGGACCCAGTTGGAGATCCAGAAGGGACGACCCCTGCTCAATTGTTAGTCCTGTAGCCACCAACTCAGTGACAGACGAACCTCCGTAGTCAAGGAGATCATTTGAGACCTGATCCGGTGAGGCAGGTCATCCCACTTGGAAAGTATTAACCTCTGCAGAGGGCGGGAATGAAATTGAGCGTACTCTACCATGTCGAAAGCTGACACCATGAGGCCTAGTGTATTGACACTCTTTGGCGAGAGAGGAAGCTTCTGATTCTGTCCTGAAATTCAGGACCTTCTCTGGAGACTAGAACAAACGTTGGTTGTATGTGTCCAGTACTGCCCACAGGTGCACCATGCTCTGAGCAGGGACCAGTGAGGATTTCTTCCTGTTGATGAACTACCCGTGGGCTTGTAGGAATTGGACCATCAGTTCCTGATGATGGAGGAGAACCTCTGGGGAGTTCACCAGGATCAACAAGTCGTCCAGATATGGCAGGATCCTGATACTCTGACGGCGGAGAAGGGCTGTCATGACCGCCATGACCTTGGTAAAGATCCGAGGAGCCATGGTCAGTCTGTAAGGCAAGGCTTGAAACTGAGAATGAAGGTTGCCAATAGCAAACCGTAGATATTGCTGATGCGACATGGCACTAGGTATGTTTAGGTAAGCATCCTGTATGTCCAGGGATACCATATAGCCCTTGCGTTCCAAAGACAGTACAATAGAGCGCAGAGTTTCCATACGGAATTTGGACACCCTCACAAATTTGTTCAAAGATTTGTGGTTGAGTATAGGCCGGGAGAATCCATTTGGCTTTGGAACTAGAAACAGCGTTGAATAGTATCCCCTGCCTCTCTGAGACAGAGGCACCGGCACTATCACACCTGTATCCAGGAGGGATTGGACAACCAAATGTAGAGTTTGTGCTTTTAACAGGTCCGAAGGGATAACCGTTGAGCAAAACTGGCGAGGGGGACGTCTCTTGAAAGAGATTGCGTACCCGTGAGAGACCACTTCCTGCACCTAGGCATCTGAAGTGGTCTTTAACTATACCTGGGCGAACTGCAGAAGTCGGCCTCCCACCCTGGGGTCCCCCAGGGGGAGGCCCACCCCATCATGTAGCAGGCTTGTCCAGTTTGGAAGCAGGCTGACGGCCGGCCCAAGAACGTTTAGGTTTGGGCTTAGAGGATTTTGTAGTGCGAGCCTGTCTCAGGTACGCCTGACCCTTTGCTTTACCTGGAGGTTGAAAGGAACGAAAAGTAGTACTCTTGGCCTTCGGAGCCGAAGGATTAGTACTTGGGAGAAACGCAGTCTTGGCCGAAGCCAAGTCGGTCACAATCTTGTTCAGATAATCTCCAAATAGTATCTCCCTTAAAAGGAAGCACCTCCAAGGTCTTCTTAGAGTCCAGGTCCACCGACCAGGACCGTAACCACAGAATCCGGCAAGTCAGGATAGACGTAGTAGATGCCTTGGCCACCATAACGCCTGCATCAGAGGCCGCCTCCTGAATATAGTGGGAGGCTGTGGTAATATATGACTGATATTGTCTGGCAGTGTCAGAAAAATTCAGAGGTAGCTCTTCCTCAATTGCTTGAACCCATGCCTTTTGCTGCCCAAGAGGCTGCCATAGTGGGTCTATCTACAGCACCTGTAAGAGTGTAAATAGACTTCGAGCAACCCTCCACACGCTTATCCGTCGGTTCCTTCAAAGAGGTGACGGTGGTGACAGGCAGAGTAGATGACACCACAAGACGGGTTACATATGAGTCCACTGGTGGCGGGGTTTCCCACTTGTTACTCAACTCCGCAGAGATAGAATAACGAGCTAGCATCTTTTTAGACAAGGAACATTTATTTCCTGGAGAAGACCAGGAGTCCTGACGTATGCCAATTAAATGGTCAGAATGTGGTAAGACTAATTTAGTAACCTTCTGACGTTTGAACTTATCAGGTTTCATAGACGTATCAGGAGGGACAATCTCATCATCAATCTGAAGAATCAGCTTGATAGCCTCCACTAGTTCAGGAACATCAACCTGCGTTATAGAATCTTCATCAGAAGCAGCAGTATCAGCATCTCATGGATCAGTATATTTCCCATCCGAATCGGAAGAATCATCCGCAATATTAGTGGATTGTGAGGAAGAAATGGCCCGCTTAGATGACCCTTTGGTCCCAGTAGGACGAGGGTTAGGTTTTTGTTTAACCAAGGACTGATTTAATTGCTGTAACTGGGTTGACAGAGTATCCGCCCATGGTGGATTAACTACATGGACCATATGTGGCTGTAATGGCACAGGAGGTCCCACAGGGGGCGTAAGTCATGTTACAAGCATAGTCAGCATATGTGAAAATGCAGCCCAAGGTGGATCCTGATTTGCCACAGGTGCTGCGGGCTGACTAGGGGGTGCAGAACACCCAGTACCTGAACCCTCAGCAGAAATCTTTTTCTCAGGTAAATACGTGGCGCCAGCACTGCATGATGCAGGAGCGTCTGCAGATTTTCCGCCCTGTGTAGCAGACATTATTGGGAATGTAGCCTTAAGGCCCATACACACTTGATGATGCACACGTCGTTAACGACTTCCCTTGAACTTCCCTTGAACAGCTGAGCAAACGACATGAGCATACACACTACCAACGACCAAAGACCATTCATCGTTGAAGCATCCAAGCTGAACAGTTTATTAAAATAATGAGCTGGGAACAGGGCTGGTGAACAGTAGCTTGGTCGTTGGTCGTTCACACCATACACATTCAACGACGTAGTCGGTAACGACCATAGTGGAAATTGAGCATACATGCTCCACAGATAAGCGAGGGTCGTTAACATCCCGCGGGGCCGCGCATCGGTGGTCGTCGGATGCATACACACTTGACGATATAATGAGCGACGTCGTTGATGAGGGCTGAAATGAACGACGTCGCTCATTTTATCGTCAAGTGTGTATGGGCCTTTAGGGCGTATCAGTACAATATAGCCAGGCAAACACAATACCTGACAAAAAAAACCTAAGATATGTGTACGCAATTGCAGAGCACAAACAGAGGATTTAAGTGGTATGAGGTGACTGAAACACATAGAGACAAATACCTGTGGAACACTATATGGTATATGAGACCCTGACGCACTTAGACCCCCAGGGCACAGAATATAGTGATAGCAATATGTGTGATACACAGAATAGAATCCACAAAGCAGCTATAGGCACACACAGTCACAGGTACAATGCAGAAATTATTACATATAATTAATAAAACTGCACTGGACTAGCAATACTACATAAAGATATATATGTATACAGATATAACAATGCACAGTAACCACTGGATGTATATCACAGAATACTTGTACTAAATATTCATATAGAAGTGCACTTGTTCTTTACTTACGCTGTCTAAACGACATGTAAAATACTTAAGTGTAAATGCACATCGCTGATGAGACAGGCAGCTTTACAGAGGAGACAGTGCCCAGCAGTCCCAGGATCAGCACAGCTCTGTGAAATGGCGCCCAAACGCTAACAGGGAGTGAGGGAGAGAGAGAGCTGCAGCTCCAGGGCGGGAACACCTGCTGTAGATGGCGCCTGGAGCTGGGGGAGGGGCTACAGGTCAGTGTTTTATCCCCTCTGCTGGGCTTCATCACTGGGTACTATGGAGCCTATAATAAACGGATTTTAGTAAATCCGACCTGTGCTCCCTGCCCTGGTGGATATAGTGGGGTTCCTGCATGGCCACGGTGTCCACGCTAGCAGCGCAGTCCGTCTCCTGGGACTGCGACCGGATCGCAATTTCGGCGGATCCCACCTGGGGGACCTTCTTATCTCCTCCCTGAAGTACGGCCACGCGATCCAGGAGAGCAGCAGCAGTGATGTGTATCTGATGACCGGAGCACCTCCGCTGCAAGTACCCGGCAACCAGGGCGCGGGAGTATGCAGCGCCGCTGGGGGAGGTGATGGAGCCGCAGCATAGAATGTCAGCATGACATACACATCATCTAGTGCCTGTGCTGCAGCCCTTGAAGTCTTCTTTCTTCTTAAAAAGTTCTTATTAGGGCTGCCTAGTGCAGCCCCCCTGTTAGTGACCAACTTACAAACTGAGCTCCAGTGCCTGGAAGCGGGGCTATAGAGGAGGCGGTGCAGTGCATCCTGGGAACAGTCAAAGCTTTAGCCTGTTGGTGCCTCGGATCAAGATCCAACTCTACACCCCGATGTTATTCCCTATGGAATACCAGTGTACCCTGTTGCAGAAATAAAAAATATATGGAACTGCTCTGATGAAAGGGTGGGGAGTGGTGGGTGAAGCATAGCTGCAGAGCCGCCCAATAGCTGTTACAGGTGGCTGTACATAAACACATGTAGCTCTAACTCCTATCCCCACTTTGGCTCATACCATTACTCCAGCCAATCGGATCACAGGCCGTTGTCCTGCCCTCCAGAGTGCCGGCCACTCTCCTTGCTGATGACGTGACATCATGTCAATGGAAGCAGAGGCAGCCTGGGGAAGAGTCCTGAGCTCAGCAGCACTTACTGAACAATGCTGTGCCCTGTTTATTACTGCAGCTGATTCCTTCCTTTAAAAATAAAAGTAGGCAGGCACTTTAATCCCCCTCCACTTTTCCTGTCAGTGTAGGGGCACTCTGTAGTCAGGGCCAGCAGTATGAGAGAGAGGAGGGCAGGAGAAGCTGTAGAGAGTGTATCAAGCATACCTCCCAATTGTCCCGATTTTTGCAGGACTGTCCTGTTTTTTTGGGGCTGTTCCACCCGCGGGCCGCAGTGTCCCGTGGTGGGGGGCAGCTGGGGAGGCACAGCATCTATTCAGTGGAGCAGGAGGAGAGGGGGCATGCCAGCAGCTCAATGAGCACTGGGCATGCCCCCTCAGTGACAAAAACGGGAGCGTGGCTCGTGATCGCAGGCACTCCCACGAAGCCACGCCCCCTTTTCCATAGGCCATGACCCTAACAGATAGAGATGCCGAAAAGGCTGCAGCAGGATACCGCCCCAGCTTACAATAGCGCATCGATGGGATCATACATCAGGGGAAGCACTATCTGGGCACATAAAGTGTGCAGATATCGCTTTACCCCATAAAGAAGGATAATAAATCTACCCCTGTATAGTAAACACCCCCTACCACCCTGGAAGTCATGTACCAGGGCCCCTTCTTTCAGCCCAATGCCCCCTTCTACAGTTTAGTGTTCTCCCTCCCGCCGCATCTGAGCAGTAAAGGAGTAATTAGCAGAAATTACTGCTCCAGGTCCTACATGCTGAGTGGAAGATAGAACACCCCCTACTGCCCGCGGGACATCAAAGCTGCCGCTGAAAGCACCCCCACCCCTACCGCTGGAGGATGTGTTGGGGCCCCAGTGTATTGCTGTGCCCAGGGGCCTACACTCCCGTGAAGACGGACCTTCGAGTCCCAGCTGCTCTGGGACAGTAGACAAGTATGTCTTAGTGCCCTCCCCTCCCTCTGCTACTTCTCCCCTTCAGACAGATGAGTTAAGACAGATGAGTCTGTCACACACAACAAACAAACTTTGCAGTTCCGTTAACTGTGTTGATGGGTTATAAATATTATTGGCAGTAATAATAGTAGTAGTAGTAGTAGTAGTAGTAGTAGTAGTAGTAGTAGTAGTAAAGTAACCTTTATTTATATACCACCACCATATTATGCAGCACTTTATAAGAAAATATAATAATATACATTTTTCTATACCTAGTTTCTTAATTATATTCCCCACCCTCACAAACATATACCCACAGGTTATATTTTCAGAATATATTTAACTTATCAATAGGGCGTTAATGTGGGAGGGTAATAATGGTGGGGTATTCATTTAAATGAGAATTTACTTACCGATAATTCTATTTCTCATAGTCCGTAGTGGATGCTGGGGACTCCGTAAGGACCATGGGGAATAGCGGCTCCGCAGGAGACTGGGCACATCTAAAGAAAGCTTTAGGACTAACTGGTGTGCACTGGCTCCTCCCCCTATGACCCTCCTCCAAGCCTCAGTTAGGATACTGTGCCCGGACGAGCGTACACAATAAGGAAGGATTTTGAATCCCGGGTAAGACTCATACCAGCCACACCAATCACACCGTACAACTTGTGATCTGAACCCAGTTAACAGTATGATAACAGAGGAGCCTCTGAAAAGATGGCTCCCAACAATAATAACCCGATTTTTGTAACTATGTACAAGTATTGCAGACAATCCGCACTTGGGATGGGCGCCCAGCATCCACTACGGACTATGAGAAATAGAATTATCGGTAAGTAAATTCTCATTTTCTCTAACGTCCTAAGTGGATGCTGGGGACTCCGTAAGGACCATGGGGATTATACCAAAGCTCCCAAACGGGCGGGAGAGTGCGGATGACTCTGCAGCACCGAATGAGAGAACTCCAGGTCCTCCTCAGCCAGGGTATCAAATTTGTAGAATTTAGCAAACGTGTTTGCCCCTGACCAAGTAACTGCTCGGCAAAGTTGTAAAGCCGAGACCCCTCGGGCAGCCGCCCAAGATGAGCCCACTTTCCTTGTGGAACGGGCTTTTACAGATTTTAGCTGTGGCAGGCCTGCCACAGAATGTGCAAGCTGAATTGTACTACAAATCCAACGAGCAATAGTCTGCTTAGAAGCAGGAGCACCCAGCTTGTTGGGTGCATACAGGATAAACAGCGAGTCAGATTTCCTGACTCCAGCCGTCCTGGAATATTTTCAGGGCCCTGACAACATCCAGCAACTTGGATTCCTCCAAGTCCCTAGTAGCCGCAGGCACCACAATAGGTTGGTTCAGGTGAAAACGCTGGAACCACCTTAGGGAGAAACTGAGGACGAGTCCTCAATTCCGCCCTGTCCGAATGGAAAATCAGATAAGGGCTTTTACAGGATAAAGCCGCCAATTCTGACACGCGCCTGGCCCAGGCCAGGGCCAACAGCATGACCACTTTCCATGTGAGATATTTTAACTCCACAGATTTAAGTGGTTCAAACCAATGTGACTTTTGGAACCCAAACTACATTGAGATCCCAAATTGCCACTGAAGGCACAAAAGGAGGCTGTATATGCAGTACCCCTTTTACAAACGTCTAAACTTCAGGGACTGAAGCTAGTTCTTTTTTGGAAGAAAATTGACAGGGCCGAAATCTGAACCTTAATGGACCCCAATTTCAGGCCCATAGACACTCCTGTTTGCAGGAAATGTAGGAATCGACCCAGTTGAATTTCCTCCGTCGGGCCTTACTGGCCTCGCACTACGCAACATATTTTCGCCAATTGCGGTGATAATGTTTTTGCGGTTACATCCTTCCTGGCTTTAGATCAGGATATGGATGACTTCATCCGGAATGCCTTTTTTCCTTCAGGATCCGGTGTTCAACCGGCATGCCGTCAAACGCAGCCGCGGTAAGTCTTGGAACAGACAGGGTCCTTGCTGGAGCAGGTCCCTTCTTAGAGGTAGAGGCCACGGATCCTCCGTGAGCATCTCTTGAAGTTCCGGTTACCAAGTTCTTCTTGGCCAATCCGGAGCCACGAATATAGTGCTTTCTCCTCTCCATCTTATCAATCTCAGTACCTTGGGTATGAGAGGCAGAGGAGGGAACACATACACTGACTGGTACACCCACGGTATTACCAGAGCGTCTACAACTATTGCCTGAGGGTCTCTTGACCTGGCGCAATACCTGTCGAGTTTTTTAATCATGTGGACGACTTCTGGGTGAAGTCCCCACTCTCCCGGGTGGAGGTCGTGCTGAGGAAGTCTGCTTCCCAGTTGTCCACTCCCGGAATGAATACTGTTGACAGTGCTATCACATGATTTTCCGCCCAGCGAAGAATCCCTGCAGCTTCTGCCATTGCCCTCCTGCTTCTTGTGCCACCCTGTCTGTTTACGTGGGTGACTGCCATGATGTTGTCCGACTGGATCAACACCGGCTGACCTTGAAGCTGAGGTCTTGCTAAGCTTAGAGCATTGTAAATGGCCCTTATCTTCAGGATATTTATGTGAAGTGATGTATCCAGGCTTGACCCTAAGCCCTGGATATTCCTTCCCTGTGTGACTGCTCCCCAGCCTCGCAGGCTGGCATCCGTGGTCACCAGGACCCAGTCCTGAATGCCGAATCTGCGGCCCTCTAGAAGATGAGCACTCTGCAACCACCACAGGATGGATACCCTTGTCCTTGGTGACAGGGTTATCCGCTGATGCATCTGAAAATGCGACCCGGACCATTTGTCCAGTAGGTTCCACTGGAAAGTTCTTGCGTGGAATCTAGCGAATGGGATTGCTTCGTAGGAAGCCACCATTTTTACCCCGAACCCTTGTGCATTGATGCACTGAGCCTTGGTTCGGTTTTAGGAGGTTCCTGACTAGCTCGGATAACTCCCTGGCTTTCTCTTCCGGGAGAAACACCTTTTTTCTGGACTGTGTCCAGGAACATCCCTAGGAAACAGAAGACAAGTCGTCGGAACCAGCTGCGATTTTGGAATATTGAGGATCCAATCGTGCTGCCGCAACACTACCTGAGATAGTGCTACACCGACTTCCAACTGTTCCCTGGATCTTACCCTTATCAGGGAATCGTCCAAGTAAGGGATAACTAAAATTTCCTTCCTTCGAAGTGATATCATTTCGGCCATTACCTTGGTAAAGACCCGGGGTGCCGTGGACCATCCCTACGGCAGCGTCTGAACTGATAGTGATAGTTCTGTACCATAACCTGAGGTACCCTTGGTGAGAAGGGTAAATTTTGACATGAAGGTAAGCATCCTTGATGTCCCGAGACATCATGTAGTCCCCTTCTTCCAGGTTCGCAATCACTGCTCTGAGTGACTCAATCTTGAATTTGAACCTCTGTATGTAAGTGTTCAAAGATTTTAGATTTAGATTTAGAATCGGTCTCACCGAGCTGTCTGGCTTCGGTACCACAATAGTGTGGAATAATACCCCGTTCCCTGTTGCAGGAGGGGTACCTTGATTATCACCTGCTGGGAATACAGCTTGTGAATGGCTTCCAAAACTGCCTCCCTGTCAGAGGGAGACGTCGGTGAAGCCGACTTTTGGAAACGGCGAGGGGGAGACGTCTCGAATTCCAATATGTACCCTTGAGATATTACCTGAAGGATCCAGGGGTCTACTTGCGAGTGAGCCCACTGCGCACTGAAATTCATTGAGAACGGGCCCCCACCGTGCCTGAGCTTGTAAGGCCCTAGCGTCATACTGAGGGCTTGGCAGAGGCGGGAAAGGGTTTCTGTTCCTGGGAACTGGCTAATCTCTTCAGCCTTTTTCCTCTCCCTCTGTCACGAGCAGAAAAGAGGAACCTTTTGTCCGCTTGCCAACAAAGGACTGCGCCTGATAATACGGCGTCTTATTTTGAGAGGCGACCTGGGGTACAAACGTGGATTTCCCAGTTGTTGCCGTGGCCACCAGGTCTAAAAGACCGACCCCAAATGTCCCTTTTCAAAGGCAATACTTCCAAATGCTGTTTGGAATCCGCATCACCTGACCATTTTACTGGTAGAATTGGACAACGCACTTATACTTGATGCCAGTCGGCAAATATTCCGCTGTGCATCATGCATATATAGAAATGCATCTTTTAAATGCTCTGTAGGCAATAATATACTATCCTTATCTAGGATATCAATATTTCCAGTCAGGGAATCCGACCATGCCAACCCAGCACTGCACCTCCAGGCTGAGGCGATTGCTGGTCGCAGTATAACACCAGTATGTGTGTAAATACCTTTTTGGATACCCTCCTGCTTTCTATCAGCAGGATCCTTAAGGGCGGCCATCTCATGAGAGGGTAGAGCCCTTGTTCTTACAAGCGTGTGAGCGCCTTATCCCCCCTAGGGGGTGTTTCCCAACGCACCCTAACCTCTGGCGGGAAAGGGTATGCAGCCAATACTTTTATTATTATCGGGGGGAAACCCACGCATCATCACACACCTCATTTTATTTCTCAGATTCAGGAAAACTACAGGTAGTTTTTCCCTCACCGAACATAATACCCCTTTTTGGTGGTACTCGTATTATCAGAAATGTATAAAAACATTTGCCATTGTCTCAATCATGTAACGTGTGGCCCTACTGGAAATCACGGTTGTCTCTTCACCGTCGACACAGGAGTCAGTATCCGTGTCGGCGTCTGTATCTGCCATCTGAGGTAACGGCCGCTTTAGAGCCCCTGACGGCCTATGAGACGTCTGGACAGGCACAAGCTGAGTAGCCGGCTGTCTCATGTCAACCACTGTTTTTTTATATAGAGCTGACACTGTCACGTAATTTTCAACAGTACATCCACTCAGGTGTCGACCCCCTAGGGGGTGACATCACTGTTACAGACACTCTGCTCCGTCTCCACATCATTTTACTCCTCATACATGTCGACACAAACGTACCGACACACAGCACACACACAGGGAATGCTCTGATAGAGGACAGGACCCCACTAGCCCTTTGGGGAGACAGAGGGAGAGTATGCCAGCACACACCAGAGCGCTATATATATACAGGGATAACCTTATATAAGTGTTTTTCCCCTTATAGCTGCTGTATGTTTTAATACTGCGCCTAAATAGTGTCCCCCTCTCTTTTTTTTAACCCTTTCTGTAGTGCAGGGAAGAGTCAGGGAGCTTCCCTCCAACTGAGCTGTGAGGGAAAATGGCGCCAGTGTGCTGAGGAGATAGGCTCCGCCCCCTTTTCGGCGGCCTTATCTCCCGGTTTTTTGTATATTCTGGCAGGGGTTAAATGCATCCATATAGCCCAGGAGCTATATGTGATGCATTTTTTATTTTTTTTGCCATGTAAGGTATTTCTGTCATGTTTCATTGCGTCTCAGGGCGCCCCCCCCAGCGCCCTGCACCCTCAGTGACCGGAGTGTGAAGTGTGCTGAGAGCAATGGCGCACAGCTGCAGTGCTGTGCGCTACCTTATTTGAAGACAGGAACGTCTTCTGCCGCCGCTTTTCCGGACCTCTTCGCTCTTCTGGCTCTGTAAGGGGGCCGGCGGCGCGGCTCCGGGACCCATCCAGACTGAACCTGTGATCGTCCCTCTGGAGCTAATGTCCAGTAGCCAAGAAGCCCAATCCACTCTGCACGCGGGTGAGTTCGCTTCTTCTCCCCTTAGTCCCTCGATGCAGTGAGCCTGTTGCCAGCAGGTCTCACTGAAAATAACAAACCTAAACTAAAACTTTCACTAAGAAGCTCAGGAGAGCCCCTAGTGTGCACCCTTCTCGTCGGGCACAGAAATCTAACTGAGGCTTGGAGGAGGGTCATAGGGGGAGGAGCCAGTGCACACCAGTTAGTCCTAAAGCTTTCTTTAGATGTGCCCAGTCTCCTGCGGAGCCGCTATTCCCCATGGTCCTTACGGAGTCCCCAGCATCCACTTAGGACGTTAGAGAAAAGTGAGAAATATTAGGTCAATGTGGGAGTTAATGCAAGGTAGCCACAGAGTGGTGACTATAAATTTGAAAAGTAGTCTCTTTATTAAGAAGGCTAATAATGTAATGTGTGGTATATAGTAGGGGCTAATAATTTCATGATAGGTCTAGTTTATTACATGTGGGTGTCAATGATGGCATGTTGGAGCAGAAAGGACTAAAGCAGGGGTGGCCAACCAGTCAGAGACAAAGAGACAAAAAATCTTGTTAGGTACGTCAAAGAGCCGACATCAAGCCGAAGGCACGTGTGCAAAAATGGGGTGTGACCTTGTGCCTGCTAGGCCACACCCCTGGTATAAAAGACAATGAATATGCCAGATCCACAAAAATACATTGAAAAAGACACTTCCACATAAAATAATAAAAAAATCCAGATCCACATAAAATATATTGAAAAAGCAATATTCACATAATACACTTCAGCTCCTCCATGTGTCACTCCAGACAGCTCCATGTGTCACTCCAGCCAGCTCCCCCATGTGTCAATGTGTCACTCCAGCCAGCACTCTCCTGTTTCACTCCAGTCAGCTCCCCCATTATGTCTCCAGGATCCTTCTGTGTCACTCCAGCTAGCTCCCCATTGTGTCACTCCAGCCCACCCTCATATGTCACTACAGCCCAGTATCTGTCTCCCTCAGTTTTCAGTCGCCGTAGTGCTGCTGTGTGTCTGGTTGGAGTGCACCAGTTTCCAGGATCTGTTGTGGTAAGGTGACTGAGTGTCGGGAGCCACATTTGAATAAAGAAAGAGCCGCATGTGGCTCAAGAGCCACGGGTTGGCCACGGCTGGACTAGAGTGTTCACTTTTTATATTATCAGTAGGTAAATAGTACACAGGGCCTACAGAGGTGCTCTAAGGATCCAGACCTTCTCGGGCACCATTCACCCCCTCAAATGCTTCCCCTAATTGCTAGTTTTCACCTTGTGTGCAGCAGGAGCATAAGCAGTGTTGTCTGCTCTTCTGTCAGATTGGAAGTGTTTGAGTCATTCAGCTGGTTACCAGAATCCAGAGTGGGAAAGCACTTATGACTAGCTGAGTGAATATTGGTCCTCCCTCCCAATTCAGTTCTGTCATTCTGCACTGAGTAGTTCTCATAGAATCACAGGTGTTTTTAATCCCGTTGGTTTATTAGGGAACAATTCCCATTGAATTATGTAACATTTCATTTTTTAATACATTTGTAACATAAACCTTTCAGGGAGGCTGTTGCTTAATCACATTTTATTTTCAAAGCGTGTGTGTATTGTTTCATTATTTATTCTATATTTGTTTTATGGGCAGCGGGTTATAGGGATAATTTAAAATATACTGCTGCTACAGGAATGGAAAAGTTATCATTCGAGGGCAAAGGTAGATTGCGCCCAGGGTAAATAAAAAAATGGTGCACTTTGAAAATGGTTGTTTAAATTTTGGCATAATTCTTATGTCAGTACTCAAATACACACAGGATGCACAAATTAGGGAAATGCAAAAGCAAGTCAAACCAGTGATGATACCACATGCATATACCCCTTGTTGTGGGATGGAAACTTAAAGTGAAATAAGTTTAGATGCTTTTTAACATTCTGCTGCCATCTGAGATTTAAATGTTCAGGCACTTAAGAAGAAAGACATTTGCTATCGGTTCTAAGTTATATACTGCAAATCTGCATTATCTGTATGTTGCAAATAAAACAGGGGATTTGGTCATATTTTGATGAAAACATTTAAACTTGTAGTTTGTCATCAAGGAACCCTAATTCTCTGCAGGTCCTACACTAGCATATATGCTCAGCACCCTATTATATTTCAGCTAAATGTACTAATCTACCAGCTACAGAGGGGAACATCTATACAGGGCTGTCCAATGATCCTCACAATGGAGTATGAAGATTTTTTCAAACCAACATGAAACAAAAGATAAAACACAACATAGTGTGATGCTGCAAAGACAAAGTATATGAATAAAGTTCCTCCAAATGTGTAAAAAGATGATGATGGTGGCAAAATAGTCCCAAATCCAAGATCCACCTCCGTCTGAGAAAGGTCACCCGAATGATGTGTCAGAAAAGGGTCCTTACATGTATGCTTACTTGTATACAAATGATGTGAAGCACGTAAAGGTTTCTTTAAAGCTCCGGGTCATTCGTCACTGTATGGATAGGAGCCACTTTTCCTCATATTGTAATTATGAAACCAAAAAAGGGACCAATATTAGGAGCAAAAAACTCATTTATTTAAGAGTTATAAAAGATCAAAGTGGTGGACAAACAGCCATACCATAGATGGAAATGATGTTATGAAATTGACATATATATCCGGATATTAATATGCCAAACAGATTCTCATGTATGGATGGTAATGGTTGAATGCCACAATATCACACTGTACCAACGCGTTTTGACTCACTGCGGCGTCTTTATCAAGATTACCAGTGTGAAAAAACACTGACATGTAGAATTTGGCTCCTGGTCAGCTATAGTGACCCATTGTTGCCTATTGGCTACTTACCTCACCGTATTTGCAGCCGGCAGAGGGTTCTCCCGGTACCCTCCATGGAAGTGTAAGTTGTACATGTGTGGTCAGTGTGACCATGCATGTGCAGCAGCAGCAGCCCCATTAATATCGTGCCCAGATCGCATCACTAATGCAATCAATGATCAATGGGCCCATAAGTGAGAACAACATAACAAGTATTGAAAATAGCAATCATTTTCCTATACAGGTTGAGTATCCCATATCCAAATATTCCGAAATACAGATTTTTTTGAATGAGAGTGAGATAGTGAAACCTTTGTTTTCTGATGGCTCAATGTACACAAACTTTGTTTAATACACAAAGTTAATAAAAATATTGTACTAAATGACCTTCAGACTGTGTGTATAAGGTGTATATGAAAAATAAATGAATTGTGTGAATGTAGACACACTTTGTGTAATACACAGTTATAAAAAATATTGGCTAAAATGACCTTCAGGCTGTGTGCATAAGGTGTATATGTAACATAAATGGATTCTGTGCTTAGATTTAGGTCCCATCGCCATGATATCTCATTATGGTATGCAATTATTCCAAAATACGGAAAAATCCGATATCAAAAATACTTCTGGTCTCAAGCATTTTGGATAAGGGATACTCAACCTGTATATGCAAAAAAACAAAAACAAAACAAAAAACATACGTCTTAGTAATTGTGGTTATGAACTAATTAATCCTTGTTTAAGTTGTAAAATCTTAATCCTTGCTAAATTGTAAAATCATAATTATTATTGAATCAGTGATTCTTCCTAAGGGGTTATTACTAATAACCCCTTAGGAAGAATGACTGATTCAATAATAATTATAATTTTACAGTTTAAACTAGGATTAATTAGTGCTGCATGTAATTGTTGTTACAGCATATACTGTAACAACAATTACTAAGATGTATATTAATAATTTTTTTTGCATATATTGGAAAATTATTACTATATTCTAACAGGAGAGGCTAAAAAGGCAGAGGGGAACTAAAACTCACATAATACAGGTTGAGTCTCCCTTATCCAAAATGCTTGGGACCAGAGGTATTTTGGATATGGGATTTTTCCGTATTTTGGAATAATTGCATACCATAATGAGATATCATGGTGATGGGACCTAAATCGAAGCACAGAATGCATTTATGTTTCATATACACCTTATACACACAGCCTGAAGGTAATTTTAGCCAATATTTTTTATAACTTTGTGCATTAAACAAAGTGTGTCTACATTCACACAATTCATTTATGTTTCATATACACCTTATACACACAGCCTGAAGGTCATTTAATACAATATTTTTAATAACTTTGTGTATTAAACAAAGTTTATGTACATTGAGCCATCAAAAAACAAAGGTTTCACTATCTCACTCTCACTCAAAAAAGTCCGTATTTCGAAATATTCCGTATTTCGGAATATTTGGATATGGGATACTCAACCTGTACTACTAAATTTGTGCAGTGTGTCCTACCTGATCTATGCAGTACCTCACCAATGCTCTGTCTTAAAGACTGCACCACAGGGGGTAGGACCTGTTGACTTATCCCCAATACCGGACAGTGTGTGGGATCTCTGGGACAACTGCCCCTGTCGCCCCTCCTATAATCCGGATCTGTTGTCATGATAGCACTGGGCAAAATATTTTGAAACAAAACTGTATTGTACATGGTACCGGCTGCATGGCAGTATTAATGCCATATATGTATACAAAACAGAAAGACATTTGCTATCAGCACTAACAATAATACACTTCAAATCCAGTGCCAGATTAAGGTCCTCATGGGCCTGGAGCTGAAATTTCTTATGGGCCTATTGTGTTCCGCTGCACGGAGTTTGAACAGCACTGCAAGTGTATGGCTACTGATATGGGGGTGTGACCAGTGCTTTATATATATATTTATATGTGTATACTGGGACATATCATTCACTCTACTGGATGGTTTGGTTATCCTGCGAATTTCATGCAAAAGCCTGCCAGGGAGGCCGAATCCCTAAGTATCATATGCCCTTTTTAGAAATTATCAGGCACAAGTGTTCATTTGTCTGACAACGTGAAAAATTAAAAGGGTCCAAGAATACTACCTATAGATTCAATCCATATACATACACACTTATTGAGATGCACCCCTGATGAAGTCTCTGTACGGGACGAAACGTGTTGATACTCTATCTTGTTTTGATGTAACCTCCAATTTGCATTATTGAGAGGAGGATATCATGAAAAGTAGCTTTTGTGCATTTGTGTATTATCAGACCCCCATGATGTATAGAAGGGGGCTGATACATTGAAGACAATTATACTCAGACTAGGTGATTCATCGTACCCTACAGGTGCTCTTCACACCGTCGTAAGGGGTTACGCCCCCTTAACCCTTGCATGCCCTTGTGGCATGCAATATTTGTAATATATGGAGTATTACCTCTAATCATAATTGTGTGAGTGGTTAAATATTGCATGGACAAAGGGCGCGCAATGGTTAAGGGGTCGTAGTCCCTTGCAACGGTGTGAATAGTGCATGCAGGGCCTGATGAATCACCTAGTAGGTACTGTGGTTGGCGGGTGCGGGGAAGGCGCAGATGGGGGAGGGGGTCCGGGGATGCCGCGGGTGAGGTTGCGGTGGTGCCGTGGGTGGGGCTGGTGCGGTGGTGGCATGGGTGGGGAAGGGGTGGGTGTGGTGGTGCCACAGATGGGGAAGGGGCGGGTGTGCTGCGGGTGAGGGAGGGGGTCCAGAGACACCGCAGGTGGTGGAGGGGTGTGTGTGGGGATGCCGCAGATGGGGCCTGGAGGTACTGCGAGTGGGGGGGGGGTAAAGCTCCTGCTTCTCCTCCTGGAAGCAGCTAAGCTGCTGTCCTGCCTTTAGCAGTGTCTCTCCTGAAGACTCACACAGCAGCCAAGCAGCCAGTCACTATTGTAAGCGCCGATGTGCCAACGCGCCGCATTACAGGGAAGAAGATGCACTCAATAAACTACAGCTCCCAGCAGCCCTTAGCCCCGTGAATGCTTCGGCGCTAAGGGCTGCTGGGAGCTGTAGTTTATTTAGTGCTTCTACTTCCCTGTAATGCGGCTCTTTGGTACACCGGCGCTAACAATAGTGACTGGCTGGCAGAACTGACTAACTCGCTGAATCAATGTAAAAGGTGAGAGTGCTGTGCAGTGTCAGTGACACTGCACACCCACTGCACTGCACAGCACTGTCACCTTTTACAGCCTCCAGACATTACCCTGCGCGATATCACCCACTCTGTCCGTTACATTAGCCATCTCGGGGCTTCCAGGCTGGCAGCCCAGGTACTGTGTTGCGGAGTCAGGGCCTCTGGGGATCTGGGCACGGCTGTGGCTGGGAGGCACTTCTGTGACATCACGTGCAGAGGAGGCTCCGGGGCTCAGAGCGTATGCGGCACAGGGAGGGCTCTGAAAGCCTTCCGCTGCGCCACTTTCATAAACATCTATGCCGGTGGCCGCAGCAGCTTTTGTTACAGCTGCGCTGCGGCTAGGGAATGGTGAGTCCCTGGAAACAGCTGGGCACGCCTGCATTCGGACGGACACTCCGTGAAAAGGGTCAGTTGACGCCTTCGGCCGGCCTCTTCATGTCAATCTTCTAGCGTTTGCCGCTGCGAACGCTTTCTTCGTTAATCTCATCGCGATGCATCTGCGCATTGCCGCCCATGCGCATTCGCAGTTCTGTCGCATTCGCATGGCTGCAAAAAAGTGCAGCGTGCGAACGGGTCGGAATGACCCCCAAAGAACGCTGCAGTAAAAGGATTTTTTTTCCTATCTACAGTGCAGAGACTTGCTGCAGATGCAGTGGCATACCCTCTAGCTGTACCTTTTTCGCTGGTAGAGTCCCTTTTTTTATGTTCTGTACCGATTTTTGGCTCTCCAAACTCCCATTAAAAGTATAGGAAAGGGGGCGTGGTCACGGCACTTTACCCGTGACCACGCCCCCTTTCCGAATTTGTACCGATGTTTAAGTGTAAATTGTTGGAGGCAGGGGTTAAAGTGAGGGGGAACAAGGTGGAACTGAGTTCCACCACCTGTAATAGTAGGGGGAACTAGTTCCACCACCTCCATTGCCTTGCACAGTAATTCCAACAGAAAAACCTGCCCCATCACCTACACCAATAGATGATCCAGGCGACACTAGTGTTACTGATAAGCTGCAGCCACCTCCCCCTTCCTCAGGTCCTGGTGGCTCCATGGTCCTCCATTTACAGCCCACCTCTCCTGGTACTCACACATGCTGTGTCCGTTGGACAGCATTCATCGCCTCCTCAGGTCCCAGTGGCTTCCTTTTCTGGCTTAGTGTATGTGAGGTCATGCTGTCACCGCTGCTGAAGTGAAGAGGATGCATGAAGAGGAGCAGGCTCTGTGCATATTGAAGACAAGATGAGAGGGGGTTGGAGGGACAAGAGAGGTGGGGAAGCTGGTGGAGGGATACAGGGCATGGAGCTGCTTAAGTGACAGTCACAGTTGTGTATAAGGGGCACTACTGTGGGCATTATGTATATAAGAGGCACTACTGTGGTCATTATATGTAAAGGGCACTACTATTGTGCGCATTATGTGTAAGAGGCCCTACTTCTGTGGGTATTCTGTATATAATCGGCACTACTACTGTGGGCATTTTGTGTATAAAGAGCACTTCTCTGGGCAAGTGGCACTACTGTGGTCATTATATATAAGGGGCATTACTGTGTGGCATAACATGTAGTACCATTGTGTAGTGCAATGTGAATAAAGAGCACTACTGAGTGACGTAACCTGAATAAGGGACATTACTATGTGGTGTAAAATGAATCAGGAGCACGACATGCGATGTAATGTGAATAAGATTGTGCCACTGTTTGGTGTGATTTGAACTGGGGTATGATTTTGTGACCACGCTGCTTCTTTGTGAGATCAGTATCCCTTTATAAAGTACGGGAAGTAGGGCACTAATTTATAATTTGCAGGGGGGTGCCGAACACACTAGCACTGGCCCTGGCTCCGCTTAATGTGAGAGGGGGGAGGGGGGGCGAGGTAAATGAGTTCCACCACCTCTCCAGGACCACTTTAAGTCCTGGTTGGAGGGTATGTTGCTGCAGATGCAGTGGGCCTATTTTGTTAATCCTGCTCTGGGAACACATTGCAGCCAAAGGGCAGAGCCTCCCATTGCATGTAACCTGTGTGGGAGAGCGTTTCTCGCCCAATCAGCTGTGGACTGGGTGTGATAGACCTGCTGCTAACCCAATGAGAGCTCCTAGCCACGCCCAGCGTTAGACACACAGGCACAGAGTCACAGATCTGGGCTATTATATAGGAGATGAACATTGGTGTCATTTTATGAATTTTAAGTAAATATATGTTTTGGAACTTATTGTATATTCTATAAAGTATGTATAATAATGCCAATTGATAACATTAATACAAATAAAGTATGGAATCAATATTAGTTCCCTAGGGTGCCAATTTCACGTACATTTTGTTCATCTTAGTTCTGTCTAACAGAGAAAGTGTGTAAGAGTGTAAGAAGGCAGCCTACTAATCTTTCTGCTGCAGGGTACACTGGGCTCCACAAGACATTGGGGTGTAGAGTAGGATCTTGATCCGAGGCACCAACAGGCTCAAAGCTTTGACTGTTCCCAGAATGCACAGCGCCGCCTCCTCTATAACCCCGCCTCCCTGCACAGGAGCTCAGTTTTGTAGTTGGTGCTGCAGTAAGCAGGCACATTTTTTTGAAGAAAAAAGTGAAGACTTCAAGGGCAGCAGCGGTGGTAAATGTCAGAAGACATTCACCTTTGCAGCTCCATCACTCCCCAGCGGAGCTGTACACTCCCGAGCACTGGTTGCCGGGTAACTACAGCAGGAGGCTCCGGTTTTCTTCACGTCAGGCACACACGACGGGGGCACTCCGGGATCGCGTGGCCGCGCTTCGGGAGGTGGTGAGTGTGTCCCGCTTGCGGGACCCGGTCTTTATCTCGATCCGGCGCGGCCAGTGGGAGGTGAGCCGCGCGCGCTGGCGGTGGACACTGTGGCAGTACAGGCGATCCCACTAGATCACCAGGGCATGGGTGCAGGTCAGGTTTTCTCTCTAAACCATTTTCAGTAGCCCACAGTACTCAGTGGTTTTGCCAGCAGGGGGATAAGGCTTAGACCTGAAGCCCCTCCCCCAGCCCCAGGGCGCCATTTCCCGCAAATGTTCCCGCCCTGGAGCTGCATATCTGTCTCTCCCTCACTCCCTGTCAGTGTCTTGGCGCCATTATCTCTCAGCTTCACTGTTCCTGGGACTGCTTGGGCAAATCCTCCTGTGTAAAGCCGCCTGGTTGTCAGTGCTGTGACTTTACATGACACTTAAGTATTCTACATGTCAATTAGACAGTGCGAGTTAAGAAAGAGTGTATTCAGTCAGGGGTTTCTAGTACAATTACCATGTGATATACATCCAGTTCTTACTGTGCAGTGTTATATCTATTGACTATATAGCTATATATATAAAAGCTAGTCCAGTGCAGTATTATTGTTAGTAATAACCTCTGCATTGTACAAACTGTGACTTTCTGTGTGTACATTAGATAGCTGAGTGGTGTCCATTTCGTGTCTTTCACTCAACTTGCTACTGTATCCCTATATTTTATAACCTGAGGGGGCTTGGTGCGTCAGGTTTTATATTGATATAGGATTTTCACAAAGATATACTTTAATACGTATTTTTCCCTATGATTTAGTCACCATATCTCTCTTTTATCTCTGCTAGTGCTGACTACACTGCGCAGGGGTTTGGGTAAGAGGTATTGTGCTGCTGCCAATTGTACTGTGTAACCTGATACTGCAAGTTATATCATGTCTGCTTCTGAGGGTAACGGTTCTGGGGCTGAACACACTGCCGGTGTTGCTGAAGCCACAGATCACTATGAGGTGAATATAGCAGCTGTGGGCTCTGGTTCTGGGGGCTCCTTGCCCCCCAGTGGGACTGTGGCAACGGAGGTACATAATGACCCACCGTGGGCCGCTTTTTCCACGCTTCTACATATGCTAGTTAATAAACTAAGACCCCCTATGGGACCCCCAATGCCGGTACAACCGTATGTGGTCCCTGCAGCTAACCCGCCGTGGGTGGACAATTTATCTGCTCAATTGAAGAAGTTGAGCCAGTCCCTGACTACTAAAAAGTCTGACCATCGCTCGCCTAAGGCCAAGGGGTCCTCTAAGCGAGCGCTTGTCTCCTCACAATCCACTGCTGTCACTGACACCTCGTCTGATGAAGACGGCACTTACACTGACCCCACAGGTTCTGACTCTGCTGATGGGGAGGGTAGTTCACATGTGGATGTTCCTGATCTTTTGGAGGCTATTAAATTAATTCTACAGATTACGGATGATCCCGAGCCATCCGTCCCTCCTAAGAAACCAGATAAGTTCAAGCGTCAGAAGGTGGTTAAACAAGTTTTACCTCACTCTGATCACCTAGTGGATATATACGTCAGGAACCCTGGGAAAACCCGGGTACGAAGTTTGTGCCTCAAAAGAAGATGCTGGCTCGCTATCCCCTCGCACCAGAGCTGTCTAAGAATTGTGAAACGCCTCCTCCAGTAGACTCACATGTGGCTAGGATAGTGGTTTCCTCAGCTCTACCTGTCACTACCATCACGTCTCTAAAAGAGCCTACGAATAAACGTGTGGAGGGTTGTCTGAAAGCGATTTACACCCTCACGGGTGCTGCACAAAAACTCACTATTGCAGCAACATGGGCTGCAGAGGCTATTGAAGCATGGGCCTTGGAGTTAGAAGCTGAAATCTCTTCTGACCATGTTAGACAATGCTTGTCATATATTGTCACAGCTTCTCGCTATATTAAAGAGGCGGCTTCTGATGCCGGTATCCTAGCAGCCAAGGCCTCTACTACGTCAGTCCTGGCTCGCCGGATATTGTGGCTGAGATCCTGGTCTGTGGATCTGGACTCTAGAAAAACCCTGGAGGTACTCCCTTTCAAGGGAGATATTCTGTTTGGGGAGGACTTAAATAAGATAGTGACTGACTTGGCTACTGCCAAAACTGCCTGTCTGCCAAGTACCGCTCCTTCTGTGTCAAAGGCTAAAGGTACTTCCTTTCGCCCCTTTCGTCCTTCAGGTAAAGCAAAAGGTCAGGCGTACAACAAGCAGGCCCGCACTTCCAAACCTGGTAAGCCAAAGCCAAAAAGAGCCTGGGCGGCCGGTCAGCCAGCTTCCAAGGCCGTTAAGCCTGCCGCATGACGGGGCGGGCCTCCCCCTGGGGGATCCCAGGGTGGGGGGCCGGCTTCTAGGGTATACCCGGGAATGGTTGAAGGCCACTTCAGATGCCTGGGTACGGGAAGTCGTCACTCGAGGTTACGCCATAGCCTTCAAAAACCGACCCCCTCATCGATTTTGCCAGACAGACGTCCCGTTGGACCAGACTAAGGCAAAAACTCTGCATTCGGTGGTACAGACCCTCCTGGATACAAGAGTCGTAGTACAGGTGCCTCTTGCGCAGAGGGGCCGGGGGTACTATTCTTCGCTGTTTCTAGTCCCGAAACCGAATGGGTCCTCCCGGCCCATTCTCAACCTCAAGGCATTGAACAGGTTAGTGAAGGTTTCCAAGTTCCGTATGGAAACCCTTCACTCTATAGTTCTGGCCTTGGAACCTGGGGACTACATGGTCTCCCTGGACATACAGGATGCTTAGGAACAAAGGGGGGCCTGGACTGCACACTCTAATACTAAAGATTTCAAGAGGTGCTATCATGCTGAGGCTTCTAATACTATGCTGGAGGAAGAGAGATGCAGATGCACACTCCTAGCACTAAGAACACTGATAGTAAAAATAATTTAAATAAACTCTCACAATTAACATGGAGTATAATTGAAGTTCTTAGCACACATTTGCGCAAATATGCGGGCCCATGTACCGCGGCCAGGTGACTTCATCACATGGGTCCCTAACATTCCTAATACTATCACATTATATAAATTTATTCAGGACTTACCTCTAAATAGGGCCTTATCAATGTGTGATCTGAAATGCAGGAACCTAGCTAATTAAAACACCTGAAGGTGAATGGGAGGAGTGCTAATACCAGAGGAAGGAAGCCTTGCCTTCCAGTGTACAATATATACACAAATATAGAGGAAAAAAGGGGGGCCTGGACTTCACACCCTAATACTAAAGATTTCAAGAGGTGCTATCATGCTGAGGCTTCTAATACTATGCTGGAGGAAGAGAGATGCAGATGCACACTCCTAGCACTAAGGACACTGATAGTAAAAATAATGTAAATAAACTCTCACAATTAAAATGGAGTATAATTGAAGTTCTAAGCACACATTTGCGCAGATATGCGGGCCCATGTACTGCGGTCAGGTGACTTCATCACATGGGTCCCTAACATTCCTAATACTATCTAAATAGTGTCATTTCAATGTGTGATCTGAAATGCAGTAACCTAGCTAATTAAAACACCTGAGGGTAAATGGGAGGGGTGCCAATACCAGAGAAAGGAACCCCTCCCATTTACCTTCAGGTGTTTTCATTAGCTAGGTTCCTGCATTTCAGATCACACATTGAAATTGCACTATTTAGAGGTAAGTCCTGAATAAATGTATATAATGTGATAGTATTAGGAATGTTAGGGACCAATGTGATGAAGTCACCTGGCCGCAGTACATGGGCCCGCATATTTGCGCAAATGTGTGCTAAGAACTTCAATTATACTCCATTTTAATTGTGAGAGTTTATTTAAATTATTTTTACTATCAGTGTTCTTAGTGCTAGGAGTGTGCATCTGCATCTCTCTTCCTCCAGCATAGTATTAGAAGCCTCAGCATGATAGCACCTCTTGAAATCTTTAGTATTAGAGTGTGCAGTCCAGGGCCCCCTTTTTTCCTCTATATTTGTGTATATATTGTACACTGGAAGGCAAGGCTTCCTTCCTCTGGTATTGGCACCCCTCCCATTTACCCTCAGGTGTTTTAATTAGCTAGGTTCCTGCATTTCAGATCACACATTGATAAGGCCCTATTTAGAGGTAAGTCCTGAATAAATTTATAGAATGTGATAGTATTAGGAATGTTAGAGACCCATGTGATGAAGTCACCTGGCCGCGGTACATGGGCCCATATATTTGCACATACAGGATGCTTACCTGCAGATTCATATAGCAGCGTCACATCAGCAATACCTGAGGTTTGCTATTGGCAACCTCCATTACCAGTTTCGGGCATTACCTTTTGGTTTAACAATGGCTCCGCGAGTCTTCACCAAAGTTATGGCGGTGATGACGGTGGTACTCCGCCGTCAAGGGGTCAGGATACTGCCGTATCTGGACGAATTGTTAATCCTGGCAAATTCCCCAGAACTTCTCCTACGTCATCTAGATATGACGGTCCCGTTTCTACAAGCCCACGGGTGGCTCATCAACTGGAAGAAATCCTCCCTGATCCCTGCTCAGAGCATGGTGCATCTGGTAGCGCTATTGGACACTCACAACCAGAGGTTGTTCTTGTGTCAGGAGAAAGTCCTGAAGCTTAAGGACAGGATTCGTTGCTTCCTTTCTCGTCCGCAAGTGTCGATACATTCGGCGATGCAGGTATCAGCATTCGACATAGTGGAGTATGCTCAATTCCATTCTCGCCCCCTCCAGAGGCTGATTCTAGCCAAGTGGGACGGCCTGCCTCACCGGATCAAGTCTCAAATGATCTCATTGACTCTGGAGGTCCGTCTGTTGCTGCTCTGGTGGCTCCAGGACCAACAATTGTGCAGGGGCCGTCCCTTTTGGATATCCAACTGGGTCCTGTTGACGACAGATGCCAGTCTAAGAGGTTGGGGCGCGGTGCTGGAACAACACTCCCTTCAGGGTCGGTGGACCAAGGAGGAGTCCCTCCTCTCAATCAACATTCTGGAATTGCGGGCGGTCTTCAATGCATTGAACCTAGCCCAGCATTTAATTCAGAACCGTCCTGTTCAAGTTCAGTCGGACAGCGCCACCACAGTGGCTTACATAAATCCTCAAGGCGGCACTCAAAGCTGTCTGGCAATGAAGGAAGTCTCACGTATTCTACATTGGGCGGAACGCCATCTACCGGCCATATCAGCAATCTTCATTCCGGGAGTCCTGAATTGGGAAGCGGACTTTCTCAGTCGTCAGGACGTACATGCCGGCGAGTGGGGCCTCCATCCAGAAGTGTTTTAACTCCTAGTGGAAAAGTGGGGTCTTCCAGACGTAGATCTGATGGCGTCTCGACACAATCACAAGGTTCCGGTCTTCGGAGCAAGGACAAGGGATCCTCAAGCAGCATTCGTGGATGCGCTGGCAGTGCCGTGGAGGTTTCGGCTGCCATACGTGTTCCCTCTGGTGTCACTCCTGCCCAGGGTAATTCGGAAGTTCAAGCAAGAAAAAGGAATTCTGCTTCTCATAGCTCCAGCGTGGCCCAGACGGCACTGGTTCTCAGACCTGCAAGGCCTATCGTCAGAGCGTCCAATTCTACTTCCACAACGCCCAGACCACCTCGTTCAGGGCCCCTGTGTCTACCATGACCTAGCCCGGCTGTCTTTGACGGCGTGGCTCTTGAAGCTTCCGTCTTAAGGGCTAAAGGGTTTTCGGAGGCGGTCATTTAAACTATGTTGCGGGCCCGGAAACCGGCTTCTGCTCGGATTTACTATAGGGTCTGGCATTCTTACTTTGTTTGGTGCGCATCTAACGATTATGACGCTTCCAAGTTTAGTATAGCCAAGTTGTTGGCTTTTCTTCAGCAGGGCCTGGACTTAGGCCTACGTCTGGCCTCTCTCAAGGTTCAAATTTCTGCCTAGTCGGTGTGGTTTCAGAGAAAAATTGCGACCTTACCTGATGTGCATACCTTTACTCAGGGTGTGTTGCGTATCCAACCTCCCTATGTCCCGCCTGTGGCTCCTTGGGACTTGTCGTGGTTTTGGAGGCATTACAAGAGTCTCCATTTGAACCTCTTGGTTCAGCTGATCTTAAGTGGCTTTCCCTTAAGGTGGTGTTTCTGCTGGCTATTGCTTCAGCTAGAAGAGTGTCGGATTTGGGTGCCTTGTCCTGTAGTTCCCCATATCTGATATTTCACCTTGACCGGGCAGTTCTTATGACCGTGCGGTTCTTAGGACTCGTCCCAGATATTTACCTAAGGTGGTTTCCTCGTTCCACCTTAACCAGGAGATTGTGGTTCCGGCACTTGTTTCTCCTGATCTGTCTCCCAAAGAGAAGTCTTTGGATGTGGTACGGGCTCTCCGTATCTATGTGAAGAGAACTGCTTCCATTAGGAAATCTGATTATCTCTTTGTACTGTTTGGATTTCTCAAACGGGGCTGGCCTGCTCATAAGCAGACTTTGGCCAGATGGATTAGAATGGTGATTGCACATGCTTATGTGAGGGCTGGTCTTTCGGCTCCTGCTCACATTACGGCCGATTCTACTTTGTCTGTTGGACCTTCTTGGGCGGCCCGCCGTGGTGTGACCCTTGAACAATTGTGCAAGGTGGCTACGTGGTCCTCAGTGAACACGTTCATAAGGTTCTATGCCTTCGATACTGCCGCTTCCCAGGATGCTTCCTTTGGACGCTGGGTTCTTGTGCCCGCTACAGTGCGTCCCCTCCCATAAGGAACTGCTTTAGGACATCCCCAATGTCTATCCTTGTGGAGCCCAGTGTACCCCGCAGCAGAAAACGAGATTTATGGTAAGAACTTATCTTTGTTAAATCTCTTTCTGCGAGGTACACTGGGCTCCACAAGGCGCCCACCGTGACGCACTTAGCTTCTTTGGGTTGGTATGGCATTAGCCGCTGACACTTCTCCTGTCGTGAGAGTGTGGTGTATGTGGCTACTAACCGTTGTCGTCTCTTTTCCTGCTACTGCATTGGGCTGGTTAACTAAAAACTGAGCTCCTGTGCAGGGAGGCGGGGTTATAGAGGATTCGGCGCTGTGCATTCTGATAACAGTCAAAGCTTTGAGCCTGTCAGTGCCCCAGATGTGATTGGCCCAGCGGATCCAGTGCTGGATCCGCTGTCCAATCACTAGCGAGCCCCAGGCGCCGTGGGCTGAGCGTCGCTACTATGGGAGAGACGTCATGAGTCATGACGTCTCTCCCATAGTACAGCAGAGACGAGCCGGCGGACGGAGACGGAGTACAGCGCTGCAGGAGAGGTAAGTATGTGTGTGTGTTTTTTATTTTTTTTATGTGTTTGTGTTGGGGGCAGAGCAACAGGGGTTCAGCAACTGGGGTAGCACAGCAACAGGGGCACAGCAACAGGGGCACAGCAAAAGGGGCACAACTATAAGGGGCACAGCAACAGGGGCACAGCAAAAGGGGCACAACTATAAGGGGCACAGCAAAAGGGGCACAACTATAAGGGGCACAGCAAAAGGGGCACAACTATAAGGGGCACAGCAAAAGGGGCACAACTACAAGGGGCACAACTATAAGGGGCACAGCAAAAGGCACAACTACAAGGGGCACAGCAACAGGGGCACAACTATAAGGGGCACAGCAAAAGGGGCACAACTACAAGGGGCACAACTATAAGGGGCACAGCAAAAGGGGCACAACTACAAGGGGCACAACTATAAGGGGCACAGCAAAAGGGGCACAACTACAAGGGGCACAGCAACAGGGGCACAACTATAAGGGGCACAGCAACAGGGGCACAACTATAAGGGGCACAGCAACAGGGGCACAACTATAAGGAGCACAGCAAAAGGGGCACAACTATAAGGGGCACAGCAACAGGGGCACAACTATAAGGGGCACAGCACACAACAGGGGCACAACTATAAGGGGCACAGTAAATGGGGCACAACTATAAGGGGCACAGCAAAAGGGGCACAACTACAAGGGGCACAACTACAAGGGGCACAACTATAAGGGGCACAGCAAAAGGGGCACAACTACAAGGGGCACAGCAACTGGGGGCCACAACTACAAGGGGCACAGCAACTGGGGGGCACAACTACAAGGGGCACAGCAACTGTGGGGCACAACTACAAGGGGCACAGCAACTGGGGGCACAATTACAGGGGTCACAGCTACTGGGGGCACAGCTACTGGGGGCAAAGCTACAGGGTGCACAGCGACTGGGGTCACAGCTACTGGGGGCAAAGCTACAGGGGGCACAGCGACAGGGGGCACAACTACTCGGGGCACAGCTAGGGGGCACAGCTATTGGGGGAAAAGCTACAAGGGGCACAGCGACTGGGGTCACAACTACTGGGGGCACAGCGACTGGGGCAAAGCTACAGGGGCCACAGTGACTGGGGGCACAACTACTCAGGGCACTGCTACAAGGGGCACAGCTATAGGGGTCACAGCTACAGGGGTCACAACTACTGGGGGCACAGCCACAAGGGGCACAGCTACAAGGGGCACAGCGACTGGGGGCACAACTACAGGGGTCACAACTACTCGGGGCACTGCTACTGGGGGCAAAGCTACTAGGGGTACAGCTACTAGGCTCACAACTATTGGGGGAGCCTGCTCCTACATCCCAGCTAGCAGCAGCACTCTCCCCTGTCTGTGCTAACGTCCTCCCGCGTCAGTGAGTGTATAATATTCATTCATTTCTCTCTCTCCTCCTGTGGATTACTTTGTTTGTAAGTATAATTTTCATTTTTACAGGTACCGGCCCTATTGGATTCTACTGGACAAGTGGACGTGACCGGCGTGGGATGTAGGTAAGTAATCTCTCTCTCATTTTTACAGGAACCACCTATTGGATTCTACATGGACAAGTGGACGTGACCGGCGTGGGATGTAGGTAAGTATGTGTGAGTGTGTAATAAATTTTTACTTTCACGGTGTGTGTGTTGTGTTTTTATTTGGGTATTTTGTTGTTGTAGAACTACAGGTACCAGCGGGCCCGTTATTCCCCGCATGCTGGTACTTGAGGTTCTCCAAGTACCAGCAAGCGGGGGAGGCTTGCTGGGCCTTGTAGTTCCACAACAAAAAACAATATTCTTTTTTATACACACTTATGGCTATCAGCCCGGCACCCACCGCTCCTCCAGGGAACCCCGGCCAGGGATGACTAGTTGGGGGGGTAATGCCACGGCCGCAGGGACCTACATAAATGTGTCCCCCGGCTGTGGCATTATGTCCCTGGCTAGTGGAGCCCGGTGCTGGTTTTAAAAATACGGGGGACCCCTACATCTTTTGTCCCCCGTATTTTTGGAGCCAGGACCGGTCTAAGAGCCCGGTGCTGGTTGTCTAAATACGGGGAACCCCTGTCCAATTTTTTCCCAGTATTTAAACAACCAGGACCGGCTCAAAGAGCCTGAGGCTGGTTATACTTAGGAAGGGGGACCTCACACTTTTTTTTTTACATTTTTTAACCCATTCAGACCCTTCTCCATTAAGTTAATGGAAGCCCTGGACAACAAAATTGCATTCATGTCCTCCTCCCACTCCCTTCCCAAACACTAATTTTTTTTTTTTTTTCTATAAAAATGTACAATATATCACAAGTATGATGAGCAGGCAGGCAGCAGGCATTGGCGGCATCGGATTGAGATGCAAATTAGTGGCGGAGGGCTGGGTCAGTTGATGGTGGGCGAGTTTGTAAGCCATTGGCGGTGGCAGCAGGCATCGGCTCAGAGGCAGTAGTGGGCATTGGCTCGGCGGCGGTAGGGGTCATCGGCAGGATTCGGCGGACATTATGGCTGTAGTGCCTCACCAGCCTCTGACCTCACCACATGCCACTGGGTACCACGTGAACAACATGTGGCACTGGTGCACCCGATCTGTGTGTCTCATGCTGGAACGCAAGACCGGATATCTTCGGCTAGCTCCTCCCCGTGGAATACAAACAAGTTCTAATGCAGCTACCAGTTACCAAGCAGCATTAGTGCACATCCGCGGACCAGTAGGGACAATGTCACAGCACTAATCCGAAGTTTTGAAGGACCAGCTAAATTACAGGTATAAATCATTCAGCTCTAAATACCCAAAAAGGAGTTAAAGGATATGTCACACATCAGCGTAGCTCCAACAGCAGCACATACCTGGGCATACAATGCTAGCAAACTCAATGTAATATTAGCATAATATTACACACCTATATATATATATATATATATATAGGATGCATGTATCAGGATGAAAATGGATTGATTTGCATTGAAACGTCGATCACATTAAGCTGTGTCTACTTGAGTTGCTTAAGCGCCGAGAGTGCCGCCGACACATGCATCCTATCTAAGGAACTGGCTTCTCCCATTTTCCCTCGGAGGGCACCGGCCATTAAACAACCTTATACGTGACACAGGACCCAGGAGTGCCGTAAACCGTTTACTATATATATAAATATATATATATATATATATATATACACACACACACACATACGCACACACAGTATGCGGGATGGTATCGGGATCCCGGCGTTTGGGATGCTGGTGGTCAGAATACAGACAGCAGCATCATGACGTGCAGATATCCAACAAGTGCTGGGTAAGTGTTCTTACCCACTACCCATTAACCTTGCTACCCGCAGCCTTACACTAACCCTCCTCACCCCTACACAACCTAGCCCTAACCCTCCCCACTTAGTGCCTAAGCCAAACCTTCCTTTCCGGTGCCTATTCCCCTGGCCTAATCCTACCCAACAACAGCAGGGGCATAACAAGAACTTTGTGGGGTCCATAGTAAAAATTTTAAGGGGCCCCCCAACTCAGTCTCCACCAGAGTGGGTATGGCTAGTGCCGCACAAGAGGTGTGGATAGTGACATACATACATACATACATACATACATACATACATACATATGCTGCCTCTCTCATATATATTCATAAAAACACTGCCTCTCACATGCTGTACATATATATATATATATATATACACACACACACTGCCTCTCTCATTTGTACATTCATACACTGCCTCTTACATACATATGTACACTGCCTCTCTCATATATACATCTATACATACATTGCCTCCCTCATACATAAATACATCCGTACACTGCTGCTCACATATATACATAAACTGCCTCCTTCATACATACATGTCTCCATACCCTGCTACTCTCATACATAAATACATATATACATCTGCACTCTGCGGCTGCCGCTCTCATACATACATAGCCTCCCTCATACATAAATACATATATACAGCCATATACTGCCGCTCTCATACATACATAGATACATCTGTACACTACCGCTCTCATACATACATACAAACATACATACATAGCTGCTCTCATACATACATCCGTACACTGTGGCTCTCACAATACATACATACACACATCCGCACCCTGCCCTGCCTCATACATAAATACATATATACATCCATACATAGCAGCTCTCATACATACATACATACATACATACATACCCACTCTCATACATACATACATACATACATACATACACTGCCGCTCTCATACATACATACATACATACATACATACACTGCTACTCTCATACATACATCCATACACTGCCACTCTCATACATACATAGCCGCTCTCATACATACATACATCCATACATAGCCGCTCTCATACATACATCCATACATAGCCGCTCTCATACATACATACATACATACATACATACATACACTGCTACTCTCATACATACATACAAACATACATAGATACAGCCATACACTGCTGCTCTTATACATACATACATACTCACATAGCTGCTCTCATACATACATACATTCATACATACACTGCCGCTCTCATACATACATACATACATACATACATATACTACCGCTCTTATACATACATACTGTACATAGCCACTCTCTTACATACATACATACACTCCTACTCTCATACATAAATACATCCATACACTGCCGCTCTCACACATACATACATACATACATACATACATACATCCATACACTGCCGCTTTGATCCATAAATACATAGCCGCTCTCATATAAACATACATACACTGCTACTCTCATACATACATACATACATACATATATCTGTACACTGCTACTCTCATACATACATACATACAACATAGATACATCCATACACTGCTGCACTCACACATACATACATCCATACACTGCTGCTCTCATACATACATACACACACTGCTACTCACATACATACATACATACATACATACATACATAGATACATCCCTACACTGCTGCTCTCACACATACATACATCCATACACTGCCGCTCTCATACATACATACATACATACATACATACTGTACATACACTGCTACTCTCATACATACATACATACATACATACATACATAGATACATCCATACACTGCCGCTCTCATACATAAATCCATACATACATCCATAAACTGCTCTCACACATCCATACACTGCTACTCTCATACATACATACATACTCACATAGCTGCTTACATACATACATAGTTGCTCTCATACATCTATCCATCCACTGCCGCTCTCATACATACATACATACATTCATACATACATACACTGCTACTCTCATACATACATACATACATACATACATGGATACATCCATACACTGCCGCTCTCAAACATACATACATACATACATACATACATACACTGCTGCTCTCCTACATACATACATACATACATACATACAATGCTACTCTCATACATACATACATCCATACATAGCCGCTCTCATACATATACACATACATCCATAGCCGCTCTCATACATGCATCCATACATAGCCGCTTTCATACGTACATACTGTACATAGCCACTCTCATACATATATACATCCATAAATAGCTACTCTCATACATACATACATAGCCACTCTCATACATACATACTGTACATCCATACACTGCTGCTCTAATACATACATACATGTATACATCCATACACTGCTGCTCTCATACATACATACATAGATAGTTTAGATACATCCATACACTGCCGCTTTCATACATACACATCCATACATAGCCGCTGTCATACATACATACATGTATACATCCATACACTGTCGCTGTCATCCATCGCCTCCATACATATATACTGTACATCCCCGCGCCAGTGCACACTAAAATCACTACCACTTTTCCCTGGGGAGTGACCCCATACAGGCACTACTACCAGTACCACCAAGTGAACCCAAAATGCCTCTTACCGATGGCCAGGTTTTGCGCAGCTGCTGGGGGCGGGTTGCTGCCTCCATTTCCCAGATGACGCTGCTGTTGGAGGGGGGCACTACTCTCCCATGCTGCTGCTGTCTCCCTGATCAAGGGGGGCGCTGGCCGAGTTGAGGTTTGGAGGCGCCGCTGCTGCTGGGGGGAAAAGTGGGGGGGGGGGGGGACTGTTTTACTTTCATGCAGCCAATGCCATGCTCCTCATTACGGCTACCAGCATTCTGGCTAGCCTTACATTGCTGGCGGGGGGCAGCGGCTACTCCCTCTCCTTGGAACCTGCAGCGGTGTGTATACAATATGAAAAAGTAAAATAAAATAATAGCATGGTGCAGAGGGGTTGCTTGGCCTGCCGGCCCCAGAAAAGGTCGGGGCCCCATAGCAAGTGCACTCCCTCCATCCTCTGTAGTTACGCCATTGAGCCACAGCATACTTACGTTCGGGATTCCGACACTCCAAATTCCGGTGCCGGCATTGTGATTGACGTTGGTATCCCGGCGCCGGTATTTTGATTGATGGTATCTTGAATGCCAGTATGCTGATTCGATCTCATATATTTCTCTCTCTCTCTCTCTCTCTCTCTATATATATATATATATATATATATATATACACTGTATATATATATATATATATATTTATTTATATAGGAACATTGGGAAGCAGCAGTCGCATAGACTTCAACAAAACAACTTCAAGTCTGCATCACAGTCTTGAGCTTTTATATATATATATATATAAAAATTATTATCATATTATATATATATATATATATATATATATATATATATATACTCCTCCCGAAATCACGGCACTGGAGACTGTTTGTATATAAGCATATAACTTGTATTCAGGTAGACGCACGTTTCGGAGCTACGGCTCTGTCCTCAATACCTTACAAGATCAGATATCTGATCTTGTAAGGTATTGAGAACGGAGCCGTAGCTCCGAAACGTGCATCTACCTGAATACAAGTTACATGCTTATATACAAACAGTCTCCAGTGCCGTGATTTCGGGAGGAGTGCATGTGATTTTACACTGGTGCACGGAGACTTGCTGCTTTCTCAGAGTTGGAGTGCCGGCTGCTATGGACTATATATCTATATATCTATATATCTATATATCTATATATCTATATATATATATATATATATATATATATACAGTATATATATATATATATATATATATATATACACACACACACACATCCATTTATATGTATTGTTAATATTAGCAGTGCAGCAGCCAAGCTTGCAGCTAGAAAGACTGAAAGCTCACCTTAGGTGGACGATCTGTTACCCAGCCGTGCACAGGCCACCTTCAGTGAGCTGCCTCCAATCTGTCACACTCGATGTAACTGCTGCTTTCTCCATGGCGCTGTGGTGGTGGGGCAGCTTCCCCGTGGCATCACAACTCCTGACGTCGCTGCGTTTGCAGGGAGGCCAGGCTAGTGAAGCCTTTCATTGTTCCACCACAGAGCCACAAATTTACATGCTGGTGGCAGCGTTTGATCCGCCAGTCCTGCGGAGGGGTTGAAGAGGGGTCGTGGCCTGGTGGTGGTGGAGGGGTCGTGGCCTGGTGGTGGTGGAGGGGGCAGAGTGGGGACTCGGATGGCTTGTACCACGCTGCTGTTTCAAGAAAAAAACTTTTTCATGTGTATAGCAGCTGCTCTGCAAATCCTGTGGGCCTATTTTCATGGGGAACCTGGAGCTGCAGCTCCATCCGCCCCATTGTTAATTTGACCCTGTGCATACCTCGGTAGCAAATAAACCAGAGGGAATTTGGTGATATTATGATGAAAACATTTAAGCTTGCAACCCTACGTCAAGGGACCCCAATATTCTGCAAGTTCACACACCAGCATATATGCACAGCACACCATTATATTGCAGCTACATGTACTCACCTTCCAGCTACATAGCGGGACATCTATACAGGGTTGACCTGTGAGCACCATCCAACTAGACATTTTATAGCCTTAATTGTAATTGATATCACTAGCAAAATTGATAGCACTAGCAAAAATATTTTGATACAAAACAGAAAAAATATATGCCCATGCTCTGCTTTACACATATTGTCATGGTATATATAGGACCAGTAGCGGATCTTGCCACGGGCAAGCAGGACTTTTGCCCGGGGCGCCGGCGCCATCCAGAGGGCGCCGCACCACGGCAAGATCCGCTGCTGCTGTGCCCCCCGCTGCCGCTGCCCGCTGTCCTGCTGTGAAGGGAAACTAGACGCTACGCGTCTAGATTCCCTTCATGGAGAGGACCTCTTCTGTAATGATGTGCGGTGCGCGTTGACGTTATCGCGCACCGCACAGCAAAGGTCCTCTCCACGAAGGGAACTAAATGCATAGCGTCTAGTTTTCCTTCGTGGAGAGGACCTTTGCTGTGCGGTGTGCGATGAAGTCATCGCGCACCGCACATCATTTCAGCGGCGCTACTACTGTACCCCCTGTACAGTAGTAGCGCCGCTGAAATGATGTGCTGTGTGCGCTGACTGGCCACGCCCTCTGTATGAAGCCACGCCCCCTATAGCCGCCCGGGGCGCTAAAAGACCCTGAGCCGGCCCTGTATAGGACCCTCCACTGAGAGATATAGTAGCAGGGGTCAGATAGGGATAGAGATGATAGCACCCCTATCCTGACTGAGGGAGGTACAGCAAAGACTTGCTGCACCTGATACCCTGAAGGACAACCCAAAAAGAATTATGGGAGAGGAAAAGTGCCTGCTAAGTGTAACTGTCCTCAATATGTATCTTTGTGAAAAAGGCGAATTAAACAAAAAGGATAAGTGATGGGTTTAGGTACACCCAGTACTTGGGGCTTTCTTGATCATACAATACCCACCACCACAAACACACACATAACTTTAAAATATCCCAACAAAACATGGTATACAACCCCTAAAATGAATATACCCCTATCTCATACAGCCTTTCCCAGGTACTTACCCCTACTTGCAGCTTTCCCGAAGGCTCCATCCTCCCTCAGACACTGGCTGAAGGGGAGAAGTATCTCTGGACAGAGCAGGAGTCAGAGAAGCAGGAGTCGGGGAAATGTACAAAACCATTTTAGATGTTCTTTTGCTCCTCAACTTGGGCCTAGATTTCCATCACATTGCATTAGTTTGCTGAGCAATATGGCAGTTATTTCAAAGGAGTGGCCAGAAGAATGCGCAAGCCAGTGGAAGGAATTGACTGGAGAGGGCTCTCCTTGCTAAGTACAGGATAGGTATGAGGTGTGCCTAGTTTTAAGGAACAGTGTACAATATAAATGTATAAAAATATACAGATTTTGAAAAGGGACTTATTAGGAGTCTTTCGGTGGCTTGTGCAAGGGTGTATTGTCATTTTTACAATGCTAAAATATTTGGGGGGTTTGTTTATTTGGTTTTGTGTACACTGCTGCTCATCCCAATGTGTGAAGATATTTATACCATCTTGGTATTTCTGTGCATTATTGTACTAAGCAACGCTTTCAAGGTGCTAATTTAGATGTAGACCCTTGAGTGCTAGAAGATTTTCCTCAGCATGCCCAGCCCAGATTTGGGGCCACTATTTGCAAAGTTGTCAATCATCGGCGGTTTTGACAGATAGTTTTAAACTGGCTTTGTTTAGCATTTATTTCTATCGCCATATTATAACGATCGGTCGAAGTCACTGATGATCGTTGGCTCTGACAATCCGCAGCTTAGTAAATCTACTACTTGGGAGTCATAGAACTAAAACTAGGAATGCTCCCTGTGTTCACTGTCACCATGAAAAGAGCAGAAAGGATATTTTTTTTACTTCTTTTGTCACTTTTAATATTAGGTATATTTCAGCTTGTTAAAAGTTAATGCACTAAGAAATGTGAACCCTAAGTGAAAATTGTGTCCTACTTTCTAAAGGACATAATAGCTGAAAAATATTCCAGACTGTCATATTGATTGAGAGTAAGTGAGAAACACTGTAGTGACATAATACACCAGTTTGCAGTAATAGTCTAAGAGTGAATGCTAGCGCATATGATATGATTCATTTACAGGATGAGGGCAGAGGAGCATCAGAAACTGCATAGAGATGAAAGTATCTTTGTCTGGTTTTAGACTGATCTAGGAATAAAAATGGCAGGATATTTGGCCACAGCATGATAGGAAAGTGATAGAAAGGTCTATGCAAAATGAATCAATAGAGTATTCCCTTCAGTGCTTCCGTAAGTGCTGCCTACTATTAACACACAATGGAGCTACACAATACATAGATATAATGTGAAAAAAGAAAAGAAAAAGATGCTCTTCCTTTTCAAATGCACAAGAGAAAACCATTAATAAAACAGTACACATATTCAGTCCTATATGTGATTATTTGTGAACTATCCTGTGGCGTAACTACGGCAGATTGCAGCCAGAGATGATAAAAAATAAATTTAAAAAATGGAAACTCTTGAAAAAAAAATATTATTTTTTGTTTATAAATTGTGACTTAATTTTCATAATGAGCAACAAAACAAACACACAATTGAAACACAAATTATGGAAATGCAAGAGCAAGGCAAAACGTCAATACAACAGCGATGAACACCATATGCACACACAGACCGTTGTAGAAGGAACTTTGACAAAATCTGAAACAGGATTAAGGGCCCCTAAATAGCGCAAATGGCAGACACCTCCTAATGTGGATATCACAAAGGACATACAGTACAACCTTTTCCTAGCTTCCATTCCCAGACTTTCAACTTCCAATGCCCCTAGAATCTTACTCTCTCACTTTCATTTCCAGTCCTCACTTTGCTGATGTATCATGCCACCCTATATATTTGAATCTACTCGCTTCCTCCAACCTCTCCCTTCCAAACACTCTCACGGCTGCCGTTGCTTTTCTCTGGAACACACACCTACACATAGATGTAAAAAGTGCATACATTTTTGCATCTTTTAACCATAAAAACAGGACGCCCAAATTTGCTACCCAAGGCAGATGCTCAACATGCCTTACCCTAGTGACACCACTGATTCCATCTTAGCAAGCTTTTTGTGTATCTTGGTATAAACACCTTTTACTAAAATGACACAACTTTATGTCTACAGAAAAGTTTATTGACATTAGTCCAACAGTTGGACAATACCTATTAGTGTTTCCTGGTAGTGTGTCACATTACCGTCACTGTAGACCAATGGTTATATATATAAATTCTACTATTTTACTTGTCAGATGACTATAAATTCTTGTTCTAGAAATACAGACTAAACTCTACAGTTACTGTAATTTATGTATAGATTATAAGAGATCTCATCCAATCAGGCACTTCCAATTTGCAGATTATATAGATTGTTTGAAAAACTGAACTAATTTTAATGAAATTTGTATTAAAATAATGGTTTCTATTTCTTGACTTTATCCTGATGTATTTGATGTTTATTTTAAACTGGAGTCATGAATTATATGTGTTTAGCCTCCACATTGATGTATGTACATTCCCGAATGACTGCATCAATAACTTTTACTTGCTCCTCGCATGCCTTGAAATAGGCTACTCAGTAGTCTAAACACACAGGTAGGGAGCTGATAACCAGGGGTCTACATTCTACTTATATATTCAATCCACGCGGCTGGTATTTCACCCATCTTTCTCCATGTTTGTAACAACCTTGTAGGTGGCAGGCCTTACCCCATTTCTTTGGGGCACATGTATTATATGGGCTCTGTTTTGTATTTATTTGTAAAGGTATTTTTCTATGGATTCTTATGGTACTAACTATTAGTCTATATTCTCTTCCTTTTATTGTGTGGCTTATGGTCAGTGCTGGAAAAGTGCAAAATATAGACAGCTCAATTCCGTGTGATTGATGTTCAGCCATCAGGGAGAAAAAGGAGAAAACATCTATTCAGTGCCATATGTATATACACTGTAGCTTGGTTTCTAGTAAATTCAAGCACCAAAGGGTTACTATACCCTCCTACACACAGTGTGCTGTCTCATTATATGCACAAGGGATTAATAAGGATCCTCTATTCTTGACATGCTATATTTATTCTCATTAAGGGTGTATTACTAGTGTTGATTGTATTACACTTTACAGTACAGTATGTACCTTTTTCTTATTTTCATGTTTATACCCCATTTATACAAAGACATACAAGTATCTTGCGCAGGCAGAATACAAGTAATCACATAAAGGATTTGATATGTATCTTATATTATTTTATTTATAGTGACACGGAAGGCTATTAGTGATTGAAGGATACTAATATTTCTGTGATTAGGAGGGACCTACTGGAATATTTTGGCACAAAGTGGAGTGGAGGGAGTGGCACAATAGACCATGGTATCAGCATTACAATGTGCACACCCGCACAGCCCCACCCCTGATGGGCTGATTTTGAAATCGGACTAAAGCAAAAAAGCAAACCAAGCCATGTTGCAATGCAAGGGGATCAAATACATTTATTACTTTGCATGCAGGGTAAATACTGGCTGCTTTGCATGTAGTCCACAAAGCTAAATTTTGCTTTGCTCCCAACCAGGGGAGGATTTTTACCCCCCCCCCCAGGTAAAATCCATCACCCAGATCAGTTTCAGTGAAGCCAGATGCAGTCCAAGAATGCACTGGCATCACTGTGACTGGTGGTGACCTCCTATTGGAAGTCCTACCTGTCAGTCACATACACACAAGGCAGTTCCATTGGGAGGTGTTTCCTCCCTCTGGGACTGTCAGACCTGGCTGCGATTAGCAGAGAGTTGGCCTCCTGTAGGAAGCCACTCTCTGCCTTTAGCGCAGCTCAATACAGCTTGTATGGGCTGCAGACAATGCAGTTCATTGAAGGCAGGGGTTTGCGCATGCGCACTCGCACCGCGGGGTCTATGCATGTGCTGATGCCAGCACATGCAAGATCCATTGCTCAGGTGCCGAGACTTGGGGCAGGCTGTCTCCTTTCTAGACACCGGAGTAGCAGGTTTACCTAAATGTAAGTAGGAGCTACCGCTGCTCTCAACTCAGGATCATCCCCTGAGTCACAACAACTCTCCATCTCAAGGCAAATTAAGGAAATGTTGGATATGTGCTATCTCTTTCCTTCGTGTTTGTCTTGCAAATAGAGCCCAATGTCTCTCATTTCTCTAAATCAATTCTGCAATATGTGTACAGTATTGTTTGTATCATTGCTCTGCTGCCATGATTGAGTGCTGAAAGAATGTGGACAAGCGACATATTTCTTGGGAAACCCCTAAGCATGTTATTCTATTAAATTATGTTTCAAGCTGAAACTGATGCATAATAAAGTGCTGCGTATTATTGCAACTTCACTATAATTCTGTTAAGTGGCAATGCATTGACGTTACGTTGTCTTGACTGCTACGCATCTCTTTATTAGGCCCTGCCCCTGACATCAATCCACAAATTGCGGCCCCTGGATATGAGGCGTGGCCAAAATTACACATTTATCTGATGTCACCAAGGCCCCATCTTCTCATTTCAGTAGGAGTAGGATGGAAGCATGAGGGGAAGTAGGGTGGCCAATCCCAGGATCGGCAGGATCCCGGGATTTGGGCCAAAAATCATCTGGGATTCAATCCAGGGATTGGAAGCTCCAATCCCAGGGATTTAGGGATCAGGCAGCCCTTTAATGCCGGGCAGGGTTGAGCATCCTCAGGACGCTCAACGCTGCCGGCTCCCCCTGCGCAGCGTGACCAGTGACTCTACAGTCACGCTGCACAGTTATCAGCCAATCACCCGCCGCGCCGCCTGTTGGGAAGCCGGCTGTCATCCGCCGACGAGTGTGAGGAACAGTCCCATCCACCGGCCCCTCTAGATTGCCGCCGCCAAGTGTGAGGAAGAGTCTCACCCACCATTGGCTTTTTTAATGTGTCCGACCAGCCGCCCCACTTCTACCCACCAGACCCGCTCTGCACACGTAACTCACCAATCTAGCGGGGCAGGTTGGGAGGGGAGAGGTGGGACGGACAGCCAGACACATTAAAAAAGCCAATCCCGGGTATCCCGGGAATCCCAGGATTTACCATTTTTCAATCCCAATACCCAGATTGAAAGTTTGGGCTGGGATTGGCCACCCTAAGGGGGAGTATTCCATGGAAAGTATTATACAACATTTCTTAATAAAAAATTGGGCAAAAATTCTTCACACTCCAACTCACTGTGGTCATACCCAATGTCTGAAAGACCATTGCAGTTTTCCTCAGTGAATATCAGGGTTGTCCTATGAGCTTTGGGACAGTTGCTACAACATTGTATATCCGTTTAATAGCATATATTTAAAACAATGTGAATTATTTCTAATTATTTAGCGCAAGGTCTGTCCCGGCATCAACTTTTAATTAAATAGTACAAAAATATTTAGAAAATATGCCGCAAAAACAACTATTTCACTTCAAACTATTTTTGCAATGTTTACTAAATACATCCCTTAATTAGAGACAACTACAGGATGGGAGTTTGTGTAAAGCATAGTTATTAATTAATATTGCAGCTTACTCACAAAGCTTAGATATATTTAGCATAAAGTTTATTACTATTTATTCTGTATTTATATTATTTATAAATATATTAGCGTATAGAACCAAGTTTACTCATCTTGCCCCATTTCCTTCTTTGTTACATTACATACGTATATATTAATAACTCATGCTTTGTGACATGGGGCATTATTCTGGTGGATGTAGTCATTAGAAGATGGGTAGACTATGGCATTAAAGGGATACACTTGGTCAGCAACAATACTTGGTTAGACTGTGGTAGCTAAACAATGCTTAATTAGTAACAAAGGGCCTAATGTGGAAAAAAAAAATCATTCACCATATAATTACTTTCCCACCAGCATGAACCGCTTGCTGACACAAGGCGTGGGGGATCCACACATTCAAGTTGTTTACACCAAATTCTGATCTTACCATGGGTCACGCAGCCGACTGATGGTGTCGCTGGTGATCTGAAGCTGCACCCTTGGACGCAGCACGGATAACTCTTGCTTTCTGAAAGCGTCTGCTTATACCAGATGCCTCCTGCTGCATTACCATACTAGTGCGTCACTGCTGCTTCTAAGCAGTGTTGGATTGGGGAATGAAGGGCCAACCAGGGGAGGGCCCATGTTTAAGAGTGTGGCCATTCTCCAGAGGGGGTATGGTCAGACACCACAGAGGCTTGGCTAACCATTAGAGAGTGCATGGGTTGGGCCCCTTGATAAATTCTATATAGTAAATACTGCTAGCCTATGCATGATAATGTACTAGATTAATGCAATGTAGAAAAGTTTTGGGATTGAAATACCGGCGTTTGGGATGTCGGCAGTCAGAATACCGACCGTGGCATCGCGATGATCCAAATCCTGAAAGGGGAAGGTAATTATACTTACCTACCTTCCCCCACTGGCCCCCTAACCCTCCCTTCTAGCAGCCTAAACCTAACCCCCCCAACCCACGCAGCCTAACCCTAATCATTTCTGGTAGTGGCTAAACTTAACTCCCCTACCCTAAAGCCTAACCCTAACCTGACCCCCCCTAGCCCTAACCCTTGCATGGGATGCCAAAACCTAACCTCCCCTCCATGCAGCCTAAACCTAACCCACCCGGGTTGCATCCCATCCCTAACCCTCCCCCTGCAGCCTAAAGCTTACCTCCACCCACACCACACACCCCTGCGGCTTACCTCTTCAGGAGGGCGGCAGATGCTCATTTGGGATCCCGGCGGTGGGATTTCCTTGGTGATCCTATTCAGGATGCCTGTGTCACCACTCGGAGTAGCATTGGCATTCCAGCGTCGATATTATGACTGCTGGGATCCCGACCTCCAGGATCCTGACCGGATCCCATAGAAAATATACCGTGGTAATTTGCAGAGTAATGTAACATTTGTATAATGTACAGTATAATTCAAGTGCACTGTCTGGAACCTGTACCCTAGATGAGGGGGTTGGTCCCCAGGCAGTGGGGCCTATTGCAGGATTCTCCAGTACCCCTGTGGGCCAGTCTGACTCTGCTTCCAAGTGAGCAGCACTGATGCGTAATCCAAACATATCTGAATTAGGGCCAATATATGCTAAATATCTACTAACATTTGCAGGAAAGCAGCCAATGAAAAAATAACAAATATATATATATACTTGATATTGAAACTCTTTAATCCGCATTTTTTTTTCTTCTTTCTGTTTCATGTGTTTTCTTGTACTCAATTGCTGGGAGAAGACATATTTTTCATTGATATTGCCTGTATTATTACCAATATCATTACCAATTATGCGATTTAGACATTTTGATTTTGTTTTATGTTTTAAATAAATATATGTATTTCATTAGTTTCTCGGGGCATGCTATAGCTAAAACCATTGTTGTAAATAAAGAGATTTCCCTTCCTATGAATAGCAATGCAGATATTGCCCCCTACAGACTGCTGAAGTGTACAGGAACTCAGCCAAGAGCTGTGACTTTTGAATAGAAGTTTAAATTGGCAACTTTCTGTTTATTGCTTAGTCAAGGCGCTGGATATATAATGTCCAATTTGTTCAATATAGATTGACCATTGGCTAGTTTCAATAAATGTCAATATTCTTATTGGATATCTAAACTATACAATTCTGATGATTACAATTGTTTTCCCTTTTCAGCGCTCTGGTGGAGCATTGGCATTACCGCTGTGTGCTTTCCAAGGCACAGTGTCACTCCATGCACCCACAGGAAAAACTCTTTCCTTATCTACTTATGAAGTGAGCAGCGAAGGGCAAAAGATTACACCTACATCTAAGAAGATTGAAGTGTACCGGTCAAAAAGTGTAGGCCATGAGCCCAGCAAGGAAGACTCTCCCACCCAATTTCCAGACACCAATGTCAGGATTCACCTAGAAGTTCTGGAGATTTGTGATAATGAAGAAGCCATGGACACTGTATCAATCATCAGCAATATAAGTCAGTCTTCTACTCAAGCTCGTTCTCCTTCACTGCGCTACTCACGCAAGGAGAACCGATTTGTCTCTTGTGACCTGGGAGAAACTGCTTCCTACTCACTCTTCATTCCAACCAGTAACCCAGACAGTGATATTAATATTTCCATTCCAGACACTGTGGAGGCTCACCGTCAAAACAGTAAACGGCAACATATGGCTAGAGACAGCTATCAAGAGGAAATACAGTTGTTGAACAAAGTGTACAGGAAAAGGGAGGGGGACGGGGACAGTTAAAATGATAAAACTTACTCTGAATGTGAACATTGCTGTAGTTCTGAAAACAAATGATTTATCCACATCAATCTGTCCAGGTGAAGGAACAGCTGAAAGTCTTGCTGATTGCTTTGTGTAAGCTTTGTACTTACTGTATTTTTCATTATCCTGCAGTACAAAAAAAGTTTTGACGTGATCTTACAACTCTGGTTATCTCTAGCTATATATAACTATTTAGAGGGTAGCATCATGGTATATCTTACCATGAATGGAGCAATAGAGTATCATACATAACTCACTCTGCTGCATGTAAATCTAGTTAAAAAAAAAGTGCAACAATAGCGCACAAATGATAAACACTGTGATAATAGAAAAAAACACACAACAAATGATATATTTGTCTGTAGCACTGTAAGCATATTGTTTAACCATCATTTTTTAGACAACATATACACTCCATGGAAAAATGTAATCTGATCTAGTATATGACAATTCATTTTTTAACCCATTTAGCATCTTTTTTATACTTGCACACTCCAATTTAATATTTCTACATTGACATATAGCAAAATACAGTACTCAAGCTAGAACAGTTACCACTGGTATTACAAAAATCACGCTTTTACTAGAATTTTCATGTCATATAAAGGATGTAAACGTAAATAGGATGGGTACAGTATCTATTGGTTCCAAAATCCTCATTCATGAGAAGACTGCCTTTGCTATTCAATCACATACTCCATTGGCACTCTCATCTGAAGGCACAGGTTATGCACTGTGAGTCAAATACAGTAATGACTGACAGGTGGTGGCATAGGCACTGAGTAACTGCTCTTACACACTTCACCCAGGTACCAGGTAAACATGATGTTTTTAGTACCGACAAGAAAAGTTCACAAGGATTCTGGTCATGTTTGTGCCTTCATTATCATCTTTAGTAATTTCAAAGTACAAATAAGAAATGACTGCATACAACAAGCTTTAGATATCCAATAGATAACATAGATTTGCATATATGTATATAATCCTATATTCTATGGATTAAAACACAGGGACTGGCTCAAGTAAGTACAGCTCAGAGAACCATATTGTACAATAATTGCCATTTTCCTTTCAAGTTTCATACTGGTTTGTTATATGAGGACTGATTGGAAAGTAATGAGACTGCCTCTACTTTCTGTGCCATAGGTAGAAGATGCAATACTATGGGTACTAAGCAGTGATAAAAGTAGTGAAGTGAGCATGTGACGAAGTTGCCCAATGCAACCAATCAGCATTGACGTAACATTTATAATTTGCATGCTATAAAAGTATACAGAGCAGCGGATTGGTTGCCATGGGCAACTTCTCCACTGGCTCAGTTCTCCACTTGTATCATTGCTTAGTACATCTCCCTCTATGCTGGTTATTGTGAAGCTTATACATCAATGTGTCTGAACCTGCGGTTGGACTACCGCAGTCTTCTTTGTTTGGTCACAACGAGTGGAAGATCTTCGTACGCTTCGTCCATGGCAGATGAGTCTGTGAGATTACGTCAGAGATGTGTCAAAATTTTGTGTTAAACATGTAAAGAGCGGAAATTAAATGAAATGAGATGCCAAGTGAAGCCAAAAGTTTGCGTAAAGTTACGCTTCAGTCATTTTGCTACATCTCTGCAGCTTGGCAATGTTGTCATCTGTAAACTGTAGTGGATGGCCTTGCAAAATGCGCTTCATCAGTCATTTGTGTATTACCCTCTTGGAAGTGCTTCCACCACCGAAATACTGCAGCATGGCTAATAGTTTCTCCACACTATGCTTACCGTAACATTTCATGAGTTTCATTTGACTTTTTCCAACTTTAACACAAAATTAAATCACACATTTCTGAAGTAATCTCAGACACATCTTCTTCACCTGCCATGATGAAACGTATGAAGATCTTCCACTCATTGTGACCAAACAAAGAAGACTCCGGCAGTCCAACTGCAGGTTCAGGCATATTGATGTATGAGCTTCACAATAACCAGCATAGCGTTGCAACGTCTACCTATAGGACAGAAAAACAGAGACAGTGCCATTACTTTTTAATCAGCCCTTTTATATATATATATATATATATATATATATTGTTCCATTCAGAATGGAGGCACTTTACCAAATTAATCTCTATGTCAACAGATTGACTTATAAATGTCAACAGATTGACAATACATTTGAAGCCAAATAGCCTTTGCACATTTGTACTGGTTACATATAATCCAATTGTGACCTGGTTACAGACTCGAGGCATTAAGCATTACAGTTATACAGGTGTACATGTAACCCAGTGAAAGCATTTTGAAAGAACTTAGGCCCAGATTTATCAAGCCTTGGAGAGTGATAACTTGCACAGTGATAAAGTACCAGCCAATCAGCTCCTAACTGCCATGTTACAGGATGTGTTTGGAAAATGACAGTTAGGAGCTGATTGGTTGGCACTTTATCACCGTGCAATTTATCATTCTCCAAGGCTTGATAAATCTGGGCCTTAGGATGGTGAAAATTGTAAGCAGGCCCGGGTATGAGGGTCTGTGGCCTAATCAGGGGGCGCTTTGTACAAATATATATTAGTTAATCAGTAATTGTGGGACCCCCTCCATGAGGGGTGTGGGTGGGAGGGTTCAGGCATGCATAAATATCTTATCTTGCTTGGTCTGGGAAGCTGGCCCCTCCTCAGCCGATGCCATCTTGCCAGTGATATTCAGTAAAATGGCGCCATGAAGGAGGAAGAATGCGCTTCCTGGAGCACAGTAGTTATAAGGGTGAGGGGGGGGGAGAGCCTCCGGGCCCCTCCATAAAGCATCGGCCTGGGTAATTAGTACCCTCCCTTCTCAGCACCAGTGGTTTTAAATGACCTAGTTCTCTCCAGCACTGAGAAACTCAGTGGGGGAAGGTAGGGTGGTCAAGTTCCTCATTTAGTTTATAAAATTAACCAGGCTCTATAAGTACAGTGTACAGTATATTAGTTGAAATGTCCCATTGAATGGAGGTGTGTGGGAGGGGGGGAGTGAGCAGGTGCTAATAGTCAGTCTCTAGTGGGCCAAACTGATTATGTGAATTTGGGGGGCTGTAACATAAACCACATGCCCAAAGTCAATTGATGCTGCATGATGCACCTTCAGGCCATGGGAGTTAGATGGGATCTGCTTCTACAGTGCAAGCTACATTTAGAATACAGATTGCATTTCGGGGAGGGCCTGTATGCAAAACAAACAAGTTTCAGGTCAAGCAGACAAGCCAAATATTTACACTTGGACACTGATGTCATATTAGTGTTGACATTTGTGCTAATAGGTAGATTAATAGGTGTAATACACCTCATTTTGTTCTCAATAAAAAATATACTGTTTTATCTAATATGAAAAACAGTGTGTTTTCAGTTATCCATTGTTCCTCCTGAGATAAATTAGACTACAGTACATTTTAAGGTCAATATATTCGGTAAATCACAGTTCCATGAATCACCAGTCCTGTTTTATATGTTTAATTAATTTTAAAATGATTCACTTCTCTGGAAAATCAGCTGTTGATACAATGATAGTAATCTAAAATACAAGAAGGCACTGGCTTCTGTCTGGTGCGCAAAGAATAGGTGCAGCCTAAATCAAATTCCCACCATGGAGGCGTCTCCCACACCTCCAAAGAATAAACAATGCAAAACAGGAAATTGGTGAAAACGATAAATGGCGCTCCTCTAAATGGGTGTTACATATATATCACAAATTCATATGAAAAATAAAAAATATATCTCAACAATATACATTCCTGTAAGCCACTTGTATCCTCAGCATGTAATGAAATCCACCGCACTCTGTTAGGTATTCTTCCTCTTGATTAGTTCCCTCTCAGAATGAACATGGAATAGAGGAAATGCGGACAGAATAGTGCAGCAACGTTTTTTAATATGAGACAAGCACAACGACATAAAACATAAAATCCTCAATAAAATCCAATCCAAATAAAATTGAGACACACAGGTGGCAGAAGAGAAGCCCAATGGGCAAAAAGGTGTGCAATTACCGGACACTCTGAGAACCAAAGGCTTTCAGAATAGCTTAGATGTATATAAGTGCCAGGTGACCTCCCGGGTTTTCAGCCTCCTGGATCCGATAAGCGCCTCCACCAAATGCCAATTAGGCGATCTCCCTGCACCTCACCAACGCGTTTCAGGTCCTATCTGGACCCTTTTTCAAGGTAGTGTGTCTCCTCCATCTAAATCCCACTATTTATTACAGAGTCCTCCAATAAAAAATGTTCTGTCCTTAGTATTTGCACCTGTGTGCAAATGGCCGCCCCCATGTTGTTATCTCCGGTTGCTACAGCAACCGCTCCGGCTTCCGTATCACGTGGCATGAGTTCGGGAGTACATATGCGTCTTATCACGATGTTTATATGGACTCCTCTTAAGCTGTTATCTACAGTTGCTACAGCAACCGCTCCGGCTTCCGTGTCACGTGACATGAGTTCGGGAGTACATGTGCGTCTTCTCGCGATACTTGCATGGACTCCTCTCATGTCACCGCTTCCGCCCCCACTTGTTCCAGCCGGGCGCGTCACTTCCGCCCTCTCAGTCCGTGTTATGTTGCTAGGCACCCGTGATCTCCATAGATACCAATGCTTTAACTGGAGCAGCCATTTTTCAGTCCAGATACATTCAAATAGACAGTGAGAAACGGCTTTATTTAAAGAATAGTGCCACGGTCAAGAAAATAAATCATTCTTTACTTTTTTTAAAAACTGAATGTACAAAACATATACCTCAAAACTCAATTGATCAATTGACAATAAATCTCCAAAAGCAATTGATTATTCCCCGCATAACAATAATATAATTCTTTAAAAAATGCTTTTTCATTGAATTTAAAAACAATGCATGACAGAGAGTTTTCATATTGACCCCATACACACTCAAGATTCATTATAAGGCATTAAAGGGACCACTTTAGCTCAAAATCTGAGTTCAACCCTGTGGGTATCAACGTATTATATTTATATATGAGTTCCATTTCTGCCTTAGCCAAACTTTTAGAAGTATCTTTTTGTCTACGGCCACATTCCACTCGTTTTATTCCAACAAACCTGATGATCTGTTTAGGATCACAGTTGTGGACTTTTTTAAAATGGCTGGACAAAGCATGGGTGTCCAGCCCCCTTCTGATATTCCTAAGGTGCTCTCCTACCCGTATTTTCAATTGCCTTGATGTGCGTCCGATATAAAATAAATGACATGAACATTCAATGGCATATACCACGTTCCTAACGTTGCAGGTAATGAAATCCCTTATTTCATGGACTCCGCTGTTAATATTTAAATTCTCTGTTTTTTTCCCACTATCCGTGGTAATTTCCCTGCAGCCAATACAAGAGCCGCACCTATGAAATCCCTTGGTACTCCTTATTCCACTTTTTTTCACAGGTGGAAGATCACTTCGTACCAATGAATTTTTTAGATTAGGCGCCCTCCTATATATAAAGATAGGGTGTTCAGGTAATACTTCTTTCAAAATGAGGTCTTTTTTAAGAACTCCCCAATGCTTTTTGAAGGATTTTTCCAAAATGTTATGCTGTTCACTATATCCTGTAATGAAAGCATATTCAAATTTGTTGGTTGTTTCTGTACTTTTGTTGTTACTAAGAAGAATTTTCCTATCCAATTGTGTAACTTCATTCTTCACTGCCTCCAAAGAAGCTTCCTCATATCCACAATTCAAGAACCTAGTCTCTAATTGGTTCAATTGTTCTCTACATGTGGCTTCTTCTGAACAGTTCCGTTTTATCCGCTTAAATTGGCTATTCGGAATTGAATCAAGCCAATTCTTGTGGTGGCAGCTGTTCTTCTCAATATAGGCCTGAGAGTCAGTTAATTTAGTGAATGTTTTCGTACATAAAATGTCATTCTTGACATATATAGTAACATCCAAATAATTGACCTCTAAATTGCTTATAGTGAAAGTAAGCTCAATATTCCGAGAATTATTGTTAAGATAAGTGCAAAAATTGTCTAATTCTTCCCTTTCACCCTTCCACAGAAAAATGATGTCATCTATATACCGTTTCCAGGACACCAGGTTCGCCCCAAATGGGTTGGGTCCCCAGACAAAGTCGGTTTCCCATTTCCCCATGAAGATGTTAGCGTAACTTGGGGCGAACCTGGTGCCCATAGCTGTACCAACCCTCTGCAGGAAGTAGTCACCATCGAACATAAAATAATTATTTTCCAAAATGAAACGTACACTGTCAATAATAAAGTTTTGCATATTAGTTTCTAACTCGCTTTGACGTAATGAATCTGTTATAGCCCCTATCCCCATCTGATGATCTATGATGGTGTATAGGGACTTGACGTCCGCTGTCACCATGTACATATCATTTTCCCACGGGACCGTTGAAAGAAAATTCAAAAGATCCTTCGTATCCTGTAAATGGGATCTGTTCTTCATTACCAAAGGTTGTAGGTGATAGTCAACCATTTCAGATAGATTTGCCGTCACTGATTCGATCCCTGAGACTATTGGTCTCCCAGGTGGATGTTGTACATCCTTATGGACCTTTGGGAGGAGATAAATTACCGGGACTATAGGATCTTTATTAATGATAAATTCCTGTTCTTTACTTGGAAGTACCTCTAAGTCCCCGTATACTTTAATTACTTCTCCCAGATCCCCCTGAATTCTTACTGTGGGATCAGTTCTTAACTTCTGATAGGTGTCTCTATCACTAAGATGTTTCTTTACTTCTTGGATATACCAGCTCCTGTCCTTTGATACGGAAGCCGGAGCGGTTGCTGTAGCAACCGGAGATAACAACATGGGGGCGGCCATTTGCACACAGGTGCAAATACTAAGGACAGAATATTTTTTATTGGAGGACTGTGTAATAAATAGTGGGATTTAGATGGAGGAGACACACTACCTTGAAAAAGGGTCCAGATAGGACCTGAAACGCGTTGGTGAGGTGCAGGGAGATCACCTAATTGGCATTTGGTGGAGGCACTTATCGGATCCAGGAGGCTTAAAACCCGGGAGGTCACCTGGCACTTATATACATCTAAGCTATTCTGAAAGCCTTTGGTTCTGAGAGTGTCCGGTAATTGCACACTTTTTTGCCCATTGGGCTTCTCTTCGCCACCTGTGTGTCTCAATTTTATTTGGATTGGATTTTATTGAGGATTTTATGTTTTATGTCGTTGTGCTTGTCTCATATTAAAAAACGTTGCTGCACTATTCTGTCCGCATTTCCTCTATTCCATGTTCATTCTGAGAGGGAACTAATCAAGAGGAAGAATACCTAACAGAGTGCGGTGGATTTCATTACATGCTGAGGATACAAGTGGCTTACAGGAATGTATATTGTTGAGATATATTTTTTATTTTTCATATGAATTTGTGATATATATGTAACACCCATTTAGAGGAGCGCCATTTATCGTTTTCACCAATTTCCTGTTTTGCAATGATAGTAATCTATCCAACCAGGAACAATTCTTAATATGGATAATTTTCTTAATTTCCCTGCCTGATTCAAAACTGTCATTGTGTCATATATATATCAAACTGATGAGCATTGGTGCAAAGTAATAATTTTTTAAATCAAAGTGGCTTATTAATATTGCTTGTTACAAGCGTTGTTTGGATGCTACCAAATTCAGCAGTCAGCTGTATGTTCATATTTAACATTTAATTTACACAAGCAAAACACCATTCACGAAAAAAAAACAAAAAAAAAAAACTATAGTTTCAGTAAAGTTATTACATGAGTCAGAAAATGAAGACATCATTATCCAGGTATAGAAATAAAATAATGAATCATATAGGACATCTTATAACCATTTCAATACATGACATAAAGAAAGGTATTTATGACACAAGTAAAGGAAAAAGAAATATATGCAGTGAATTCATACAGGGCTGTAACAAGGGTTGTGTGACTGATGTTACCGGCCAGAGGTGGTCATTCTGAGTTGTTAGCTCGTTGCCGATTTTCGCTATGCTGCGATTTGTTGCTAAATGCGCATGGTACGCAGAGCGCATGCTCTAAATTATTTTACACAAAACTTCGTAGATTTCCTGGTGTTCGTGCGGCGCTTTTCAGTCGCACTGCTGATCGGTGAATGATTGACAGGAAAGGGGCGTTTCTGGGTGGTAACTGAGCGTTTTCCGGGAGTGTGCTAAAAAACGCAGGCGTGTCAGGGAAAAACGCGGGAGTGTCTGGGAAAACGGGGGAGTGGCTGGCCAAACGCAGGGCGTGTTTGTGACGTCAAACCAGGAACTAAACGGACCGAGCTGATCGCAATCTTGGAGTAGGTCTGGAGCTACTCAGAAACTGCAAGAAAATATTTAGTAGCAGTTCTGCTAATCTTTCGTTCGCTATTCTGCTAAGCTAAGATACACTCCCAGAGGGCGGTGGCCTAGCGTGTGCAATGTTGCTGAAAGCAGCTAGCGAGCGAACAACTCGGAATGAGGGCCAGAATGCAAGGCATAGTTACTGCCCTGAAATTTTCCCAACATGTGTGGTGCCTCCAGAGGCACCCAATGCATGGAGACGACAGGGCCCAACCTCTGGATGCACTCGGTGCCAAGCTTCCAGGTTGTGATGACATCATGACATCCTGTATGGAAGTGCCAGCCTGGGCTGCCTCAGAGGCCTGATACTACACAAAATGTATACTGTGGTAACTGTTGATGAAGAAGCTTTAAACCCAATTGGACTTTTTCTGTTTGTGCATTATTATTAAGGGGTATATTTACTAAAAACTGTAGGTTTATAGACATGGAGATGTTGCCCATAGCAACCAATCAAATTCTACTTATAATGTATCTAGCACCTTCTAAAAGATAATAGCTAGAATCTGATAGGTTGGTATGGACAACATCTCCACTTCTATAAACGCACACCTTCAGTGTCGGACTGAGGCATGAAGGGCCCATTGGGGGAATGCAGTGGTAGGGGCTCATGCTTAGAGGTCTATTTACTAAGCCATGGATGGATATAAAGTCGCTGGAGATAAAGTACCAGCCAATCGGCTCCTAACTGTCATTTTTCAAACACAGCCTGTGACATGGCAGCTAGGAGCTGATTGGCTGGTACTTTATCTCCAGTGACTTTATCTCCATCCAAGGCTTAGTAAATAGACCCCATAGAAACTTGGCTAACCATTAGCAAGTGCATGGTCCGGACCTCTTGATAAATATACATAGCAAATACTGATACTGCATGCAAGATAACGTAGCAGATTTATAACAGCAACCGCTCCCCCCCCCCCCCCAAAAAAAATGCAAATAAAATAAAAGTGGGGGCTATCAGGGGTTTTCCCTGTACCGCTGTGGGCCGATCCAACCCTGCACACCTTACCAAAAATACTCCCAAGATTCTTTCCAAGTGAATAAAAAGGTGCATTCATCATATATATATATATATATATATATATACACATTAAAACATTAAAATACAATGGAAAGTAAACACTGATGCAATTTGTTCAGGTTTCATGAACATAACATACATATTATATTATTAGTGCGGATGTCTAGTTTCATTTTTCATACTGCAAGAAATTATTTTTTCATAAAGCATGACCATAATTACCCTTTTTTCCCTGTAGCAATTGCAGTGTAGCGTGTACAGATGGAAAAGATTAGGCCATATTGCAAATTAGCGTTAAATGTCAGCAGTGAAAGTATATAAGAGAATGTTGTGCTCTCGCTAGGTGTTCACCACAGTACTCATGTGTGTAGAGCCATCTGCTTTGTACACTGCTATGTGGAATAGGCATCCAATAGCCAGTAATACATTCACTGCGGCATGTATGTAGCTACCATGTTCTGGGCACTTAGCGATACAAAGACAGTGCAGCTTGTAGCTTCTACTATGACCAATACTGTGTTGTTGATGTGGAAATAATAATAAAAATATCCAAGATCACTTGTGCTTGGGTAACCTGAATATCTGTGCTTTGTTACATAAAAAGTGTCTTGATCTACTTAATTTATATATTTGTCCTGACATGTAAGAAATTTTCATTTTATTTTAATTCATGGCTGGAGAAAAGAATGGTGGGGCTAAGAAATAGAAATAAAATGCATGCTTGTTTTAACTTGCCAAGGACCACAACCTAGTTCTCTAAGCACTGTCATAAGTAATTTAACAGAAACAAGACAAATAGCATCTATTATACATTATACTCCTCAGAGAGTAGAGATGTGAGTCATATCATTTGCTTCTAAACACTCTAATTTCTAAGATTGCTAGGCAACTACACAGAGGCCAGTGAGAGAGCAAACCATTGCTAAGTGGAATTGTCCTATTTTTTATCTATTTATTTGTAAATATTTGATGTCCTTCAACAGACAATCAGAATGGCGGCCTTCCCGCCCACCTCTGGCATTCCCATTGTTTTCCTCCGCAATACAGGCAGAACACTTTACCAGGTTGAATTGATGGCTTTATATACACACTCTATCCTTTCAATGGAAGTCAGCAAACTAGATGTCATGCACCCACCAACAAATTTGGAGTTCTTAGTCTGTGAAACATCAGACCATTGTTCTCTCTGAATGCTATGCTCTGAAAATATTAAAGCTTACAGGTAAGTTGTTGAGAAAAGCCAATATTGCAGGGTTGAACAGAAAAGCAGTGTTCTATCAGCACATTAGTTCTATTAACCACTTGCCTGGCATGGTCGCATCAGATGCGACCATGCCTGCAAGTGTTTTATCTGACCTGGTCACACAGGATGCGACCAGTCAGATAAATAGTGTTTGCAGCGGCAGAATAGGGAAACTTCCCTCTGCTGCTGCTGCTCTCAGAGGGACCGGAAGGTCCCTCTGCCTCCCTGCACTCTCCCCTACTGATTGCAGTGATCACTGCTGATCGGTCAGCACGGCAGGACCCCCTCCTCCAGTGGCTGCAGACAATAGCAGCCGCTGGGGAGTGTAAATGAACCCCCTACCCCAAGCCCCCCTGTGTACCTGGAGGCTATCCCGGCTTTCAAAATGAAAGCCAAGATGGTCGCAATGTTTCCAATGTTGCGATGTTCCCGATCGATGTTTTGATGTTGGGGGAGGGAGAATAAAACAGTAAAATTTTTGGATTTGTTTTTAACTCAAATCATTTTGGATAGGATTAAATACATGTTCTTCACCAAATTCACTCATAAAAAGACATGACAATTTCGGAGCGGTTTTTGGGGAAAAAAAACGTCAGTTAAGTGGTTAATGCATCTATTATGGGTGCAGGGTGTGTGGTGCACTGGGTCCAGGCTGGCCCACACTGCACATCCTGCACCTATTTTTTTTTCACTTATCTTATCATAGTCCCGCATCAGCAGGGCTGCACAAATCTGTGCATAGACAGTAGAAAAATCACTGAGAAAATGTCCGTTGTACCTGGAGACTAGCACATACACACTAGAGTCTGACAAAGCACCAGAGTATACTGCTGGTGCTGCTAGAGAAGACGGGCTTGGTCATGGGCCTAATTCAGACCTGATCGTAGCAGCAAATTTGTTAGCAGGTGGGCAAAACCATGTGCACTGCAAGGGGGGGCAGATATAACATGTGCAGAGAGAGGTAGATTTGGGTGAGTTATATTGTTTCTGTGCAGGGTAAATACTGGCTGCTTTATTTTTACACTGCAATTTAGATTTCAGTTTGAACACACCCCACCCAAATCTAACTCTCTCTGCACATGTTATATCTGCCTCCCCCCCTGCAGTGCATATGGTTTTGCCCATCTGCTAACAAATTTGCTGCTACAATCAGGACTGAATTAGGCCCCATGTACAGACCCCCACCGCAATTAATATGCCCCCGACTGATGCACTGTTTTATCTGCATTGGTATTTCATCCTGAATTTGCATTGAAGGTGTGTACACACGGTGAGATTTCGACTTTCGATTTTGACTATATAGTCAAAATCTTAAGGAAAGTTAGTGGAAATCTCAAGGTGTTCGACAGCTTGCGATACCGATTCAATCATGATGCGCACTCCCGCGGGGTCGGTATCGCAAGGCTAGATAGACTGTGCAGGCAGGTCAATCTTGACTATCTAGTGTACTATCTAGTACAAAGTATAGTCAAAATTGGCACTTAGTCAAAATCGTACATAGACAAAATCGAAAGTACAGATAGTAAAAATCTGGGCTCTGCGGGAGTTCAAGGGAAATCACATAGTCAAAATCGGGCATAGCAAGGATCTCACCATGTGTATACACCTTAACTTATCTTCATAGCCATGTCCCCAGACCACAGATCTAGACAAATAGAAAGATTTACAAACCTGTGATTTGGAGCCTGAAAACTGAAATTTCAAACCACATGTAGTGTTCAGCCCATAACTTGCTACTGCCTAAAACATGTCTCTTAACTGTGTGATTTAGAATTGGCTCATACAACATAAGGGGTGGTGACCTAACATCTGTAAAAAAAAAATGCTATTTCCTCATTATCTTTAGTAGGTTCCAGAGGAGAGCTGCATTATGAGAAAGGTAGTAAGTAAGTAATACTGTAAATTAATAGCAATTTCTGAAAATTGTCTTGTGCTTTATTTGTTTTCTTCTTATTTGTTATCCCTACTGTTTGCTTTGTTCTTCATTTTATGCATTGTCTACAGTATGTTACTTGTGAGTGAGTTGGGTGTGACTGATAAAGTAAAAACAAAAACACACCAAAAGTGTTGGACTAGGAACAATAAATATAATTAGTGAATTTAAGTGAATGAACCAAGCAGCTGTTCACTGGCTGCCAACCAAAAATAGAAAAGAAAACGAGAACAGCGCTGCATTCAATGCAATGGTATAAACAATGCTGTAGCTATGTTAAAAAATGGAACACAATTTAAGACGGCAGTATCACAATTTGACAACAAAAAATCACACATATTAAAATATGACAAATGTAAAGAAAATGATACATTAAACCTCACAGTTCTTATGAACAAAATCAGAAAGGGTTATATCTGGTGCCTCCTGGACCCCATCATGTACCATGTACTTTTGCCCCATCGTATTCTATGCCTGCATGCTATACCTCCACGTGGTGCAGGATGAGGTTCACATGGATCTCTACATACAGACAGTGGTGCAAGCAGAAAAAAATAGTGGTATAAAAAAATGCCTGTGGCCACATGGGGTGTGGCCAATAAAAATAGGGCCATTATACACATATAGGGGTCCAGATACACATATGACCCCAATAGCGCAGTGCCAGATACACATATGCCACCAATAGTGCCAGATACACATATACCCCCAATAGTGCAGTGCCAGGTACACATATACCCCCAGTAATGCAGTGCCACATACACATATGCTCCCACGGTGCCAGATATGTCCCCTCAGTACCAGATACAAATATGCCCCCCCCCCCCATTGCCAGATAAACATATGCCCCCACGGTGCCAGATAAAAATATGCCCCCACAATGCCAGATATAAATATGTCCCAACAGTGCCAGCTACACATATGCCCAAATACTGCCAGTCAAAAATATGCCCCCATACTGCCAGAAACACATATGCCCCCAGTGCTAGATATGCCCCCAGTGCCAGATACACATATGTTCCCAGTGCCACATTTGCCCCCACAGTGCCAGATAAAACTATGCCCCCATAGTGCCAGAAATGCATATTCCCCCAGTGCCAGATATTCCCCGATAATGCCAGATATACCCCCACAGTGCCAGATAAAAATATGCTCACAAATGCCAGAAACACATATGCCCCCATAGTGCCAGATACACATATGCCTCCAGTGCCACATATGCCCCCCCAGTGCCAGATATACATATGCCCTCAGTGCCACATATGCCCCCCCCAGTGCCAAGTACACACCACCCCTCCACCTCACCACTGCTGTGCTGTGTGTGAGGCCGGGAAGGAGAGCGCAGTGTGTGCCTCTCCTGTGTCTCCAGTGGCGTGTCTCTCAGGCACCGGTTCGTGAGCCAATCAGAGCCCGTGGACCAGCAGACAACCAGGTTCACGAGCTCTGATTGGCTCAGGAACTGGTGCCTCATTTGAGAGACACACAGGTGCACTCTCCTTCCCGGCCTCACACACAGCACAGCAGCGGCTGCAAGCATGGCGGTCGGGCTAGCGGTCAAAAATAGGGGCGTGGCTTCATGGGGAAGGGGCATGGTCACAGTTATGGCCCCTGTAGCTGTGCCTTCAGTAGTTGTGCCCCCAGTACTGTGCCCTCAGTAGTTGTGCCCCCAGTGCTGTGCCCCCAGTAACTGTGCCCTCAGTAGTTGTGCCCCCAGTAGCTGTGCCCCTAGTAGCACCGATTACCTGAAAAAAATAAAAAATACTTACCATCCCCGCTCCTGCTTCCCAACCGCTGCTGTCTTCCGTCTCCGGCCGCCGGCGCCGCTCCCCGGATATATGGGAGAGACATCATGATCTCTAGTGTCTGTGGCCGCTACCACAATGCCGTGCCGTGCGCGATGACGTCATCGCGCACCGCACGGCAGGTACCAGTAGCGGATCATGCCACGGCGGCGGCACCCTTGGGAGAGCGGCACCCCGGACAAAAATCCTGCTTGCCCATGGCAAGATCTGCTACTGCCTACACATGTTAGTTATTCTCTGGTATGCCTTGGCTCCTTGAATGGCTTAAATCCCACAGTATAACCTTCATAGTGCGTCCAACATGGCTTCCTCACCTGGTACACTTATGGATGGGATGACAAATGTATGGACCTGATGGTTATGTTGGGACCGGACTCTCAGTTCTAGGTTGCTGCAATCACCCCATTTTGTGTCATCTCTTTTAGACATTGAAAGATTTTATGTATGGTCCTAGCGCCAGACTGCATAAACCAGTGATCGTCTGATGCTCCTGACACTTCACCAAAACCTTCATCTCTTCCCTCCCACTGCCTCCCTCCCCCACCCCCCTTTCCAGGTTTCCTTGTACCTGAAATAAGCAGATGGAGACATGTATACGTTGCTAATTAAAAGGTCACAGTTTATTAAATTTGACCATAAGTTTATTGATTAATTTTTTGGTGGCCTAATTAGCACTGCGGGTCCCCAGCCCTCATCGCAACCCAAACCGGTAACTGACCTGTAACCAACCCATGGGCAGAGGGTCCATTCCTCGCACCGATAACCGCCTGGGGACCCTCTCTTGCTGACGCATAGCCCCGGGAGAACGCACCTCCACCGCCTTCTCAGGACTTTGGCCCGGCCCCCCATCTTGGATGGGGTGTCTCCTCGGGTTTTGCTAGTGCCACAATTGGCTGGCCCGCAGCGCTTACACCACTAATGTGACCTGCTCTGTGAAAAGAGAAGATGATTAGCAAAATCCTCTCCTCGCTGTCCTTTGTGGCATGAACACCGTTTACTCCTACTAGCTAGTACGGCGAATGTGGGCCTCTTGTCCCGGATGGGTGGGTGGGAATCTCTGCTCACAATGCTGCCTTATTTGCTCCCTCCCCCCTTAAGTATGTCTCTCTGCATGGGGAGGGGCATCCCCTCCCTAGGTTCTCCTTTTCCCTTGGTCCACACTTCTCCTTTGTCTGCAACTGCTAGCTTCTCCTCGCCACCCCCACCCCCTCCCTTCTCCTCTGCTTCTTCCCTTATTCTGCTATGCTAACCGGAGCCCATCCTTACTGTTTGTCCGCCATCGTGGCTATTCGCCACTCAGTTTCCTTAAACTAGTGATTGTCTGATGCTCCTGACACTTCACCAAAACCTTCATCTCTTCCCTCCCGCTGCCTCCCTCCTCAAACCCCCTTTGCCGGTTTCCTTGTACCTGAAATAAGTAGATGGAGACTTGTATAAGTTGCGAATTAAAAGGTCACAGTTTATTAAATTGAATGTAAGTTTACTGATTCATTTTTTGGTGGCCTAAACAGCACTACGGGTCCCCAGCCCTCATCGTAACTCAAACCGGTAATTGACTGCTAACCAACCCATGGGCCCCCTCCTGCAACTGTAACCGGTAACCGCCTGGGGACCCCCTCCTGGCGATGCATAGCCTCGGGAGAACGCACCTCCGCCGTCTTCTCAGGGCTTTGGCCTGGCCCAACATCTGGGTGGTACCGAGTGTATCAGCCGCTCTTGCTGGCTAGCGCCACAATTGGCTGGCCTGTAGCGCTTCCACCAATGCTAGGTTCCTCCTGAACCGTAGCCCGCAACCCCACTATGACCCTAGCAAGCCTCCAGCCCTTACTCGCTGTGCCCCAAACAGCACTAGTCCGGCTTCTGCCAGTGAACTCTGTCTGCTTATCTATTTGCAACCCATGAAACTCTGAAACTGAATTTGCTCTTGAATGGTTACACTGCCCCCTTCTTTGAAACAATGAACTTGCCGGCTGTTGCATGAATTTTACTATTGGCTTCATCTTTCCGAAGAGGTGGTTAGGCCTTTGCCATCGTGGGCATTGCCCCAGACTTCCAAACAGTAACAGGCCCCAGCCTGTATAGGAACAACTTGGTAGAAGCTCAAGTCTTGGTACAGTAACCCCATAACCATAGAGCACTGACGTACTGACTGAACCATCCAAGGCTATGCCTAACTTTGACCCCCGGGAACCTGCACTTCATGCACACAAGGTTTGGTTTCATACCACTATGAAGTATAGGGTTTTCCTTTTCCCGGTACCATTGGCGACACAGTAAACAATGGTAATGGTCAGAGGTTCGAACCCCCTCTCCTTATTCATCTCATACCCCTCTGCCTGAGCCATCAATCATTCATTGTTTCAGAGTTGTTACTGTCCTCTCCCCCTCTTGGTAAGCCAACTTGGGTTCCCCACATCTGAGGTGAGAGACGCAACCTACCAGGACCCTAGAAGGACGCCGCCCTGACGCTTCTCTTCTCCCTTTGTAATATCGTGGAAAGATTAAGCCCCCTACAGAGTTACCTGTAGACCCTTAACAAGATATTGAAGACATATCATGAACATATATCATGAACAGATGCCTGGTAAAAATTGGTAGGTGGGTGGGGTGAGTGGCTTCAAGGTAGGTTAGCGTGCAGGGTAAGATGTATGCACAGAGGGTGCTCCGGTGGAAGGTGAAACCCAAAACCTCCCTAGTCCTGGCCCTTTTTTAAACAGGGAAAAAGGCAAATCCCTTTGTCTCCCAAAATCAACGTTGGCGAGAAGCTACCCCCAGGTGACCCTCTGCGCAAGATAAGGAGTTATTTGTGCATCATCCCCTTTGTTGGAGTAAATATGTTACCTGTAACTCGTGGACTGCCATCCGCCAGTGCCCTTGGGCACTTTTCCTGTGTCCCTGGCTTCCGTAGTCTCGAATGAGTGCGTGCCATAGCCTTTCTCCTGCAAGCCAGTCGTGGCGGTGCAGTGTTTAAACAAGGTTTCAAACTGGCATACGTTTAACGGGGATACACAGAATAAAGCCTCCCCCACTTCGCTTGTATGCCCCGTATATTCCTTTATCATCTGGGCTGGGCTTACAGCTACGTTTCCTTTCCTTTTGGCAAGACTTGAACCTGTATGCATGCATACCTCCCAACTTGACCCTCTCCAGGAGGGACAGAATTCTCTGCTTCTGAACTTTTTTCTTAATTTATGATTGCCGGCACCTGTGTTGAACAGGTTAGTGGATAAGAAAGTTGTTTCAGCACAGGTGATGGCAATCATACATTAAGAGGGAAGTCCAGGAGCAGAGCATTCTGTCCCACCTGGAGAGGGTCATGTTAGGAGGTATGATGCATGCATATGTCAGGTCCTGACCCTCGCCTTTGGCTACCAGATTCAGACTAGTGCACCCCTTCCCCTTGCATGAATGGAATTTCGTTAGCACTGCTCTAGGATATGTAATATTGCTATGCTGAACAGAAAGTAGTGACATAACTACTCGCAGCAACGTGACATCTAGCTATGGATAATGTCTATACTTATTGCTAAACCCTAATGTTTTTATTTTTTGTGTACTTGCTGTATGGAGTGGAGTTAATAGCGAAATAAGCAAGTAACTGTGCATATTCTGCCCTACGCCTGGGTCATCATACCAGGAGGACTTTGAGCGTTTGTTTGCGTACGTATCTGCGTAGCAGATCGTCAGCTTGCAGGCAGGGCCTCCTAACTCTATAAATATTAAACCATGCATGTACCCTCACAAATGCGCATATGTGTACACATAAACATATCCATATACTTACTCTAGTAGCCAATAGCAATACCTTGACTACCATTGCCAGGCAACACTCCATACTGCCTTGTACCAAGCATTGCAGACAGCATCTGGGAATAGCAATGATGTATGGTGTTCTTGGCTTGCTAACTTAATAACTACTATAATCCACATAATGATTCTCCTACTACCCCTCATATCTCGTGCAGGGTGCTATCCCTACTATAGACCAGTAGGCGCGATGTACTGTATGCTCATTTCCTCATGCCATAACGACCTGCTATACCGGCCTATTGTGGGGCCTCTCCATGATCTCCTCTTGCCAGCTGAGCTGTAGCTCGGTGCATGCGCCTGTGCTGTGTATGAGGGTGATATGGACTGCCTGCTTATGTGCTGGAGCTCCTGTGAATGCTGTTTACTGTTGTGTGTGTTGAAGTACCCTATGGGGTGATACCAAATGATGAGACCAATAGGTACGGTGGAGGCTCCCTCCATCTGCAAAATATGCCCTGCTATACTGACATGCTCTGGGGCTCTTCACACCCTTGTAACCTGGTGCCATGCTGCCTGTGCTGTGTATAAAGATGCTCTGGACCAGCCCTTCCGTGTTGCTGTGCATTCAGTGCTGGGTGCTGCTTTATATGCCACCGCCACTCCCTGGATCAGTAGGTGCTGGGTGCCTGGGGTGATACAGAAAGACCAAAACAATAGAGACTGTAAGATAACAAGTGTATAATGGTGGTCTGCCTCCCCTCCCCCCACTCCCCCCCCCCCCGCTGGGGATGAGTAGCAGGGGCTTAGTGGGGGAAGGGAATGTGATGCCGCAGAGGGGAAAGTCTGCAGGGATAGAGGGTGAGCATGCGTAGGGGATTGGGGTCCACGTGGGGAACTGGTATGGCAACTGCAAAGTGCCGTTTGAGGCCTGCGTGAGGCCAGGGTTCAGGAGCGTGGGCTATCTGACCTGGTCAGGCTCTGCTAGCTGCATAGAGGGGAGAGGAGCTCTCTGCCTTCCTGCAGCACAGGGACACAATATGGGGGGCTGGTGGGGCCGGAGCACGGCGTACCCACTGCTTGGGAACTGCTAGCTGAGGGGAGACACTTTAGTCGTCGCCAACACTTTGGCTGACTGCAGGCAGTACGGGCTGATGTAGTCCAGATCACAGCCGGCCATGGCAACCATGCTCTGCATTTTTAAGGAGGTGGGTGTGGTGGGAAGTGCTGCGCTTGCTGGCCCATGCAGTGGAGGAGAGGTTGGTGGTCAGTATTTACCTGCTCCAGGACTGATGTGCCGGAAGCCAGCGGGCTGTGTATGGGGGGAAGGGTCAACGCCGGTGTGGATTGCTGCCCCCTGGAATGGTGAGCGGCGGGAATGGCACTGGGGGCTGCAGTGGGCCTGCATGGGTAAAGGTGGGGGGGCGCATGCCGTATCTGGGGTTTACTGTGGGCACCTGTTAGGTGCCGGCTGAGGGGGGGTGAGGCTGGTTAAGCAGTGTGTTGGGGGAAGAGAGGGTGCATATTTACCCACTCTGGGACTGATGTCCCAGAGCCTGAGGACGCCACTCCTACCTACTGATCTCCAGTGTCTGCTCCTTCCTGGTGGCCCCGTGTGTTCTCAAGTGCCTCTCACGCCTGTCCTCTGTTGGCTCTGTCTCCGGCAGCGTGGGTGTGATGGCCTCCTCTTGGCTGTTGTGCACGCTGCCATGGTGACTGGAGGCCTTAGTATGCCCATTCCGGCGCGTTCCGCAGATTGCGTTCTGGTGCTGCTGTGGGGCTTTTCCGGTGTGCTTTGGCCTGACCATCACGATGGAAAAGGTGTAGGTTTCCTATGAAGTCATGTGCTGAGGACCTGTGAGCTAGGTCAGATGCTGCAGGCTGCAAATCTCTGCTCACAATGCTACCTTATTTGCTCCCTCCCCCCTTAAGTATGTCTCTCTGCACAGGGAGGGGCAGCCCCTCCCTAGGTTTTCCCCTTTACCCTTGGTCTACACTTCCTTTGTCTGCCACTGCTAGTTCCACCCCCCCTCCCCTTCTCCTCTGCTTCTTCCCTTATTCTGTCACACAACCCAGAGCCTATGCTTACTGTTCATCCGCCATCACGGCTATTCGCTGCCGCTCAGTTTCCTTTAAAATAGTGTGAGGCGTTAAGTGCAGGAGAAGCAGCTAAACTGATTAAAGGTGTGCAAATCCCCTATAGAAAGAAAACCAAATAATTAAAACAGACAGCGCTACTGAAGCACCACTCACCACACTTTCAGTGTAACTTGACAATTTAATAAACATAAAGTGATCACATATATTTGGTTACAATAAAATATTAATAAAAAAAGTCTCTTAATGTGTACGTAGAGCTACAGATGTAGATCTCTCTAGAGAAATGTGTAAAAAACAAAGAAATCATACATAGTGTAATCTTATTTACTTGAGGATATCAGGGGTAATTAGGTTGCCTCTAATTGCACTCACATCTATATGGGAATGTGTCCATAAAGGCTTCTCTAAAGGGCTGTATTCACGGCCCGATTTGGGGAGAGATGTGTGTTGAGCGAACCGCTCAGCTAACATCTCTCCCCACGCTCAGCACAGCGCGATGTGTGCTGAGCGTGCGGGGGGAGACACCCGCTGGGTGAAATGAGCGACCTGCTATATTGAGCCTGCATGCAGGCCAATCTAGCACCAGAGATAGCGATGCGCGGGGCTGCGCATCGCTATCGCTGTGAGGGGTACACACAGAGAGATCATTGCTTAAAATCTAAGCAATCTAGTCAGATTGTTTAGATTTTAAGCAGCGATCACTCCGTGAGTACCCCCCTTTACAGTGATCCAGAGAATAGTCAAAACATGATTTTCCTGCAGTCTTAAAATCCATAGTAAACCAGCTCATACAGATCTCTGAAGCCTACTCGTCTCATAAATCTTCAAATATGTCTGTTTTTTTAAAATCAAGTATTTCTTTTTGAGATTTTTAAAGTTGAAAATACAGACCCAAAAACAACAAATAATAAACAAATGACAACAGCAGACAGAAAAAAACTTGCAATATACAAAAAAGAAAGGTACAATTAGGGAATGTATACAAATAAGAGACAAATGAGAAACGTATCAGAATATACATTCACACCCCACAGAATAACAGTAAGCAATAAGAGCCCACAGGTGCCATATGAGCTTGCATTAAAGTAAGGTGACTGAAACAGGTGGCGTATAGAGGTACAGATATGTCCCACATAATAAACCTGAAATAAAATAATCGCACTGCAGTACAGGATAAATGTAACAAGTCTCAAGTTATCTGGCAAGTATCAAAGCAAAAAACAAACAAAAAAAAAACTCAGAAACAAACCACCCCAGAACCCCCCACCCTGTATAGCCTAACACCAACCCAGGCATACTTGGATCCCAGTACCCCTTTAACCAACCTACCACTACCTAACTTATCCCCCACCCCACACACACACACCAAATAAGGATAGTAAGGACATATGACTAACAAGTACATCAAAACAAATGATCTTAAGCTGGGTTTAGCTTGTGCTCCCGCTATACACAAAAATGGACCACTAGCCATTAATCATATTTGCAAATTTCCATTCTCCCCTAACCAATTAACCATAACTTGACTAACTAACCAATTCCTCACCCAAATAAAGAATATCAAAAACTGATAGCGAGAGCAAAGAACCGTATGGCCTTAAAACCATGTTAAACTAGTCCCAGCTCTCCTGCTACACACAAAACATCAATCATAAACAAATTAAGAAAAAAAAATGTATTAGCAATATTTTGCTGAAGACAAAAGATTAAAAAATAAACATGATAATACCCATCCCATACTAAATCACAGCTGTATGAAAAATATAAGGAGATAGAAACTATCCCTACCATTAAAGCTTAGCAATATATGCTGACGTGGTGTTATGTTAGTCCGGAAAAAGCTCAACTCCTTGGTAGGATAAGCCTAAAGGAATAAACCCGGTCCAGCACATATAATGAGCAATAGGAGAATATCCAGAGAATTCAAGTGCCTAGTCCCACAAAGCTGGCGCAAATACAGAAGATATATACTAGGTTTTTGGAAAGGATGCAGTAAATCCAGCCCATCCACAGTATGTAAATGCCAAGTTCCACAATGCCAACTCAACTCAGCGGCAGAAGAACTAGAACAAATGTTTGGAAGGGAACATTCAGAAACGAGATGACAAAAGACATCATTCTACCTAATGACGACAAAAAATCCAAAACACGCTCAGAAATAGGTGAGAGAATGAAATGGGTCTTTGGATAGTCCGAAAGAGAATTGAGGCCCACGGAGATTGGATCAGAATCCAGCATAACAGGATATAACTGGATGTGTTTTTGTCATAGGGGGCACAGTGACAGCAACTATGGAGCTTGGGAATATAGCCACCATTTTGTGAATCTGAGTGATAAGTCTCTCAGTGGAAGCTGTAATTGCCTGAAGTATGTGTTGCTAAGAGCTGACCATCTTGAAGGCATACAGATGCCAATGCAGGAGACGGAGCATAGTAGGTAGATCTGAACAGAAGCTGAGATGCCCTCAAATGTTCCAGCACAGCAGAAGTCTTAAAGCACTAGGCAGAGAAGACCTTCAGGCGCAAGATGGCGGCAAAATATATCTCCATTTTCTTGTCAATAATATAGATAAAAATAGAAGGTACACAGCTTATACAAATGAGAACGTAGCAGTAAAATTGCTCTGTATCAGTCCCAAAATTTACAGCAATCCTCGATCTGCGGCCACTGACGTTCATAACATTTTCCTGGTGTGTTGGTCCCCGTCTTCATAAAACCAGCTTCAGCATCAACGCATCTCGGAGACAGATCTCATTTGTCAAGATGTCTCCTGCTCGTAAAGCTTCAGGAGATTTCTGCAGTTGAGGCAGAACATTTGAAAACCAAATCTGAGCAGGATTCATTTCCAATGCCAACTGCAGTCTAAGGAGCCAACTGTGGTTCATCTGCTGTTCCGATTCCTTTTTTCTTTTGTCTTCCACAATCTGCACAGCAAGCACACTACTAACCTCACCAGCCACATTCCAACAGAAACAACCATCTTGAAATTCCCTTGGTAGCAGAAAGGTTTTGTAGCCCTTGTTATAGGCATCATACCCTAGTGGGCTGCAGTTTGTGCACCTATAAGACAGGGACATGCAGTGAGGAAAATGGCTCAGGAGGCACTGACTAGTACCAAAGCCAGATATACACGCAATATATGAGCCCAAAGTTTCATGTGGGCATCGTACACAGGTGCAGCTGAATATACTACTGGAAATTTGTTGAGTATTGATCAGAGATGTGCAGAAAAGATAGGCAGTGACGGCACTGCCTCATCTGCCATAGACTTTTTACTCCAGAGTTTTGACTATAAAAAGGATTAGAATAATGCAAAGATGATATTTCTAATATATTCATTGTATTTTTCGTATACTTTATGTAGTCAAAACTCTGATGCATAATGTTAGTATGCCTCACCTCACCGCACATCACTGATATAAGAATGACGTCTTTTCTGCAGCGGTTCAGCTTGTGGTTCTGCTCGATAAATTGCACAATTTCTATTCTTTCCATGTAAAAAATGGTTTTGTGGCTTCAATAGCACTTTGAAATGAAGGAGTATGGTTAAGAAACTGCACATAAAGCAACCAAAAAACATTTATACTTAAGCAAATTCTCCACATTCTTTTTTTTACAGCATTGCCAATGCTGTGTCCTGTCAGAAATACGGCATTAGCAAATTGAATGTACTTATCTAAATGAGCCCTTACAATAGATTAAGGCCCTCATTCCGAGTTGTTCGCTCGCAAGCTGCTTTTAGCAGCTTTGCACACGCTAAGCCGCCGCCTACTGGGAGTGAATCTTAGCTTATCAAAATTGCGAACGAAAGATTAGCAGAATTGCGAATGGACACTTCTTAGCAGTTTCTTAGTAGCTCCACACTTACTCGGCAACTGCGATCAGTTCAGTCAGTTTCGTTCCTGGTTTGACGTCACAAACACACCCAGCGTTCGCCCAGACACTCCTCCGTTTCTCCAGCCACTCCCCGCGTTTTTCCCAGAAACAGCAGCGTTTTTTCACACACACCCATAAAACGGCCAGTTTCCGCCCAGAAACACCCACTTCCTGCCAATCACATTACGATCACCAGAACGAAGAAAAAACCTCGTAATGCCGTGAGTAAAAAACCTAACTGCATAGCAAATTTACTTGGCGCAGTCGCACTGCGGACATTGCGCATGCGCATTAGCGACTAATCGCTCCGTTGCGGAAAAAAAATAACGAGCGAACAACTCGGAATGACCCCCTAAGTTCCCATAAGATTAAGGTGTCTATCAAAGGCTAAGGGTATGGTGAAATGAGGCAATTTTAATCATCTGCAAAACTCTTCAAATGGAATTAGCAGTCTTGCCGAAAATTAAAGCCCAGTCAGAGAGGGTTCTTTTGCATGTTCCTCTCCATCTTCCTTGTATTAACCATCTTCTGCACATGATCTGCATAATGACTGCACATGTGCAGTGAATAGAACCTGGAAGTACTAGTGATAGCTACAACATTACTAAAGACTTCTTCTGGACTGCCTCATAACACCAGTTTATTGATAAATTGGTCTGAAGTATCATCTCATATTTTTTCTGGGAATAGTAGCTAGAAGTGATGATACCTGTTGGTCTGTTTGTGCGATTGCACACAAAGAGGCACCTGAGCTTTTCATTTTCATTTCCAGACCGTACAATTTAAAGGGAACTTTTGTCCCTAGGGATATGTAAATCTAAATCATGGAGAGGGATTTTCAGGGGCCACATTACTAGAGAGCATCGTGATTCAAAATGAAATATTTTACCATCTAAGTTATGTGTTATTCTACCTTTCAATTTTAGTAATAAATCTATGTGGCATGACCCAGAAAATAAGGATTCCTTATCACTAAATTTGTGGCAAAAAGGAATCCTTATTTACCTGAATGTATTAATAGTATACTCAGTCGCCGGAACAGGGAGCCCGTCACAGCAATCAGTCGAAGTAAAGCCACAATCACTGTATTTTCTACTTCGGGCCAACTACTGCGCATGTGATGATGTCTTCATCCTCCTCAGATTACTCAGGATGTCTGGCAAAACTACGCTACCGCCGGGGCCGGTAAAACTGCGTCCAAGCACACAGACACTGGCTCACTTGTTTTCTAGAACACTTACTAATACCACCTCATAATCCTGCAGCCTGTCAATCAGGCTGTGTCTAACAGGGCATTGCGACTGGAGCTGAAGCACTCTGCGGCTCTGCGGCTATGGCACATGCACAGTTTCAAAAACATTGGTCAACTGCAACTGAATCAGGACTGCATCCAGGGCTGAATCAGCCCAAATGTCTCTTGCACATGCCTAGCAGTCAGTCCTTAGCATTTCTCCACTGAAATAGGTCCGACTGCCGCAGGATTTAGGCATCATGTCAGTACCCAGTAAAGCATTTCACCACACTCATTATGTTCATGTTAGCATTACAGACTGCACTTAGAGTCTGTTGACAATCATGCAGCTCAACCTTCAACACAGTTTTCTCTGTGAGTACAATTTACAATGCCCAGGACCTTAGGTACAGATGTGTTCTCATTCAATTAGCCTCAATGCGCCTTGCAGCGCGAGATGCCCGGCGTGAGTGAGCCTCCAGGTCCCATGCATTTTTGGCAAAAAAAGACGCCCGGCATTAGCAGAATGCTAATGCCGGATGTATTTTTTTTGCCAAAAATGCATCTTAGTCGCAACGCAACATGGCTGGGATGCACAAGGGGACTGTGCTGATTATGTTGATATATGACACTTGTATATTGTGTGTGACTAAGGGGGACATTTACTAAGCAGTGATAAGAGCGGAGAAGTGAGCCAGTAGAGAAGTTGCCCATGGCAACTAATCAGCACTGAAGTAACATCTATAATTTGCATACTATAAAATTATACAGAGCTGCTTATTGGTTGATGGGGTAACTTCTCCACTGGCTCACTTCTCCATTCTTATCACTGCTTAGTAAATGTCCCCCTAAGTCTGTAAACGGAGCGGATCAGAACTTGTATTGGACAAAAACTGCGGCTTCTACATTGTAGCACTTCGTATACAGATTCAGAGACTAAGTCACACACAGATATACATACACAGGGCCAGCTCCAGGCATATTCGACTCGAGCGCCCGTGCAGGGCGCCACCCTTAAAAGGCGCCGCACGCTGGCGCCGCCAAGTCGGAGCTGGCCCTGTCCTGTAGCCTGCAGCAGCTGTCCATCCCGCGCCGCCTCCTGTCTGTTAGGAGGCATGCTGTAGGCGGTCTATGTTAAAGTGATCTGTGCGCGCTATGCAGCGCCGGCGTCTGATGTTAGACACCGGCGCCGCACAGCGTGCACAGATCGCTTTCAGGCACTGGCTCGCAGAGCGCACAGATCTACAGCAGCACTCCCCCTCTCTCATAGTCAGCACAGCAGGTACTCTGGGGGCATATGTGGCACTGTGGGGGGCATTAATGTATCTGGCACTGTGGGGGCATTAATGTATCTGGTACTGTGGGGGGCATTAATGTATCTGGCACTGTGGGGGCATTAATGTATCTGGCACTGTGGGGGGCATTAATGTATCTGGCACTGTAGGGAGCATATACAGATGGGGGTGTGGTCTGCACTCCCTCCAATTGGAGTTTGTCTGTGTGGGATAGGTTATACCAGTGCAGCCCAGGTCTGAAATGAAGAAGTAGATCACAAACTGTGCGCCACAACAAAGCAGCCCAGGAAAATAGGTGGTAGAAAAAGTGTCACCTACACTTTAGAATGAACAAAGTAAAAAATAGTTACCACCCTGATTCTCAGGCGCTTTCAAAAAGACCCTTTCGTACTCAATCTCTCTAAATCTTTGGAAATATTTCAACCTTTTAGGATACAAAGAGACACTAACATAGCATAATACTGTTATGACAATAAATTTGTTTGTATAAGGGGGGAGATCCAGACTCGTACCCGAAATGGTGGTCTACCGTGGTAGACAAATGCGCATTGGGTAAAGAGCGGATCACCATCCGTACTTGCTGTAGTTCTTATGGATATCCTCCTTATTTCATCAACCGTGATGACATGTGAATGAAATGGATTTCAAATAGCATTATACCATTTAAAATTTATTGCCACATAAAAACATGTAAAATATAAAAAACCCTCCGCAGGTGGAGGTAGCAGGGGACAAGTGGAGCTCTCACTTGGCTGTGTATGACAACTCCTGGGGACGCCTGGCTGTTTTTTCATATAACAAACGCTGTTGTCTACTTATTCTGGTAGACCATCTTGTCTGGTGAGAACCCATCTGTCAAAGGGGTTTTTATATTTTACATGTTTTTATGTGGCAATAAATTTTAAATGGTATAACGCTATTTGAGATCCATTTCATTCACATGTCATCACGGTTGATGAAATAAGGAGGATATCCATAAGAACTACAGCAAGTACGGATGGTGATCCGCTCTCTACCCAATGCGCATTTGTCTACCACGGTAGACCACCATTTCGGGTACGAGTCTGGATCTCCCCCCTTATACAAACAAATTTATTGTCATAACAGTATTATGCTATGTTAGACGTGTCTCTTTGTATCCTAAAAGGTTGAAATATTTCCAAAGATTTAGAGAGATTGAGTACGAAAGGGTCTTTTTGAAAGCGCCTGAGAATCAGGGTGGTAACTATTTTTTACTTAGTGCAGCCCAGGTGCCTAAGAGGAATTCTTTTCAAGTATTCCTCGTTATAATCTGTTTATTAAGAACATAGTGCTAAGACAAAACAAATTTAAATACTGATTTTGTTTTGTCTTAGTACTATGTTCTTAATAAACAGATTATAAAACTTTATGTATCATTAAATTCCTAGATATCAAGTAGCGCCACAGGTCCTTGTTTTTTCTGTATTTGCTACTGTAGGGGGCATATCTGGCACTGTGGAGGCATTTATGTATCTAGCACTGTGGGGCATATCTGGCACTGTGGGGTCATTTATCTGGCACTGTGGGGGCATATCTGGCACTGTGGGGGGCATTAATGTATCTGGTACTGTGGGGGCATTTTTCTATCTGGCACTGTGGGGAGCATTAATGTATCTGGCACTGTGGGGGGCATTAATGTATCTGGCACTGTGGGGGCATATCTGGCACTGTGGGGGCATTAATGTATCTGGCACTGTGGGGGCATATCTGGCACTGTGGGGTCATTTATCTGGCACTGTGGGGGGCATTAATGTATCTGGCGCTGTGGGGAGCATTAATGTATCTGGCACTGTGGGGGCATATCTGGCACGGTGGGGTCATTTATCTATCTGCCACTGTGGGGGCATATTTGGTACTGTGGGGGGCATTAATGTATCTGGCACTGTGGGGGGCATTAATGTATCTGGCACTGTGGGGGCATTAATGTATCTGGCACTGTGGGGGTATATCTGGCACTGTGGGGGGGCATTAATGTATCTGGCACTGTGGGGGCATATCTGGCACTGTGGGGGCATTCGTGTATCTGGCACTGTGGAGGGCATTAATGTATCTGGCACTGTGGGGTCATTTATCTATATGGCACTGTGGGAGCATATCTGGCACTGTGGGGGGCATTAATGTATCTGGCACTGTGGGGGGCATTAATGTATCTGGCACTGTGGTGGCATTAATGTATCTGGTACTGTGGGGGCATATCTGGGACTGTGGGGGGCATTTATCTATCTGGCACTGTGGGGGGCATTTATCTATAAGGCACTGTGGGGGCATTTATCTATCTGGCACTGTGGGGGGCATTTATCTATCTGGCACTGTGGGGGGCATTAATGTATCTGGCACCGTGGGGGCATATCTAGCACTGTGTGGTATTTATGTATCTTGCACTGTGGGTGCATTTATGTATCTGGCACTGTGGGGGCATTTATGTATCTGGAACTGTGGGGGCATTTATGTATCTGGCACTGTGGGGGCATATCTGGCACTGTGGGTGCATTTATGTATCTGGCACTACTGGGGGGCATGTCATGTGCATCTGGCACTGCAGGGGGGCATGTCATGTGCATCTGGCACTGCTGGGGGGGCATGTCATGTGTAGCTGGCACTGCTGGGGGCATGTCATGTCTATCTGGCACTTCTGAGGGGCATATCATGTGTAGCTGGCACGGCTGGGGTGCATATCATGTAGTGTTCCCGTGTCTCAGTGCAATACCTGGTGCAATGTGTCGCAGTGCTCTACCTGGCGCAAAGTGTATAACGTTCTCTGCCTGGCGCAAGTGTATAACATGCTCTACCCGGCGCAGTGTGTATAGGAGGTTCTACCTGGTGCAATGTGTATTAGCTGCACTACTGTGTGGTGTAATGCGAATTGCCACTATTATGTGGCCACGCCCCTTCCCCACAAAGCAACGCCCCTAAATTTTTGCTGCGCGCCTTCGCCGCGCACTGTCCATGATTTCGCTTGGGGAGCACCAAGCATTACGGTATGTACATAGTTTTTCCCTTCTAACTTAAAAATGTGCCCTCCCGAATGCAAAATGTCCCCCCCCTCCCCCCCTCCCCGTGATCAGCACCCTGCCCTAAAAAAATCCTAGAGTGAACACTATCATGTGTAGCTGGCACTGCTGGGGGGCATATCATGTGTAGCTGGCACTGCTGGGGGTCATGTCATGTGTAGCTGGCACTGCTGAGGGGCATGTCATGTGTAGCTGGCACTGCTGGGGGGTATATCATGTCTATCTGGCACTGTACTATGGTAGACATTATGTGTAGCTGGCACTATACTGGAGACATTGTGTGTAAGGAACACTACTGTGGCTGTTATGTGTAAGGCTGCTAATTGTGTGCGTACAGGGGGTGTGAAAATATATTTATTTATAGTTTGATAATATGAAGTTGCGAGGCCACACACACTTTTCCAGGAGACCACGCCCACTTTCCCAGAGGCCACACCCCCTTTCCCATGGGTCACACCCACTTTTTCAGGAGGCTACGTCCACTTTTCCAGGAGGCCACGCCCACTTTTCCAGGAGTGTGCGCGCCTTCGGTGCGCACATAGAGGATGGGAGGGGGCACTTTGAAATTTTCTCACTCAGGGTGCTAGTAGGCCTGGAGCCGGCCCTGTACATACAAGTGTCAAATTAATCAGCACCGTCTCCTTGTGTGTCCTAATTGCATTGTGTTGTGACTAAGATGCATTTTCAGCAAAATAAGAAGGAAAAAAGACACCCAATGCTAGAAGATTCTCACCCGACCTGGCGTGCCAAGACGAGCTATTTGGCGTGACTGCAGCAAAGAAGTACTGTGTGAGGGCATTCTGTCTCTCTGACTACTGGTTGGGAAATCAGATCTGTGTTTTTTGGGGGGCATTTAAAGCTTGCCTTAAATGGCTTGAAAAGGTTGCCTGCATAATCCCTAACACCCTTGAGGTCACAGACTAACAGAAGCCTATGGCCATAGGTTGAGCTCTAAATCGGCTCTCATCTGCTCATAGAGATTCAGATTTGTACAAGTCAACAAAATATTTTGACCACCTCTTGATCTGAGAGAGAGAGTACAGGGCTAATCGAGAACTGAAAACATGCTTAGTGTGGTGTCTCTGCAGGTCCTGATTAAGGTACTGAAGCCCTTCCTGCCTCCTGTGCTCCTCCCCATTGGGATAATACCTCCACTAAACAGAGCTCAAATACATTTTCAAAAACATACATCTCAAAAAATGACCACTAGACACATAACCTTCAGGGAGTGTGAGCAGCTTTATACAGGCTTTTCAGTAGTCATATTAGCCCTCATGTGTGTTAAGCGACACATGATATATATGTTGACATTTATCACGCCTGTCTGAGGTATCTTTTTGCCTTGGCAACTTTTTCTGGTGCATGTTTGGTGAGTTTCAAAAGCTATTACTGTGCATCTGTCAACTTGTACATGTGCCTCCAATATTAGACAAACTAACTGACACACACTTGTGTCCAAGCATGGTAACTGATGACCAATGCTGAGAATTAAAGAGCCACACCACCCCTGTCCCACCAAGAGTTTAGCCTGTTTGTTGACCAAAACAATATTTTCTAATAACTGTTCAATAAGAATTCTGGGGGAATTGTCATAGAGTTATATCAGAGGTGGATTTATACCTTATGGGGCCCTAGGCCAGATAATGGTTTGGGACCCTCCTCCCTCAAACAATCCATAGCACTATATTTTTGCTGCTGATTGCAGGTGGCATTGGTAAAGTATCTTGGCGCGTGCACAGTCTACTGATAAATGCTTAGATGCATGAACATCAGCATTGCATACAAATCTGAATCAGGCTCTATATCTTTTGGAAGTAGGCTTAATACCTGTGTCACATATAGAGTAAACTGACTGCCCACATACAGTGGATAAAACCATTTTGTGTGTCCAAACATTTTTTTATCCTATCAAAAAACATCAAAGGGACTTTGAGATTGTGGGCAGGTCCATGTGATGTCATGACGTCATGCAGTAGTCACGCAATGCTCCTCTGGGAACGTTTTGGGCAGCCAGGATATCTTTATGGGGACCCTTGGGACCTCCTGGGCCCTAGGCAGGCGCCTAGGTTGCCTTGTGGAAAATCCTCAGCTGACTTATATTAAAAATGGATAGTAGGATTAAGGGGAATAAATCGGTTAAGAAAATAGTAAAATCAGGACAGGGCCAGATTAACAATGAGACGGATGGAACTACAGCTTCAGGCCTCCACATAAAAATAGGCCCATCATCATGACAGTATGATGAGAACAAGTCATCTTGCTAGCCACATGATCGGCATAAATCATAAGTATAAACATTGTATTTCTAGTTTTGTCACAAAATTCTGCAACATGTCATTGACCACACCCACAGAGCACTGACCACACCCGAACAGCACTTGTCACAGCTTCGCCCCTTCTCAGTATAAGCCCGTAAAACATTTTCAGTCCCAGGCACATGTGGCCCTTCATCCGGCCTGCCTACAGGTCGTCACCATGGTTAATGAATTTTTTATTTATTTTCCGATGCATATACAATAATGTTAGCCAGACGTGCAGTTATCAGGTATTCTCACCGTGTTTTCTTTCCTGTACTTGATAGGTTTTAAAAGAAACGCTAAGATGACTTAAGAGAAAAATAAAGAGAATTAAATATTCATATATGGCAATAAGAACTTTTTTTGCCATATGTTTAAATGTATTTGCCTGTAGGGGTATCTTAAAGTTATCAGCTGTCATCATGTGTTATCTAATTTGCATTAAATATTTCTTTCAGAAATATGCAGAGTTAGGCCTAGGGGAAAATTAGCTATTGGCAATGCCCATCGCCTGAGCCCAGCTGGTGAAGTTTATGTTTTCTGTGAAAATGATGTATTTTTTTTTCTGAAGAACTAAAATACATAAAGTGGAACATACAAGCCTTTTAATTAGTAAAAAAAAAAAATCAAGCCATTCATAGCTGTGCTACTTTCATGGACCTAAGGCTGCACTACTACTGTACATAGAAAAATGTGTTAAAGCTGAGGTTCACATTCACCATTGTCCTACTAGCCAGAGCCATGGGAGCTGCAGTATGGGGACATTTTTTTCCTGGAGATCTGCCAGTTCTTTAATTACTAGACCTGAAAATGAATTCATCTTACCATCATTAAATGACAGTGATGGGAGCATGTGAGCCACAGGACCAATCTGTTATTTGTAGCTTTTATTAGATGGTTGAGCAGCTTTTCTAACACATAATAGTTCAAATCATAAGCCAATTTACAGTTTAAACATCGTGGACTAATTATCAGGTAAATGTTTACTTTAAATTAGGTGGAATCAGTGTCGGACTGGGGCATAAAGGGCCCACAAGGAGAATGCAATGATAGGGGCCCGCTGAAAGAAGGCGGCGCAAAGCTGAAGAAAAGTGGTCAGACGATTTAAGGGATATAGCAAAAGCATTGCATTGCCCACCACATTATATAGAGAGCAGTACTCTGTGCATGCACCGGACCAGTACTGCACATGTGCAGTATGGCTCTGTAGACTGTCAGCGATGGCCTCCGCTTCTCAAAACGGAGGCCTGTTGCTGCTGTTGCGGGGGAAAAGGACGAGGTCAGGATCTCCATCTGAGGATGAAGATTTCCTGGCTTCTTGATCGACCCCATGGGTCACGTAGCCAGCCAATTGTGACGGAGATGATAACGCAGCAGGGATCAGTAATGCATGCAGGAGGCGTCTCCTGCTACATTACCATACTAGTGCTATCACAGCTGCTTCCATGTAAGCTACCACATCTGAATCAGGCCCTATAAGCTTTTCTTGAGAACTCACATTTTGGTGGTGCTTCCACTCAAGCTGTCTTCCGACTTCCAATGAAGGAAGGATCACCAAGGGTCAACTTGGGGATTCCATTACTGGCCTGGAGTGCAGGTGCAATGAATCTTGTAACCTTCACATGCTAAAATAAGTCTCAATAACATAGATAAAAAAGAGGTGATATTTAGCTTCTATCTCATGTTATCACATAGTCATTTTTAACTAAAATCAATTAGAAATGTGCAATAATATAAATCAACCCACGCAATGTTACCAAACCCTCATAATATCACTTCAAAAATCTTACCCTCAAACCCACATACTGTAACAATACTATCCTCCCTTCCAAATTACTGATGAAATCTCACTCCACTGCCCTATACCGCCATATATCACCAATTGTAGTTTTGTTAAAAAAAACCCTTGAACATACCTGTGGACCCTTTTAAAACCAAAACTCCATCTTCTGTCACTATTACCAGGTATTCATTTTCAATACTCTTTAAATTGGCATTAGTATTTTTACTTCACTATTATATACCACATTTCTGGGAAATCAGAGAATTATCACATCTTTCATCACTCTGAAATTTCCTATTGTGATTTGTGCCTTGAAATGTTGTGTTATTGAAATGTCATTGTCAGGTGAGATTTATTATGGTTGTCAAGTTCCTGGATTTTCCATAGTAGGTGCAATGCCTCATGTAAGGATCTTGCTGATAGCAGTTCATCTTCTTTAGATACTGCAGGGGCAATCACAGGATTTGCAAGTGGGGGATTTCCGTATATGAATGCACAGGGACATGCAGGATAGGTGATAAAAAAGCTGCGGCAAGGAGCTGTGAAGGCAGTCTGGCCAGAGAGTGAATGGAGCAGAGTCACAGTGCCCTGGGGAGGAATTACCGATGTCATTATCAGTGACCATGTGAAGCAGGGCTGGCCCTGACCAATTTATGGGGGGCATGGGCCTATCACCCATATTACATGTGCCCTCCTGATCCTAGCGTCAGCATCACTGATGCCAATACCCTGGTGGTCTAGGGTGACAGTTATGAAGACAGGGTGTCCCACTGGGACCTTACCCACTCTGCCGAACTTGGCGAGTACCCTCTGCTTCAGCTCATCCCCTCAGAGGTTAGCATCGCTCCTCAGCTTGACTCTTGACGGACTTCACCTGAACAACAAGGATGCCAGTATAAAGAGAGATGCTGCAGCTGGGGACAAAACGCCGCCAGGCCAGTACAGAGGAGTGGAAGCCACAACCATTTTGGAAAGAACTGAAATCGTTGAGACAGACTCCAGGAGAGAATGAACTAACCTGTGAGGTTCGGAGTAAGTAACAGAGACTGTTTGTTGTTGCGGACTGCAGGAGGGTGAGTGAACCTTATTGCCCACTGTCACACACACTACTCACGACCACATGGAGAGAAGGGGTGCAACCAGCCTCTTAACTAAAAATCACATAGAGTGACCACTGTTTAAAATACAGTGTTAATCAGTACCACTTCTAGGAAGAACTTTGTAGAGACATTTAGTGATTAGAGAAAGACTGAGTTATTTGTTTCCAAGAGATAAATACTACAGAGACAGTTGCATGATAGAGATTCCAAGACACCTTCATTATCTACATACCCATGCCATATTGGAGTACAGTGACATTTACTAACTGAAACCCAGAATCTCCATCCCTTGTGCAACAAGTACAGATTAAACCACAGCCCCCATTGCAACACTGTGGCACTGTAGGATGTATGAGCTCCAATGTATATTGCCTCTGAAGTTTGGGACAGTTTTTAGTATCAGGGATATTTACAAAAGTAGCAATTGATATTGTATTCTTGATCACCTTCTTCTCTGTTTTTCTTGCCAGGTAATTTTTCTCGGACTATACATATATCTGTGATTAGATTGATTGAACCATTGAATTATTGAATGTCTCATTGTATTGTGAGCTGTAGTTACATTTGATCTTGTACTCTTCAGTCTCTGTAATTTGCATTATTGTGATAATTCAATGCTTGCCATATAATCAATTATCATCTTCAATCCAGAAGTCTTTGCGGCCAAATAAAAAAAAATCCTGTTGGAGATTCCTGTCATTGAGTCACCATTACACATCAATCTATCCTACCTCTCTGTACCTGATACAACTAACAAGGTACGAGGGGGGGGGGGGGGGTACACCTCAGGGTAAAGGTCTATCACCTAGCCACCAAACATCTGTGATACCTCTTCCAACCACTTAGACACCCGCCAACCCCTGGGTGTTACAGGGATTGATTGAGAAGGAGCACGCCATACAACAGGCGCAGACACAGAACACGTAGGCAGATCCATTCCAGCCCAGTTGAGCAAACTGGTTCAAGTTCAGCCTGCTGAGCTGGCCAAGGTGTGATGGTAAAGGGCTAGAGTCAGTGGGGACACAGAGGAAAGGGATAAATTGCTGGCGTATGCTGGATGGCATACATTTTCACACTGCTATCGGAAGTGCAATGTAGTGTCACAGGAGACATCAGTGATATCTATTGCGTTACATTCATCATGAATGGGACACTGCCCCACAGTGTCTAAAACACATTCAATCGTGCGCGCACACACACACACACACACACACACACACACACACACACACACACACACACACACATATCTTTTGAGGCCAGCAGTTGTTCACTTCAATCCTGGAGGATGCAGTAGGATCCACTCTTCCTGTCTCCATGATGTCTGCACCAGGACTGGGCCGTTTAGCCCTGCTACTGCTTGTTTAGCCTCATCCAACGTCTGGAACTCCTCTCTCTGGCTCCAGCTCTACATCTGCAGACAGCAGAAGGGACCTGCATCATCTTATAATAGACAAATTCATGCTTACATATAAAATATAATGTTCTCAAACTTGGTCCCCAAGGAAACCTAACTGTCCAGGTTTTAAAGATATCCATGTGCACAGATGGTATAATCACATTGACTAAGATACTAATTAAATTATCTGCGCACTAGCAGGGATATCTTTAAAACCTGGACTGTTAGATATCTTGTTACCACTGATATAAAAGACTTTATTAGTAGCTTATCTGATACCGGTAACAATCCTGTAAGTGTGGTTCACAGAACATCATTCATCTAGATTACAGTTGCTCTTTTTCTCGTTTACACTTTAGTAGTCTGTGTAAGAGAGACTGGGGTACAGGGAGGCAGGTGCCCTCAGAGTCGTCCCACTTTTAGAGCCTTGGATTGGTTATCGGAATTTGGAAGATTACAGCATGGGTTGTGTGCTACCTAGTACAGAAGTGCACGTCCTTGTAGTTTACAGTCACAGCATTTTGCTGTGCACGTGTACAGCCCACAGACAGTATAGAACTGATTATGCACTGTTTATTTAAGCTGTTACATACTATAAATTTGCCACTGTAATCCACTCTAATGCTGGGCATACACTGGCACATAAAATCCCTGTCAGACCGACAGACATTTTATCTGCCACAGAAAAAGGGTGTACACTGACAAGAATTGCGCAATAAAAACAGACTGAGCAGCCTTGTTACTGCACCGGGAGGGACAAACACATAAATCCCTGGAAAATTTTAAAAATGACAGAAATGTGCAGCATACAATGGCGCTCAGACCGTAAGATGTATCCCTTATAATGGTGGAGGGATGTACTATATGAAACCAAAGTGGATTATGAATAAAGTGCATTTATTACAATGAAAACATATTATTGACATGCATGAACTGGTTTAAAAACAAATTGAAATTAAAAACATGAAGACAAAAAAGGTATATGATGAATGCAGCATGGACTGGGAGGCAGTGACTTTGTTAAAGTGCTTGTGCAATGAGTTGGTAATCAATCTCTCACCATCTGGTGGCCCCGCGGTGGGCTAGCTTAAGGAAAACTTGAGAAAGGTCAAAGGCAATTGACCGAAACGCATTGTATCTGGATTGAGGACTGGACAAAGGAGCGGTGACATCGTGGAAAGGATCCAGAAGCTGATTCCTGCCCCATGCGGTGGTGCCGGGCTATATCAGCGCCGGACCAGCATTGCTTTCCTTAAGCTAGCCCACCGCGGGGCCACCAGATGGTGAGAGATTGATTACCAACTCATTGCACAAGCACTTTAACCAAGTCACTGCCTCCCAGTCCATGCTGCATTCATCATATACCTGTTTTGTCTTCATGTTTTTAATTTCAATTTGTTTTTAAACCAGTACATTGTTCATGCATGTCAATATGTTTTCATTGTAATAAATGCACTTTATTCATAATCCACTTTGGTTTCATATAGTACATCCCTCCAACATTATAAGGGATTTTATCTGCCACTGCAGATATCCGGGACATACACTGAGAGATCTCTCCAAAATTCAAATAAGGGAGCCAATCAACTGTCAGCGATTCCCGGACAGCGATGTTTGGCAGCGGTTGGGAGGACAGTTGGTGGCAGTTGGTTTGGTTCCCATATTTGAATTTTGGACTGCACTGCAGCCCTACCTCTGGAGCCGCCACTGTTAGCGTGTATGCCCAGCATAACAGAAACAGAGGACAGGTTATTACAAGTCATGACAACAACATGAAGGGACAGTATGTATTTGATTTCAAAGCCAGAATCTTTATTCAAAAGCCATGGCTGTTGTCATGACTTTAAAAATTATGAAGATTATGTCCTTCCAGTCATACCTGGGTTGTCACTGCATGCTGCTTTCATGGCTTATATTATCTCTTGATTTAAAGACCTGAACATCGAGGGCTGCTCATTGACACATAATTGTGCTGATTATTGTGGTGATGCAATGTGTATAACAGCCACCAGATGGCAATCTAAAACTATAAAAAAACAACAACTATCAATAGCATTATTTAACAGTAAAGACATGTACAGTAAATAGTCAATAAAAAAAAAATGCAGCTCTGGCACAGGTATCTGTAATCATTGGTTGACCCAGGAATACCGCCTTATATGCACACTCTCAACTTTTGTTGGTTCCTTTAAATATCTTTTGCTGTAAAATAATTTTTGGGGGGCATGTGGGTGAACTATGATTGGTGTGTGTGTGTGTGTGTGTGTGTGTGTGTGTGTGTGTGTGTGTGTGTGTGTGTGTGTGTGTGTGTGTGTGTGTGTGGTTCTTTCACCCAGCACCTATCCACAGGTGAGATAAAATGCTGAACCCTGCACTTATCATCTTAACCACCTGGCCACATACTATGTATACTAGTTGCTGTCTCCAAACCAGACTGGGGTTTTCCTCACTTCCTCTCCTTTTTTCTCCTGTCTCGCCATTTTCTACTCCCCCCACCCCCACACATTTTTCACCTCTTCTCACTCCATCTCTTATTCGATCTCTAACTTCCCCCTTTCATGCCTATTTCTTTCTCCCTCTGACACCCTTTCCCCTTTTCCCCTTTTTACTTATTCTAAATCCCCCTTCCTTTCTCTCAGAATACACTGTCTCTCTCTTTATCAGCAGTTGATTCTATCTATCTATCTATCTATCTATCTATCTATCTATCTATCTATCTATCTATCTATCTATCTATCCAGACTCAGAGTAAAGATTTTATCTAAAATGCTGCTAACTCTGTATATCTAGATTGTGTCTTGGTTTCCACATATTTTGTTAATAGTCACCAACTCTAAACATGAGACCCCTAGTGGAATTTCTAGAGCCTTTCTCAAGTTTCTAGGAAACAACCATGTATTGTTTTGTTTTTCTTTGTTTTTTTGCAGGTCTCCGGAAACGTAGCATCCGTGCCTTGTTCCCAGGGATATCTTTATTGCGCATGAACAAATCATCAAGACTCCAGAGGGGTATGTGTAATTATATGGCTGCAGGGTGTGCTCTGTCACCCACCTGCACCCAGGGGCCCGTGTGCACCACACACCTTGCACCCATTACTGTATGCATATGTCTTAAGTGCATTTCACAGTATATATCACAGAACTGCTTCTTATATATTTATTTGATTTGGTTGCTAACTTTTGAGATACATGTTTTGGATCTTAGTTAAGCGAGGCAATAGAGTTCACACATCAATGTGCTTTAGGCAACAACTACGTTTCATTTATACTGTATTAACTTTCCTAAGAATAAGGGAAGATGGGATCTTTATTATTGTTTTTATCTTTCCTCAAACTATCATTTCGATGTTCATGCAAAAGTTATTTAAAACTGCATAATCCTTCAAAAAATTCAAATGACGATTAAAGATTTTCTTTATGTTGACATACAGCTATTGTATCAAGTAATTAAAAAAGTAAAAAATATTCTCCAAGCACACTGAAAAGGATCAACAAATTAGATTTGAATAGCGCATAATAATAGAAATAGAGATCTTAATTTGCATACTGTATATTGATTATGCTGCCAAGCAGCATTAATGCATCTATGTTTCTGGAGGTCCCTAATGCTATGTTTTAATAGCACCCACTGGGTCATATAATTGCATATGGTTATTCTACAGTACATGATAATAGCACATACATGAATATATATAAATTGAGAGTCAGCTCCACTAAAGGCTCCCCTAGATCCTCCAAATGGCACTATAAGAACCAGCATGTCCTCCAAACACTGGTCCCATCCATGTCTCTTAGGGGGTAATTCCGAGTTGATCGCTAGCTAAAATGTTCACTGTGCAGCGATGATGCAAAAAAATAGCACTTCTGCGCATGCGTATGTGGCGCAGTGCACACGCGCAACGTACTTTCACAACGGGCAAAGTATTTTTACAGAAGGTCTAGCGAAGCTTTTCAGTCGCAATGGCAGCCACCGAGTGATTGACAGGAGGAGGGCGTTTCTGGGTGTCAATTGACCGTTTTCAGGGAGTGATCGAAAAAATGCAGGCGTGCCAGGAAAAACGCAGGCGTGGCTGGGCGAACGCAGGTCGTGTTTGTGACGTCAAAACAGGAACTGAACAGTCTGAAGTCATCGCAAGCGCCGAGTAGGTCTGGAGCTACTCTGATCCCGCACAATTTTTTTTGTAGCCGCTCTGCGATTCTTTTGTTCGCACTTCTGCTAAGCTAAGATACACCCCCAGGGGGCGGCAGCTTAGCGTTTGCACGGCTGCTAAAAACAGCTAAGGAGCGATCAACTCGGAATGACCCCCTTAGAACAGTAATTTAATGGTGGCTGCTTAATCAATTTAATGGTCCTTCACAGGTGCATGAAAGGGAGGGGTATTCCAGACAAGAAAAAAAGGAAAAATATTCCCCAAGCACACTGAATAGGATCAGCAAAAAGATTTGAATACTACATGATAATAGAAATACAGAGATCTCAGTTTGCATATATTTGCAGAGATATAATTTAGATGCCAGGCCGCATCAAGGCGTTTCCGTTCTGGTGGTCACTAGCGCTACATGGTGGTAGCACCCACTCTGGGTCATATAATTGCATATTGTTATGCAACATTATAATAGCGCATACATGAGTATATATAAATTGAAAGGTATTGTATCAAAGTGATAAAAGATACAATTTGCCTACTGCTTCTTTGATTATATATTCTCAAAATTCCTTCCCATTTGAGTTTCTTGACACACTCATCTAGTTACCAACTAGTTATCATATTGTCTTTCAAGGACCATTCTCTTGTGATTGAGGCCTCTTGTTTATACTCCTATTTACAATTTCTATGATGTTTTTAAACTGGGCAGTATGGATGGTGTAGTGGTTAGTATTACCGCCTCACAGCACTGAGGTCATAAGCTCAATTCCCACACTGAGTGGAGTTTGTATACTCTTCCTGTGCTTGCGTGGGTTTCCGTCTGGTACTCCCCCCACAATCCAAAAATATACTGGTAGGTTAATTGGCTCCTGACAAAAAATAAATAAAAAATTAACCCTAGTGTGTAAGTGTGTGCACGTGTTTAGAGCAGACTAGATAGCCAAGTAGTTCTTATCTGCCATCAAATTCTTTGTTTATATGTTTCTAACTGATCACATGATATGTTGGGGATTCTTATAGGATGATAGTTTCTGCTAGCATCATGATAAACATTACAGTCAACTTTGTATGGTCATTTCTTGTATGATACTTTCGGGATCCGGTCTGAAGATCGACAGTGTCTAGGTCGACAATGTTTAGGTCGACCACTATAGGTCGACAGTCACTAGGTCGACATGGATGGAAGGTCGACATGTGCCAGGTTGACAGGTCTAAAGGTCGACATGAGTCTTTCACATTTTTTTTTTCATACTTAATGATCCACGTGGACTACGATTGGAACGGTAAAGTGTGCCGAGCGAAGCATGGCGAGCGAAGCGAGCCATGCGAGGGGACGCGGTGCACTAATTTGGGATCCCGGTCACTCTACGAAGAAAACGACACCAAAAAAAAAATCCTTATGTTGACCTTTAGACCTGTCGACCTAGCACATGTCGACCTAGAAACCCTGTCGACCTTCCATCCATGTCGACCTAGTGACTGTCGACCTATAGTGGTCGACCTAAACATTGTCGACCTAGACACTGTCGATTTGATGAACCACACCCGATACTTTCCTCCTCAGCGTACAGGAATGGTAAACAAACTCAGTTACTGTGGCTTTAAAATTATAACTTGTTCTTGTTATCTTTATGACTGTAGCAAATGTATTTAATTTCTCCTCATCGTCATCCCATATGATAAGACTGTCATCTATTTATCATTTATATTTAATTACATTATCCATGAGGGGTTTATTACTCTATGAGCAGTTACTGTATCTTCCCATAGCTCCATAAAAAAATGTACATACTTTGGGGGAAATTAAGAACCCATAGCAATTCCTTTAGTTTTTAAGTAAAGTGCACCTTTAAATATAAAAAATTTTTTGTTAGTCTAAAATCTATTGAAAAAATGTATTCTGATTTTAGGGTATGAAATTGTGGCAATTTAAAAAGTATTATGTAGCAACAATGCCAACAATGGGAATTATTACATTCTTCTTCTGGTAATTTGTAAAATATGAAAGGTATCTCCAATACGATTTTAGAAGGAAGACCCGGATTGAAGAATCATATATACTCAATTATAGCATTGCTACTGAGTGATACATTTTCTGCCACTATTGGGGGTCATTCCGAGTTGTTTGCTCGCTAGCATATCTTAGCAGCATTGCACAGGCAAGGCCGCCGCCCTCTGGGAGTGTATCTTAGCTTAGCAGAATTGCGAACGAAAGATTAGCAAAATTGCAAATAGAAATTTCTTTGCAGTTTCTGAGTAGCTCGAGACTTACTCCTACACTGCGATCAGCTCAGTCCGTTTCGTTCCTGGTTTGACGTCACAAACACGCCCTGCATTCGGCCAGCCACTCCCCCGTTTCTCCAGACACTCCCGCGTTTTATCCTGGCACGCCTGCGTTTTTCCGCACACTCCCAGAAAACGGTCAGTTTCCGCCCAGAAACACCCACTTCCTGTCAATCACATTCCGATCACTTCAACGATGGAAATTCTTCGTTCGGACGTGAGTAAATCTACTAAGTTTTGAGCTAAAATACTTAGCGCATGCGCACTGTGAAAATCAGCAACGAGCGAACAACTCGGAATGACCCCCATAGTTCTTACTGGTGATTTATAAAACGTTTGTGAATCTTAGGAAGATAATAAAATATAGGTAGAACTGGATTTTTAATATCTAAAAAATTAATTCCTTATTAGATATTATAGAGCCATTTTAAGGAGAGTGCAGGGCTCTGTGGGCGGCACCGTCACCACTCTGCGGCCCTTGCTTCAGGCTAGCAGTGCTGTCAGCATCCTATGGACACTACAGGCAGGCATCCTGATGTGATTACCACTGCCTGGAGTGCACTGCTGCACAAAAAAACAAAAATCATGCAGTGGGTGAAGCTAAGGGCGTGTTATGTTAGTTTAGGCTGACGAGAACATTCTGAGAACACTCTGGTTCCTTTTGATTGACACAGGATACGTACCTGCTACATTATTTTATTTCTACTCTTTTTCTTGTCTGTTCTCTCTTACTGTGTCTCTCATCCTTGTTTTTCTCCCTTCTGCTGTCTCCTAGTTTCTCCTTATTCTTTCTATTCTGTCACTTTTACCCCATGTTCTCTCCTTTCTCCCTGCTTGTTTCCTCTCGTACCTTTCCTTAAATGCCAGCTCTTGCTGTCATGTCCTGACGGTGTAGAGCCGCTGGCCTTCCTGCCTGCCTACCTGTAGTACTACAAATAAGCTGGTCCATGAAATAACATTGGCTCAGGTAGTTTTCAATTTAGGTAGTCAGCAATGACAGTGTTGTTTTTATATATGAGCGCTTCTTCAGAGCATGTTAGGTCTGCTTACGTGGACAATTTTTATAATTAGGGATAGTGGGCCTTATTCATAGATCTGCGCTATTTTCGCTGCCGCCGTTGTATGCTGCGTCTGTGTGAAGGTATGCTAAAGCCACAAGAGGCGCTTATGTATAGAGATGCCCATTGCCGGCCTCACTGATACGTTGCTGCGTCTGAGGAGAAATATATACAGTATTACAAGAATAAATGTCTCTGCTCTGTTTATAAAAATGGAAAACAGCATATGAGATGCACACGCAACCAAATACATGATCACAGGAAACTACTTCTAAGTGTTACTGGAAGACACATGGCCCTGGTGGGAGACAACTACTGGTGAATCAAACTGCAGCAACTATAGTATAATATTGTTACAGGGTACCAGGGGTGGATTGGCCATAGGGCTCACCAGGAAGATTCCTGGAAGATTCCTGGTTGTGTGTTGTCACGTGGCCCCACTCCCCAACATGACAGGCAGCCCACCGCACTCAGTACACTGCATTGTCTCCATTCATTCTGTTACTCCATCTCTGCAGTACAGCAACTCTGCCATCCAGTGATGCTGCCATGGCTACACCGTATGTTATACATCTTGTGCTGCCCCCATGTCGGCCACTTCTACAAAGTTTTACAGGGCCACTTTTAGTTACCAATCCGCCCCTGGTCTCAGACACAACTGCAGCAAATGACGCAAGGAAGGACGCGATTGCGTACAGTCAGACCCAACGAAGAGGGATCCTGCCCCCCCAACAGACCCCACCGCCTCATCAGACCGCACCTTCATTAGGACTGCTTCCATAAATTTCCCAGGCTGGTTTTCCTTCCCAATCCGCCACTGCAGGGGAGACTTTGTAATAACAAAACCTCCCCACAGACTAAACAAACATGTGAAACCGTGTCTCTGAGGGTTATTTTCAAACACACTTTTTGATATAAATTAGTACTGCTGTATAGTGCTGTGAGACTAACCAGTATCCAGTATGTATAATACTGGACACAATTATGAGGTTGGAACCAACGTAATAAAATATAAAACATGTTTAACAGTGTTAGTGGATAATTTTCTTTTAATAGATCATCGCTGATTATGTTTTATATTTCCTTGTTTTAAAATGGAATAATAAAGATATACCCCCAGGGAGCACCACCCTCGTGAAACTTGTTACTTGTTCACTCCTTCTCTGGTTCGCTTGCATAAGATAATTCTAGATATATTTCCAAAGATAGGTTTTGATGCCCTATTGTCACGTCAATAATGTAATATATAACACAGCAGTGCTTTTTTCGAATGGTTCCTATTGGTATGGAGTTCCGGCACCTATTTCATACCTCACAATTGTTCCGAATTCATCTGTCCTGTTTTCCTGGGACTGTTCCAGCCTGTGACTGTCAGTGTCCCGCGGTGGGGGGTGTTTGTTGGTGGACGACACACAGCGCTGCTTTGCATGCACGCAGAATAGCAGGAGGTGAGGAGAATAGATGCAGTGCGCATACACACGGCATCTATTCACAGTGCAGGAGGGAGCCTGTGGACAGCCCAGCATATCGAAGAGTACTGGGCACCCCCCCCACAGTGACGAGCCCATGAGGCTCTGAAAATGTGAAAATGAGGTTTCAATAATGACGTCATTACCGATGCACGGCTTGGATTACGTGAACGGTAAAGCCCAAACGGACAATCGGATCAAAATGTGGATTGCACCTCCAGTGTGTAGAATTTAATAAACTACAAAAATGGTCCTGTCACTTTTTACCGTATCTGCTACGGGTGCTCTCGGGTAAAGCCAGGAACCATGGATTAATATTTACTTATAGTGCCTTGCTAAAGTATTCACCCCCCTTGGCTTTTTACCTATTTTGTTACATTACAACCTGTAATTTAATTTTTTTTTAACTACATTTTATGTGATGGATATGCACAAAATAGTTGAAGTTGATGAAGTGAAATGAGAAAAATGTATATAAAAAATAATTTTTATAAAAAAATTTTTTTAAACTGGCACGTGCATATGTATTCACCCCCTTTGCTATGAAGCCCCTCAAAATTTCTGGTGCAACCAATTACCTTCAGAAGTCACATAATTAGTGAAATGAAGTGTCACTTGATTAGTATAAACACACCTTTTCTGAAAGGCCCCAGAGGCTGCAACACCACTAAGCAAGAGGCAGCACACCATGAAGACCAAGGAGCTCTCCAAACAAGTCAGGGACAAAGTTGTTGAGAAGTACAAGCCAGGTTTGGGTTATTAAAAAACTATCCAAATCTTTGATGATCCCCCGAAGCAGCATCAAATCCATCATCTTCAAATGCAAAGAACATGGTACCACAACAAACCTGCCAAGAGAGGGCCGGCCACCAACAAACCAGGCAAGGAGGGCATTAATCAGAGAGGCAGCACAGAGACCAAAGGTAACCCTGAAGGAGCTGCAGAGTTCCACAGCAGAGACTTGTGTATCTGCGCATGTAACCACAATAAGCCATATACTCCATAGAGCTGGGTTTTATAGAAGAGTGGACAGAAAAAAGCCATTACTTAGTGTTAAAAAAAAATAAGTCATGTTTTGAGTTTGCCAAAAGGCATGTGGACGACTCCCCAGATGTATGGAGGAAGGTGCTCTGGTCAGATGAGACTAAAATTGAACTTCTCGGCAACCAAGGAAAAATAAGATTTTAAACCTACCGGTAAATCTTTTTCTCGTAGTCCGTAGAGGATGCTGGGGACTCCGTAAGGACCATGGGGATAGACGGGCTCCGCAGGAGACATGGACACTTTAAGAAAGACTTTAGGTATGGGTGTGCACTGGCTCCTCCCTCTATGCCTCTCTTCCAGACCTCAGTTAGAGAAACTGTGCCCAGAGGAGACGGACAGTACGAGGAAAGGATTTTTGTTAAACCAAGGGCAAGATTCATACCAGCCCACACCACTCACACTGTATAACTTGTGATAAACTAACCAGTTAACAGTATGAAAATACAACATAGCATCAGTCGGAGACCGATGAAAACAATAACAGAACCCTTATGTAAGCAAAACTATATACAAGCCTTGCAGAAGTAGTCCGCACTTGGGACGGGCGCCCAGCATCCTCTACGGACTACGAGAAAAAGATTTACCGGTAGGTTTAAAATCTTATTTTCTCTTACATCCTAGAGGATGCTGGGGACTCCGTAAGGACCATGGGGATTATACCAAAGCTCCCAAACGGGCGGGAGAGTGCGGATGACTCTGCAGCACCGATTGAGCAAACAGGAGGTCCTCATCAGCCAGGGTATCAAACTTATAGAACTTTGCAAAGGTGAAAACGCTATGTCTGGCGCAATCCCAACACATGCCATCACCCCAAGAACACCATTCCCACAGTGAAACTTGGTGGTGGCAGCATCATGCTGTGGGGATGTTTTTCAGCAGCAGGGACTGGGAAACTGTTTTGAGTCGAGGGAAAGATGGTGCTAAATACAGGGATATTCTTGAGCAAAACCTGTTTCAGTCTGCCTGTGATTTGAGACTGGGACGGAGGTTCACCTTCCATCAGAACAATGACCTGAAGCATACTGCTCTAGCAACACTAGTGTGGTTTAAGGGGAAACATTTAAATGTGTTGGAATGTCCTAGTTAAAGCCCAGATCTCAATCCAATTGAGACTCTGTGGTCAGACTTGAAGATTACTCTTCACAAGCGGAAACCATCCAACATGAAGGAACTGGAGCAGTTTTGCCTTGAGGAATGGGCAAAAATCCCAGTGGCAAAATGTGGCAAGCTCATAGAGACTTATCCAAAGTGACTTGCAGCTGTAATTGCCGCAAAAGGTGGCTCTACAAAGTACTGACTTTAGAGGGGTGAATAGTTATGCATGCTGAAGTTTTCTGTTATTTTGTCCTATTTGCTGTTTGCTTCACAATAAAAATAAAAAAATCTTCAAAGTTGTAGCCATGTTCTGTGAATGAAATAATGCAAACCTTCAAACAATCCATTGTGATTCCAGGTTGTGAGGCAACAAAACATTAAAAGTGCAAAGGGGGTGAATACTTTAGCAAGGCACTCTACATTAAGATGTCTCAAATTTACATCTCTATAGATTTACCAAATTTTTTACAGTAATTTATATTTACAACCGGGAAAATCAGAAACTTACGTGTGAGGAACGGGTAGAACAGCTAGTGACTTATAAAAGACACATTAGGAAACAAACAGAGGCTTTTACCTTTTTAACTAAAATGAAACAGCCCAGGACGGACTACTCCCAGTTCAGCAGCTGAAACTACAACATATGTGATGGCTGCAGGTGGGAAATAGAAAGAACTATGGGGGGTCATTCCGTGTTGATCGCACGCTGCAATTTTTTGCAGCCCGTGCGATCAGATAGTCGCCACCTATGGGGGAGTGTATTTTAGCTTAGCAAGTGTGCGATCTCATGTGCAGGGGAGCTGTGCCAAAAAGTTCTGTGCAGTTTCTGAGTAGCTCTGAACTTACTCAGCTGCTGCGATCACTTCAACCTGTCTGGTCCCAGAAATTATGTCAGACACCTGCCCTGCAAACGCCTGGACACACCTGCGTTTTCCTCGACACTCCCAGAAAACGGTCAGTTGCCACCCAGGAACGCCTTCCGGCTGTCAATCACCTTGCGTTTGACGCTGTGATCCCGATCTTCATTAGATTCATCACTGCCCAGCATTGCCTGTCACCGGGCAGGTACGCGTCTGCGCGTTGCGGCTGCAGCTCATGCGCAGTTCGGACCCGATCGCACGGCTGCAAAAACTGCAGCATGCAATCGGGTCAGAATGACCCCTATTACTCTGGAAAGAGAATGCTTTGGTTTTTATTTTCAATGTGCTTAAGAGACAAAAATGTAATGAACAATGGGCTTTATTCAGGTTTGTTAGTAAACCAAAAAAGCACACAACTGGGCAAAACCATATGGCACTGCAGGTGGGGCAGATATAACATGTGCAGAGAGAGTTAGATATGGGTGGGGTGTGTTCAAACTGAAATCTAATTTGCAGGGTAAAAATAAAGCAGCCAGTATTTACCCTGCACAGAAACAATATAACCCACCCAAATCTAACTCTCTCTGCACATGGCTTCCTGCTGCCTTCATTCCCCTTCTCATAATATGACACTACTATTTCCTGTCATATTCAGCCCTGTCTTCACTGACTTTCATCCCCTGAAATAATCTGTGCTGCTGGGATACACTGCTCTTTCTACAATTTAACTGTCAGTGTTTGGTCTCCTGCTGCCTCATTTTTCCTCCTCACATTGGGGGTCATTCCGAGTTGATCGCTTGCTGCTGTTTTTCGTAGTGCAGCGAACAGGTTACTACTGCGCATGTGTATGCACCGCAATGCGCACGCACGTTGTACGGGTACAAAGCGGATCGTTTCTGGGCGATGGATTTAACGAAGAATCCATTCGCACAGCAAGGAGATTGACAGGAAGAGGCCGTTTATGGGTGTCAACTGACAGTTTTCAGGAAGTGTTTGGAAAAACGCAGGCGTGTCCAGGCGTTTGCAGGGCGGGTGTCTGAAGTCAATTCCGGGACCAAAAAGACTGAAGTGATCGCAGCGGCTGAGTAAGTCCAGAGCTACTCAGAAACTGCAAAAAACGTTTTCATCCCGCTCAGCTGCACACACGTTCGCACACTTGCAAAGTGAAAACACACTCCCCCGTGGGCGGCGACTATGTGTTTGCACGGCTACTAAAAGTAACTCGCAATGACCCCCATAATGTCATAACTTTGTTAAATGCAGCGCTGTCCTCACTGACACATCACCATACCTCCCAACTTTCGTGCTGACATATACTGGAAATGCTGAATGAGGCCGTGGACTCGTGTCTACACGGGTGGGTGAGGACTGTGGAGGCAAAGGTATGCATGAGCTGGGGAGTAGGTGAGGAGGCTGGCATAATGGTAGTGATTGAGGAAGTGTGACAAAAAAAGAGGGCGTGGCTCATGGATACAGCATTCCCTTTGAGACTACGGGGGTCATCCAGACCCAATCGCTGCTGTGCGTTTTTGCACATCAGCGATCGGGTCTGAACTGTGCATGGGCCGGTGCCGCAGTGCGCCAGCGCATGGCAGGCATTGACGGCTGTCTTAGGCTAGCGATCGCCTCTGCCTGATTGATAGGCAGAGGTGGACGCTGGGCAGGAGGGGGCGGGCCGGCATTGTTTATCCACCGTTTAGTGGGTGCGGTCTGGGCAACGCAGGCATGCTCGGACCGTTGGGGGGGGGGCGGGCCACGGCGGCTGCGTAACGTCACACGCAGCCGCTGCGACCCAGCCAGCGATGAGTAACTCCTGCCAGCGTGCAGTAGCTGCACTGGCTGGGATTTACTCCTACAGTACAAAAGTATCGCCACTGTGGGATGCTTTTGTATTTCTCTTACGTCCTAGAGGATGCTGGGGTCCATTTTAGTACCATGGGGTATAGACGGTTCCGCAGGAGCCTTCGGCACTTTAAGACTTTTCAACAGTGTGAACTGGCTCCTCCCTCCATGCCCCTCCTCCAGACCTCAGTTTAGAAAATGTGCCCAGGAGACTGGATGCACACTAGTGGAGCTCTACAGAGCTTTGCTGGAAAAATACTTTCTTAGGTTTTTTATGTTACAGGGAAGCTGCTGGCAACAGCTTCCCTGCTTCGTGGGACTTAGCGGGGGAAGTAGGAACCAACTTCTCAATTAGTTAATGGTTCTGCTTCCGCTGACAGGACACCATTAGCTCCTGAAGGGTACTGAACACAGCCCAAGCCTGGCCAGCGTTCACTCACACAGCACTGCCGCCACCCCCTAACAGAGCCAGAAGGCTGGTGAGTATATTACCAGAGTCCTGCAGAGAGGGGATCCTCCGGTCATCGTTGGCGGCATACAGGTACACGCACATGTGTAACATGTCAGACATTGTGGAGGGTTCTTCCCAGGAAGAACCCATTTTAGATGCACAAGAACAAGAGGGCAATGTGGTGGCCCTTCCCTCTCAGTAGGAGCCAGAGTGGATGAGAATGTTGCAAAAGAATATGTCAATGCTTGCAAAGAAATTCTCTGAGTCTGAACAACAGACTAAATATTGGAGGCAGTCTGTGGAGGATGCACTGTTTACTGACTCCTCCATATCATCCACTCGGGTCCCATCCAGTTCCCAGAAAAGGTCTCTGGCCCAGGTAATGCAAGGGGACACAGACACAGATTCCGACTCTGACGTCGACACTGGCGATTTGAGAGGGGTAGACTCCAAATTAGCCAAAAGCATACAATGTATGATAGTTGCTATAAAGGAAGTGTTGGAGTTTCCTGAAACAACACTGGTCCCAGAGGAAAAGGATTATTTTAAATGAAATAAAAAGCAGGTTGTGACTTTTCCTCCTTCAAAGGATTTGAATGCGTTCTTTGAAGAATCCTGGGCTAACCCTGAGAAGAAATTTACCCTTCCCAGAAGGATACGTGTAGCGTACCCTTTCCCTGAGGAAACAGGCACAAATGGGAGACACCCCCAATGATAGACACCTCAGTTTCTCGGCTGTCTAAGAAAATAGTTTTGCCTGCCCCTGGTTCAGCCACTTTAAAAGATCCAGCTGCCCGTAAATTAGAAACAACCCTAAAATCAATACAGTATATACGGCTAACGGAACGTTGCTCAGGCCCACCATTGCTTGTGCGTGGGTAGGTAACGATGTGGAAAAATGGTCTGACAACTTGCTTGTTAACATAGACACAGTTGACAGGGATAAAATAGTCCTAACTCTCGGCCATATCAAAGATCCTGCAGGTTACTTAGTTGAAGCTATGAAGGATATTGGGTTGCTGAGTTCAAGATCCACCGCTATGGCGATTTCAGCCCGCAGGGCGCTGTGGATCCACCAATGGAATGCTGATGCGGAATCAAAAAAGAATATTGAGGCGCTTCCTTACAATGGAGAAGCCCTCTGTGGAGACAAGCTGGATGCCATGATTTCAACAACTACATCAGGCAAGTCAGCATTTCTGCCTTCCGCAGCTGCACCACCTAGGAAAGGATTTCATTCTCATACAATGCAATCCTTTCGGCCCAACAAGTCAAAAAAGGCAAAGGGTACCCCCTTCTTCGCAGGAAGAGGGCGAGGAAGAGGTAAAAAATCTACATCACCATCAGGCTCGCAGGAGCAGAAGTCAACAGCTACTTCTGCTAAAACCTCAGCATGACGCTGGGGCTCCCCTGCGGGAGTACGATCACTCAGATCTGGATCCTTGGATATTGCAGATAGTATCCCAAAGGTACAAATTGGAATTTCAGGACCTTCCCCCATGCCGATTTTTCAAATCAGCCTTACTAGCTTCTGTTCAGGACAGAGCAAAAGTGCTGAACGCAATACAGGAGTTATGTCAAGACAACGTAATTTCCGTAGTTCCTGTCACAAAAGGAAAAAGGGTTTTATTCAAGCCTGTTTGTAGTGCCAAAACCGGATGGCTCGGTCAGACCGATTTTAAACCTAAAGACTCTGAACCTTTATTTGAAAAGGTCCAAATTCAAGATGAAATCCCTGAGAGCGGTGATCTCCAGCTTGGAGGAAAAGGAATTTCTGGTATCGATGGACATCAAAGATGCTTATTTACATGTTCCCATCTACCCACTGCATCAGGCATACCTGAGGTTTGCGGTGCAGGACTGCCACTACCAGTTCCAAACATTGCCTTTCGGGCTCTCCACGGCTCCGAGAATATTTACCAAGGATACTTGGACGATCTCCTCATAAAAGCGAGATCCAGGGAGAAACTAGTGCAGAACATTGCACTTTCCCTGACGGCGCTTCAACAGCACGGTTGGATCATAAACCTTCCAAAATCACAATTGGAACCCACAATGAGGTTATCATTTCTGGGAATGATATTGGATACGGAAGCACAGAAAGTATTCCTACTGGTGGAAAAGGCTCTGGAGATCCAGAGGATGGTCAAACAAGTTTTAAAACCAGCACGCGTATCGATTTATCAGTGCATCCGCCTGCTGGGGAAGATGGTAGCGGCCTACGAGGCTCTACGATTTGGCTGATTCCACGCCAGGGTGTTCCAATGGGACCTACTGGACAAGTGGTTCGGATCGCACCTACACATGCACCGGAGGATAATCCTGTCAACAAAAGCCAGTATTTCATTCTTGTGGTGGCCTCAAAGTTCTCACCTCCTGGAGGGACGCAGGTTCGGGATTCAGACTTGAATCCTGGTGACCACAGATGCAAGCCTCCGAGGTTGGGGAGCAGTCACGCAAGGGGAAAGCTTCCAAGGACTATGGTCAAGTCAAGAAGTACTCCTTCACATAAACATTCTGGAATTGAGAGCTGTGTACAACAGCCTTCATCAAGCGGCACACCTTCTTCAAGGTCGTCCCATACAGATCCAGTCAGACAATGTAACGGCAGTAGCTTACATAAACCGCCAGGGCGTAACAAAAAGCAGAGCGGCAATGGCAGAGGTGACAAAGATACTCCTCTGGGCAGAAAGACATGCAAAAGCTCTGTCTGCAATTTTGATTCCGGGAGTGGACCACTGGGAAGCAGACTTCCTCAGCAGACACGATCTCCATCCAGGAGAATGGGGCCTCCACACAGAAGTCTTTGCAGAGGTAGCAGATCGTTGGGGTGTTCCTCAAGTAGATATGATGGCATCAAGTCTCAACAAGAAGCTTCAGAAATATTGTTCCAGGTCGAGAGACCCACAAGCAATAGCAGTAAATGCACTGGTGACCCAATGGGTGTTTCAGTCGGGGTATCTGTTCCCTCCACTTCCACTAATACCAAAAGTTCTCAAGATCATCAGAAGAACAAAGGTTCGAGCAATTTTCATTGCTCCAGACTGGCCAAGGAGGGCCTGGTATCCAGATCTTCAGGCGTTGTTACTGGAAGATCCTCAGCCTTTTCCTCTTCGCGAGGACCTGCTTCAGCAGGGGCCGTTTGTTTATCAAGACTTACCGCGGCTGCGTTTGATGGCATGGCTGTTGAGCGTCAGATCCTAGCCTGTAAGGGTATTCCCAATTAAGTCATTCCCACACTTATTCTGGCCAGGAAAGGGGTAACGTCCAAACATTACCATCGTATTTGGAGAAAATATGTATCTTGGTGTGAATCCAAGAAGTCTCCTGTGGTGGAGTCTAAGTTAGGACGTCTTCTCCTATTTCTACAGGCGGGTGTGGATGCTGGCTTGAGATTAGGGTCTATCAAGGTCCAAATTTCGGCCTTGTCTATTTTCTTTCAGAAACAGTTGGCTTTCCTTCTTGAGGTCCAGACATTCGTGAAGGGGGTTCTGCGCATCCAACCTCCCTTTGTGCCTCCTGCGGCGCCATGGGATCTTAATGTGGTGTTGCAGTTCCTTAAATTGGACTGGTTTGAGCCTCTACAAGAGGTAGAGTTGAAGTTTCTCACTTGGAAAGTGGTCATACTGTTGGCCTTGGCCTCAGGCAGACGAGTGTCTGAATTATGAGCTCTGTCACACAAGAGTCCTTGGGGGTCATTCCGAGTTGTTCGCTCTGTATTTTTTTTCCGCAACGGAGCGATTAGTCGCGAATGCGCATGCGCAATGTCCGCAGTGCGACTGCGCCAAGTAAATTTGCTATGCAGTTAGGAATTTTACTCACGGCATTACGAGGTTTTTTCTTCGTTCTGGTGATCGTAATGTGATTGACAGGAAGTGGGTGTTTCTGGGCGGAAACTGGACGTTTTATGGGAGTGTGTGAAAAAACGCTACCGTTTCTGGGAAAAACGCGGGAGTGGCTGGAGAAACGGAGGAGTGTCTGGGCGAACGCTGGGTGTGTTTGTGACGTCAAACCAGGAACGACAAGCACTGAACTGATCGCACTGGCAGAGTAAGTCTCGAGCTACTCAGAAACTGCACAGAGAAGTATTTTCGCAATATTGCGAATCTTTCGTTCGCAATTTTGATAAGCTAAGATTCACTCCCAGTAGGCGGCGGCTTAGCGTGTGCAAAGCTGCTAAAAGCAGCTTGCGAGCGAACAACTCAGAATGACCCCCCTTATTTGATTTTTCATGAAGATAGAGCTGAACTGCGGATGCGTCAGCATTTTCATCCAAAGGTTGTGTCTTATTTCCATATCAATCAACCTGTGGTGGTGCCAGTGTCTTCTGACACCTCAGCCGTTTCAAAGTCCTTGGATGTCGTCAGAGCGTTGAGGACTTATGTTGCAAGAACAGCTCGGATAAGGAAAACAGAATCTTTGTTTACAAACGTTACAAAAACTGTATACACCTGGCGCCACCGCCCACAAAGTATTAGCAGCTAGTCTCGGGGATTAAGTTCCAATTCCCCCAAATTTGATAACAGAAAAAAGAGAGAATGTGAGACAGCGCTAATTGCTTTGACGTTTTTTATATAGTTAAAACACAATTTCACAATAACACATGTAAATACCGGCCAGTATTCTTTAAAATATACATATAATCTAATTGACTACTAAGAAAATTAATATAGCTTATCCCTTTAAGGAACTGCTGAATATAATAATGCTGCAATGTTATATTGCAGAGGTATCACTCTATCCTTTCTGGAGGCAAATGGATCGATGAAATTTGCAAATTAAAGTCCCACTTTGGATAATTCCAACACAGTTCTTTATGGGTACAACATGCACCTCTACCAATCAATTCAAAGATGGTATGCAGTTCTTATTGCGTGCCAAACCAGGGTAGGATATTTGCCGTGTTGGTAAAAAGCAAATCCTACCAGCACTTGAATGACACCAAATGAGCTGTTGGTTGGTATGTGAACAGGTCTTTTAGGTGCACCATGCAAAGCACCAATTACCTCTCACAGCTGCTCCTCTCACTTGTGGCTCTGCCTGTGTTCTCAGGCTGCAGTGTGGAGTCCGTTGTATTCCCCCTTAGCACTGGGGTGTTATATTGAATATGCGCCGGCCCGGCTAGCAGACAATTCTGCAAAAGTGGCAGTGTATCTCTCCCGGATGTCCTGCAGTGTATCTCTCCCGGATGTCTTGCAAGGACACTGGAGTACCACTGGCTGTCTGTTTGGAAAATCAAATCCTACATCTAACACTACTGACACTGAGGAAGCCGCCGATGCTAATTAGGAGGCGGAGAAACGCGTTTGTCACGAGCAGGACATCCGGGAGAGATACACTGCCACTTTTGCAGAATTGTCTGCTAGCCGGCCGGCGCATATTCAATATAACACCCCAGTGCTAAGGGGGAATACAACGGACTCCACACTGCAGCCTGAGAACACAGGCAGAGCCACAAGTGAGAGGAGCAGCTGTGAGAGGTAATTGGTGCTTTGCATGGTGCACCTAAAAGAACTGTTCACATACCAACCAACAGCTCATTTGGTGTCATTCAAGTGCTGGTAGGATTTGCTTTTTACCAACACGGCAAATATCCTACCCTGGTTTGGCACGCAATAAGAACTGCATACCATCTTTGAATTGATTGGTAGAATCTTTGTTTGTCCTCTATGACCCCAACAAGTTTGGGGGTCCTGCTTCTAAGCAGACTATTGCGCGCTGGATCAGAGGTACTATTCAGCACGCTTATTCCACGGCAGGATTGTCGTTACCGAGTTCGGTAAAGGCCCACTCGACAAGGAAAGTGGGTTCTTCCTGGGCGGCTGCCCGCGGTGTCTCGGCGTTGCAAATTTGCCGAGCAGCTACTTGGTCAGGGGCAAACACGTTTGCTAAGTTTCACAAGTTTGACACCTTGGCTGCTGACAACCTTCAGTTTGGTCAGTCAGTTGGCAGGAACATTAGCACTTTCCCGCCGTACTGGGAGCTTTGGTACATCCTCATGGTACTAAAATGGACCTCAGCATTCTCTAGGATGTAAGAGAAAATAGGATTTTAATTACCTACCGGTAAATCCTTTTCTCGTAGTCCGTAGAGGATGCTGGGCGCCCACCCAGTGCTCATTTTTCCTGTAAATTATGTTTTGTCTTGTTACACAGGTTCTCATGTGTTAAGATGTTTTACAGCAGTTGCTGTTATGTTATGCATGCAGGGTATCATGGGTTATGTTTAGGGAAGCCAATCCCGGGCCATTTTTTCAATCCCGGGTATCGAGATTGAAAAATGGCCAATCCCGGGATTCCCGGGATACCCGGGATTGGCTTTTACCTAGGTGTCCGCCCCCTCGCCCCACCCCGCCCCGCACATATAACTCACCATATACAAGGGGCGGGCGGGAGGGGAACATCCTGTAAACGCTGCTGGCGGCTCCCACCAGCAGCTGACAGCACAGCGTGACCTCTCACTCTGCGCTGGGGACCCGGAAGGAGGAAGCCGGGCAGCGTTTGAGCGTCCTGTGGACGCGCAACGCTGATCCCTCAATCCCCGGGATTGGAGCTTCCAATCCCGGGATTGAATCCCGGCCATTTTTGGGCCTAAATCCCGTGATCCCGCGATCCCAATCCCGGGATTGGCCACCATAGTTATGTTAAAGGCCATGTTAGGCGACATGTTTTTGGTATGGTGTGAGCTGGTGTGAATCTCGCCATTACTTTAATGTAAATTCTTCTCTCGAAGTTGTTCGTCTCCTCGGGCACAGTTCCTATACAGAGGTCTGGAGGAGGGGCATAGAGGGAGGAGCCAGTTCACACTGTTGAAAAGTCTTAAAGTGCAGAAGGCTCCTGCGGAACCGTCTATACCCCATGGTACTAAAATGGACCCCAGCATCCTCTACGGACTACAAGAAAAGGATTTACCGGTAGGCAATTAAAACCCTATTTTCTGCGACAGGGTTGGGCCTGACAAGCGGGGCGGACTAGCCCTGTGCTGGGCCAACCCCGCATGTCAGTTTGCCTGATCATAGCTGTGCTAAATTTAGCACAGCTACGATCAACTCTGAATCACCCCCTTGTTTTGAGACCACACTCACTTTTTCAGAAGTGCGTGCTCCAAAGGTGTGCATAAAAGACAACTACCCCCTCTTTACCTGTCATGGTGCCCCTGGTTATTGTATTCTGGATCCACCCCTGGATGTCAGCCTAGTTCTAAATTGAGCTGGCAACACAGTATATCCGTTATTTCTCAATTACATATCACATTATTTTACACATTAAATCAGGGTTAATAAGCAAACATCCAACATATAATTGGTGCAGATTAGTAAAAAAAGAGACACATTCTTGATTCCTAGACATCTTTTAACTTCACTAACCTACACTGTACTAATATAGCATTTGCTACAGGTCGAACTTTGGACCATGCAGGATCTGTAATTACTGTAAGTTCACATTAGATAATTATGTACAAATGGGTACATTTCTCCAAACATAACACACACAAAATTGTGTAAAGTATTCATCACCTTGGGGGTAATTCCAAGTTGATCGCAGCAGGATTTTTGGGGGTCATTCCGAGTTGTTCGCTCGCAAGCCGTTTTTAGCAGCTGTGCACACGCTAAGCCTACGCCTACTGGGAGTGAATCTTAGCATAGTAAAATTGCGAACGAAAGATTCGCAATATTGCGAAAAGACATCTCTGTGCAGTTTCTGAGTAGCTCCAGACTTACTCGGCATCTGCGTGCAGTTCAGAGCTTGTCGTTCCTGCTTTGACGTCACAAACACACCCAGCGTTCGCCCAGCCACTCTTCCGTTTCTCCAGGCTCTCCCGCGTTTTTCCCAGAAACGGTAGCGTTTTTTCAAACACTCCCATAAAACGGCCTGTTTCCGCCCAGAAACACCCACTTCCTGTCAATCACATTACGATCGCCTGAACGAAGAAAAAGCCGTGAGTAAAATTCCTAACTTCATAGCAAATTTACTTGGCGCAGTCGCAGTGCGAACATTGCGCATGCGCACTAAGCGGGAAATCGCTGCGATGCGATGAAATTTACCGAGCGAACAACTCGGAATGACCCCCATTGTTAGCAGTTGGGCAAAACCATGTGCACTGCAGGGGAGGCAGATATAACATGTGCAGAAAGAGTTAGATTTGGGTGGGTTATTTTGTTTCTGTGCAGGGTAAATACTGGCTGCTTTATTTTTACACTGCAAATTAGATTGCAGATTGAACACACCACACCCAAATCTAACTCTCTCTGCACATGTTAAATCTGCCTCCCCTGCAGTGCACATGGGCCCTCATTCCGAGTTCTTCGCTCGCTAGCTGCTTTTAGCAGCATTGCACACGCTAAGCCGCCGCCCTCTGGGAGTGTATCTTAGCTTAGCAGAATTGCGAACGAAAGATTCGCAGAATTGCAAATAGAAATTTCTTAGCAGTTTCTGAGTAGCTCCAGACTTACTCAGCCATTGCGATCAGTTCAGTCAGTTTCGTTCCTGGTTTGACGTCACAAACACACCCAGCGTTCGCCCAGACACTCCCCCGTTTCTTCAGACACTCCCGCGTTTTTCCCAGAAATGCCAGCGTTTTTTCACACACGCCCAGAAAACGGCCAGTTTCCGCCCAGAAACACCCACTTCCTGTCAATCACACTACGATCACCAGAACGATGAAAAATCCTCGTTATGCCGTGAGTAAAATACCTAACTTTTGTGTAAAATAACTAACCGCATGCGCTCTGCGAACCTTGCGCATGCGCAGTAAGCGACTAATCGCAATATAGCGAAAATCGGCAACGAGCGAACAACTCGGAATGACCCCCATGGTTTTGCCCAACTGCTAACAAAAATCCTGCTGCGATCAACTTGGAATTACCCCCCTTGACCAAGATATTCAAAACCATGAAGATTCCCTGAAATGGAGTCACAGATGTAGTACAATTGATAAACATATTATACACATACATATAACATGAAGCATGCTAAATGCGTGTATAGTCCAATGATACATGAAGCCAAATGCATCAATCTACCTGGTTCAAACAGGCAGAGATTCCTCCACTTAGAGGGGTATATTTACTAAGGTCCCGATTTTGACCGAGATGCCGTTTTTTTCTTCAAAGTGTCATTTCGGTAATTTACTAAGCAAAAATCTCGGCAGTGATGAGGGCATTCGTAATATTTTGGAAGTCCTAGGAAAAAATCACGAACCAATACACCATCGGTCAAATACGCCTGCAATTTGGTAGAAATCGGTAATTTACTAAAAAGTGCAAATCACAAACACTGCCGACAATTGCCAAACACTGCCGTGCAGAAATACAATTCGTGAAAAAGTGCTAAAAAAAAACAGACCTACTTTTTTATCCCGTGTTTGGATAGGCATGCAGGGATCCATGAGATCCGTGCATGTTTATCAGTGGGAAGGGGATGGGAAAGTGTGTATTTTTTGAAAAAAAATTGCGTGGGGTCCCCCCTCCTAAGCAAAACCAGCCTCGGGCTCTTTGAGCCGGCCCAGGTTGCAAAAATATGGGGGGGGGAAATTATAGGGGTTCCCCCATATTTAAACAACCAGCACCGGGCTCTGCGCCTGGTCCTGGTTCCAAAAATACGGGGGACAAAAAGCGTAGTGGTCCCCCGTATTTCTGAAACCAGCACCGGGCTCCACTAGCCAGATACATAATGCCACAGCCGGGGGACACTTTTATATAGCTCCCGGCGGCCCTGGCATTACATAACCAACTAGTCACCCCTGGCCGGGGTACCCTGGAGGAGTGGGGACCCCTTCAATCAAGGGGTCCCCCCTCCAGCCACCCAAGGACCAGGGGTGAAGCCCGAGGCTGTCCCCCCCATCCAAGGGCTGCGGATGGGAGGCTGATAGCCATTGTGTAAAAAAATGAATATTGTTTTTAGTAGCAGTACTACAAGTCCCAGCAAGCCTCCCCCGCAAGCTGGTACTTGGAGAACCACAAGTACCAGCATGCGGAGGAAAACCGGGCCCGCTGGTACCTGTAGTACTACTACTAAAAAAATACCCCAATAAAAACAGAAGACACACACCTTGAAAGTATAACTTTAATACATACATACACACCTCCATATACACATACTTACCTTATGTTCACACGAGGGTCGGTCCTCTTCTCCATGTAGAATCCATGGTGTACCTGTTGAAAAAATTATACTCACATACTCCAGTGTAGAAGCCTCTTCTTCTTGTAATCCATTTGTAATCCAGGTACTTGTCAAAATAAAAAAACGGACACCCGACCTCGCACTGAAAGGGGCCCCATGTTTTCACATGGGACCCCTTTCCCCGAATGCCAGAAACCCCCTCTGACTTATGTCTAAGAGGGTTTCTTCAGCCAATCAGGGAGCGCCACGTTGTGGCACCCTCCTGATTGGCTGTGTGCTCCTGTACTGTATGACAGGCGGCACACGGCAGTGTTACAATGTAGCGCTTTTGCGCTCCATTATAACCAATGGTGGGAACTTTGTGGTCAGCGGTGAGGTTACTTTCGGTCCCCCGCTGACCACAAAGTTCCCACCATTGGTTACAATGGAGCGCATAGACGCTACATTGTAACACTGCCGTGTGCCGCCTGTCATACAGTACAGGAGCACACAGCCGATCAGGAGGGTGCCACAACGTGGCGCTCCCTGATTGGCTGAAGAAACCCTCTTAGACATAAGTCAGAGGGGGTTTCTGGCATATTCGCAGTTGCGTGACGGTGCCTCCTCGGCCATGCGCTCGAGCGCGTGGTATGTGCATTTTTACGGTAGAGTTTGTGTGCGTCTAGCGGGCGACTCAATTGTTACATAGTAAATCCAAATAGTATGTTTTATAGGTAATGTTCCCCTTAATAATAACTGTAAGTTTGTTTATTGTAACTGGTCGCTGGACAGAGGAATTCCTCTTTGCATGATACGAAGGGTCAGACAGGGTTTGAGCAGTGGTGTTTGGTACCTAACTAAAGAACATTTTATTAGAAACAATCCGGTGCTGGTTAGGTAAAGATTAATTGCTCCTGTGTATAGTTATGTCTATTAGTAGTTTCTGGACATTTACTATATTTGCGGTTCATTATCCATGCGGCGGTAATCCTGAGATTCCCTCCCACCTGAGCAGTTCGATATAGTCACAGCCCACCTGTTCAAACTAACCTATGACCTTTTGTTATAATGCGGGGAGACATTCCTGTATCCAATGAACAATGAGATTATAGGTCCCTTTGTAGTGTACTGTACGCAGTGTATATAAGAACAGCCAGCCTGGCCAGCTCAGTCTTCTCTCCACAACGGTTTTCATCATTGACTAACTAGAGAGCTGGTACCAGGACTGCGCAGCGATCATTCCCCGGTGTGTAAGTTCTCTCTGTGACCATTCTAAATCTCTGACTGTATTTTGCCACGTTCTCTCTCTCTCTCTCTCTCATTGTATGTTATTGTTTGCGATTGTGTCTCTATTGTATATTTATGTGTAGTTATTCTGTTAGATATTTATGTTAGCCTGTAGTGTATGAACTGTTAACTGTTTTCCCCTTTTTACTTAGCTAAATATTGTTAGTAAAGGTGTTGGAACCTTAGCAAGGTATTGTGTGTTTATTACATTGCTGAGGGTAATCGGAGCGTCTCAATCGCTCAAGCAGCTTTTATATTAACAAGGTTAAGACAGGTTTACAGTACTAACTCAATCTTTCAGTGTGTTGCATACAAGGGTTACTGAGTGTCATCCCGTGAGCGTCTGCGCCGCTCGTGTTCCCCTCGTGGTCACGAGCGTCCGCTACGCTGTTTGCATAGCATTACGGTAGTCGGCCGCCTATAGCGTGCTCGACACCAAGCGTTAAGCTGTGAGCGAGCGTGCCGCTTGTGCGTCTCGACCACGGCTAAGCGTCTGCTACGCTAAGTGCGTAACCTTACGGTACCCCATACGCCAATTGCGTACTGAGTCTCTTACCCATATATATTGAATGTTATAAGGTAATAAATCGGCTTTATCAATTGGGGGCTCATCCGTCCTCCACATATCCGCACTAGCGAACACAGACTTTATCTGTCAGCAAGGGCGGGGCAGTATCCCTTCGTATCCGTATTGGCGGTGAGGGATACAGTAGTGCTGACTAGATAAGCGTCTGCATCGCTACGCTGTAGGAGTGCTGGTGGAATCCGGAACCGGAAGGTAAGAACAAAACGCTATTGTCTTTTAAAACTGTTTATCTCTGTTTTGCGTACGCACACATGCACGCACACACCTGCATTTCTTTTCATTTGTGTATTTTCACATCTCACTTTCCTGTTTGCCATTTATAATTGATAACGTGCTGAGAAAGATTTGTTGCTATTGGTAGTTAAAAGTAAAAATAATACGTTAAGGGGTAATTTGTAAACACGCACACGGCTTTGCCTAAAGATACAAGGAAAGATCTGTGTGGTGCTCGGTAGATGATTACAGTTAAAGATCATTTACATTGATATAAACGTGTTAGTTGTATTTCTGTGGATATACCTGGCTTGCGTACATGTGTCTCTAACAAAGGGCGGGACTAGCGTACGCGACACAAGGGCCGACGCACGGAGCGTATATTACGCAACGGAGCGTCTGGGTACGCCCACATAATACAAATCACACGATAGTATTGTTCTAGTAGGCGATACGGAGGCAACGCGATAATAGCGCAAAATCAATCTCAGTGTCCAAAATTTTAAGCTAATAGATCCTTCTCTAGTTGCAACTCCTCTGGGATTGGACTACTGCCTGTATGAAAGGAATTTCTGTACAGAAAGATTAGAGTGTATATGAATGAACAGGAGTGAGTGTGTAAATAAAGGTATTGGGATCCCGTCGGAGACCACATCAGGTGAGTGGACACTTGGTGGCGTGGGACTGGCTTGCCCGCGTTAACATTATACAAAGAAAAAGGAGTAAGTAGTATCCGCAGACAAAAGGACTGCGAAGGTTTAAGCGCAGCCCGGGGGGTTTTGCGTAGTACCCATATAGATTGAGCTCCGGCTGAAGGTTTCGCAGCCTAAACAACTGATTCCGTTGGTCGTACAGCGTATAAATATTAAGTTACTTATGCGCAGTGCGACTGGACCGCACGTAATTGTGTGCATTAGTTTGTTACCTTGATACCCATTAAAATTTACTGTGGGATCATAAACGCTATTTGTACATTCTAACGTGATTTGTGTAGGTTTTTGTTATTTTAAGGGAGTTTCGCTGTTCACTCAGGAAATCTCCAACAACCAATACTTACTGGGAAGGGTAGCATACTCCCACACGCCCCAGTAAATAGAGGTTACAAAAAGATCCCGCGAATTGGGTACGACCAGTGGTGGGCACATTGCTGGAACTCGTATTGGCCAATTGGGGCGTAGAGTGAGTGAAGGCACTAGTTGAACTTTCACCGTCGCCTTACCGCGGGCAACCTTGGTTTGTTTTGTAAGAATTAGCTGAGACAGCGATATCTGCAAACGATGGGGGCCAATTGCTCAAAGAAGGGACGTCCAACAAGGGTTCACGTTGGTATTTGTTGGCCCAAAGGGTCAGCACGGTATATAATGTGTGAAAAATCACACACACAGGTCAAAGAATGGGAACGAATGACTGAGGATGATGGGGAACAGTCTCCCCGGGTAGGCAGTTTGAACCCTGAGGTATTGCAAAATCTAAAAAGAAGGATAGGTCTCATTAAATCTGCAAAGAGACGAATCAGACATTATGATTGTTTACAGTTATGGCAACGGGAAGGTGAGAGACAAGGAGGATTAGCTTACACAGCTGACTCTCACTGTGGTAAGAAAAATATGGCAACAAGAGAGAAGGTGGTTACAGAGAGTGGCACACTGGTGTATGATAAAAATGCACTTAGCAACTGTATTATTGATGATAAGAATAAAAGTAACAAATGTAACAATGATAAAAGTAACAAATGTAACAAAGATAAAAGTAAAACTGTTAAATGTACAACTGTTAACCCGTGCAAGTTGCACTCCATGTTAAACTTCCCTCAGGACTACAAGCAAGAAAGTGAGCCCAGCACGATGTCGGCACCTTCTCCAGCAGCCATCATACAAGACATCCAGGTGGACGCGACCAAATCGGTAAAGGCAGTAATCAAACCCCCTAACGGAGGGTCAGGTGAGGTCGTGTCCACAGGTACGTACGGTGTTATATATCACGCACAAACAAATGTATCTCATATTGTAGAACCAACACAAGATGATGTAATTGAATTTAATCCTGTCAGGGTGATCACAGTCCCCAATGGGAAGACTGAGGCTCAGGGAATCATTCCCGTCAGGGACAGTGCAATGCGCCGTCCCTGGTCCCGGATGGAATTGAGAGCAATTATGTCTGAATTCCCTGATCCTAGGACAGATCTAGTTGCATGTCAGAGGTTCATTAAAGAACTAGGAAACTCCACAGAACCCACCAACAAAGGTTGGCGGACAGTGCTGAGGGCATGTTTGCCCTCCAGTGTTGACCCTGCAAAATTTATTACTGATTGTAAATTAGACACAGAAGTACCTCAAACGGAGGAACACATTCAGGAATGTATTAAGCAGATCAACCGACAGTTAGGAATATATTTCCCAGCCGTTGTCGAGTGGAACATCAAAAGACATCTGGAGTCACAGGGCAGTAAGCAAACGACAATCAGTAGACAAGCCCTGACAACGAAGCCACACCAGCTTAAGACCCAAACCCCTGTGATAAATTCAAATGTGGTAGTTTGTTATCATTGTCACAAAGAGGGACATTTTGCAAGAGATTGTAGATCAAGAAGTAGACAAAAGTCATATCAACCCCCTAGACAACAACATAACCATAGTATCCAAGGAATCAGGGAAATACAGGGAAAGCGGTTGATGGTGATGAGCATCCAAGCGTTTGAGGAGGCATCAAATCAACCAAGACCCCAGGTCACTGGCACTTGGAGGAAGCCCAAGGTTTGTTATTTGTGTAAAAGGGAAGGGCATTACGCCAGCAACTGTAACAGCCCACATAAAGTCAGACCCCCTAGACAAGAACATGAGCAGAGTCGGGATACACAAAATTGTAATCAGGTACCACATATGTAAAATTTTGATCTACACCCATAAGATGCAGTCAGGAAAGGTGATCATTAGGACTGATAGTAAGCCTGAGGTTATAGTTAATGAAATTGGGAGGTCAGTTCCTTGTAGACACAGGAACGGCCGGGTAAACGTTGTAAATTTATCTATAAATGTTTCTTTTCCCCCATCTCTAACGTTCATCGGCAGAACTCAAACATCACATAGCTACTTGATCTTTGCAGAAGTCTACCTAACCCCAGTGTGACCTACCGACATCGGTGTGTCCTGGCCAGGCACAAAAGGGTGAAGTGTGGAAATACTGGTGGGGAGGGGACTGCGCAAAGATACCAATGGATGTGTTGGTGTGACAGCCTGATGGTGAACGGAAGATCTGACAATGGTTTTTTGTTTGTTGTTTAATGTAAAATGTGATGAATTGTTCTCTCTCTCGTTTGTTTTTTTTCTTCCTCTTCTCTCTCATGTCTCATGCTTTAAAGATGGTATGTCACACATCAGTTAGACAAATGGTAATGCAAAATTTTTGCTCCTTATAGAAAGATCGCAGATTTGGAAGGAATGTTGTCTCGCCAGAATGTTCGTTTGGAAGACTGAGAGACAGCACCTTTGAGATGACAGCAGAGCAAAAAGAACAACAAGACTAGAGGACAAAAGACATCGTAACAATTTTCTTTCCCCTCAATTATTTTTTTGTACCCCCATTACAAATTTCTCCTTTTCCTCCTATAAGATGGACTTGCCCCAAGAGACTGTGATCCGGATTTTCCTGTTGACCATGATGTTGACCAGAGCAGTCTGTTTCGGTGAGAGTACCATGGAGGTCGAGGAAGGATCGGGAATGGGTTCTGATGACCAAGATGGAGGCGTAAATTTCCAAGAGCAACATAATCTCCGAGTAAAGGCGAGTATCAGAAAACGATCTGGTAGCATTGACAATAGAAGGAATTGTGAAGGATTGTTAGCTGAAGAGAACTGCATCTGTAGGCATTGTGACAATATAGTTGAGGATGGGTGCATCAAGAAATGTCAGTCCAGTTTTAATGTCCACATGGACCGGCATCCATTGAGTGACTATCACTCCTTAGTGGGTAAAGTGTTAAACCAGACAGACTGTTGGGTATGCTCTCAAGTACCTCAAGGTCATAGCAAATCAGGACTAGTACCATTCCCTTTAACTGTAGGAGAGGTACTTGAGTTAAGTGGTGGGAGGCCGGTGGACAAGAGGTTTAATATCTCTAGTCCTCCTAGTTTGAAGCTCCCCCAATATCATGTGGATAGGTCCTTAGTATGCTTTAACATTTCCAATCCCCGAAAGCCGGGAAATTGGGAAGTGTCATGGAGTAATCAAACCATGACCATTTCATACAGAGCCGACAGAATGCCCATAGACACAGAACTTATACGCCAGATAGCCGACCATGGAAGATTTTTCCGGTATAGGTACACTTTAGGAAGTAGGACCATGCGAGTTGGAGAAGTATCACCAGGATACTGTGCACATATCGTACAAACAGATACGTGTACTAAACAGATGGGAGAATTAGGGTTAGGAGGTTTCACATGGAAAGTTTGTAACATGGTAATGTCATACTCCGTCCCATATGTTCTCCCCGATGATGCATATTTCATATGCGGGAGGAAGGCATATAAGTGGCTTGCCCCAAACTCAGAGGGATTGTGTTATATTGGAAAAGTACTGCCTGAAGTAATGACTGTAACCCATAACAAAATGAAAGATATTCACCGCAGTGCCCAAGCTCCTTATACTCACACTCATTACGAGCACGTCGTTAAACGGCACCTGATAGAGAGGACAGAGCACTCGGCCTCTGATCTGATCCATGAATCCACCGGGATTCAATTCCTACTCGCGTTAGATATCACTCGTACCGCCAGAGGAGTGTTAAACTATAGATATATATCTGCGCTAGCAAATTTGTTAGACAATATCACCGAAATGTATGACGACACATTCAGGTATACTGGGAGAGAGTTACAAGCCTACAAAACAGAACTGGTTCAGCATAGGATGATTCTCAATTACCTCACAGCTGTGACAGGCGGGTATTGTGTTACCCTAGCAACTCAATATGGAATAAAGTGCTGCACGTACATTACAAACAGCACTGAGGACCCGTCCGAGGTCATAGACCAAAAGATGGATGACATTTTACAATTAAAGTGGGAGTTCCGAAGGAGACATAATCTCACTCTCGCCGCTGTGGGCAATGAGCTGACCGGTTGGGTGTCATGGTTGAACCCACGAAATTGGTTCTCTGGTTTAGGAGAGTGGGCCCAAGGTATTATTATGAATGTAGGGAAATTTCTCTTGTGTATTCTGGGAGTCGTCATATTGGTTGGCCTGATATTTAGATGCGTTCGGACTTTAACGAAGTGTAAAGGTAGTACTAGAGTGATGAGTCTGAGGAGCGAGGACACTGTAATAACAACAACTAATTTGATTTATGACCCAACGATAGAGACAATGTTGTGATGAAAATGTGATTCCATGGTCCGTTTCTTTCACCCGTTTTTCCTTTGTTTTCCTCCAAGGTACAAAGACATCCGCTTGGAAGAAGAATTTGACAACCTCTTTTACACAGACCATTGATGGACTAATACCACAGACCCCCAATATCCCTAGTGACTTTAACTTTTACGATAGCCCAATACTTTAGAGACTGTAATTTTATGGACAATGGAACAACTTTTTGCTCGCTATTTATAGCAAAAGCACCGAGAGACATCAGACAACATGTACATCAAGACAAGACATCAGACAAGACCTCAATCGGCGAATGCATATTAAACTCACATAGTTTATGACTGCATTTATAATGATTGTTTCTTATCTTCATCTCTACAACCTCCAGGTAATGACACACATAGTCGACAGGGAATATAAACACATATATCAGCATTCACATGTTCCCCCCTTCATGTATCATCAACTAAATGTGCTCCCCATTTGTTGCAACCAAAAGCCGAAAAGAGCTCGGTAGAGTTTGACAGCCCATCCACAGACCCTTGATACGGGATAAGAAGGATTCAAATGTATACTTCGCAATACCTCGAAGATTGATTTAAAACACGTACGGCACGATGATACATGACCCCTCAAACATGGATTCATACACTCATGCTTCTACTATCTCACTAGGTCATACCTTTTTCCCACCTTCCCCTCTCCTCCCTTTACCCAATCATAAAAAGGTATTTACATGATGACATATATTTTTCTTTTTTTTGAACTGTTTTAGGAAGTGGCAGTTATTGGTGACTGCCAAAGGGTGGACTGTCAAAGTCTGAAAAATATCATGCTACACGTTGCCATATATTCACCCCGTGCGCTTGCCCGCTGCACGTGCACATTTTCTCCCGTGCGTGCGCATATTCGCAGTTGCGTGACGGCGCCTCCTCGGCCATGCGCTTGAGCGCGTGGTATGTGCATTTACGGTAGAGTTTGTGTGCGTCTAGCGGGCGACTCAATCGTTACATAGTAAATCCAAATAGTATGTTTTATAGGTAATGTTCCCCTTAATAATAACTGTAAGTTTGTTTATTGTAACTGGTCGCTGGACAGAGGAATTCCTCTTTGCATGATACGAAGGGTCAGACAGGGTTTGAGCAGTGGTGTTTGGTACCTAACTAAAGAACATTTTATTAGAAACAATCCGGTGCTGGTTAGGTAAAGATTAATTGCTCCTGTGTATAGTTATGTCTATTAGTAGTTTCTGGACATTTACTATATTTGCGGTTCATTATCCATGCGGCGGGAATCCTGAGATTCCCTCCCACCTGAGCAGTTCGATATAGTCACAGCCCACCTGTTCAAACTAACCTATGACCTTTTGTTATAATGCGGGGAGACATTCCTGTGTCCAATGAACAATGAGATTATAGGTCCCTTTGTAGTGTACTGTACGCAGTGTATATAAGAACAGCCAGCCTGGCCAGCTCAGTCTTCTCTCCACAACGGTTTTCATCATTGACTAACTAGAGAGCTGGTACCAGGACTGCGCAGCGATCATTCCCCGGTGTGTAAGTTCTCTCTGTGACCATTCTAAATCTCTGACTGTATTTTGCCACGTTCTCTCTCTCTCTCATTGTATGCTATTGTTTGCGATTGTGTCGCTATTGTATATTTATGTGTAGTTATTCTGTTAGATATTTATGTTAGCCTGTAGTGTATGAACTGTTAACTGTTTTCCCCTTTTTTACTTAGCTAAATATTGTTAGTAAAGGTGTTGGAACCTTAGCAAGGTATTGTGTGTTTATTACATTGCTGAGGGTAATCGGAGCGTCTCAATCGCTCAAGCAGCTTTTATATTAACAAGGTTAAGCAGCGTTATATCGCTACAGTATTTCAGTAGTAAGGTTTACAGTACTAACTCAATCTTTCAGTGTGTTGCATACAAGGGTTACTGAGTGTCATCCCGTGAGCGTCTGCGCCGCTCGTGTTCCCCTCGTGGTCACGAGCGTCCGCTACGCTGTTTGCGTAGCATTACGGTAGTCGGCCGCCTATAGCGTGCTCGACACCCAGCGTTAAGCTGTGAGCGAGCGTGCCGCATGTGCGTCTCGACCACGGCTAAGTGTCTGCTACGCTAAGTGCGTACCCTTACGGTACCCCATACGCCAATTGCGTACTGAGTCTCTTACCCATATATATTGAATGTTATAAGGTAATAAATCGGCTTTATCAGTATGCCAGCAGGTTGGGCTTCCGGCGCCGGGATGCTGGTCGCCAGGAGCACGGCCGCCGCCATACCCTACTACACCCCTGTGAGAACTAGGCTCATTCAGGTGTGTTCGGAGGTGCTAGCACTGCTGCTTCGACACCACTGTATGGTGATGCAGCAGGAGGTGTCTATTACAAGTAGTCACCTCCTGCTGCAGCAGTGATTCGAGCTGCGTCCTAAGACGCAGCATCGGGTCTCTATCCCACCAGTGGCCCGCTCTCGGCACCTATGGTGCTGTACAACCCCCCATTGCAGGGGCCAGAAAATCTCCATTCTACAGCGAAGATCCCTGACCTCTTTCCACCCCTTAAACAGTGGCAACACGCCTGCGTTTTCATAAACGGAGGCTGTCACCATCTCCTCCCCACCCCCAGAATGGCAGCAGAAAGTCAATAATTGCATATTAAGCGCAGGACCCATTCCGAACATTGGTACTTTGCGCATGATACTGCACCTGAATGATTCCCAAAGTCCTCAAATTAGAGCTGCAGCAACTGCCTGGGAGATTGTTTGTATCCACTGAGAATTGCAGAATATGGTGCTCATTGTGAATGATAAAACTCGTTGCATGTGATAAATGGTGCTCCAGCCAATCAGCACCTAACTGTCATGTACTCAGCTCCTGTCATGTGTTTGAAATATAGTTGGGAGCTGATTGTGTGGGGCACCATGTATCATACGCAACAAATTTTATAATACACAATGAGTTTTAACACGTGATAAATGGGCCCCTTGTTTTATTCCAATCAAACATACAGTATTTTAGACATATAGGTACATGTATTTCAGTTTGAGTCTCCGATAATGCTTGGGACCAGAAATTTTTCAGATTTTTGGAATACCTGGCTCCTGAGTATTCAGATGCTGAGTTTGAATTTGCTAATCACAATGGCTTACAATTAGTGATGAGCAGGTTCGGTTTTACTCGGTTCTACACGGTTCTCAAAACGGCATCTTATTGGCTCACGGATGTCACGTGTTTTGGATAGCCAATAAGATGCCGTTTTGAGAACCGAGTAAAACCGAACCCGCTCATCACTACTTACAATACAAGTCACTCCCCAGTCATGGGCTATTGCTATTAGAATACATCATGATGTCACGTCTATTTATTACCAGTTATTACCAGCACACATATTCCGCAGCGATTTACAGAGAATATTTGGCCATTCACATCAGTCCCTTCCCCAGTGGAGCTTACAATCTATATTCCCTACCACATGTATAAGCACACATTCACGCTAGGGTTAATTTTTGTTGGGGGCCAAATAACCTACCAGTATATTTTTGGACTGTGGGAGGATTCCAGAGTACTCGGAGGAAATCCACGAGAGCAAGGAGAGAATTTACCTGCCATAATGGGAATCAAACTCATGACCTCAGTGCTTTGAGGCAGTAATGCTAACCATTACACTGTCCATATTGCCCCGGTTTTCAGAATATTACGATTTTAGAATATCAGATAAGGGAAATGAAACCTGTATTAGCATGGGAATTATGTGTTATCATGCACAAAAAAGCCAAGATAAACACCTCTTCAAGTAGGGGTGTGCCATGCAGATAGCATTAGTTATGGCTGCGCTATAGATCAACTCCCACTTAATTATCTCTTGTAAATTGTAAAGGCAGTGGGCAATGTTATAGTAGTGACAAAGCGTGTAATTGGGGACAGAGTAAAAGATCTACTTGACACCATCTAATTTAAGTGCTACACCCAATCAGTTCAGTTGTCATTGCTATTGCCATCTCTCCTCTTCCTTTGATGACCTCTGCTGCCTTCTCAGGGGCAGAAGGTGCCATTAAACATGGGATATAAGTATCCTAATTCTAGGATGATGGTAAAGAAGTATACACATTCTCCACATCAGGGGTTAAAGTGTGATGGCCCGGTAGGAACTAGTGATGTGCACCGGACATTTTTCGGGTTTTGTGTTTTGGTTTTGGATTAGGTTCCGCGGCCTTGTTTTGGATTCGGACGCGTTTTGGCAAAACCTCCCTGAACATTTTTTGTCGGATTCGGGTGTGTTTTGGATTCGGGTGTTTTTTACAAAAAACCCTCAAAAACAGCTTAAATCATAGAATTTGGGGGTCATTTTGATCCCATAGTATTATTAACCTCAATAACCATAATTTCCACTCATTTCCAGTCTATTCTGTACACCTCACAATATTATTTTTAGTCCTAAAATTTGCACCGAGGTCGTTGGATGACTAAGCTAAGCGACCCAAGTGGCCGACACAAACACCTGGCCCATCTAGGAGTGGCACTGCAGTGTCAGACAGGATGGTCGATTTAAAAAATAGTCCCCAAACAGCACATGATGCAAAGAAAAAAAGAGGTGCACTGTGGTCGCTGGATGGCTAAGCTAAGCGACACAAGTGGCCGACACAAACACCTGGCCCATCTAGGAGTGGCACTACAGTGTCAGGCAGGATGGCACTTCAAAAAAATAGTCCCCAACCAGCACATGATGCAAAGAAAAATGAAAGAAAAAAGAGGTGCAAGATGGAATTGTCCTTGGGCCCTCCCACCCACCCTTATGTTGTATAAACAGGACATGCACACTTTAACAAACCCATCATTTCAGCGACAGGGTCTGCCACACAACTGTGACTGAAATGACTGGTTGGTTTGGGCCCCCACCAAAAAAGAAGCAATCAATCTCTCCTTGCACAAACTGGCTCTACAGAGGCAAGATGTCCACCTCCTCCTCATCGTCCGATTCCTCACCCCTTTCACTGTGTACATCCCCCTCCTCACAGATTATTAATTCGTCCCCACTGGAATCCACCATCTCAGGTCCCTGTGTACTTTCTGGAGGCAATTGCTGGTGAATGTCTCCACGGAGGAATTGATTATAATTCATTTTGATGAACATCATCTTCTCCACATTTTCTGGAAGTAACCTCGTACGACAATTGCTGACAAGGTGAGCGGCTGCACTAAACACTCTTTCGGAGTACACACTGGAGGGGGGGCAACTTAGGTAAAATAAAGCCAGTTTGTGCAAGGGCCTCCAAATTGCCTCTTTTTCCTGCCAGTATACGTACGGACAGTCTGACGTGCCTACTTGGATGCGGTCACTCATATAATCCTCCACCATTCTTTCAATGGTGAGAGAATCATATGCAGTGACAGTAGACGACATGTCAGTAATCGTTGGCAGGTCCTTCAGTCCGGACCAGATGTCAGCACTCGCTCCAGACTGCCCTGCATCACCGCCAGCGGGTGGGCTCGGAATTCTTAGCCTTTTCCTCGCACCCCCAGTTGCGGGAGAATGTGAAGGAGCAGCTGTTGACGGGTCACGTTCCGCTTGACTTGACAATTTTCTCACCAGCAGGTCTTTGAACCTCTGCAGACTTGTGTCTGCCGGAAAGAGAGATACAACGTAGGTTTTAAATCTAGGATCGAGCACGGTGGCCAAAATGTAGTGCTCTGATTTCAACAGATTGACCACCCGTGAATCCTGGTTAAGCGAATTAAGGGCTCCATCCACAAGTCCCACATGCCTAGCGGAATCGCTCTGTTTTAGCTCCTCCTTCAATGTCTCCAGCTTCTTCTGCAAAAGCCTGATGAGAATGACCTGACTCAGTCTGGCAGTGTCTGAACTGACTTCACGTGTGGCAAGTTCAAAGAGTTGCAGAACCTTGCACAACGTTGAAATCATTCTCCACTGCGCTTGAGTCAGGTGCATTCCCCCTCCTTTGCCTATATCGTGGGCAGATGTATAGGCTTGAATGGCCTTTTGCTGCTCCTCCATCCTCTGAAGCATATAGAGGGTTGAATTGAACCTCGTTACCACCTCTTGCTTCAGATGATGACAGGGCAGGTTCAGGACTGTTTGCTGGTGCTCCAGTCTTTGGCAGGCGGTGGCTGAATGCCGAAAGTGGCCCGCAATTCTTCGGGCCACCGACAGCATCTCTTGCACGCCCCTGTCGTTTTTTAAATAATTCTGCACCACCAAATTCAATGTATGTGCAAAACATGGGATGTGCTGGAATTTGCCCAGATGTAATGCACACACAATATTGCTGGCGTTGTCCGATGTCACAAATCCCCAGGAGAATCCATTTGGGGTAAGCCATTCTGCGATGATGTTCCTCAGTTTCCGTAAGAGGTTGTCAGCTGTGTGCCTCTTCTGGAAAGCGGTGATACAAAGCGTAGCCTGCCTAGGAACGAGTTGGCGTTTGCGAGATGCTGCTACTGGTGCCGCTGCTGCTGTTCTTGCTGCGGGAGGCAATACATCTACCCAGTGGGCTGTCACAGTCATATAGTCCTGAGTCTGCCCTGCTCCACTTGTCCACATGTCCGTGGTTAAGTGGACATTGGGTACAACTGCATTTTTTAGGACACTGGTGACTCTTTTTCTGAGGTCTGTGTACATTTTCGGTATCGCCTGCCTAGATAAATGGAACCTAGATGGTATTTGGTACTGGGGACACAGTACCTCAATCAAGTCTGTAGTTGCCTGTTAATTAACGGTGGATAACGGAAACACGTTTCTCACCGCCCAGGCTGCCAAGGCCTGAGTTATCCGCTTTGCAGCAGGATGACTTCTGTGATATTTCATCTTCCTCGCAAAGGACTGTTGGACAGTAAATTGCTTACTGGAAGTAGTACAAGTGGTCTTCCGACTTCCCCTCTGGGATGACGATCGACTCCCAGCAGCAACAACAGCAGCGCCAGCAGCAGTAGGCGTTACACTCAAGGATGCATCGGAGGAATCCCAGGCAGGAGAGGACTCGTCAGACTTGCCAGTGACATGGCCAACAGGACTATTGGCTTTCCTGTGTAAGGAGGAAGATGACACTGAGGGAGTTGGTGGTGTGGTTTGAAGGACCTTGGTTACAAGAGGAAGGGATTTAGTGGTCAGTGGACTGCTTCCGCTGTCATCCAAAGTTTTTGAACTTGTCACTGACTTATGATGAATGCGCTGCAGGTGACGTATAAGGGAGGATGTTCCGAGGTGGTTAACGTCCTTACCCCTACTTATTACAGCTTGACAAAGGCAACACACGGCTTGACACCTGTTGTCCGCATTTGTGTTAAAATAATTCCACACCGAAGAGGTGATTTTTTTTGTAATTTGACCAGGCATGTCAATGGCCATATTCGTCCCACGGACAACAGGTGTCTCCCCGGGTGCCTGACTTAAACAAACCACCTAACCATCAGAATCCTCCTTGTCAATTTCCTTCTCAGCGCCAGCAACACCCATATCCTCATCCTGGTGTACTTCAACAGTGACATCTTCAATTTGACTATCAGGAACTGGACTAGGGGTGCTCCTTCCAGCACTTGCAGGGGGCGTGCAAATGGTGGAAGGCGCCACCTCTTCCCGTCCAGTGTTGGGAAGGTCAGGCATCGCAGCCGACACAATTGGACTCTCCTTGGGGATTTGTGATTTAGAAGAACGCACAGTTCTTTGCTGTGCTTTTGCCAGCTTAAGTCTTTTCATTTTTCTAGCGAGAGGATGAGTGCTTCCATCCTCATGTGAAGCTGAACCACTAGCCATGAACATAGGCCAGGGCCTCAGCCGTTCCTTGCCATTCCGTGTCGTAAATGGCATATTGGCAAGTTTACGCTTCTCCTCAGACGCTTTTAATTTTGATTTTTGGGTCATTTTACTGAACTTTTGTTTTTTGGATTTTACATGCTCTCTACTATGACATTGGGCATCGGCCTTGGCAGACGACGTTGATGGCATTTCATCGTCTCGGCCATGACTAGTGGCAGCAGCTTCAGCATGAGGTGGAAGTGGATCTTGATCTTTCCCTATTTTACCCTCCACATTTTTGTTCTCCATTTTTTAATGTGTGGAATTATATGCCAGTATCAATAGCAATGGCCTACTACTATATATACTGCGCACAACTGAAATGCACCACAGGTATGGATGGATAGTATACTTGACAACACAGAGGTGGGTAGAGCAGTGGCCTACTGTACCGTACGGCTATATATTATATACTGGTGGTCAGCAAAGTGTGCAAAACTGAAATGCACCACAGGTATGGATGGATAGTATACTTGACGACACAGAGGTAGGTAGAGCAGTGGCCTACTGTACCGTACTGCTATATATTATATACTGGTGGTCAGCAAACTGTGCAAAACTGAAATGCACCACAGGTATGGATGGATAGTATACTTGACGACACAGAGGTAGGTAGAGCAGTGGCCTACTGTACCGTACTGCTATATATTATATACTGGTGGTCAGCAAACTGTGCAAAACTGAAATGCACCACAGGTATGGATGGATGGTATACTTGACGACACAGAGGTAGGTAGAGCAGTGGCCTACTGTACCGTACTGCTATGTATTATATACTGGTGGTCAGCAAACTGTGCAAAACTGAAATGCACCACAGGTATGGATGGATAGTATACTTTACGACACAGAGGTAGGTAGAGCAGTGGCCTACTGTACCGTACTGCTATATATTATATACTGGTGGTCAGCAAACTGTGCAAAACTGAAATGCACCACAGCTATGGATGGATAGTATACTTGACGACACAGAGGTAGGTAGAGCAGTGGCCTACTGTACCGTACTGCTATATATTATATACTGGTGGTCAGCAAACTGTGCAAAACTGAAATGCACCACAGGTATGGATGGATAGTATACTTGACGGCACAGAGGTAGGTAGAGCAGTGGCCTACTGTACCGTACTCCTATATATTATATACTGGTGGTCAGCAAACTGTGCAAAACTGAAATGCACCACAGGTATGGATGGATAGTATACTTGACGACACAGAGGTAGGTAGAGCAGTGGCCTTCTGTACCGTACTCCTATATATTATATACTGGTGGTCAGCAAAATTATGCACTGTACTCCTACTATATACTACAATGCAGCACAGATATGGAGCGTTTTTCAGGCAGAGAACGTATAATACTGGTGGTCACTGGTCAGCAAAACTCTGCACTGTACTCCTCCTATATAATACTGCTGGTCCCCAGTCCCCACAATAAAGCAGTGTGAGCACAGATATATGCAGCACACTAAGCACAGATATGGAGCGTTTTTCAGGCAGAGAACGTATAATACTGGTGGTCACTGGTCAGCAAAACTCTGCACTGTACTCCTCCTATATAATACTGCTGGTCCCCAGTCCCCACAATAAAGCAGTGTGAGCACAGATATATGCAGCACACTGAGCACAGATATGGAGCGTTTTTCAGGCAGACAACGTATAATACTGGTGGTCACTGGTCAGCAAAACTCTGCACTGTACTCCTCCTATATAATACTGCTGGTCCCCAGTCCCCACAATAAAGCAGTGTGAGCACAGATATATGCAGCACACTGAGCACAGATATGGAGCGTTTTTCAGGCAGACAACGTATACTGGTGGTCACCAGAGCCGGCCCTAACCAATATGATGCCCTAGGCAAGATTTTGGCTGGTGCCCCCTAGCACCACTGCTGGTTCTGCCTCTGACCTTGCACTTCTTTCCCAGAACCATCACCCCTCAGCCATAGCAGTCCTTATTTTGGTGTTTGTACCCCCTATATTTTAAATAGGAACAGTTTGCACATTTGGCGCACAGCACAAAAAGGGGTGTATTTTTGCTGGCAAGGGGCATGGCCACACAATAGTAACCCCAATTCCAAATACGCCACACAGTACTGCACTTTATTCACATTTGATCATGCGATAGTTTTCATAATTCATATTACATCTCACAGTAGTATCACTTTACCTTATAAACGTTACTCCTCACAGTAGAGCCCCTTACTCACATTACATCACACTGAATTGCTCCTTATTCACATTACACTATACCCTATTGCTCTTTATTCACATTAGACGACAGAGTAGTGCCCTTTCTATACGCAACACCACATAGAAGAGAACCTTAAACACATAATTCCACACAGCAATGCCCCTAACACATATGAGACACATTATTAATGTCCTTCTAAACATAATGTGCTTACACATTATGACAACCTTTATTAATGCCATTTTACACATAATGTCCCTTACACATATGCCGCACATTATTAATGCCCTAATACACATAATGACACATATAGTGCCCCCTACACATTTGCTGCACATTGTTAGTGCCCCTATACACATAATGACACATACAGTAGTACCCTGTTACACAAACAGTATGCCACACATTATTAATGCCCTTATACACATAATGACACACATAGTGCCCCTTATACATATGTTGCACATTATTAATGCATTTTTACAAGACACACATAATGCTCCTTACACATATTCCGAACACTACTGCACAACCAACCCACTCACATGCACACAGCACTCACACTGCCACTAACACTGTGACCTCTGCCTCTGCTTGGATACAGATGTGTCCTCATAAATCTTGCCTCAGTGCTAACGTCGGGCAAATTTTTGAATGAAAATGCATCTTATTTGCATTGTTATGTGGCTAGTATGCACAAGCAGCTTCTGCTGATTAAAATGATATACAGCATGCCTATATACTGTGTGAGACTGTGGCTGTATCTGCATATGAAATGCTACACACAGAATATAGGCATGCCGCATATCATTTTAATCAGCAGAAGCTGCTGATGCCCCTAGGCATATCAAATGCCCTAGGCAATTGCCTAGTTTGCCTATAGCTATGGCCGGCTCTGGTGGTCACTGCTCAGCAAAACTCTGCACTGTACTCCTCCTATATAATACTGCTGGTCCCCAGTCCCCACAATAAAGCAGTGTGAGCACAGATATATGCAGCACACTAAGCACAGATATGGAGCGTTTTTCAGGCAGAGAACGTATAATACTGGTGGTCACTGGTCAGCAAAACTCTGCACTGTACTCCTCCTATATAATACTGCTGGTCCCCAGTCCCCACAATAAAGCAGTGTGAGCACAGATATATGCAGCACACTGAGCACAGATATGGAGCGTTTTTCAGGCAGACAACGTATAATACTGGTGGTCACTGGTCAGCAAAACTCTGCACTGTACTCCTCCTATATAATACTGCTGGTCCCCAGTCCCCACAATAAAGCAGTGTGAGCACAGATATATGCAGCACACTGAGCACAGATATGGAGCGTTTTTCAGGCAGACAACGTATACTGGTGGTCACCAGAGCCGGCCCTAACCAATATGATGCCCTAGGCAAGATTTTGGCTGGTGCCCCCTAGCACCACTGCTGGTTCTGCCTCTGACCTTGCACTTCTTTCCCAGAACCATCACCCCTCAGCCATAGCAGTCCTTATTTTGGTGTTTGTACCCCCTATATTTTAAATAGGAACAGTTTGCACATTTGGCGCACAGCACAAAAAGGGGTGTATTTTTGCTGGCAAGGGGCATGGCCACACAATAGTAACCCCAATTCCAAATACGCCACACAGTACTGCACTTTATTCACATTTGATCATGCGATAGTTTTCATAATTCATATTACATCTCACAGTAGTATCACTTTACCTTATAAACGTTACTCCTCACAGTAGAGCCCCTTACTCACATTACATCACACTGAATTGCTCCTTATTCACATTACACTATACCCTATTGCTCTTTATTCACATTAGACGACAGAGTAGTGCCCTTTCTATACGCAACACCACATAGAAGAGAACCTTAAACACATAATTCCACACAGCAATGCCCCTAACACATATGAGACACATTATTAATGTCCTTCTAAACATAATGTGCTTACACATTATGACAACCTTTATTAATGCCATTTTACACATAATGTCCCTTACACATATGCCGCACATTATTAATGCCCTAATACACATAATGACACATATAGTGCCCCCTACACATTTGCTGCACATTGTTAGTGCCCCTATACACATAATGACACATACAGTAGTACCCTGTTACACAAACAGTATGCCACACATTATTAATGCCCTTATACACATAATGACACACATAGTGCCCCTTATACATATGTTGCACATTATTAATGCATTTTTACAAGACACACATAATGCTCCTTACACATATTCCGAACACTACTGCACAACCAACCCACTCACATGCACACAGCACTCACACTGCCACTAACACTGTGACCTCTGCCTCTGCTTGGATACAGATGTGTCCTCATAAATCTTGCCTCAGTGCTAACGTCGGGCAAATTTTTGAATGAAAATGCATCTTATTTGCATTGTTATGTGGCTAGTATGCACAAGCAGCTTCTGCTGATTAAAATGATATACAGCATGCCTATATACTGTGTGAGACTGTGGCTGTATCTGCATATGAAATGCTACACACAGAATATAGGCATGCCGCATATCATTTTAATCAGCAGAAGCTGCTGATGCCCCTAGGCATATCAAATGCCCTAGGCAATTGCCTAGTTTGCCTATAGCTATGGCCGGCTCTGGTGGTCACTGCTCAGCAAAACTCTGCACTGTACTCCTCCTATATAATACTGCTGGTCCCCAGTCCCCACAATAAAGCAGTGTGAGCACAGATATATGCAGCACACTGAGCACAGATATGGAGAATTTTTCAGGCAGACAACGTATACTGGTGGTCACTGGTCAGCCAAACTCTGCACTGTACTCCTCCTATATAATACTGCTGGTCCCCAGTCCCCACAATTAAGCAGTGTGAGCACAGATATATGCAGCACACTGAGCACAGATATGGAGCGTTTTTCAGGCAGACAACGTATAATACTGGTGGTCACTGGTCAGTAAAACTCTGCACTGTACTCCTCCTATAATACTGTTGGTCCCCAGAATAAAGATATTTGCACTGCAGCCCCCTGAAACAAAGTGAGAGGACGCCAGCCACGTCCTCTCACTATCATTTCCAATGCACGAGTGAAAAATGGCGGCGACGCGCGGTTCCTTATACAGAATCCGAATCTCGCGAGAATCCGACAGCGGGATGATGACGTTCGGGCGCGCTCGGGTTAACCGAGCCATACGGGAGAATCCGAGTATGCCTCGGACCCGTGTAAAAAGGGTGAAGTTCGGGGGGGTTCGGATTCCGAGGAACCGAACCCGCTCATCACTAGTAGGAATTGCATTCTGCCACTTGCAATTGGAGGCGGAACGCATTCTACCTCCGTTCACCTACCTTGTCCGGCACAGCATCTAGTACAGGCAGCTGCGGCTGGATGATTAAGTTGGCCGGCTTCACTCTGGCAGCCTGGCTGTTGCGCCGCTACAGCTGCAGACAGTGACTTTGCCCGCCTCCTGGCCATGGTTGTGCTGGGGGTGACGTGTCACAGGGGTGGCAGAGACATGTCATTGTAGTAATGCCCCACTATATAATGCCGAGATTAACATCATACAGCCGGGAGCGTGACTAGGATGATGCACACTACACATCGTCATCCTGATTTTTCATTATTAATGAATATAAGCAGCCACATTTATCAAGCAGTGGTTTTGGAAACTATTGTAAATATTTTGATAAAAAAAGGCCATCAAATGAGGACGTGACAGACGAGACAGCTCAGACTACTGGCAATTTGATGTCACTTGCCTTCACAATCTCCATAACAAAAACACAAAATACTAAAATAAATCCAATTAAAATGTATTCAAAGAAAGGAAAAATAAACTACATAATAAAATGCCCCCCTTTAGAGAACTAACATATTGCCCAAAAATTAATAATAAATAGTACCCGCATGATATTTATTATATTCATTCTTGCTCCCTAGATATAAATATAAAGTAAATAGTGCCTCTAACATAATAATGTGCCCCTTTAATATAAAATATTATTATTGTCCTCCCTATATTTTTTTCCTGCGATTGCCCCCAACATTTTCTGTAGTGTAGTACTACCCCTATATTGCTCACTTAAAAAAATAATAATTCTTGATCCGACTCAAAAGATAAAAAAACAACACACACATTCACGGCCATGGACTGAGCCTCACAGCTCTCCAACACAGAATGAATTTATGGCCCACTATATCGTAGCCATGTCTGACAGTGACCTATCTGCACATAGCCTAGGAAATAACTAAAAGTGTAAAATAATGCAGTGATCTCTTTAGTACAAAGCTAAATACATTGAAACGTCTCTAGAATGATATGGAACAAACTTCTCAAAGTAGAGTATCCATCAACTAATTTTCAACAACGATGGTAAACATTACATTTTTCATAAGACAACCTCCTTCTACTACTGTCAAAGGGGGTTATCCTATTAGCCCCTGTAAAACATTAGCCCCCAGTAAAGTAATTTTTCCCGATGTTTCACCAATTTTTTATTTACAGGCTATCCAGATTGATCACCTGTAACAAAAATGCCCTTTCTCCCGAAAACACACAGGTTCAGTGAAACCTAAACGTTGCTGTTTCTGGGGATTTGGTTTCTAGGGATTCGGTTTCTCTGTTTGGCAGTCAGCTGGTCGAGTCTGGGTTTGGTGCCAGCCTGATTGCATTATACCAACTGTGAAGTTTGGTGGAGGAGGGATAATGGTATGGGCTGTTTTTCAGGGTTTGGGCTAGACCCCTTACCTGAAGGGCAGTCTTAATTCTTCAGTATACCAAGACATTTTGGACAATACTATGCTTCCAATTTTGTGGCAAAAGTTTGGGGAAGGCCCTTTTCTATTCCAACATGACTGTGCCCCAGTGCACAGAGCAATGACTATAAAGACATGGTTTGATGAGTTCGGTGTGGAAGAACTTGACTGGTACACACAGAGCCCTGACCTCACCCCCATCAAGTACCTTTGGGATAAAACCGTGAGTCCAAACATGCAAGTGCTGAGACGCCCACCTGCTGCATTACAGTACACTTGCTGTGTCTCTGGTCCATTGCTTCATAAATTGCTACTTGCACCAGCCCTGTGGTATGTGTAGTTTCTCCATCAGAGTATGTTAACAGCTATTGCCTCTCTGCATGCAACCTCTTTCATCGACACACCTGCGATACTCCCAAATGAAGCAACATCTCAATGTGTCTTTTAAGGTCCCCCACTGTTACTCTCCAGTCACCATCCAGATACGCACCTTAGATTTCTGTTACGGTGCATCTAAATGTATGGAGAGACACTGTATGAACAAAACTGGGACGCATGTGCAGATGAAAAACATTGCTTAGTGTAGATCTACAGTATAGTCCGGATATCGATTTTGCTCACACATTCTAAATACATGTTAACAATAATAATACTGTGGATAGTTTTATTACTTTTTTAAGTAAACATTTAATTGATATGATTATTTCATTAACATTTCTATGAATTCTGGGGCATTTAATATACTATTAATATACGTTTCCATGTGTTTTATAGTAATGGTTGACGACCATCAAATAATGCTGTAATTGTAAAAAATAAATCTTCTTTTGCTTAGTCTGTTAACTGATAGTCTAGTTCACATTTGGAATTGCACCAAGATAAGGATATATGCCATGTCCTGTATTTACCTTATAAAGAAATATTTGTTTTTATCAATGGTTAATTGTATTATGGTTTTCTTGTACATTTCAAATATTTTAATTTTTTTGTCACTATATAACATCCTATTGATTACTACTGACCTACGGCATAACATAAACTATTTGCACTCTAATTATTTACAAAATGTAAATATTGAGTAAATATTATTTTAGTGAAGAAGGTGGTGATCAGCAAAGTTGTGTAAAAATATCTTCCATCTAACAGCGATGTGTATTGCGGGCACTGCAGAACTGCTAACCAACAAAATGGCCGCTATATTGGTTTCCCCTTGCTGGCGACAGTTCGGAGAAGCGTATTAAAATGAGTTACTATGCGCGTATTTGACACCAATAGCTACTTCCTGTCTCCAGCTGTGGGAGCCATTTTATTGTGGACATTTGTATTATCATAGTTGACATCTAGTCTCCGGGAAAATGAACGCCATTCAAAATCTTTTAACACTTACGGAGCGTCTTGAAAAGCTGTTGTCATATTAGCGTGCGGTAGCGTTATGTGCTCGCTCAGCTCATTTGTCGGTTGATGCTGTGGCTTCAACCCGGCGGTAACGGTGCTAGTGCGGTATTATAGTTAACTGGTAACACTTTATCATCATCTCCGCTGTCGGGAATGAGCTATGAACAGCGGCGAGGATGGGACCGGGGCCGCGGGGGCCGAGGCCGGGGCAGGGGCTTTTCATCCCACCATGAAGGAGGCTCTTCCAGGGAGAGTGATGGAGGTGGGAGGGAGAGGCCGCCGCCTCACCTGCGGGGCCGGGAGATAGGCCTGTGGTATGCACGGAGGCAAGGCGGCCAGAGGAGTAAGGACAAAGAGAGGATGGAGGTAGGCCTTACTACCTGCTGGGTTCAGCATGATCCACAGCTGTCACAACCAGCTCTGGAGTACCATCATTCGTATGTTCATAGTATTGACAAGAGCAATTCAGCAACACAAATTATCTATCTGTCTCCTTCATATAATGATAGTAATCTTACTAACGTGATTGGACACATTAGATCACAAGACCGTGCATCATTTCCCAGTGTCACCGCACTCCTGAGCTACTTCCAGCTGTCACACTACCATCTGTAAACCTCACAACTGTAACCAACAGCAACACTCGCAGATACCCTACTCACAGAAATGTGGCACATTCCCGCCTCCCTGACAGCGGAACATCCCCACCTTCCTCACACCGGCACACCCTGCATCCCTGACAGCGGCACACCCCTGCCTCACTGACAGCAGAACATCCCCGCCTTCCTCACACCGGCACACCCCTGCCTCCCTGACAGCGGCACACCCCTGCCTCCTTGACAGCGGCACACCCCTGCCTCCCTGACAGCGGCACACCCCTGCCTCCCTGACAGCGGCAAACCCCTGCCTCCCTGACAGCGGAAAACCCCTGCCTCCCTGACAGCGGCACACGCCTGACTCACTGACAGGCATACATTTCTGACAGAAAAAAATCATCTTTTTTATTCACTTATACTGTTATTCTGTTACATGTTTATTCACTGAAAATAATTCAAATTAAACAGCCATTTCTTTTTTTTTTTTAATTCTTTATTTGTACATGGTTAAACCAGATAGACAAACAGTACATGGACATATGGGACAGGTGGTCATAAGACCCAACGTCCAGCAGAAACCACAATTTTAAAATAAACAGCGAGAATAATCAAAAGATGAACAATAGTACTCAAGTATGAAATTCGGGGAGGGACGGGGGGGGGGGGGGAGACCACAGTATAATGCAATCACAGTACATATCCTGGCAGTAGTGAGATCAGGAGAAAGAGGGAGAAGGAGGTCAAGGGAGAAACGAGAGAAGATAAGGATAAGGAAGAGAAAAGAGAAGAAGAGGAGGGAGGCGATGGAGGAGAAACAGTAGGAAATGCCCATGGGTCTACGGAAGGAACTAGGAGCAAGAGGGGGGAACGGCGATCTACGTTCAGCAGCGAGCCAGGGGGCCCAAACCTGCTCAAAAATGTGACCCCGGTCGTGGAGATAATATGTAATCTCCATTGACGCAATATGCCAAATTTTGGTTTTAAGAGACGGGAGAGAGGGCGGGGAGGGGTTCTTCCAGTTAAGAGCTATCAGCGATTTCGCCGCCGTTAGAATATGTGTAGCCAGTTTTTGGGAGAATTTATTAAGCATCGGGGGAGGGTAACACAGCAAAAAGATCCAGGGATTCTTCAGCACGGGGGATTCCAGAAGCGAGTTAAGGAGGGAGTGGACTAGATTCCAGAAGGAAACGATGGACGGGCAGGTCCACCATATGTGTAGCATAGTGCCTCTAGATCCGCAGTTCCTCCAGCAACTAGGGGAGGAAGACGGAAAGAGTTTGTTAAGTCTGTCAGGGGTGTAGTACCAACGGTAGTAAATTTTGTAGTCCGTCTCCTTAAAAGCAGTAGCAATAGAACATTTAGCAATCCCCAGTCTCGTCCTCCCAATCTTCGCTCTCTGGAGGAGGTCCAAGATCACGTTCCCATGCGAGTTCGTGGGGCCGGGAGGAGGGAAGGGAAGAATCTAGTAAAAGGGAGTAAAGTTGGGAGATTAAGCCTTTGGAGAGGTGAGAGTTAATGCATAAGCTTTCAAATGGGGTGAGGACTCGAAGCAAAGCGGATGAGGGCAGAGAGCCTAGGAAGTGGCGGATTTGTAGGAATTGGAAGGGATTAAGTGAGTACGAAGGGGTCTTCTGTTGGAGGTCAGGTAGGGACAGCCATTGACCCCGATCGGCAAAATTAGTCGTAAATTTGAAGCCTAGCGTTATCCATGTACGGAATCTCGTAATCGAGAATCCAGGAGGAAACATAGGGTTCTGCCAGATAGGGGTCAAGGGTGAGGGGGTAGTGGTAAGACCCATCTTCACGGAGAGGGAGTCCCAAATTTTAAGGTTAAATTTAATAGTGGGGAGGAGGTTGGGGGTCGGGAGGTAGAGGGCAGACCCCATAGGGGGGGTCAGGTCCGAGTGGTTAACGAGGGCAGCCTCGATATCCAACCAGGATACAGACCCCGGAGGAGCATAAGAGGTGACAATATGGGATAGGTGGGAGGCTAGGTAGTAGAGTTTGATATCAGGAAGACCTCTACCGCCAGCGTAGGTTGGCCGTTTCAGGGTGTTGGCGGCGATGCGGGGGTGGGGGGTCTGTGGTTCCAGATAAAAAGCACGGGGGCTCGTTGGATAGTGCGAAGAAAGGAGGCCGGGACTGCCACAGGGAGGGTCTGGAAAAGGTAAAGCCATTTGGAGACTATGGTCATTTTAACCGCTATGATCCTGCCCAGCCACGAAATGAAGAGACTGTTCCAGGATGTCAGGTCAGCGAGTGTTTTGGTGAGGAGGGGTGGAAAGTTTTCCCGGAAGAGAGAGTCGTAGCGGGAGGTCAAATAAATCCCCAAATATTTAATCTTTGTGGGCTGCCATTTAAAATTGAAGTTGGCGCAAAGGGATTCAGCCTCTCGGTGAGGGACATGAAGCAGCATAGCCTCGGATTTGTAATAATTGATCTTGTAGCCTGATATAGGGCTGTAAGAATGCAGGACTGAAAATAAATTTGGGAGTGAGATAAGGGGCTGGGTCAGAGAAAGTAGAATGTCGTCAGCGAAGAGGGAGATTTTAGGATCGATACGGCCTACTTGTATACCGTGTATATTTGGATGGGCTCTAATTTGAGAAGCGAGGGGCTCAATAATGAGGGCAAATATTAGCGGTGAGAGAGGGCATCCCTGACGTGTACCATTTGAAATGCGGCCCGGAGCAGACGGGACGCCATTGATTAAGACTGTGGCGGAGGGGGCGGAGTATAGTGCCAGGACACCAGTGAGAAAGTCACCAGACAAGCCATAGGCCTCCAGGGCGGCTCTCAGAAAACTCAAGGAGATCCGGTCGAAAGCTTTTTCAGCATCCAAGTAGAGCATGATAGCGGGGGATCCCCTGGAGTTCGAAATGTGTATAAGATCAATAGCACGTCTGGTGTTATCCCTCGCTTGGCGGCCCGGGATAAACCCCACCTGGTCGTAATGGACAAGGGAAGGGAGATACGGGTTACGGCGGTTGGCTAGGATTTTAGCGAAGATTTTCAAGTCCAGGTTCAAGAGAGATATAGGTCGGTAGCTAGCGCAGTTAAGGGTGTCTTTGCCTTCCTTAGGGATCACCACAATTCTAGCCTCCAACATCTCAGGAGGAAAGGAGTCGCCATGGACAATCCTATTAAACAGGGACTGAAGGTGGGGGGAGAGAAGATGTAAATGTTTTTTGTAGTAAAGAGCCGTGAACCCATCCGGGCCCGGGGATTTACCAATTTTTTGCATGAGTATAGTCTGGGCAATTTCTTCCACCGAGATCTCGCTGTTAAGATGGTCCATGGCGTCCTGAGGCAATCTAGGCAAGTTAGAAGCTGCAAGAAAGTGAGAGACTAGGTCTGAGTGGGGCAGAGAGGAAGAACCAGGTGAGGGGAGTGGAAGGTTGTACAAGTCAGCGTAGTAGGATTGGAAGGTAGCCCTAATGGCGGTGGGGTCATGAACAAGCTGATTGAGAGAGTTTCTGATAGAAATAATATTAGTTTTGGCTCTCGTGGAACGGAGTCGTGCCGCTAGGATCTTGTCTGCCTTGTCTCCCTTCTCGTAAAAAGACTGGCAAAGCCATTTGAGACGTTTGGCCACCCGTCTGGAGAGAAGGAGATCAAGTTCTGCTTTGACGGTACGGAGTTCAGACAAGACAGCCTGGTCGGAGGATGCTTTATGCTGGGTCTCGAGTGTGTGGAGTTTAATAGAGAGTTTGTTAAACTGGGTGAGGGACTGCCTTTTGGTTTTGGAGGCCAGGCTGATAATGTGCCCACGAAGAACTGCCTTGTGTGCCAGCCAGAGAGTGGACCTAGAAATGTCAGGGGAATCGTTCAGAGTAAAATAGTCAGAAATCTTGTCCCGAATATGGGAACGTTTCTCTGGGTTGTGAAGGAGGGAGTCGTTAAGACGCCATGTCATGGGGCGGGGGCGTGAGAGCAGACCCGAGAGGTCGGAAGAGATAGGGGCATGATCAGACCAGATCAATGGGTGTATATGGGCAACGTGGAGATTCAGGTCGAGATCATGGCTGAGCAGGACCATATCAATGCGGGAGTAGGAATTATGAGGAGCAGAATAAAGGTATAGTCACGAGCAGAGGGGTCTTTTATCCTCCAGGAGTCATAGAGAAGCTGGGATCGCATGAGACGGAGGAGGGATCTAGAGCGGTGGGAGTCCGTCGGGGAAGCAGTGGGGAGAGAGGGAAAGCGGTCTATCTTAGGATCTAAAACAGAGTTAAAGTCCCCAGCAAGTATGAGGTCGCCTTGCCGGACTCGAGTAAGGAGAGTATCTAGCTTTGCAAAGAATAGTTCCTGTCATTGGTTAGGGGCATAGACGTTGGCTAGGGTGCATAGTTTGTTATTAAGTTTCCCAACTAAAACAAGAAACCGGCCATCCTTGTCGGCATGGGAATCTAGAAGCTCAAAGGTGAGGTGGCGGGCAAATAAAATCGCGACCCCCCGTTTCTTGGCTGAATGATCACAGGCATGGAAAGAATCAGGGTATGGTCTACATTGCAGCGTAGGGTGGGAGTTATGTAGGAAGTGAGTCTCCTGGAGAAAGACCAGGTCGCCCTTATGGAGTTTAAGGGAGGCAAAGAGCTTACCTCTCTTTTGAGGGCTATTCAAGCCCTTCACATTAAAGGAGAGTACCCGGAGACCCATGGGCAAGCAACAAAGAGGTAGGCTGAGTAGAAGGAGTGTATAAGACTGAAAGTAGGGGAAGGAAGAAGAGAGATAGAGAAGAAGGATACAAAGTGGGAGACAACGTGGTCAGAGAGGAGGGAGGAAGGAAAGGAAACCGGGAGGGATGGGAGGGTAGTTGGTCATCCGGCAATAGGGGCCAGGACCGGTAGTGCTGACAGGGGGAAGGGATACTAGGTGTTGGGAGGGCACCTAGGTCAGCAAGAGGGCTCAAAGCCCGAAGGGGGCGCGGCATGGGATCCAGATGATGGATCACAAACCACGTAGCAATGGGTAGGAGGCAAACCTCCCTTGGGGGGACCCGAGGGAAAAGGCTGGAAAGGAAGCAGGAACAAAGAACAGATGGAGCGCCAGCTCCAGAAAGAAAGGGAGGAGCAGGGGGTAGAGAAAAAGGGTCTGGGACTCCAGGTCGACAACAAAAAGGTCGACACAGCTTCGGTCGACGCCAGTTGGTTGACACACCTTAGGTCGACATGGACAAAAGGTCGACATGGACAAAAGGTCGACAGGAACAAGGTCGACATGGAAAAAGGTCGACATGAGTTTTTAATGTTTTTTTGGTGTCGTTTTCTTCGTAGTGTGACCGGGAACCCCAATTAGTGCACCGCGTCCCCTCGCATGGCTCGCTTCGCTCGCCATGCTTCGGGCATGGTGCCTTCGCTCGGCACAGATTACCATTCCAATCGTAGTCCACGTGGATCGTTAAGTATGAAAAGGTTCCAAAAAAGAAAAAAATTGTGAAAAACTCATGTCGACCTTGTTCCTGTCGACCGTTTGTCCATGTTGACATTTTGTTCATGTCGACATAAGGCGTGTCGCCCAATTGGCGTCGACCTAAGGTGTGTCGACCTTTTTGTTGTCGACCTGGAGTCCGGATACAGAGAAAAAACAGATGATCACTTTTTAGCATATTAACATGTTAACATTTTAACACTTTAACAAGGGGTAACAATCAAAACAGTCGAGGATCAACTAAGGGGTCGGGAAATCAGGATGCGGGAGATCTAAAGTGAAACAGCTCCCCGGCTAGGGGAGTACGACCAGGAAAAGTCGAGGCAATTATAAAGAGGAGGCATTAAATCAGGGAACTAGAAGTCCATCAGGGAACTGGAGGTGGAGCTGGAGAGGCCGCAGAAGCTGGGACCGTAAACCACTCAGATCGGGGAGGCTGAGGCGAGGTCCGCTGTGTCCGCGGTGGCAGGCGTTGAGTAGAAATATCCTGCTCAGCGGTGTGGATACCCAGCTTGGAGAGCAGCGTTTGAGCCTCGGATAGGTTCCTGGCCGTGAGCAGCTTCCCTTGGTGCCAGACCAGGATACGGAAAGGGAAGCCCCAGCAGTATTTAACATTGTGACGGGAGAGCAGGGAAGTGACGGGTTTAAAGTCTCTACGTTTGGCCAGGGTGAGCGGGGATAAGTCCTGGAAGATCTGCAGGGGGGCATTCTTTCGCAGTGAAGTAGTGCAGTCGGAGGATGACATCCCTGGGCTGGGAGGAGTCCTGGGAGCGAGGCCGGAGGGCTCGATGCGCACGATCCAGGAGAAGATGATGTTCAGGGGTGTCAGGTGATAGGTGGGCAAAGAGGCGCTTAAGGTAAAGGTCAAGGTGGGCCGCCTCGACCTCCTCATGGATTCCCCGAATCCTCAGGTTATTTCTCCTCGCCCTATTGTCCTGGTCTTCATGCTCCTCCCGCAATTGGGCTACATCTTGGCGGAGTTGATGGAAGTTGGTCTCGACCGCTTGTTGGAACGACACCACCTCTTCCACCCGTCGTTCAAGTTGATCCGTTCTGGAGCCGATGTCGGCAATATCGGATTTCAGGGAGTGGAGAGCCTGAACAGAGGTTTTAACATCCCGCATCTCCTTAAGGAGGGAGAGGAAGTCCCTGCGGGTAAGGGGTGTGAGATCGTCGTCTTCGGCCTCAGAGTCGGAGGGACCATGGAGGGGTTCAGGAGCATCGGGCCTGTTCTTGGCCGGGGTTCTCTTTCTAGTAAGGAATGTTGTGAGGTCGGACCCCTGTGACTTTTTGACGCCCCTGGGCATCGTGAACATATGAGAAAGGGGGTGGACAGCAGGGTGGGAGGTAGAGAAGGCGCTCCAGCAGTAAGGCTCAGGACCAGGGGGGGTAAGGCGGGGGCTCTAGAGGAGGATCATGACGTGGCCAGCCGAGCAAGGCGGGTGGGACAGGGTTGGGGAGCTTCGGCAGAGAGGAGGGTCCACGTGGTCCCGGAGAGGAGCCAGACAGTCAGAGGCTGCAGGGGACAGGGCACTCTGGGGGTCCACCTTCGTCCAGGAACTGCAGGGATGAGACCCGGACACGGACCAGCCAGTGACCGGGGCAGCACCAGGACCACTGAAGCCCGTCCCCAGTCAGGCCCCCTAGAAGATAGTGTGCGGCGCCGGAAACCGGCGTTTATGACGCTTCTCCAAAAGCCTCTCCCTCCCCGGGCGGCCAGCAGACGGCGTGAAGCCTGGTAAGCTGGAGACTGCACTGTAGCTCCGGGAGACCAGAGGCCCCTAACAATTAGCAGAGCCCAGGGCAAACAGGACACCTCTCCCCAGCAGTCAGGTCACACTCAGCTGTTAGTGTGGAGTATCTGGGGCCCAAGTCATGCAAATAGAGGTCTGGAGTGTGTCCCTAGTAGACGTCGGGTAATTCTCAGTGGGGCACCTCACCTCGGGTCCCTCCCGGAGGAAGGGAAGATGGCCGCCGGCACCAGCCGGAGGTCTTCACAGGGGAGCCGTGACCCGCTCCACAGAGCGCCGAGCAGCTTCCCAGATCCTGGGAGGGGTAGTCAGGCCGGCTCCCGTCCCGCCAGCGGCGCCGAGGATAGAACAAAGGAGGTCCCGCTGCCGTAGCGGCACTTCCGGTGCCGCGGGAGAGATCCGGCAATCGAGGTCCCGGCTTGAGAAGGTGGACAGGCCACAACCCGCAGGGACCGATCTAACAGTCCCCCGGCTCCGTGACCTGTCACACCGTATGTCCGGGGCTTAGGCTGGCCGGGAGAAGCGGAACAGGACCGTCGGGCACCCCAGGTAAGGTAGTTTTTTTCCCCTTACTGCAGGAGCTCCTATGCAGCGTGTCCTCCCCGTGTGCTTGCTAAGCCACGCCCCCTCGTCACTTAAACAGCCATTTCTAAATTATTTTTCCACCTATTCTGTATCTGCTTCACCCTATTTCATCACAAGAGGATCCTGGTTGTGCGGTCGCGCTCTGATATATGCACGTCACACATAAGATCGATCTGTCTATCTATCTATCTATCTATCTTGAAGATTGCCTATTAGAAAATATGAATTTGAAACCGCTACATTTCTAGCAGGTTTTGGGGTGACTTCAATTAGTCATGGTAATTTACCGTGGGCTAATTGATCTCCCATGGCTATTCAATTAGTCCCCAAAGGCAGCCCTCAGGCTGCACTTAATGGGAATTTGTTTGGGCCTGGGCAGACATGAAAAGAAATCCGTGCTAGATAGCATATTTTCAGGTGCATGAACCATGTTAGCACATTGGTCTGAGAACTTTTCCCGGATTCTATGTATAAAGCTGGGTACACACTAGGTAACGTGTGTACCCAGCGGTGTCGTCAGGAGGGGGGCAGGAATCAGTAAGTGCGTACACACTTGCTGATGCCGCCAGTGCTGAGCGTCCGGGGGAGGGGAGGGGGGGGGCATGCTGCATTCCGTTGTGGCTGGTTGTGCCTTGTAAATGTTTGCTGCTTTAAAAAAACGTACGAGTTCGGCTGGAGTCTCAGACCACGGGACGTCTCGCAAGCCATTACATCTGGCCCAAAGTGAGCATTCTATTTTTTTCAATGTATTCGCCAGAGGAGCCTGCGCAAAGATTCATGCGCTGAAAACACTTGGTGAAGCAGCTGGACTAGTCCGAAGCAGGTACGTCTTGTACATGCTGGCTGAAGTTCGCCAATGCAGCTTCTGGTGACTCAAAACTAATCCCACACATTTTGAGCTTGGTTTGTGGGCACACGAAGAAGTCCCAGGGGGCGAGGTATGGATTGTATGGCTGATGACCAAGCTCCTAGGTGCGTTCATGGGCCAGAAATCCACCACTTTTTGGACAGTGCTTGGAAATGGCTTCCAGCACTTGCAGCATGCATTGGTTGGCGTACCAGTCCCCAGTGATGAGGCGCTGCTACACAAGTGGTTTGGTAGCTACGTGACCTCTCTTGTCACAAAAACAGTCACCATGCGCTGGGCCACGCTACGCTCACGTCGGAACGTCTGTGGCAGCGTACCTCCAACTGGGATCCATTGGGTCGCCTGTTGTTTGGTCTCTGGGTCGAAACTTTAGATCCAGGATTCATCGCCACTGATGATCTCCCAGACAATTTGAGCAACCAGCATTAAACCTGGCCACCATGTTGCGGCACCAAGTCAACCGAGCCTCCTTCTGCTCTTGAGTCAGCTGATGGGGCACCCAGCATGCACAAACCTTGCTCAGGCCAAGCTTTTTGTGGAGTATCAAACGGATGGATCCCAATGTGATGCCTATCTCCTCTAACTGGGCCGCGGTCATACTGGCACCCACCTCTACTATAGCCTGCACAGGTTGGCTTCAGTGCTCCTCGTCTTCCAGGGACCTCTCCTGCGCTGAAATTCTGCAAAACACTCAAACACAGTGGTTTGGGACAGTGCTTCCTCCCCAAAAGCAGCTCACAGTCTGTCAATACTCTCCTGTTGTCCAAGATCACTCTTGTAGTCGTAGAAGATCATGGTTCTCCAGTGGTCTCTGCTGATCTCCATAACGAGTTTGTGAAGGAAGTGAACTGCTGACTCTGGTGTGCAGTGCTGCCTATATACAGTTCTGTACCTTGACATTACAGTTGGCGATTACTGGTCACATCCAGACAGTCAGATTGTGTCTACTATACCTATGCATTGCACACCCAGAAACTTATTGCACACCCCTTGTATAACATCTATTATTTAGAAATAATTTTTCTCCTTTTTTAATAAAGTTATAGATATTTATTAAATGTACTGACAGGCAATACATCTGACAGTGTATGTATTATTGATTGTTCCTATGCAAAACATGATACATTGTAATGTTTTAATTTAGCAATGTGAACATTATTTCTAGAGAGCTGTTGTACGGATGGATGAATCCAGAGAGCAGCAGATCACACGACTCCTGAAGTCTGCACAGACTCAAAATAAAAATGTGAAGCAGACATTCTCAGATGAACTGTCCTGGTGGGACGCTGAGAATGAAAGGTACGTTTATACTCCTGTTTTTATGGTTATAGTGAAGCTGCATCTTTGTTCTTCACCAATACATTTAAAATATCTTATAACTAAGTGATGAGAGATTTTAAACATTTGCCCTTCTAAAGCTAGATACACAATTGACATGATTTTTTCTTTATTCTGCTGAAATGATCCAGAGAACATCCAATTTCCTGTATACACATTACACAATTATTGTTTCTATATGAACAATACATTTCCCTAAAGATCATTCAGGTGATATTTTCTTACACATGCAGTTCATTAGACTATGGGGGAGAATTCAGTTAGATGTGGTAAATTGCCATGGGCTAAGTGAGCTGCAAGGGCTATTCAGTTCCAACCCATGGCAGCCCGCAGGCTGAGTAGACATGAACAGAAATCTGTATTACATAGCCTGATCGCGGGTGCGGCGAGCGTGTTAATGCATAGGTCCGGATAATTATTCCAGACTCTGTGGGCTAATGCACTTTAGCCGTGTAATTTACTGGGTGGGAAAAGGGGCAATAATTGAATAGCCCCAGGTGTTAAATTCCCCTGGTAAATTTCTGGGGCTAATTGAATTCCTCTCATGTCTGTACACACTGCATTTGCATCATGACATCTGCTCGTCCTGCCCAATTATTACACAGTGTGTACCTTAGCTTATGTAAATCACATAGAAGAGGTTTAGGTTTGACATACAGATGTAGCCACCTTTATCTTGACTGGCTGAGGCGTTTGTCCCGATCGAGCATACGCAGCGTACCAGGGCGTAGGGAGGCGCGCCTAGTCACAGAGAGGCGTACCTAATCGCACGGAGGCAGAGAGAGCGTTTGGCGTTACCTTTACGTGTAATACCTGCGATCATCCACCAGATGTCGCCTTTTACAATCACCACTGCGCATGCGTGTGGTCTCACGTAAAATACAATACTGAAATATATAATAAGGACTACTTTACTAAGCGTCTCATTACGCTGCATACAGTAAATACTCATTACGCTGCATTTTTTAATACAGTAAATACTCATTATGCTGCATTATTTAATACAGTATATACGGTACAGACGCAAATAGTACAGCATACAGTATATGATCCATCTACAGTACTTTATGAATATGTGAGCGTCCAAGTCCTGCAGACAAAACAACATAAAACCAGTAGTGTACACTGTCGCAAATCGACGTGTTAGAAGTTCACTATTGCCTCTTGAGATTAGGAATTTTGTACAGTATGTTAGCGTCCTAATCCCATAGCCATTACAGCATAATCAAAACCAATGGCTTTATTCATCTGTCTGCGGCGAAGTGGTGAAGTGTTCCGCTTCCTATACTCAGAGTCCCGAGTTCGATTTCTAAAGTACGAATGCATGTTAGTTTTTTCCAGACACTTTATTATTTTTTTATTCACATAAACCAGGGCAAAGCTGCAGGAGCGGTTCTGTTAAGGTTCTATGCACCGTACAGTACACATACAATTCTGTAGCAGGTCAGACTCAATTGAAATGGTTACCACCTATGACTCCTTGCACCACGGAGGCCCTAGGCTACGGAGCAAGTAACAGTCCAGATTTTGCAGGCTATGGGGCAATGCTGAAGGAGCGTCACAATCCCCTAGCTAAAATACACAAAGGGGATAGGACTAAGCGAGGTATATGCACATAACGATACACTGCAAAGTTCCCCATGGTTTTAATTATGCCTTTTCTTTGAACACAGTATTTTCGACTGCCTCGCCCTACATCCATCCCACTTTCCCCTTCCCCCCTGGGAGCCTGCAATGTACATGCAGTAGACAGGGAGGGAGTTCCGATCAGGTTACAAGACGTGCAACAGTATACTACTGTATGTAGGAAAATCCCCCGCCCACTCTGATTTATGTGAAACCTGTGTGCACCCTTCCATTGAATGTATAACAAAGAAAAAAAATAATAATAAAGTGAATGTTACAGGAACACATTAAAAAAAGGTTGGCACTTCCTTCCCATTGGTGTTGGTTTATGCCTTAGGGGACTCGGACGCAAATACTTGTATTTGAAAAGCACGTATTTTCCACTGCCTCTCCCTACCCCCATTGCCCTTCCCCCCTGGGAGCCTGCACAGGTCATGCAGTGGACAGGGAGGGAGTTCAGGTCAGGTACAATACACAAATGCCGACAATCTACAGTACTGTGTTGCTCAGTTAGTTGCGTCGGAATACACTGGTTTATACTCATTACCGCTGTGTATTTGTATATAGCGGAATGAATCGCTGCTGCAGATTTACTTTGATTTATGTGAAACCTGTGTGCACCCTTTCATTGAATGTATAACAAAGAAAAACAAAAATAAAGTGAATGTCACGGGAACATATTATAAAAAAAAAAAGGTTGGCACTTTGGGACTCAAAGCTGGGACTCTCAGTGTGGGAGGTAAGAGCCTTCCTCGCTAGGTTGGTATGGAAGAGGAGACAATTAGCTACCAGAGGGTACCAACCCCAAGTTTCTGTGACCCCCACAAGGCTCATGGCAAGCGTCGGAACCCATGGTGGGTCTGAATTAACGGGCCCATTATAGTCTATGGGAAAATGGGTCCACTTTGCGTACTGATATCTCTGGTTCTGGGTGTCCCAGAGACTCGGGACTTGTACCATTTAAAAGAGGAGACTCTTGGCTTTCAGGGCAGACCAACGACTAGTTTATGTGACACTGGAAAGGGAAACAGTAAGCAACCGTGTATCGGGTCCCCTCCAGTTGTCCGCCTAGCTTGCACAGGATGCAGGGTTTCTGGCTAGATAGGAAATACTGTACAGAAATGCTAAGCATGGTAATTTGACATCCAGGAACATAGGGAGGAGTTTATCTCTCTCCATTATACTTAGAAAAATTACACTTGCCACTGTACGTTACAAGCTGTTCGTGCTAATTAGTACACTAGTAGAACATAGAGTACAGCGATACTCTGGACGGCAATTTGGCATCCATGAATTTAGGGAGGAGCTTTTATCTCTCTCCATTATGCTTAGAAAGATTACAATGGAGTGAGAATAAAGCTCCTCCCTAAGTTCGTGGATGCCAAATCACTGTACTTAGTATCTCTGTACAGTATGTTCTACTAGTGTACTAATTAGCACGAACATCTTGTAACGTACAGTGGCAAGTTTAATCTTTCTATGTATAATATAGAGAGATAAAAGCTCCTCCCTAGGTTCCTGGTTGCCAAATCACCGTCCTTAGTATCTCTGTATAGTATTTTCTATTAGGGTACTAATTAGCACGAACAGCTAATTAGTACCCTAATAGAACATACTGTACAGAGATACTAAGTACGGTGATTTGGCATCCGGGAACTTACTGAGGAGCTTTTATCTCTCTACATTATACATAGAAAGATCAAAACTGCCACTGTATGTTACAAGCTGCTCGTGCTAATTAGTACACTAGTAGAACATATTGTACAGAGATACTAAGTACAGTGATTTGGCATCCACAAACTTAGGGAGGAGCTTTAATCTCTCTCCATTGTAATCTTTCTAAGCATAATGGAGAGAGATAAAAGCTCCTCCCTAAATTCCTGGATGCCAAATTGCCGTCCAGAGTATCGCTGTACTCTATGTTCTACTAGTGTACTAATTAGCACGAACAGCTTGTAACGTACAGTGGCAAGTTTAATCTTTCTATGTATAATGGAGAGAGATAAAAGCTCCTCAGTAAGTTCCTGGATGCCACATCACTGTACTTAGTATCTCTGTACAGTATTTTCTATTAGGGTACTAATTAGCTGTTCGTGCTAATTAGTACCCTAATAGAAAATACTATACAGAGAAACTAAGGATGGTGATTTGGCAACCAGGAACTGAGGGAGGAGCTTTTATCTCTCTACATTATACATAGAAAGATCAAAACTGCCACTGTACGTTACAAGCTGCTCGTGCTAATTAGTACACTAGTAGAACATACTGTACAGAGATACTACAGACAGTGATTTGGCATCCAGGAACTTAGGGAAGAGCTTTATCTCTCTCCAATATACTTAGAAAGATTATAGTGGAGAGAGATAAAAGCTCCTCCCTAAGGTTCCTGGATGCCAAATCACTGTACTTAGTATCTCTGTACAGTATTTTCTACTAGTGTACTAATTAGCACGAACAGCTTGTAACGTACAGTGGCAAGTTTAATCTTTCTATGTATAATATAGAGAGATAAAAGCTTCTCCCTAAGTTCCTGGTTGCCAAGTATTTCTGTATAGTATTTTCCATTAGGGTACTAATTAGCACGAACCGCTATTTAGTACCCTAATAGAACATACTGTACATAGATACTAAGTACGGTGATTTGACATCTGGGAACTTACTGAGGAGCTTTTATCTCTCTTCATTATACAAAGAAAGATTAAACTTGCCACTGTACGTTACAAGCTGTTCGTGCTAATTAGTACACTAGTAGAACATACTGTACAGAGACACTAAGTACAGTGATTTGGCATCCATGAATTTAGGGAGGAGCTTTAATCTCTCTCCATTGTAATCTTTCTAAGCATAATGGAGAGAGATAAAAGCTCCTCCCTAAATTCCTGGATGCCAAATTGCCGTCCAGAGTATCGCTGTACTCTATGTTCTACTAGTGTACTAATTAGCACGAACAGCTTGTAACGTACAGTGTCAAGATTAATCTTTATATGTATAATGGAGAGATAAAAGCTCCTCACTAAGTTCCTAGATGCCAAATCACCATCCTTAGTATCTCTGTACAGTATGTTCTACTAGTGTACTAATAAGCACGAACAGCTTTTAACTGGATGTCAAATCACCGTACTTAGTATCTCTGCACAGTATGTTCTATTAGGGTACTAATTAGCACGGACAGCTTGTAACATACAGCGGCAAATTTAATCTTTCTATATATAATGGAGAGATATAAATGCTCCTCAGTAAGTTCCTGGATGCCAAATCACCGTACTTAGTATCTCTGTAGAGTATGTTCTATTAGGGTACTAATTAGCTGTTCGTGCTACTTAGTACCCTTATAGAAAATACTATACAGAGAAACTAAGGATGGTGATTTGGCAACCAGGAGCTTAGGGAGGAGCTTTTATCTCTCTACATTATACATAGAAAGATCAAACCTGCCACTGTATGTTACAAGCTGTTCGTGCTAATTAGTACACTAGTAGAACATACTGTACAGAGATACTAAGTACAGTGATTTGGCATCCACAAACTTAGGGAGGAGCTTTAATCTCTCTCCATTGTAATCTTTCTATGTTTAATGGAGAGAGATAGAAGCTCCTCCCTAAATTTCTGGGTGCCAAATTGCCGTCTTTAGTATCTCTGTACACTATGTTCTACTAGTGTACTAATTAGCACGAACAGCTTGTAACGTACAGCGGCAAGTTTAATCTTTCTATGTATAATATAGAGAGATAAAAGCTCCTTAGTAAGTGACTGGTTGCCAAATCACCGTCCTTAGTATCTCTGTATAGTATTTTCTATTAGGGTACTAATTAGCAAAAACAGCTAATTAGTACCCTAATAGAACATACTGTACAGAGATACTAAGGACGGTGATTTGGTATCCAGGAACTTACTGAGGAGCTTTTATCTCTCTCCATTATACATAGAAAGATTAAACTTGCCGCTGTATGTTACAAGCTGTTCGTGCTAATTAGTACCCTAATAGAACATACTGTACAGAGATACTAAGGACGGTGATTTGGCATCCAGTTAAAAGCTGTTCGTGCTAATTAGTACTCTAGTAGAACATACTGTACAGAGATACTAAGGACGGTGATTTGGCATCTAGGAACTTATGGAGGAGCTTTTATCTCTCCATTATACATAGAAAGATTAAACTTGCCACTGTACATTACAAGCTGTTCGTGCTAATTAGTACACTAGCAGAACATACTGGGGACTCGGACTCATACAGTACTTGCATTTCAAAAGCACGGTATTTTCCACCGCCTGCCACTAGCCCATCGACCTTCCCCCCTGGGAGCCTGCACAGGTCATGCAGTAGACAGGGAGGGAGTTATTCACATAAACCAGGGCAGAGCTGCAGATGCCGTTGTACTGTTAAGGTTCTATGCCCCATACGGTAAACATACAATTCTGTAGCAGGGCAGACTCAATTGAAATGGCTACCGCCTGTGCCTCCTTGCCCCATGGAGGCCCTCGGCTATGGAGCAAGTAACAGCACAGATTTTGTAGGTCACGGGGCAATGCTGAAGGAGCGTCGGAATCCCCTAGCTAAAATACACAGGGGCAATAGGGTTAAGCGAGGTCTATGCACATAATTCTACAAAACGGGGGTTCATGTGCCTTGGACATTTTGTCACTTTGTGATGTGATGGGGTCTGGTGTATCGTTATGTGCATGCGCTTATCCCTATCGACCCTGTGTATTTTAGCTAGGGGATTCTGACGCTCCTTCAGCAATGGCCCGTTCTTTAAACACGGTATTTTCCACTTCCTCACCCTACCCCCATCCCACTTTCCCCTTCCCCCCTGGGAGCCTGCACAGTTCATGCAGTAGACAGGTAGGGAGTTTCGATCAGGTTACAAGACAAGATTTATGTGAAACCTGTGTGCACCCTTCCATTGAATGTATAACAAAGAAAAAAAATAATAATAAAGTGAATGTCACAGGAACTCGGACGCTCATACTGTACATGTATTTCAAAAGCACAGTGTTTATGCATTGTACATACTTCCTTTTACACAATTATTTGCGTCTCCATACACAATCTTGCATCTGCATACACAAGTGTTTTAACATGTTCGTTTGTGTATGTATAAACTATTTATTTATATTGAGAACTCTAACCGTCTGACCATTGGTCACCATCTATAAATATTACAGTCGTCACTGACCATTTGCCAGAGCTGTAGATCAATCCGCCGCTATATGATCGAAAGTACTGGATTAGTGGAGCATTAGCCACCCAGTGGTGGAGATGTGTAATGCATGCTGAGTATCTAGAATCGCCTCAACGCGCCTGCCTGTGATTAAACTTAGCAAGCTAAGCTATCGCCTTAGCATGACTAAACGTCCGTCTAGGCGGAGAATCAGTCAAGATAAAGGTGGCTACATCTGTATGTCATTTCATTAAGACTTCATAGATGAGCCCACAAATATGATTATATAGCCAACAGGGCCGTAGATAGCAACAATGGATCTTGCTGATGGGAGAGTCGTGACTGAATTTTGGGTCATGGCCATGCCCGTTTGAAAAGAAAAATGAATGTAAACTACTATGGGGTATAGTCAATTAAAGTCGGATCCATTCCGACATATATTTGTCGGAATGGATCCGACAACCCCTATTCAATCCCATCTTTAATTCAACTTTTTCAAGTCGAATTAATGATGGGACCCAGAGGAGGAGAAGGTGGGCGAGCCGCGGGGGGACAGCCGGTGGGCATACAGGGAGATCAGCGCTACATTAGCGCTGCAGCTGGATGTCACTCAGCCGCCCGACCTCACGGCAGCTTCCATCCTGCTCCAGCAGCGTGCTGCAGCCGGGTTGAAGCTGCCGTGAGGTCGGGCGGTTCAGTGACATCCAGCTGCAGCGCTACTGTAGCGCTGATCTGCCTGTATGTCCGCCGGCTGACCCCCGTCTTCCCCCCCTCGCCTCCTCCGGGTTCGCATCTCAGTCCGACATCATTTTGATGTCGGACTGAGATGGTCGAAAAGGGGGCCAAAACCTGTCGGATTTGGCCCCGTTTTCGACAAAAACACGTGGATCGGCAGCTATTCCGCCGATCCAGTGCTATTCGACAAGTCGAATTTATCGACTTGTCGAAAAATTTTGCTAAATATTGAATAGGTCGAATCAGGATTCGACCGTAAAAAGTCGAAAACTGCCGTCTTTTCGACAGACGGCAGTTTTCGACCTCAATTGAATATACCCCTATGTATGCAAAGGATGGGGACTGCCTTCCCCCATCACAGCTAACCCGGGCAACTTAAGCCCTGGCATGTGTAATTAGTACCCACTTTGCCCCCTCTCATTGTCCCTGATAGCCAGATAATTTCAGTAAAGGTCTAGTTCTCTCACAGCCTACAAATCTTTAAACCCATCTCTACTCACACCAACTGAATGCTCCATGCACTATGCACCCTTAAAGTAATCTCCACTCTGAGTGTTTCAGCTGTGTTCTCTTCCAATTAAAATGTAACCTGCCTCATGAGCAGGCTCCTCCGCACCCTCTGTTTTCATATCTGCATTTATTTGGTTTACCTTGCATATTTTTGTTACATGTATGTTCTGTCTTTCCCATTGTACAGCACTGTGGAGCTTTGTGGTGACTTATAAATCAATAATCAATTTAGCAACCTATTTTCAGTGAATTCTTACATACATGTGGCATTCTCTGCTTATTAGAGAAAGGTCTCTACCCAGAAAATATTAAATTCACAGAAAAAGTGTAATGTAAATGCAATGGTTTTGTTTAGCCAGAAGATGCAATAATATCCAAGGATAACTTTAGCTTGTTACTTCTAGTTTTGGTCAATAACATCTGATGTGTGCCTATGCACAACCTGTTTTTGTAGCTCAAGCATTTTATATAGCAGTGGGCAGACACTTTGGGGTAAATTTACTAAGGTGGAAGTTTTTTTTTTTAGAACTGGTGATGTTGATCTATTATCTTCTAGAAGCAGATAGATAAATGTTAAGGAGAATCTGATTGGTTGTTGTGAGCAACATTAGCAGTTCTAAAAAAACTCCCACCTTCATAAATTTACCTCTTTGTGTTTGAACATTTCTGTTTTCAGAAATAGCTGTATTCCTCAACTGAAAGAGATAGGAGGCGCTGAGCCAGACGCCTGGGATGATGACGATGCACCAGTGTGTGTTCTTAGAGAAAATAAAGCAAGCACAGACTTGGATCGAAAACTTAAAGAAGAACTGCTGGAAGAAAAGAAAGATTACAGATACATTGAAATGCAGGTAATTATTTTACTGCTTTAATAGTAGTAGTCAATACAATTCATATGTACAGAAGAAGGAGATGGGCACATTGGGCCTAATTCATTAAGGATTGCAAATTCTGCTAATTAGCAGAACTTGCAATCCTTTGGATCGCATGCTGGGGGCCGCAGAAACTAAGGAAGTCTCCTGCCAGTGCAGCTTAACTGCGCCCGGAGGAGGCCTGCCGCCATCTTCCCGATCGCGGCGACTGCTGCGTGTGACATTCAGCCGCCGCGATCACGCCCCCATTTGCCCGTCTCTGCCCCCCATTCGCACCGCACCGCCCCCGCAACGCTCTGTCTCCTCCCTGGAAACGGAGCATTGTCCGCCCCCCCCGCGACCGCCTCTGCCTGATTGACAGGCAGAGGCGATTGCATTTTCTGCGGCCCCCCCGAAGAAAATGATGGCGCATGCGCAGGACGGGCGCTGCACATGCGCCCGCATCTTTTTCTCAATTTCTCCTTCATCCACTAGGGGACACTGGAGAGCAGTTACAGTGAGGATATAGTAGGCAGTATCTGGGAGCTGGCACTTTACATTTCAACAATGTGGCTAGCTCCTCCCCTGCTATGTCCCCCCTCCAAGCCAGTCTTTAATTTGTGCCCAAGTGAGCTGGTCACTCTTGGGACTTCTCTTGTAGATTTTTTTTTTTTATTATTATTTTAAACTTGCTTACACAGATTGGCAGCTCTGCCTCTGCCAGTCTGCACTGCAGGAGCTGCTGACGGGGTACCAAGGCAGCTGCGTGCGGCTTGGGCTGGTCCCACGGCTGAAGAGACATCCTCTCTGGAGACTGGCCGGACACCACTGCTTGCAGCGCGTGTCGGGGCCACTCCATCAGCACAGTCTGATTGGCAGCACGGCAGCGGTAAGTATTACCCCCGGCCACGGCTTACATTGCCGGCGGAGTATTCAGGGCTCCCTACGCTAACGCTGGTGCCGCTTAGTTGTAACTTGTGTGCCATAACGGGGGGCGGAGCTTCCTCCCGACTTGGGCTTTCAGCTCACAGCAGCCCCGGCGGCTCAGCGCGCACCGGCGGCCATTTTTCTCTTGCGTCCTAGAGGATGCTGGGGTCCACATTAGTACCATGGGGTATAGACGGTTCCACCAGGAGCCATTGGCACTTTAAGAGTTTGAGAGTGTTGGCTGGCTCCTCCCTCTATGCCCCTCCTATCAGACTCAGTTTAGCAAATGTGCCCGGAGGAGCCGGTCACAGCTAGGGGAGCTCTCCAGAGTTTCTCTAGTAAAGTTTAGTTTCGAGTTTATTATTTTACAGGGAGGCTGCTGGCAACAGCCTCCCTGCTTCGGGGGACTAAGGGGGGAGTAGTGTCCGCCCTGCGGGGTATGAGCCACTATCTCCGCTGACTGGACACTGAGCTCCAGAGGGGATAGATCGCTCCCCGCCATAGAGGATCGCTCACCCCAGCAGCATGCCGCCACCCCCTTACAGAGCTGAAGATCAGTGGCGAGTGAGTCACCGACCCCCCCTAGCAAGCTGGGTCCAGTGTGAAGATTGCGGCTTCAGGGTAGAAGCGCAGTATTAACTGCACTCCGGAGGCTCAGCGGTACATTGTGCGGCGCTGTGAGTGGCGCCCTGAGCCAGCGCCTACACCCTACACTGGTCACACAGCCTGTCTGGGGGCCCGGGATCTCAGCCAGCATAAATCCTCAGGCCAGTATAATCCTATGAAGAGTGGAAAGACAGCTCAATTTTGGGGGCGGAGCTTCTCAGAGCGGACCCAGCAGCGTTCAGCGCCATTTTCCTGCCTGCACAGCGCTGTCCAGGAAGAGCAAGTCCCTCCACAGCAACTCCAGCTATCTCTCACGGTACCAAGGGGTTGTAGAAGGGGGGGGGCTACATAAAGACTGTGTAACCTATTAAGGTGCACAGTCAGCGCTGGTAGGGGTCTCTCTTTACATTAAAAGCGCTGTGTGTTGGTTGGCTCCAATCTCTGTGTCTCTCTTGCCATTCTTGGGGGTGAAACTCTGTCTTCCCCTGTGTGTGTGTGTGGAGTGTCTGTGGTCTCCATTAAGCAATGTCCAGGGACTCTGTGTCATATGCTGCAGAGGATATGTCCTCTCAGGATGATCCCATTCCATGTAATCAGGAGGGCACTGGTTTAGCGCAGATTGCAGCAAGGGAGCCTGAGTGGTTATCCTCTATCAAATCTATGATTTCTCAGATTTCAAATAGGGTTGCACAGAATGAATCTGCAACTCAGGCTTTACAGAACTCTATGGCAGTCTGGCCCAGTTCTGGTACATCAGGACTCCCCGCTGTATAGTCACATAAACGTGCTCTTGCGCAGATCATGCAGGATGATACGAATACCGATTCTGACACTGCAGACGGTATGAGTCTTACCCTGGATTCCCAAAATCCTTTCCTTGTACTGTCAGCTCTTCCGGGCACAGTTTCCCTAACTGAGGTCTGGAGAAGGGACATAGAGGGAGGAGCCAGAGCACACCAGAATCCAAATTCTTTCTTAAAGTGCCCATGTCTCCTGCGGAGCCCGTCTATTCCCCATGGTCCTTACGGAGTCCCCAGCATCCACTACGGACTACGAGAAATAGATTTACCGGTAAGTAAAATCTTATTTTTTCTCTGACGTCCTAGTGGATGCTGGGAACTCCGAAAGGACCATGGAGGGGATAGCGGCTCCGCAGGAGACTGGGCACAACTAAAGAAAGCTTTTAGGTCACCTGGTGTGCACTGGCTCCTCCCACTATGACCCTCCTCCAAGCCTCAGTTAGATTTTGTGCCCGGCCGAGGTTGGATGCACACTAGGGGCTCTCCTGAGCTTCTAGAAAAAAAGTATATAATTAGGTTTTTTATTTTACAGTGAGACCTGCTGGCAACAGGCTCACTGCAGCGAGGGACTAAGGGGAGAAGAAGCGAACCTACCTGCTTGCAGCTAGCTTGGGCTTCTTAGGCTACTGGACACCATTAGCTCCAGAGGGATCGATCGCATGGAACTGGCCTTGGTGTTCGGTCCCGGAGCCGCGCCGCCGTCCCCCTTACAGAGCCAGAAGCAAGAAGAGGTCCGGAAAATCGGCGGCAGAAGACATCAGTCTTCACCAAGGTAGCGCACAGCACTGCAGCTGTGCGCCATTGCTCCTCATACACACTTCACACTCCGGTCACTGAGGGTGCAGGGCGCTAGGGGGGGGCGCCCTGAGCAGCAATAAAAACACCTTGGCTGGCAAAAATACCACAATATATAGCCCTAGAGGCTATATATGTGGTAATTACCCCTGCCAGAATCCATAAAAAAGCGGGAGAATAGTCCGCGAAAAAGGGGCGGAGCTATCTCCTTCAGCACACTGGCGCCATTTTCTCTTCACAGTGCAACTGGAAGACAGCTCCCCAGGCTCTCCCCTGTAGTTTTCAGGCTCAAAGGGTTAAAAAGAGAGGGGGGGCACTAAATTTAGGCGCAATATTGTATATACAAACAGCTATTGGGAAAAATTCACTCAATATAGTGTTAATCCCTAAATTATATAGCGCTCTGGTGTGTGCTGGCATACTCTCTCTCTGTCTCCCCAAAGGGCTGTGTGGGGTCCTGTCCTCAGTCAGAGCATTCCCTGTGTGTGTGCGGTGTGTCGGTACGGCTGTGTCGACACGTTTGATGAGGAGGCTTATGTGATGGCAGAGCAGATGCCGATAAATGTGATGTCGCCCCCTGTGGGGCCGACACCAGAGTGGATGGATAGGTGGAAGGTATAAACCGACAGTGTCAACTCCTTACATAAAAGGCTGGATGACGTAACAGCTATGGGACAGCCGGCTTCTCAGCCCGCGCCTGCCCAGGCGTCTCAAAGGCCATCAGGGGCTCAAAAACGCCCGCTCCCTCAGATGGCAGACACAGATGTCGACACGGAGTCTGACTCCAGTGTCGACGAGGTTGAGACATATACACAATCCACTAGGAACATCCGTTACATGATCCCGGCAATAAAAAATGTGTTACACATTTCTGACATTAACCCAAGTACCACTAAAAAAGGGTTTTATGTTTGGGGAGAAAAAGCAGGCAGTGTTTTGTTCCCCCATCAAATGAGTGAATGAAGTGTGAAAAAGCGTGGGTTCCCCCGATAAGAAACTGGTAATTTCTAAAAAGTTACTGATGGCGTACCCTTTCCCGCCAGAGGATAAGTTACGCTGGGAGATATCCCCTAGGGTGGATAAGGCGCTCACACGTTTGTCAAAAAAGGTGGCACTGCCGTCTTAGGATACGGCCACTTGAAGGTACCTGCTGATAAAAAGCAGGAGGCTATCCTGAAGTCTGTATTTACACACTCAGGTACTAGACTGAGACCTGCAGATAGTGCTGCTGCAGCGTGGTCTGTAACCCTGTCAAACAGGGATACTATTTTGTGAACATAAGACGTCGTCTTATATATGAGGGATGCACAGAGGGATATTTTGCCGTCTGGCATCCAGAATTAATGCAATGTCCATTCTGTCAGGAGGTTATTAGAGACCTGACACTGGACAGGTGATGCTGACTTTAAAAGGCACATAGAGCCTTATAAGGGTGAGGAATTGTTTGGGGATGGTCTCTGGGACCTCGTATCCACAGCAACAGCTGGGAAGGAAAAAATTTTACCTCAGGTTTCCTCACAGCCCCAGAAAGCACTGTATTATCAGGTACAGTCCTTTCGGCTTCAGAAATGCAAGCGGGTAAAAGGCGCTTTCTTTCTGCACAGAGACGAGGGAAGAGGGAAAAAGCTGCACCAGTCAGCCAGTTCCCAGTATCAAAATTCTTCCCCCGCTTCCTCTGAGTCCACCGCATGACGCGGGGGCTCCACAGGCGTAGCCAGGTACGGTGGGGGGCCGCCTCAAAAATTTCAGCGATCAGTGGGCTCGCTCACAGGTGGATCCCTAGATCCTTCAAGTAGTATCTCAGGGGTACAAGCTGGAATTCGAGGTGTCTCCCCCTCGCCGTTTCCTCAAATCTGCCTTGCCGACAACTCCCTCAGGCAGGGAGACTGTGCTAGAGGCAATTCACAAGCTGTATTCCCAGCAGGTGATAGTCAAGGTGCCCCTACTTCAACAAGGACGGGGTTACTATTCCACACTGTTTGTGGTACCGAAACCGGACGGTTCGGTGAGACCCATTTTATATTTGAAATCCTTGAACACATACATAAAAAAATTCAAGTTCAAGATGGAATCGCTCAGGGCGATTATTGCAAGCCTGGAGGAGGGGGATTACATGGTATCCCTGGACATCAAGGAGGCTTACCTACATGTCCCCATTTACCATCCTCACCAGGAGTACCTCAGATTTGTGGTACAGGATTGCCATTACCAATTCCAAACACTGCCGTTGGGACTGTCCACGGCACCGAGGGTCTTTACCAAGGTAATGGCAGAAATGATTATACTCCTTCGAGAAAGGAAGTTTTAATTATCCCGTACTTGGACGATCTCCTTATAAAGGCGAGGTCCAAGGAGCAGTTGTTGGTCGGAGTAGCACTATCTCGGGAAGTGCTACAACAGCACGGATGGATTCTATACATTCCAAAGTCACAGCTGGTTCCTACCACACGCCTACTGTTCCTGGAGATGTTTCTGGACACAGAACAGAAAAAAGTGTTTCTCCCGCAGGAGAAAGCCAAGGAGCTGTCATCTCTAGTCAGAGACCTCCTGAAACCAAAACAGGTATCGGTGCATCACTGCACACGAGTCCTGGGAAAAATGGTAGCTTCTTACGAAGCTAAATTCCATTCGGCAGGTTCCATGCAAGAACCTTTCAGTGGGACCTCTTGGACAAGTGGTCGGGATCGCATCTTCAGATGCATCGGCTGATAACCCTGTCTCCAAGGACCAGGGTATCTCTACTGTGGTGGCTGCAGAGTGCTCATCTTCAAGAGGGCCGCAGATTCGGCATACAGGACTGGGTCCTGGTAACCACGGATGCCAGCCTTCGAGGCTGGGGGGCAGTCACACAGGGAAGAAATTTCCAAGGACTTTGGTCAAGTCAGGAGTCGTCCCTACACATAAATATTCTGGAACTGAGGGCCATTTACAATGCCCTAAGTCTGGCAAGGCCTCTGCTTCAAAACCAGCCGGTACTGATCCAATCAGACAACATCACGGCAGTCGCCCATGTAAACCGACAGGGCTGCACAAGAAGCAGGATGGCGATGGCAGAAGCCACAAGGATTCTCAGATGGGCGGAAAATCACGTCTTAGCACTGTCAGCAGTGTTCATTCCGGGAGTGGACAACTGGGAAGCAGACTTCCTCAGCGGACACGACCTACACCCGGGAGAGTGGGGACTTCATCCAGAAGTCTTCCAACTGTTGGTAAACCGTTGGGAAAGGCCACAGGTGGACATGATGGCGTCCCGCCTAAACAAAAAACTAGAGAGATATTGCGCCAGGTCAAGGGACCCTCAGGCGATAGCTGTGGACGCTCTAGTGACACCGTGGGTGTACCAGTCAGTTTATGTGTTCCCTCCTCTGCCTCTCATACCAAGGGTACTGAGAATAATAAGAAAACGAGGAGTAAGAACAATACTCGTGGTTCCGGATTGGCCAAGACGAGCGTGGTACCCGGAACTTCAAGAGATGATCTCAGAGGACCCATGGCCTCTGCCGCTCAGACAGGACCTGCTGCAGCAGGGGCCCTGTCTGTTCCAAGACTTACCGCGGCTGCGTTTGACGGCATGGCGGTTGAACGCCGGATCCTGAAGGAAAAGGGCATTCCGGAGGAAGTCATTCCTACGCTGATTAAAGCCAGGAAAGATGTAACTGTAAAGCATTATCACCGCATATGGCGGAAATATGTTGCTTGGTGTGAGGCCAAAAAGGCCCCAACAGAGGAATTTCAACTGGGTCGATTTCTGCATTTCCTACAAGCAGGAGTGACTATGGGCCTGAAATTAGGCTCCATTAAGGTACAGATCTCGGCTCTGTCGATTTTCTTCCAGAAAGAACTAGCTTCACTACCTATAGTTCAGACGTTTGTGAAAGGAGTGCTGCATATTCAGCCCCCGTTTGTGCCTCCAGTGGCACCTTGGGATCTCAACGTGGTGTTGAGTTTCTTAAAATCACATTGGTTTGAGCCACTTAAAACCGTGGATCTAAAATATCTCACGTGGAAAGTGGTCATGTTATTGGCCTTGGCTTCAGCCAGGCGTGTGTCAGAATTGGCGGCTTTGTCATGTAAAAGCCCTTATCTGATTTTCCATATGGATAGGGCGGAATTGAGGACTCGTCCCCAGTTTCTCCCTGAGGTGGTATCAGCTTTTCACTTGAACCAACCTATTGTGGTGCCTGCGGCTACTAGGGACTTGGAGGATTCCAAGTTGCTGGACGTAGTCAGGGCCTTGAAAATTTATGTTTCCAGGACGGCTAGAGTCAGGAAAACTGACTCGCTATTTATCCTGTATGCACCCAACAAGCTGGGTGCTCCTGCTTCTAAGCAGACTATTGCTCGCTGGATTTGTAGCACAATTCAGCTGGCGCATTCTGCGGCTGGACTGCCGCATCCTAAAAAGGTAAAAGCCCATTCCACAAGGAAGGTGGGCTCATCTTGGGCGGCTGCCCGAGGGGTCTCGGCTTTACAACTTTGCCGAGCTGCTACTTGGTCAGGGGCAAACACGTTTGCAAAATTCTACAAATTTGATACCCTGGCTGAGGAGGACCTTGAGTTCTCTCATTCGGTGCTGCAGAGTCATCCGCACTCTCCCGCCCGTTTGGGAGCTTTGGTGTAATCCCCATGGTCCTTTCGGAGTTCCCAGCATCCACTAGGACGTCAGAGAAAATAAGATTTTACTCACCGGTAAATCTATTTCTCGTAGTCCGTAGTGGATGCTGGGCGCCCGTCCCAAGTGCGGATTGTCTGCAATACTTGTACATAGTTATTGTTAACTAAAGGGTTATTGTTGAGCCATCTGTTGAGAGGCTCAGTTGTTTTCATACTGTTAAACTGGGTATGGTATCACGAGTTATACGGTGTGATTGGTGTGGCTGGTAAGAGTCTTACCCGGGATTCAAAATCCTTCCTTATTATGTCAGCTCGTCCGGACACAGTGTCCTAACTGAGGCTTGGAGGAGGGTCATAGTGGGAGGAGCCAGTGCACACCAGGTGACCTAAAAGCTTTCTTTAGTTGTGCCCAGTCTCCTGCGGAGCCGCTATCCCCCCATGGTCCTTTCGGAGTTCCCAGCATCCACTACGGACTACGAGAAATAGATTTACCGGTGAGTAAAATCTTATTTTCTGTCTATTCTAGGAATTTATTTGACCTATTTTAATAATTTATAATCTCTAATGGACAGACCCCTGGATGTAACAAAGTTCTCAGGCAGGCATATCAGGCTGACAGCTGGACTGCCGGACAACCATTAGGAAACCTGTATGTTGTTGTGGGAAATTGCATCTACTCAGGGCCGTTTCTAGCCAATTTGGCTCCCAGTGCGAGATTTAAAAATGCCCCCCCCCCCCCCCCCCCCCATATTCACATAAGAAAAAATGCCCCCCCCCCCCTCCCCCTCCCCATAGATATAAAGAGGAAAACCATGCGCGCGCTCCCGCCAAGGGGCGTGGCCTCGTTAAAATGGGCATGGCTTTAAGATGGGCGTGGCCTCATCTGATCTCATCATCACGGCCACCACAGGATTAAAAAAAAAAAAAGGCCTCATTTTACACATTACAGCAGCCACGCGACCCCATTTTACACATTGCGGCAGGCAAGCGTCCCCATTTTACACATTGCGGCAGGAAAGCGTCCCCATTTTACACATTGCGGCAGGTAAGTGTCCCCATTTTACACATTGCAGCAGGAAAGTGCCCCCATTTTACACTTTGCGGCAGGCACGTGCCCCCATTTTACACAGTACGGCAGGCAAGTGTCCCCATTTTACACATTGCAGCAGGCAAGTGTCCCCATTTTACACAGTACGGCAGGCAAGTGTCCCCATTTTACACATTGCGGCAGGCATGTGTCCCCATTTTACACATTGCGGCAGGAAAGTGCCCCCATTTTACACAGTACGGAAGGAAAGTGTCCCCATTTTACACATTGCGGCAGGCACTTGTCCCCATGTTACACATCACGGCAGACTGCGTCCCCATTTTACATATTACGGCAGGCAAGTGTCCCCATTTTACACATTCCGAAGACAGGTGTCCCCAATTTACACAGTACGGCAGGTGGGGGGGGAGAGAGGGAGAGGGGCTGACTTACATTTGAAGCGGTTCTTCCCGCTCTTCAGCCGCCTCTCCCTCGTCTGCGCGGCCCCGGCCGGCTTGGCTCCCCCTTCTCCCTCCTCCCGAGCGCCCAGCTCGGGGGGCGGGGTTTTGCGGAATGACGCGATTGCGTCGTGACGTCACGACGCAAACGCATCATTCCGCGAAACCCCGCCCCCTGAGCTGGGCACTCGGGAGGAGAGGGAAGGGGGGGTTTAGTGCTGAAGAAGTACCGCGGCGGGCGCCCCATGCGGTTGCACGCGAGCGCCCGCCGCAAGAAACGGCACTGCATCTACTCCTTGTTTGCGCTTGTTGCAGGACACTGTAGCCTGGGGAAAAAGCATTTGCAGTTGAGGCCAGTTAGATACAGATGGCAGCTGGCAGCCTGAAAGCTTTTGAGCAGTTGAAAAACAAATTGCTCTTTCCTCACACAATTTTTTCTATGTATTGAAGTATTGAACACATCAACATTTTTCTTAGTAAATATATTTGTAATGGGGCTATCATAATTAAATTTCTGCTGCGGGGTACACTGGGCTCCACAAGGATAGACATTGGGGTGTAGAGTAGGATCTTGATCCGAGGCACCACCAGGCTCAAAAGCTTTGATTGTTCCCAAGATGCATAGCGCTGCCTCCTCTATAACCCCGCCTCCCTGCACAGGAACTCAGTTTTGTAGTTGGTGCTGCTAATAGCAGGCACATAACAGAGGGGCTGCTCCAGGCAGCCCTAAGAAGAGCTTTTTTTTGAAGTAAAGTGAAGACTACAAGGGCAGCAGCAGAGTGTGGATGTCAGGAGAAATTCCCTGCTGCAGCTCCAGCTTTCCCCAGCGGCGCTGTACACTCCCGTTCCCTGGTTACCGGGTACCTACAGCAGGAGGCTCCGGTTTTCTTCAAGTTAGACACACACGGCTGGGGCTCTCCGGGATCGCGTAGCCGCGCTTCGGGAGGTGGTAAGTGGTTCCCGTTCGCGGGACCCACGCTGTATCGTGATCCAGCGCGGTCGGTGGGAGGCGGGCCGCGCACGCTGGAGTGGACACTGTGGCAGTACAGGCGATCGCACTAGATCACCAGGGCAAGGGTACAGGTCAGGTTTCTCTTATAAACCATTTTAAATTGGCCCGCAGTACCGGTGGTTAAGTCCAGTAGGGGGATGAGGCTTTAGACCTGTAGCCCCTCCCCGAGCCCCTGGGCGCCATTTACAGTAAATGTTCCCGCCCTGGAGCTGCATATCTATCTCTCCCTCACTCCCAGTCAGTGTTTGGGCGCCATTTCTCTCAGCTACACTGTTCCTGGGACTGCTTGGGCAAATCCTCCTTTGTAAAGCCGCCTGATAGTCAGCGCTGTGCCTTTACAAGACACTTAAGTATTCTACATGTCTCTTAGACAGTGATAGTTAAGAAACCGTTCATTTGGTTAGGGCTATCTGGTACAAGTACCCTGTGATATACATCCAGTCTTTACTATGCAGTGTTATATCTATTGTTTACAGAGCGGCATTTCAAATGAAGCGCTGGCCGCCAGCCAACCAGAGCTGGCGACCGGCAGCCAATCAGGGAAGCAGCCGCAGCAGTCGCTCCTGATTGGCTTCCGCTGCTGCGGTAGCTTCCCTGATTGGCTGCCGGTCCGCCAGCTCTGATTGGCTGAAGGCCGGCGCTTCATTTGAAATGCCGCCGCGTTCAGCGTTTATAGCTGCCGCCCGCCTAATAGTAAGTAGTATTACTTACACACCCACCCTCCCGCACATGCGCAATGTAATCCCGTGAATCCCGGGATTGGATGCTCCAATCCCGGGATTCAAATCCCGGCATTTTTGGGCCCAAATACCGGTATCCCGCCAATCCCAATACCGGGATTGGGTTCCCTACGCTACAGGTACACTCTTTGCCCCCCAGTGGGACTGTGGCAATGGGGGTCCATAATGACCCACCGTGGGCTACTTTCTCCACACTTCTGAATACCCTAGTTACTAAACTAACGCCCCCTATGGGACCTCCCATACCGGTTCAACCGTATATGGTCCCCGCGATTAAATTGAACCAGTCACTGACTACTCAGAAGTCTGACCCTCGCTCGCCTACGACCAAGGGGTCCTCTAAGTGGGCCATTACTTCCTCACAATCTACTGCTGTCACTGACACCTCGTCTGATGAAGATGGCGCTTACACTGACCCCACAGATTCTGACACAGATAATACTGATGGGGATGGTGGTTCACAAGTGGATGTTCCTGACCTATTGGAAGCTATTAAGTTGATCCTACAGATCACGGATGATCCCGAGCCATCCGTCCCTCCTAAGAAACCAGATAGATTCAAGCGTCGGAAGGTGGTTAAACAAGTTTTACTTCATTCTGATCACCTGGTGGATATACGTCAGGAATCCTGGGAAAATCCAGGGAAGAAGTTCATGCCTCACAAGAAGATGCTGGCTCGCTATCCCCTCGCGCCAGAGCTCTCTCAAAATTGGGAGACACCTCCTCCAGTGGACTCGCATGTGGCAAGGATGGTGGTTTCCTCAGCTCTACCTGTCACTACCGTCATGTCTCTGAAGGAGCCTACGGATAAACGTGTGGAGGGTTGTCTGAAAGCGATTTACACCCTCACGGGTGCTGCGCAAAGGCCCACTATTGCAGCGACATGGGCTGCAGAAGCTATTGAAGCGTGGGCTCAAGAGTTGGAAGCTGAAATCTCTTCTGACCATGCTAGGCAATGTTTGTCATATATTGTCACAGCTTCACACTATATTAAATAGGCGGCTTCTGATGCTGGTGTTCTGGCAGCCAAGGCTTCTACTACGTCAGTCCTGGCTCGCCGGATATTGTGGCTGAGATCCTGGTCTGTGGATCTGGATTCTAGAAAAACCCTGGAGGTACTCCCTTTCAAGGGAGATATCCTGTTCGGGGAGAACTTAAATAAGATAGTGGCTGATTTGGCTACTGCCAAAACAGCCTGTCTGCCAAGTACTGCTCCTTCTGTGCCGAAGGCTAAAAGTACTTCCTTTCGTCCTTCAGGTAAAGCAAAACATCAGGCGTACCACAAACAGGCCCGCACTTCCAAACCTGGTAAGCCAAAGCCCAAAAGAGCCTGGACTGCCCGTCAGCCAGCTTCCAAGACCGATAAGCCTGCCGCATGACGGGGCGGGCCTTCCCCTGGGGGACCCCAGGTGGGGGCCGGCTTCTAGGGTATACCCAGTATACCCAGGAATGGTTGAGGACCACTTCAGATGCCTGGGTACGGGAAGTCGTCACTCGAGGTTACGCCATAGCCTTCAAAAACCGTCCCCCTCATCGATTTTGCCTGACAGACGTCCCTTCGGACCAGACAAAGGCAAAGACTCTTCATTCGGTGGTACAGACCCTCCCGGACACAGGAGTGGTAGTACAGGTGCCTTTTGCTCAGAGAGGCCAGGGGTACTATTCTCCGCTGTTTCTAGTCCCGAAACCGAATGGGTCCTCCTGGCCCATTCTCAACCTCAAGGCATTGAACAAGTTTGTGAGAGTCTCCAAGTTTCGTATGGAAACACTTCGCTCTATCGTTCTGGCCTTGGAACCTGGGGATTATATGGTCTCCCTGGATATACAGGATGCTTACCTGCATATTACTATAGCAGTGTCGCATCAGCAATACCTGAGGTTTGCGGTTGGCAACCTCCATTACCAGTTTCGGGCGTTACCTTTTGGTTTAACCACGGCTCAGCGAGTCTTCACCAAAGTTATGGCGGTGATGACGGTGGTACTCCGCCGTCAAGGGGTCAGGATCCTACCGTATCTGGACGACTTGTTGATCCTGGCAAATTCCCCAGAAATTCTCCTACGTCACCTAGATCTGACTGTCCGGTTTCTGCAAGCCCACGAGTGGCTCATCAACTGGAAGAAATCCTCCCTGGTCCCTGCTCAGAGCATGTGGCACCTGGGAGCGCTACTGGACACTCACAACCAGCGGTTGTTCTTGTCTCAGGAGAAAGTCCTGAAGCTTCAGGACAGGATTCGTTGCTCTCTCTCTCGTCCGCAAGTGTCGATACATTCGTTGATGCAGGTGCTGGGCCTCATGGTGTCAGCATTCGACATGGTGGAGTATGCTCAATTCCATTCTCGCCCCCTCCAGAGGCTGATTCTGGCCAAGTGGGACGGCCTGCCTCACCGGATCAGATCTCACATGATCTCATTGACTCCGGAGGTCCGTCTGTCGCTGTACTGGTGGCTCCTGGACCAACGATTGTGCAGGGGCCGTCCCTTCTGGATATCCGACTGGGTCCTGTTGACGACAGATGCCAGTATAAGGGGTTGGGGCGCGGTGTTGGAGCAACACTCCCTTCAGGGTCGGTGGATCAAGGAGGAGTCTCTCCTCCCGATCAACATTCTGGAATTGCGGGCGGTCTTCAACTCATTGAACCTGGCCCAACATTTAATTCAGAACCGTCCTGTTCAAGTACAGTCGGACAACGCCACCACAGTGGCTTACATAAATCATCAAGGCGGCACTCGAAGCCGCTTGGCAATGAAGGAAGTCTCACGGATTCTTCAATGGGCGGAACGCCATCCACCGGCTATATCGGCGATATTCATTCCGGGAGTCCTGAATTGGGAAGCGGACTTTCTCAGTCGTCACGACGTACACGCCGGAGAGTGGGGCCTCCATCCAGAAGTGTTTCAACTCCTAGTGGAAAGGCGGGGCCTTCCAGACGTGGATCTGATGGCGTCTCGGCACGCTCCGAAGACCGGAACCTTGTGATTAAGGACAAAGGATCCTCAAGCAGCATTCGTGGATGTGCTGGCGGTGCCGTGGAAGTTTCGGCTGCCGTACGTGTTCCCTCCGGTGTCACTCCTGCCCAGGGTAATTTGGAAGTTCAAGCAAGAAAAAGGAATTCTGCTTCTCATAGCTCCAGCGTGGCCCAGACGGCACTGGTTCTCAGACCTTCAGGGCCTCTCGTCAGAGCGTCCAATTCTACTTCCACAACGCCCAGACCTCCTCGTTCAGGCCCCTGTGTCTACCAGGACCTGGCCCGGCTGTCTTTGACGGCGTGGCTCTTGAAGCTTCCGTCTTGAGGGCTAAAGGGTTTTCGGAGGCGGTCATTCAAACTATGTTGTGGGCCCGGAAACCGGCTTCTGCTCGGATTTACCATAGGGTCTGGCATTCTTACTTTGTTTGGTGCGCATCTAACAATTATGACACTTCCAAGTTTAGTACAGCCAAACTTTTGGCTTTTCTTCAGCAGGGCCTGGACTTAGGTCTGCGTCTGGCCTCCCTCAAGGTTCATATTTCTGCCTTGTCGGTGTGGTATCAGAGAAAAATTGCGACCTTACCTGATGTGCATACGTTCACTCAGGGTGTTTTGCGGATTCAACCTCCTTACGTCCCGCCTGTGGCTCCTTGAGACCTATCGGTGGTTCTGGAGGCGTTGCAAGAGTCTCCGTTTGAACCTCTTGGTTCAGCTGATCTTAAGTGGCTTTCCCTTAAGGTGGCGTTTCTGCTGGCTATTGCCTCCGCTAGAAGAGTGTCTGATTTGGGTGCCTTGTCTTGTATTTCCCCATATCTGATATTTCACTGTGACCGGGCGGTTCTTAGGACTCGTCCGGGACATTTACCTAAGGTGGTTTCTTCGTTCCACCTTAATGAGGAGATTGTGGTTCCGGCACTTGTCTCTCCTGATTTGTCTCCCAAAGAGCGGTCTTTGGATGTGGTACGGGCTCTCCGTATCTATGTGAAGAGAACTGCTTCTATTGGGAAATCTGATTCTCTTTTTGTTGTGTTTGGGTTTCTCAAACGTGGCTGGCCTGCTCACAAGCAGACTTTGGCCAGATGGATTAGAATGGTGATTGCACATGCTTATGTGAGGGTTGGTCTGTCAGTTCCTGCTCACATTACGGCCCATTGTACTCGGTCCGTTGGACCTTCTTGGGCGGCCCGCCGTGGTGCGACCCTTAAACAATTGTGCAAGGCAGCTACGTGGTCCTCAGTGAACACGTTCATAAGGTTCTATGCCTTCGATACTGCTGCTTCCCAGGATGCTTCCTTTGGACGCCGGGTTCTTGTGCCCGCTACAGTGCGTCCCCTCCCATAAGGAACTGCTTTAGGACATCCCCAATGTCTATTCTTGTGGAGCCCAGTGTACCCCGCAGCAGAAAACGAGATTTATGGTAAGAACTTACCTTTGTTAAATCTCTTTCTGCAAGGTACACTGGGCTCCACAAGGCGCCCACCCTGACGCACTTAGCTTCTTCGGGTTGGTATGGCATTAGCCGCTGACACTTCTCCTGTCGTGAGAGTGTGGTGTATGTGGCTACTAACTTTTGTCGTCTCTTTTCCTGCTACTGCATTGGGCTGGTTAACTAAAAACTGAGCTCCTGTGCAGGGAGGCGGGGTTATAGAGGAGGCGGCGCTATGCATCTTGGGAACAGTCAAAGCTTTTGAGCCTGTTGGTGCCGCGGATCAAGATCCTACTCTACACCCCAATGTCTATCCTTGTGGAGCCCAGTGTACCTCACAGAAAGAGATTTAACAACGGTAAATTCTTACCATAAATCTCGTTTTTCACCAAATGTCAGTAACAACCCATGCAGGCAACATATGCAAAGAAATCAAACCATATATGTCCATAAAATAAGTTTTGTGTAATAATGTGAAATGACACAGGGAAAAAGTATTGAACACATGAAGAAAGAGGAGCAAAAAGACATGGAAATCCAAGACTCCAGCTGAAATCAATCAGTAATTAGAAAGCAATCCAGCCCCTTGTCAGTGCAAATGAATATAAGCTGGTCCAGTCCCAACTGAAGGCCTATAAAAAGGTGTCTCATTTTCAAGATGTCACACAAGAAATAATCTTATGATGGGTAAAAGCAAAGAGCTCTCTCAAGACCTTGCAACCTTATTGGTGCAAAACATACTTATGGCATTGGTTACATAAAGATTTCTAAACTTCTGAATACTCCACTGAGTACTGTTGGGGCCATAATCCAGAAATGTAAAGAACATCATTTAACCATAAGCTCCCCATGACCAGGTGATCACGCAAGATTTCTGACAGAGGAGTGAAAAGAATTATCAGAGGAGTTGTCCAACTGCCAAGAACAACTTGTGGAGAGCTTCAGGAAGACCTGGAATTAGCAGGTACAATTGTTTCAAAGAAAACAATAAGTAATGCACTCAATCGTCGTGGCTTCTATGCACGCTCACCATGCAAGACTCCATTGCTGAAGAAAAAAACATGTTGAAGCTCGTTTAAAGTTTCAGCACAACATTTGGACAAGCCTGTGAAATACTGGGAAATATAGTCTGGTCAGATGAGACCAAAATGTAACACTTTGGATGCCATAATAAACACCATGTTTGAAGAAGAAATGGCACTGCACATCATCCCAAACACACCGTACCAGCAGTTAAGTTTAGAGGTGGGAACATCATGGTGTGGGGCTGTTTTTCAGCATACGGTACAGGCATACTTGTACATGTAATTGAAGGAAGGATGAATGGAAAACTTTACTGAGACACTCTTGATAAAAATCTGCTGCCATCTACCAGGATGCTGAAGATGAAATGAAGGTTTACATTTTGGCAAGACAATGAAACCAAACACACAGCCATGGACAATCTCTTATTTGTTTCAGAGATCAAAAATAAAGCTGCTAGAATGGCCCAGCCAATCACCTGACTTGAATCCAATTGAAAAATCTATGGAAAGAACTAAAGATCAGAGTTTATAGAAGAGGCCCACGGAACCTTCAAGATTTGTTTGTCTGGAAGAATGGGCCAAAATCACACCTGAGCCATGCATGCGACTAGTTTCTCCATACAGGAGGCGTCTTAAAGCTGTCATTACCAACAAAGGCTTTTATATGAAGTATTAAATACATGTCAGTAAGCGTGTTCAATACTTTTTCCCTGTGTCATTTCACACTATTACACATAACAATTTATGGACATCTATGGTTTGATTTGTTTGCATATGTGGATTGCATGGGATATCACTGACATTTGGGGAAAATTCCATTACAATAGCCCCATTACAAATATATTTACTGAGAAAAATGTTGATGTGTTCAATACTTATTTTACACACTGTAGCTATGTAACTTTACAGATGTTCTCTTTCTACATTCCACATTGCTGTGAGTGTGACTGGACCATACAGACCACCAAGAACCTCTGCAATCTGCCCAGACCAAATGACAGTATTTACCACTTATTCTCCTACATCAAATCCCTATTCCTAACAGATTGTAAACTTGCAAGCAAGACCGTCTTACCTCTCTGTCTGTTATTGCCCAGTCTCCTCTTATTATACCCCTTTTACACTGACAATTTTATCCCGGGATTTTGCACGTGAACATGCATCATCCTGGGATTTTTGTCAGTGTAAAAGGGTACAGGGACAATTTCCCGGGACGAGCATCCCGGGATTTCAATCCGGGTCTCGACCTGGGTTGAATCCGGGACCGTCCCGGGAAGCTGTGCAGTGTGAACGGGTATACCGGGTCAAGGTGACCCGGCACCAGTTCTCTGCATAGGAGGAGGCGGTGCTTGGAGAAGATTATCTGCAAGCACCACCTCCGGTAGAGTCAGCGGTGACGTCACCGACCCGGCAATATGCCGGCTCGGGCCACTAATGTGAAAGGGTCATTCCCGGGAATGTGTCCCGGCAAATATACCGGGACACATTCCCAGGAATGACCAAAGCCTGCGAGTGTAAAAGGGGTATTACTGTTTTGTTCCCAATTGTAAAACGCAGAAGACTATTCTGGTGCTATATAAATAAATAGTAACTAAACAAATTGTATACAGTCCCAGTAATGGGTTGTTAAAGTTTTCCTATACTTATATAGGAGAAATGCATCACATTTATAAGCTTGTGCCACAATATCAATGTTTTTCAGTGAACTTAATTTTTCTTTGTACTTTCAGCGATTTCGTAAAAAGCTGCCTTCTTACAGTATGAAAGAGGTAAGCACATATTTTTAATGATGTACTGTTATTGCTTTGCTTAGTGGTTCTGTACTCTTTATTACTGCACATCAGAGTGTGAACCCTTTCACCGCCAACAAAATATGATTTACATCATGACCTGTCCTACAAAAGGTCAATCCAATTAGTCGCAGTGAACTCGCGGTTGTGAGTCATCGCCACAGTGGCTGCACTTTACAGTGCTCCGCACTTGCACAACAGTGCTCACTGCTCCATACGGCTCCGAGCAATTTTCCGGTAGAAATCAGCCAGCAGAGGGTGCGAGCTCTGGTGCTGCTGCTGGTGTTGAAATGCCACTGCAACAGCACAATGTGCCCGTCGTGGTTAATTGAATTGACCCCTTAGAGCCTGATTCTGAGTCACAAGTTCCAGGGCAGTCACATCTAGTAATTTCTAGCATATGTTATTGGCTGCTTCCACACCTTTAAGTATTTAGAAACAAGTCTGAACCAGTACGCAACTCTGTTATCTTTCTGCAGTAGCTGGGTGAGTGTTAACTGGACAGCAGAGGACATTCCCATGTATAAGAAATATTGTGTGGGTGGCTGTGTTGTGGGTATGTAGCTTGCATTGCAGCCTATTCTGAGTTATGCGTATGCACCGTACCCACCTGCACCTGGCACGAGGAAGGTGTAACAGTTCGTGGTGATGGCTGCTCTCACAGATGGAGCACTGGGACTGTGCAGTCACATAGAGGTATATGACTATGGGTATATAGTCACATTAGCAATGAGCATCTGTAATTTGTGTTTGTATTACTTGCAACACAGAATCAACTGCATAAATCCATGTTTGTTGACACCGTTGTGCTGTGAGGCACTGGATGCATGTGTTGCTCATCATCACTAGTGTTCACACTAGACTGTTTTAGCAGGGCGCCACGTCTGCCTGATTTAAAAACTGCATAATGCACCCTTCCCTTTTAGCCGTGCCTTGCTTTGACAGCCTGCCCAGTACCTTCCCAACCTGCCGGTGACAAAAGTTGTGGTTGCGGATCACCACCGTCTCAATAGATGTGCACAGCATTTATTCACAGTCAAGGGTAGGCTTGGGGGCAGCACAGCATGTCCATAAGGGTATCCGGACTCCAGGTCGACACCAAAAAGGTTGACACACCTTAGGTCGACATGAACAAGGTCAACGTGGAAAAAGGTCGACATGAGTTTCCCCCCCTTTTTTTTCTTACATTTTTTTTACTTTTTCATGCTTTACGATCCACGTGGACAACGATTGGGAACAGTAATCGGTAAACTTTGAAAAGTTCAGAAAAAGAAAAAAACTCATGTCGACCTTTTGACCTGTCGACCTAGCACATGTCGACCTAGAAACCCTGTCGACCTTCAGACCCTGCCGACCTAGTGACTGAAGACCTATAGTGGTCGACCTAAACATTGTCGACCTAGGCACTGTCGATTTGTTGATCCACACCCCTCCTGTCCAAGTATCATATTTGTATAGAGAGAGTGTGTCTGGTTTTGGGTTTTTCAAGAAGAAGATATCCAGCCATGTTTTGTGCAGTAGGCTCCTTCTGTCCTATCCTATTCAACAGAATAGGCCACTGTTACTCCCATCAGAATGGATGCAGGTCTCTGCATTATGAGTAGCAGTGCATATGACTCCTGACCTCAGGATACTTGGAAGGACCTCCCACTTGTTAGGAAACAAATTTGTGGAAGCGACGCTGATTTTAATGTTATAACTTAAGTAGTATTCTTAAGAATATTGCTTTTACTACACCAGCTGGACTTCTGTACTTACCAATCAGTCACACTGATATTTTGGTAAACTGTTGGCGAGATGTAATTCCTGGAGGTGTTGAAGTCCAGCCAATCTTGGACATTTTTTTTAAAGTGTCAGCCATTTACAAGGCAAAAACATGCCTTGTAAATGACTGCCGCTTTAAAAAAAAAAAAAAAAGTCAGAGATCGGCCGGGAACCCGCCCCTCTGGCAATCTCTGACGCTATTACATCTCGCCTTGTATTTCAAAGCCAAAAAGATGATAATCCTATTTGTTTTTAAGTATAAAAAAGTTTGAGTTGAATAGATTAGGAATAAATTGTGATTTTATTAATCATTATGAACAATTTGTTGTTTTTAATGTTTCACTTTCAGGAAATAATTAACATGATAAATTCCAACCAAGTGTTGGTCATTAGTGGTGAGACTGGATGCGGGAAGACTACACAAGTAACACAGTTTATTCTGGATGACTATATTGCCAAGGGAAAAGGGTCTGCATGTCACGTTGTGTGTACTCAGCCTAGACGGATTAGTGCCATTTCGGTAAGATATACAGTAGCATTAATATTAAATACAATCATGTTTTTCACAAGCTGTTTTGGTTAAAAGAATGGTGTGGGCAAAAGGTTACATTGAAAGCAGATTATTGCTTATACTGTATATATTATTAGGCTGTCATTTGACATACATTCGTTAGACTTTACTCATAACTGCACTTAATCATTTGAAGATTTAGAAACAGACTGTATGCTGAAAATCCTTTAAATATTGTAATGAGTCTCACAGCCTGATTATGTAACATCCATTGCTCTAAATCCTTATGTTCAGGGTTACCTATGTATTGCTTTACATAGACAATAAACCTTATGAGATTTTGTAACCTCCGTTTGCTGCTAATGACGCTTTCAACTCATTAAATACTTCAACTCTAGGATTGGGAACCTGGCAATCATATTAAATATTAGCGCAGGATCTTAGAATCCTGGGGACCTTTCCTTAATTGTCATTGTTACAAAATATCCTATATAATAAAAGGGTATTCCTGTAGGTAGCGGAACGTGTGGCTGCAGAGCGAGCGGAACCATGCGGGAAAGGATACAGCACTGGTTATCAAATCCGTCTTGAAAGGTAAGCAATGTACTTCACTAGCGATAGAGTAGCATTGTCTTTGCCTGGTGAAGATTTAATGAATACATTCTACAAATCTCTTTTGACATATAGACACCAATTATGTAAGCTCAATAATAACTTTCGACCTCTAAGGTCTTACAAAAGTGAGGAAGGATTATACACAAACAACCGTATAGTCACATATATTATGTGCAAACACTTACATTCAACATTTACCACTATAAAAATTCAGTATACACAATGCGAGAGCAGTGAGGAGGTCACAGCAGGAATAAGGGTAGAAGCAAGCAATGTAGGAAAATGCTGTATAAGCTGTTCCAGTGTCCCCTAGTGGATGAAAGAGAAATAGGAAAAAATTTACCCAAGTACATTATTATTATTATCCTTTATTTATATGGCGCCACAAGGGTTCCGCAGCGCCCAATTACAGAGTACATATGCACATAATCAAAACAGGAAAACAGTGACTTACAGTTGATGACAATTTAGGACAAGTACAGGGTAACTAAGCATAACTACACCAGTGAATTACAGAGAAGTTCCAGGTGGCCGAAAAACTGCTTGATTTGGGCAGTTGAGGATTATTAAAGTAAGAAACGTATAAGCACATGAGGGAAGAGGGCCCTACTCATGAGAGCTTACAATCTAAGGGGAGGGGTAGACAGACAGGGGTGACACAGATGGGGTACATAGAGAGCGTAGAACAGAGGGTTAGGATGAGATTTGGCTGGATTTGGTAAAGAAATGGGTCTTTAGAGCCCGTTTGAAGTTTTGTAGAGAGGTTGAGAGTCTGAGGGGGAGAGGTAAAGAATTCCAGAGGAAGGGAGCAGCACGTGAAAAATCTTGGAGATAGGAGTGGGAGGAAGTAATCAGAAGACAGGAGAGCCGGCGTGCATTAGCAGAGCGAAGAGGACAGGTGGGAGAGTAAAGGGAGATAAGGTCAGAGATGTAAATGGGAGAGGAATGGGTGAGTGCTTTGTAAGTGAGAGTGAGAAGTTTGAATTGGATTCTGAAAGGGAAGGGAAGCCAGTGAAGGGCTTGTAGGAGAGGGGAGGTGGACGTAGTGCGTTTGGTGAGGAAGATGAGCCGGGCAGCAGCATTGAGGATAGATTGGAGTGGAGAGAGGTAATTGTCAGGGAGGCCAGTTAGGAGGAGATTACAGTAGTCCAGTCTGGAAATAATCAGTGAGTGAATAATGATCTTAGTGGCATCCTGGGTGAGAAACGGTCTGATCCTGGAAATGTTTTTGAGATGAAAATGACAGGTTTGTGAGAGGTGCTGAATGTGTGGTTTGAAGGAGAAGGAGGAGTCAAGGATTACACCAAGACAGCGTACTTGGGGGCTAGAGGAGATAGTCGTGCCATCAATGGATAATGAAATTGTGGGAGGTGAGGTTGTGCGGGAGGGTGGGAAGATGATCAGCTCGGTCTTAGACATGTTGAGTTTAAGAAAGCGCTGGGACATCCAGGAAGAGATAGCAGAAAGACAGTTAGAGGCACGAGTGAGGAGAGCCGTGGAGAGATCAGGGGAGGAGAGGTAGATTTGAGTGTCGTCAGCATAGATGTGATACTGGAAATTAAAAGAACTAATGAGTTCACCTAAAGAGGACGTATAGAGAGAGAAAAGGAGAGGACCAAGAACAGAACCTTGGGGGACACCAACAGTTAGTGGAAGTGGGGCCGAGGTAGCATCATGAGAGGAGACAGAGAAGGAACGATCAGAGAGGTAGGAGGACAGCCAGGAGAGGGCAGTATCGCGTAGACCAAGAGAGTGAAGGATTTGCAGAAGGAGATGGTGGTCCACAGTGTCAAAAGCAGCAGAGAGGTCAAGAAGAATAAGCAGAGAGTAGTGGCCCTTAGATTTGGCGGCATGGAGGTCATTGCAGACTTTTGTGAGGGCAGTTTCAGTGGAGTGGAGAGAGCGTAAACCAGACTGGAATGGGTCAAGCAGTGAGTGAGAGGAAAGAAAGGCAGTGAGGCGATTATAGACAATACGCTCAAGAAGTTTGGAGGCAAAGGGGAGGAGAGAGATGGGTCGATAGTTAGAGAGAGTGTTAGGATCAAGGGTAGGTTTTTTAAGAATAGGGGAGACAAGAGCATGCTTGAAGGCAGAGGGGACAGTGCCTGATGAGAGGGAGAGATTGAGAAGGTGGGCAAGATGGGAACAGGCAGAAGGAGAGAGGTAGCGGAGGAGGTGGGAGGGGATAGGGTCGAGTGGGGAGGTTGTGGGGGGGAGGAGTGTATGAGGGCCATGACTTCCTCGCCAGATACATGGGAGAAAGATGTCAGAGTTGGAAAGAGGGTAGGGGAGGGGTGGCAAAGGATGGGTGGTGGCTGGTTGCTGGACTGGTGGAATGTGATGTCCTGACGTATGGAGTCAATCTTGGATGTGAAATAAGTGGCAAAGTCAAGAGCAGACAATGAGGAAGGGAGAGGAGATGGTGGTGGGCAGAGGAGGGAGTTAACAGTGGCAAAGAGGCGCCGGGGGTTGGAAGAGTGGGTGGAGATGAGGATTCTGAAGTATGATTGTTTAGCGAGGGAAAGGGCAGCACTGAAGGATGAGAGCATGAATTTGAAGTGGAGGAAGTCTGCTTGAGAGCGTGATTTCCTCCACTGTCGCTCGGCAGTACGTGAGCATTTTTGTAGATATCTGGTGCATTTGGTGTGCCAGGGTTGAGGTGTTGATCTGCGAGGGTGAATAGTAGTTGGCGGAGCAACAGAGTCAAGGGCTGAAGTAAGAGATGCATTGTATAGAGATGTGGCTTGTTCAGGGCATGTGAGAGAGAGAAGAGGAGAGAGAAGCGAGTCAAACATGGAGGATAGGGATGAGGTGTCAATAGCCTCAATGTTACGCTTAGTGATGGTAGCCTTAGGAGGGAGAGATGGGGGAGCAGAGATAGATAAGTTGAATGAGAGCAAGTGGTGGTCAGAGAGGGGAAAAGGGGAATTGGAGAAATCAGAAATATCACAGCGGTGAGTGAAAACCAGATCCAGTGAGCTCCCGTTCACATGGGAGGGTGAGGTGGTCCACTGGGAGAGACCAAGTGAAGAGGTGAGGTTAAGGAGTTTAGAGGCAGGTGGTTTTGTGGGGTTATCGATAGGGATGTTGAAATCACCTAGGATAATGGAGGGAATGTCAGAAGAGAGGAAGTGAGGTAGCCAGGAAGCAAAGTTGTCGAGGAATTTGGAGGAAATGCCAGGTGGACGGTAAATGACAGCAACTCGAAGATTAGTAGGTTGGTAGAGGCGAATTGCATGGACCTCAAATGTAGAGAATGTAAGAGATGGTTCTGGAGGTATAAGTTGGTATGTGTAGTTTGAGGGTAAAAGGATCCCAACACCACCCCCATGACGACCCCCAGGTCGGGGGGGGGGGGTGAGAATGTGAGGCCCCCAGCAGAGAGAGAAGCAGGAGAAGTGGTGTCATAGGGAGTAATCCAGGTTTCAGTAATGTCCAGGAGGTGCAGGGAGTTGGATATGAAAAGGTCGTGAGTGGGGGCCAGTTTGTTGCAAACAGATCTGGCATTCCAGAGGGCACAGGATAGTGGGTAGGAGTTTGTGGGAGAGATGTGAATGAAATTATCAGGGTTGCTGTAGCGTTGAGGTAAGATTGATGTGGAAGGAAGGGATAAAGAGGGTGTATTGATGGTGCTGGGGCCTTGGCTAGGAAGGGAGACTGCAGGAGTGTGGCAGGGAGGGAGTGTAGTACGATACTGGTGGAGGAGAGGTGAGGTAACAGGCAAAGGAGCCCCGTTTTCGACACAAGCACGCCGATCCACATGGTGTACAGTATGTTTTCAGTCTGCAATAAACACATTTTGGTCAGATTTTGATACATCCAGGGGCATCTGGGGACCATGGAGGCTCACCAGCAGAGGCTGAGGAAGCAAAGGAAATGATAGTAATAGTACAAGCTGAACATGTATAGGAGCAAAAGGTGAACAATTAATATTGTTCCCCCAAACTAGAGCTCCATGTGTCCAAGACACAATGTAATTTATACTCTTGATGAGTATAGTTGCCTTCAGAGGGAAGTCTTAGGGGTATATTCAATTGAAGTCGGATCCATTCCGACATTCATTTGTCGGAATGGATCCGACCTGGGCTATTCAATGCAATCTCAATTCGACTTTAAAAAAGTTGAATTGAGATGCAGGAGCTGAGACTGGGGAGAGCCGCGGGCAGACGGAGGAGAGCCGCGCTACAGCAGCGGGCAGCGTAGCCGGAGGATGTGTCACAGCCCCGTTTTTCGACACAAGCACGTGGATCGGCAGCTATTCCGCCGATCCACATGCTTTTCGACAAGTCGAATTCCTCAACTTGTCGAATAATTTGGGGTTAGATTGAATAGGCCGGAACCCTTTCCGACCTAAAAAAGTCGAAAACAGCTGTCTTTTCGGCAGATGGCTGCTTTCAACTTCAATTGAATATACCCCTTACTATGTAGATATATGGCGGCAGCCAGATATAGACAGGCATGACATCAGTGGGCACCGCCACTAAATGTAATCCAAGGTCCCAGTGGCAAGAGTCCTCTTAACTCCCAATTGATCATGGCTTGTCTCTGGCTTGAAAAACACTTGATTACATCTGGACATGTGGCTGGAGTTGCGTAATTGGTATTGAACATTCACGCGTAGACTAAATTTAGCAGGGGTGTGCAGCAGAGTAACAGCCTATGCAGATTAGTGCTTACATATAATTACACTTCTTTAATTACACGTTTTCCGCTGTATATTTTGTGCCAATAATGGGGCTAGTGCCAGTGCGCCCTAGTAATGACGACTGGTATCAACCATGTTTATGGATGGGGGTGGTCTGGCAGCAGTGATGCTCATAACTATTTATACTGTATGGACGAATAGCAGCATTTAGTTCCATGCATGCAATGTGGGAGTAACTACCACGCTTGCGTTCAGGTCTGCATTAGCCCCAAAGGGTAGTATTGTATTACTGGTTACCGAGTGTAAATTATTTTCTCTAATGTGAGCAGCCAGGAACTCAAGAGCAGTTAGAAGCAGTGGTGAGGGGCACCCTTGTCTCATTACCTTTTTACAATTGTAACGTTCGGTGACATATTGATCCTGACTGCAGGAGTACGCTAGCGCACTCTGACTAAAATATAGGCCACAATTAAATGTACTCAAATTGGAAATTGAAGCACCTCGCTTTACACGGTCTAACGAAAGTAATCTGCAGGGCATGTGAGATGAGGAGTGTCCAAATCTGAGCAGCTATATTATTGCACTGTGATGTAGAACTGAGCCAGAACACATTCCCCTCACAACTCTATGGGCCGGATGAAGTGGCTTGCGAGACGGCTGGAGCTCCGAGACTCTGGCCGAACTTGTATGTTTTTTTTAAGGTAGCAAACGTTTAAAAGGCAAAACCTGGTTAGTTAAGTATAATTTAGGGTAGCTAGAAAGTCCACAAGTAAGCAATGTTTGCTTTACTGAGTAGATAAAGTGAAAATATCTATAAAATACTACTAAGGGAAGCATGATCTTTGATATACGCATACAGTTGAAAAATGTTTTGAGCCTTACTGGTTTCGCTACTGACTGTTACATATTTTACATTTGTACTTAATGCATGTAGTTGGCGCGTTGCTTATAATGTGATACCTTTTCTCACACATTTCATAATTATTTTGTATTTTAGTCAGTTGCCACGGAAACAAGGCTCTATTTTGTACTGCACAACCGGCATAGTCCTGCAATGGCTTCAGTCAGACCAGTAAGTGCACACCGCAATGTGTATGGATTTTTAACAATGATTTCAAGGCAATAAACACATTTCAAAGCAATGGTTTTTTTTGTTCCAGACAATTGGCCAATGTTAGTCACATTGTTATAGATGAAATTCACGAGCGAAACCTGCAGTCTGATGTTCTCATGGCGATTGTAAAAGACCTTATGAGATATCGATCTGATCTGAAAGTCATATTGATGAGCGCCACTCTGAATGCAGAGAAGTTTTCTCAGTATTTTGGTAAATTTCCTTTTTTTGTACCATTGTGAAGCTCTTCCGGCACAGTAATATTAATATAGCAAATGTTGTCCAGTATGCTTTGTGCATTGGGTTTAATAGGTAATGGGATTCCCAATACTGCAGAACATCAGGTTTAATATTTTCAAAACATCCAAGAATGGCGCAGTGCTTTCTTCACCTCCTCACTAACGTATTGAGCAAGGGCTCCTCACAGTGGGCCTGATGAAGAGATGGACGCAAACTTGATTTTTACACAGTTTAACCGTTATCGGCCAACTGCGCATGCCTCGAAGGCCGGGTACACACTATTATGACCAGCAATCTTGCCGATTGTCGGGGTGATTGCAAGATGGAACGACATCTCTTTACATCGTTCGTTACACTGCGTATGCGATATCTTCTGGTTGGCCGTGCAACACAGCCAACGAGAAGATGTTACATGCAACCTGCGGGAGCGTACAATCGCGGGTACACATTAAACGATTAGCACAATTTGTTGTTCCAATACTGCAAGTGTCTACCTGGCCTAGGTGATTGACGGTCAGGGACCGTTTTGGGCAGTTAGAGGGCGTTGTGGCAAAAACGCAGGTATGCAGCCACTGGGACTCACAAAGCTGCCTGAGGGCATGTTTCCGCACATGTCTGCATACAAAGACGCAGCAGCATTAGCGTCTGCATGCAGCAGCATTACTGTGCATCTCTGATTCAGGCCCTGTGTGTGTAAGAGTGGGCACTTGGTGATCTTGGCTGTATGTGCGATATGATCACCAGACAGCCGCAGTTATTTCTTGTTTGTCAGGACATTCTGAATAAAATATTCAGTACTTCTTTTTAATTTGAAGTGTTTAGGTCTTGCCCACTTTACATGCATTGTTAATTAAATCGCCATTCTATCACCATTATTTAAAAAAAGTAATGTGATAATATTTTAAAAATGTGTACCTGCTCATGCATTTTTATGTGCAATATTTTCTTTTTCTTTGCAAAACTTACACAATAAGGTTGGAAGCTAGTTAAATGATCCATATTTTACTTATCATGTGTTCCTGCGCTTTGGGAAGGCTTTAATCCAAGTGTAATGCTTTGTAATGCAATGCGGACTTTGTGTATTGCCATGATGCCTTCATTACAGGCTGACCCAGCTGGCATCTATGGATGATACATCATTAGAACTGCTGAGCAACAAATATAACAGCTCATTTAGTAATACACACAATTTATTTTAATCGGATTTATATATTGCGGAGTATGTGCTGATAAGGAAGGCTGACAAACCTGCTTCTAAATACCATACATTATATCCGGGAACTGCCCAATGCACATGTCCGCGTGTCACAGAAGGTAGATTTAATAAAAAGGTTCACTTGGAATATTATCACTTTAACTGATTATCCTAAACGCATGCTAACATCTCATACTTGCCGTGCATTAATTGATCCATTACATGCTTTTCCATCATTAGACACTGGCTCATAATACAACTGCTAACTGGTTAAATCTTCATTAACTCTGACCCTTCTCCATGCAGACCACTGTCCAATGCTGCATATTCCAGGATTTACATTCCCTGTTCAAGAATATCTCTTGGAGGATATTATCGAAATGTTAAAGTATGTATGTTTTTTCTATTGTATTTCCTATATCATGTTACAAGAATAATTTAAAAGATGCAATCTTTAAAACAAATGGTTGTTGCATAAGAGCAAAATGTGCAAACGTTTTAGGCAGGTGTGGACAAAATCCTGCAAAGTAGGAATGCTTTAAAAAAATAGAAGTGTTACTAGTGTTTCTCTGACGTCCTAGTGGATGCTGGGAACTCCGTAAGGACCATGGGGAATAGCGGGCTCCGAAGGAGACTGGGCACTCTAAGAAATAATTAGGACTACCTGGTGTGCACTCCCTCTATGCCCCTCCTCCAGACCTCAGTTAGAATCTGTGCCCGGCTCGAGCTGGATGCACACTAGGGGCTCTCCTGAGCTTCTAGAAAAGAAAGTATATTTAGGTTTTTTATTTTCAGTGAGATCTGCTGGCAACAGACTCACTGCTACGAGGGACTTAGGGGAGAGAAGCGAACCTACCTGCTTGCAGCTAGCTTGGGCTTCTAGGCTACTGGACACCATTAGCTCCAGAGGGATCGAACACAGGCCCAGCCTCGGTCGTCCGGTCCCGGAGCCGCGCCGCCGTCCCCCTTGCAGAGCCAGAAGCAAGAAGAACGTCCAGGAAATCGGCGGCTGAAGACTCCGGTCTTCATTAAGGTAGCGCACAGCACTGCAGCTGTGCGCCATTGCTCCCCATGCACACCTCACACTCCGGTCACTGATGGGTGCAGGGAGCTGGGGGGGGGGGGCGCCCTGGGCTGCAATAAGATTACCTTACATTGGCAAAAAATACACATAATGTAGTCATTAAGACTATATATGTGTAAAATCCCCTGCCATATATCCATAAAAAAAGCGGGAGAAGTCCGCCGTGAAGGGGGCGGGGCTATCTCCCGCAGCACACTGGCGCCATTTCCTCTCAGAGCTCCGCTGGAAGGACGCTCCCCAGGCTCTCCCCTGCAGTTTCCAGGCTCAATAGGGTAAAAAAGAGAGGGGGGGCACTAAATTTAGGCGCAAATACTATATATATATATATATATATATATATATATATATATATAGCTGCTATAGGGTAAAATCACTCATTATAGTGTACATCCCTGTGGTGTGTGCTGGCATCTGGCATACTCTCTCTCTGTCTCCCCAAAGGACTTTGTGGGGTCCTGTCCTCAGTCAGAGCATTCCCTGTGTGTGTGCGGAGTGTCGGTACGGCTGTGTCGACATGTTTGAGGAGGCTTATGTGGAGGCGGAGCAGGTGCCGATAAATGTGATGTCACCCCCTGCGAGGTCGACACCTGAGTGGATGGATATGTGGAAGGAATTACGTGACAGTGTCAACTCCTTACATAAGAGGTTTGATGACATAGCAGATGTGGGACAGCCGGCTTCTCAGTCTGTGCCAGCCCAGGCGTCTCAAAAGCCATCAGGGGCTCAAAAACGCCCGCTACCTCAGATGGCAGACACAGATGCCGACACGGATACTGACTCCAGTGTCGACGACGATGAGACTAGTGTACATTCCAATAGGGCCATCCATTACATGATTACGGCAATGAAAAATGTGTTGCACATTTCTGACATTAACCCTGGTACCACAAAAAAGGGTATTATGTTTGGGGAGAAAAAGCAACCTGTGGTTTTTCCCCCTTCTGAAGAGTTAAATGAAGTGTGTGATGAAGCGTGGGTTTTCCCCGATAAGAAACTGGTAATTTCCAAAAAGTTACTAAAGGCGTACCCTTTCCCGCCAGAGGATAGGATACGTTGGGAGACATCCCCTAGGGTGGATAAAGCGCTCACACGCTTGTCAAAGAAGGTGGCACTACTGTCTCCGGATACGGCCGCCCTAAAGGAGCCTGCGGATAGAAAGCAGGAGGCTATCCTGAAGTCTGTATATACACACTCAGGTATTATACTGAGACCGGCTATTGCTTCAGCATGGATGTGCAGTGCTGCAGCTGTGTGGTCAGATTCCCTGTCTGATAACATTGATACCCTTGACAGGGACACTATATTCCTAACTGTAGAGCATATTAAAGACGTAGTCTTATACATGAGAGATGCACAGAGGGATATTTGCCAACTGGCATCTAGAATAAATGCAATGTCCATTTCTGCCAGGAGAGTATTATGGACTCGGCAGTGGACAGGTGATGCGGATTCTAAAAGGCACATGGAGGTTTTGCCTTACAAGGGTGAGGAATTGTTTGGGGATGGTCTCTCGGACCTCGTTTCCACAGCAACGGCTGGGAAGTCGACATTTTTACCCCATGTTCCCTCACAGCCAAAGAAAGCACCGTATTATCAGGTACAGTCCTTTCGGCCCCAGAAAGGCAAGCGGGTCAAAGGCGCGTCCTTTCTGCCCAGAGGCAGAGGTAGGGGGAAAAAGCTGCACCAAACAGCAAGTTCCCAGGAACAAAAGTCCTCTCCCGCTTCCTCTAAGTCCACCGCATGACGCTGGGGCTCCACAGGTGGAGCCAGGTGCGGTGGGGGCCCGTCTCCGGAACTTCAGCGACCAGTGAGTTCGCTCACGGGTGGATCCCTGGATTCTACAAGTGGTATCTCAGGGGTACAAGCTGGAATTCGAGACGTCTCCCCCTCGCCGTTTCCTCAAATCAGCCTTGCCAACTACTCCCCCAGACAGGGAGGCGGTGCTGGAGGCGATTCACAAGCTGTACTCCCAGCAGGTGATAACCAAAGTACCCCTCCTTCAACAGGGACGGGGTTACTATTCCACAATGTTTGTGGTACCGAAACCGGACGGTTCGGTGAGACCCATTTGAAATTTGAAATCCTTGAACACTTATATAAGAAGGTTCAAGTTCAAAATGGAATCGCTCAGGGCGGTTATTGCAAGCCTGGACGAAGGGGATTACATGGTATCACTGGACATCAAGGATGCTTACCTGCATGTCCCCATTTACCCTCCTCACCAGGAGTACCTCAGATTTGTGGTACAGAACTGTCATTACCAATTCCAGACGCTGCCGTTTGGTCTGTCCACGGCACCGAGGGTATTTACCAAGGTAATGGCCGAAATGACGATACTCCTTCGAAAAAAGGGAGTTATAATTATCCCGTACTTGGACGATCTCCTTATAAAGGCGAGGTCCAGGGAACAGTTGTTGATCGGAGTAGCACTAGCTCGGGAAGTGCTACAACAGCACGGCTGGATCCTGAATATTCCAAAGTCGCAGCTGGTTCCTACAACGCGTCTACTGTTCCTGGGGATGGTTCTGGACACAGAACAGAAAAAGGTGTTTCTCCCGGAGGAGAAGGCCAAGGAGTTGTCATCTCTAGTCATCGACCTCCTAAAACCAAAACAGGTGTTGGTGCACCACTGCACGCGAGTCCTGGGAAAGATTGTAGCTTCTTACGAAGCAATTCCATTCGGAAGGTTCCATGCAAGGATCTTTCAGTGGGATCTGTTGGACAAGTGGTCCGGATTGCATCTTCAGATGCAGCGGCTGATAACCCTGTCTCCAAGGACTAGGGTGTCGCTGTTGTGGTGGCTGCAGAGTGCTCATCTTCTAGAGGGCCGCAGATTCGGCATACAGGACTGGGTCCTGGTGACCACGGATGCCAGCCTTCGAGGTTGGGGGGCAGTCACACAGGGAAGAAACTTCCAAGGACTATGGACGAGTCAGGAGACTTCCCTACACATAAATATTCTGGAACTAAGGGCCATTTACAATGCCCTAAGTCAGGCAAGACCCCTGCTTCAACACCAGCCGGTGCTGATCCAGTCAGACAAGATCACGGCGGTCGCCCATGTAAACCGTCAGGGCGGCACAAGAAGCAGGATGGCGATGGCAGAAATCACAAGGATTCTCCGATGGGCGGAAAATCATGTGTTAGCACTGTCAGCAGTGTTCATTCCGGGAGTGGACAACTGGGAAGCAGATTTCCTCAGCAGGCACGACCTCCACCCGGGAGAGTGGGGACTTCATCCAGAAGTCTTCCAAATGATTGTACACCGTTGGGAAAGGCCACAGGTGGACATGATGGCGTCCCGCCTCAACAAAAAGCTAAAAAGATATTGCGCCAGGTCAAGGGACCCTCAGGCGATAGCTGTGGACGCTCTAGTGACACCGTGGGTGTACCAGTCGGTTTATGTGTTCCCTCCTCTGCCTCTCATACCCAAGGTACTGAGAATAATAAGAAGGAGAGGAGTAAGAACTATACTTGTGGTTCCGGATTGGCCAAGAAGAGCTTGGTACCCAGAACTTCAAGAAATGATCTCACAGGACCCATGGCCTCTGCCGCTCAGACAGGACCTGCTGCAGCAGGGGCCCTGTCTGTTCCAAGACTTACCGCGGCTGCGTTTGATGGCATGGCGGTTGAACACCGGATCCTAAAAGAAAAGGGCATTCTGGAGGAAGTCATTCCTACGCTGATTAAAGCTAGGAAAGATGTGACCGTAAGACATTATCACCGCATATGGCGAAAATATGTTGCTTGGTGTGAGGCCAGGAAGGCCCCAATGGAGGAATTTCAGCTCAGTCGATTTCTGCACTTCCTACAGTCAGGAGTGACTATGGGCCTAAAATTGGGTTCCATTAAGGTCCAGATCTCGGCTCTGTCGATTTTCTTCCAAAAAGAACTGGCTTCACTGTCTGAAGTTCATACTTTTGTTAAAGGAGTGCTGCATATTCACCCCCATTTTGTGCCTCCAGTGGCACCGTGGGATCTCAACGTGGTGTTGGATTTCCTAAAGTCGCATTGGTTTGAGCCACTTAAAACCGTGGAGCTAAAATACCTCACGTGGAAAGTGGTCATGCTGTTGGCCTTGGCGTCGGCCAGGCGTGTATCAGAATTGGCGGCTTTGTCATGTAAAAGCCCTTATCTGATTTTTCATATGGATAGGGCGGAATTGAGGACTCGTTCCCAATTCCTTCCTAAGGTGGTTTCAGCTTTTCATGTGAACCAACCTATTGTGGTGCCTGCGGCTACACGGGACTTGGAGGATTCCAAGTTACTGGACGTAGTCAGGGCCCTGAAAATATATGTTTCCAGGACGGCTGGAGTCAGGAAAACTGACTCGCTATTTATCCTATATGCACCCAACAAGCTGGGTGCTCCTGCTTCTAAGTAGACTATTGCTCGCTGGATCTGTAGCACGATTCAACTTGCACCTTCTGCGGCTGGACTGCCGCATCCTAAATCTGTAAAAGCCCATTCCACGAGGAAAGTGGGCTCATCTTGGGCGGCTGCCCGAGGGGTCTCGGCTTTACAACTTTGCCGAGCTGCTACTTGGTCGGGTTCAAACACATTTGCAAAATTCTACAAGTTTGATACCCTGGCTGAGGAGGACCTTGAGTTTGCTCATTCGGTGAATTTACTCACCGGTAATTCTATTTCTCGTAGTCCGTAGTGGATGCTGGGCGCCCATCCCAAGTGCGGATTGTCTGCAATACTTGTATATAGTTATTGCCTAACTAAAGGGTTATTGTTATGAGCCATCTGTTCGTGAGGCTCAGTTGTTGTTCATACTGTTAACTGGATATAGTATCACGAGTTGTACGGTGTGATTGGTGTGGCTGGTATGATTCTTACCCGGGATTCCAAATCCTTTCCTTATTGTGTCAGCTCTTCCGGGCACAGTTTCCCTAACTGAGGTCTGGAGGAGGGGCATAGAGGGAGGAGCCAGTGCACACCAGGTAGTCCTAATTCTTTCTTAGAGTGCCCAGTCTCCTTCGGAGCCCGCTATTCCCCATGGTCCTTACGGAGTTCCCAGCATCCACTACGGACTACGAGAAATAGAATTACCGGTGAGTAAATTCTTATTATTTTCATCAGTTAACAAAACGCAAAGTGAATAAACAGAAGATAAATGAAATCAAATCAGTATTTGGTGTGACCACTCTTCTTTGCCTTCAAAACAGCATCAGTTCTTTTAGGTACACTTGCACACAGTTTTTGAAGGAATTCAGCAGGGAGGTTGTTCCAAACATCTTGGATAATTAAACACAGATCTTCTGTGGATGTAGGCTTGCTCAAATTTCTTCATGTAATCCCAGACAGACTTGGTGATGTTGAGATCAGGACTCTGTGGGAGCCATATTTTCACTTCCAGGACTGCTTGTTCTTCTTTACGCTGAATATAGTTCTTAACAGCATTGGCTCTATGTCTGGGGTCGTTATTCTGCTGTATAATACATTTGGAGCCAATCGGACGCCTCCCTGATGGTATTGCATGATGGATATGTATTTATCAGCATCAAGGATACCATTAATCCTGACCAAGGCCCTCATTCCGAGTTGTTCGCTCGCTAGCAGATTTTAGCAGCATTGCACACGCTAGGCCACCGCCCTCTGGGAATGTATCTTAGCATAGCAGAATTGCAAACGAAAGATTAGCAGAATTGCGAATAGAAAATTCTTAGCAGTTTCTGAGTAGCTCGAGACTTACTCCTACACTGCGATCAGCTCAGCCCATTTCGTTCCTGGTTTGACGTCACAAACACGCCCTGCGTTCAGCCAGCCACTCCCCCGTTTCTCCAGACACTCCCGCGTTTTATCCTGGCACGCCTGCGTTTTTTCGCACACTCCCATAAAACGGTCAGTTTCCGCCCAGAAACACCCACTTCCTGTCAATCACACTCCGATCACTTCAACGATGAAAATTCTTTGTTCGGACGTGAGTAAATCTACTAAGTTTTGTGCTAAAATACTTAGCGCACTGCGTTCCATGGGGGTCATTCCGAGTTGTTCGCTCGTTGCCGATTTTCGCTATACTGCGATTAGTCGCTTACTGCGCAAGGTTCGCAGAGCGCATGCACTTAGTTATTTTACACAAAAGTTAGGTATTTTACTCACGGCATTACAAAGCTTTTTCATCGCTGTGCTGATCGTAGTGTGATTGACAGGAAGTGGGTGTTTCTGGGCGGAAACTGGCCGTTTTATGGGAGTGTGCGGAAAAACGCAGGCGTTCGAGTTGCAAAAATCAGTAGTGGCTGGAGAAACGGGGGAGTGGTTGGGCAAACGCTGGGTGTGTTTGTGACGTCAAACCAGGAACGAAAAGGACTGAGCTGGTCGCAATGGCTGAGTAAGTCTGGAGCTACTCAGAAACTGCTAAGAAATTTCTATTCGCAATTCTGCTAATCTTTCGTTCGCAATTCTGCTAAGCTAAGATACACTCCCAGAGCGCGGCGGCTTAGCGTGTGCAATGCTGCTAAAAGCAGCTAGCGAGCGAACAACTCGGAATGAGGGCCTATGTGCATGCGCATTTTTGCCTTAATCGCTCCGTTGCGAAAATCGGCAACGAGCGAACAACTCAGAATGACCCCCCAAATCCCAACTCCATTTGCTGAAACGCAGCCCCAAACTTGCAAGGAACCCCCACCGTGCTTCACTGTTGCCTGCAGATGCTCATTATTGTATTGCTCTCCAGCCTTTCGGTTCCTATGTTTTCGTGCATAATTGAGTCGCTTGGCCTTGTTTCCACGTTGAATGTATGTTTTTTGGGCCCAAATTCTTCCATGAAGACCACTTCTGGTCAGACTTCTCTGAACAGCAGATGGGTGTACCTGAGTCCCACTGGTTTCTGCCAGTACTGAGCTGATGGCACTGCTGGACATCTTCCGATTTCCAAGGGAAGTAAGCATGATGTGTCTTTCATCTTATGTATTAAATTTCCTTGGCCAACCATTGCGTCTACGGTCCGATTCTTTGTGCTTTAATGCTGAGAAATACAGACAGGTACTTATCCATCATGCAATACCATCAGGGAGGTGTCTGATTGGCTCCAAATTTATTCTGCAGTAGGACAATGACCCCAAACATACAGCCAATGTCATTAAGAAAACTAAAACAAAAGAAATACAGATAGCGCTTGCAGATTTATTATTATAATAAATTTATTAATTAACTATTATCTCAATGATAATTCTCCACTAGTACTATTATAGTACCAAGGATATAGATTAGTAAAAAATATTTCCCTTGCCTTGACAACAAATTTTCATATTAAAAAAAAAACTAAAACCACATTGACATCAATTAATAATATATAAGAAAATGCTCTGCTCCACAAATTGGTTTAGCTAGCCCTCTTAATACAGAAAGAGATACAATAGTTTCAATGAGTCCAAGTGTTTCACTTAATTGCTACAAAGCTGCAACAGCTGAGTCCATTGTCTGGTTACTTAGTTTCATTTAGTTTACTGCTGTTTCCTTTCTTTGGTGATGGTAATCTTGAGATAGATGTTATAACATTAGATAATGTATGATATATATAATAGGGCTTGCTTTCAATCACACATAATACGTATAGTATTTAGCAGCTTTTTCTCTATCGTCCTAAGTGGATGCTGGGGTTCCTGAAAGGACCATGGGGAATAGCGGCTCCGCAGGAGACAGGGCACAAAAGTAAAGCTTTTACAGGTCAGGTGGTGTGTACTGGCTCCTCCCCCTATGACCCTCCTCCAGACTCCAGTTAGATTTTTGTGCCCGGCCGAGAAGGGTGCAATTCTAGGTGGCTCTCATAAAGAGCTGCTTAGAGAGTTTAGCTTAGGTTTTTTATTTTACAGTGATTCCTGCTGGCAACAGGATCACTGCAACGAGGGACAGAGGGGAGAAGAAGTGAACTCACCTGCGTGCAGGATGGATTGGCTTCTTGGCTACTGGACATGAAGCTCCAGAGGGACGATCACAGGTACAGCCTGGATGGTCACCGGAGCCACGCCGCCGGCCCCCTCACAGATGCTGAAGCAAGAAGAGGTCCAGAATCGGCGGCTGAAGACTCCTGCAGTCTTCTTAAGGTAGCGCACAGCACTGCAGCTGTGCGCCATTTTCCTCTCAGCACACTTCACACGGCAGTCACTGAGGGTGCAGGGCGCTGGGGGGGGGGCGCCCTGGGAGGCAAATGAAAACCTTTAAAAAGGCTAAAAATACCTCACATATAGCCCCAGAGGCTATATGGAGATATTTACCCCTGCCTAAATGTACTAAATAGCGGGAGACGAGCCCGCCGGAAAAGGGGCGGGGCCTATCTCCTCAGCACACGGCGCCATTTTCTGTCACAGCTCCGCTGGTCAGGAAGGCTCCCAGGTCTCTCCCCTGCACTGCACTACAGAAACAGGGTATAACAGAGAGGGGGGGCAAAATAAATGGCAATATATTAATATAAAAGCAGCTATAAGGGAGCACTTAATCATAAGGCTATCCCTGTCATATATAGCGCTTTTTGGTGTGTGCTGGCAGACTCTCCCTCTGTCTCCCCAAAGGGCTAGTGGGTCCTGTCTTCGTATAGAGCATTCCCTGTGTGTCTGCTGTGTGTCGGTACGTGTGTGTCGACATGTATGAGGACGTTATTGGTGTGGAGGCGGAGCAATTGCCAAATATGAGGATGTCACCTCCTAGGGGGTCGACACCAGAATGGATGCCTTTATTTGTGGAATTACGGGATAGCGTCAACTCGCTTAAGCAGTCGTTTGCCGACATGAGGCGGCCGGACACTCAATTAGTGCCTGTCCAGGCGCCTCAAACACCGTCAGGGGCTGTAAAACGCCCCTTGCCTCAGTCGGTCGACACAGACCCAGACACAGGCACTGATTCCGGTGGTGAAGGTGACGAATCAACCGTATTTTCCAGTAGGGCCACACGTTATATGATTTTGGCAATAAAGGAGATGTTACATTTAGCTGATACTACAGGTACCACTAAACAGGGTATTATGTGGGGTGTGAAAAAACTACCAGTAGTTTTTACCGAATCAGAAGAATTAAATGACGTGTGTGATGAAGCGTGGGGTGCCCCGATAAAAAAACTGCTAATTTCAAAGAAGTTATTGGCTTTATACCCTTTCCCGCCAGAGGTTAGGGAGCGCTGGGAAACACCTCCTAGGGTGGACAAAGCGCTAACACGCTTATCAAAACAAGTGGCGTTACCCTCTCCTGAGACGGCCGCACTTAATGATCCATCAGATAGGAGGATGGAAAATATCCAAAAAGGTATATACACACATGCAGGTGTTATACTACGACCAGCTATTGCGACTGCCTGGATGTGCAGTGCTGGGGTAGTTTGGTCAGAGTCCCTGATCGAAAATATTGATACCCTGGACAGGGACAATATTTTACTGTCGTTAGAACAAATAAAGGATGCATTTCTTTATATGCGTGATGCACAGAGAGATATCTGCACACTGGCATCACGGGTAAGTGCTATGTCCATTTCGGCCAGAAGAGCTTTATGGACACGACAGTGGACAGGCGATGCGTAGAGGAGTTATTTGGGGTCGGTCTATCGGATTTGGTGGCCACGGCTACGGCCGGGAAATCCACCTTTCTACCTCAAGTCACTCCCCAACAGAAAAAGGCACCGACTTTTCAACCGCAGCCCTTTCGTTCCTTTAAAAATAAGAGAGCAAAGGGCTATTCATATCTGCCACGAGGCAGAGGACGAGGGAAGAGACAGCAACAGGCAGCTCCTTCCCAGGAACAGAAGCCCTCCCCGGCTTCTACAAAAGCCTCAGCATGACGCTGGGGCTTCGCAAGCGGACTCGGGGGCGGTAGGCGGTCGTCTCAAGAATTACAGCGCGCAGTGGGCTCACTCGCAGGTAAATCCCTGGATCCTGCAGATAATATCTCAGGGGTACAGGTTGAAATTAGAGACAGAGCCACCTCGCCGTTTCCTGAAGTCTGTTTTACCAACGTCCCCCTCAGAAAGGGAGACGGTTTTGGAAGCCATTCACAAGCTGTATTCTCAGCAGGTGATAGTCAAGGTACCTCTTCTACAACAAGGGAAGGGGTATTATTCCACTCTTTTTGTGGTACCGAAGCCGGATGGCTCGGTAAGGCCTATTCTAAATCTGAAGTCCTTGAACCTGTACATAAAGAAGTTCAAGTTCAAGATGGAGTCACTCAGAGCAGTGATAGCGAACCTGGAAAAAGGGGACTTTATGGTATCCTTGGACATCAAGGATGCGTATCTCCACGTTCCAATTACCCCTCACACCAGGGGTACCTCAGGTTCGTTGTACAAAACTGTCACTATCAGTTTCAGACGCTGCCGTTTGGTTTGTCCACGGCACCTCGGGTCTTTACAAAGGTAATGGCCGAGATAATATTTCTTCTTCGAAGAAAAGGCGTATTAATTATCCCATACTTGGACGATCTCCTAATAAGGGCAAGGTCCAGAGAACAGCTAGAGATGGGTTTAGCACTATCTCAAGAGGTGCTAAAGCAGCACGGATGGATTCTGAATATTCCAAAATCCCAATTAATGCCGACAACTCGTCTGCTGTTCCTGGGGATGATTCTGGACACAGTTCAGAAAAAGGTTTTTCTTCCCGAAGAAAAAGCCAAGGAGTTATCTGACCTGGTCAGGAACCTCCTAAAACCAGGAAAGGTGTCTGTACATCAATGCACAAGAGTCCTGGGAAAAAATGGTAGCTTCTTACGAAGCAATCCCTTTCGGCAGATTCCATGCAAAGGGATCTGTTGGACAAATGGTCAGGGTCGCATCTTCAGATGCACCTGCGGATAACCCTGTCGCCGAGGACAAGGGTATCCCTTCTGTGGTGGTTGCAGGAGGCTCATCTATTGGAGGGCCGCAGATTCGGCATGCAGGATTGGATCCTGGTGACCACGGATGCCAGCCTGAGAGGCTGGGGAGCAGTCACACAGGGAAGAAATTTCCAGGGAGTGTGGTCGAGCCTGAAAAAGTCTCTTCACATAAGCATTCTGGAACTAAGAGCAATCTACAATGCTCTAAGCCAGGCGGAACCTCTGCTTCAAGGAAGACCGGTGTTGATCCAGTCGGACAACATCACGGCAGTCGCCCATGTAAACAGACAGGGCGGCACAAGAAGCAGGAGGGCAATGGCAGAAGCTGCCAGGATCCTTCGCTGGGCGGAGAATCACGTGATAGCACTGTCAGCAGTATTCATCCCGGGCGTGGACAACTGGGAAGCAGACTTCCTCAGCAGACACGATCTTCACCCGGGAGAGTGGGGACTTCATCCAGAAGTTTTCCACATGCTATTAAACCGTTGGGTAAAACCAATGGTGGACATGATGGCGTCTCGCCTCAACAAAACACTGGACAGGTATTGCGCCAGGTCAAGAGATCCGCAGGCAATAGCTGTGGACGCGCTGGTAACACCTTGGGTGTACCAGTCGGTATATGTGTTTCCTCCTCTGCCTCTCATACCAAAGGTATTGAGGATTATACGGCAAAGAGGAGTAAGACTAGTGGCTCCGGATTGGCCAAGAAGGGCTTGGTACCCGGAACTTCAAGAGATGGTCACGGACGATCCGTGGCCTCTACTTCTGAGAAGGGACCTGCTTCAGCAGGGTCCTTGTCTTTTTCAAGACTTACCGCGGCTGCGTTTGACGGCATGGCGTTTGAATGCCAGATCCTAAAAGGAAAAGGCATTCCAGAAGAAGTCATTCCTACCTTGATAAAGGCGAGGAAGGAAGTCACCGCGAAGCATTATCGCCGTATTTGGCGAAAATATGTTGCGTGGTGCGAGCAGCGGAGTGCTCCGATGGAGGAATTTCAACTGGGTCGTTTTCCTACATTTCCTGCAATCAGGATTGTCTATGGGTCTCAAATTGGGATCTATTAAGGTTCAAATTTCGGCCCTATCAATATTCTTCCAAAAAGAATTGGCCTCAGTCCCTGAGGTCCAGATTTTTATCAAAGGAGTACTGCATATACAGCCTCCTGTGGTGCCTAAGGTGGCACCGTGGGATCTAAATGTAGTTTTAGATTTCCTCAAATCCAATTGGTTTGAACCACTAAAGAATGTGGATTTGAAATATCTCACATGGAAAGTGACTATGTTACTGGCCCTGGCTTCGGCCGGGAGAGTATCTGAACTGGCGGCTTTGTTTTATAAAAGCCCTTATTTAATTTTCCATTCGACATAGGGCAGAGCTGCGGACGCGTCCGCATTTTCTCCCTAAGGTGGTATCAGCGTTTCACCTGAACCAGCCTATTGTAGTGCCTGCGGCTACAGACGACTTGAAGGACTCCAAGTTGTTGGACGTTGTCAGAGCCTTAAAAATATACATTTAAAGGACGGCTGGAGTCAGCAAATCTGACTCGCTGTTTATACTGTATGCACCCAACAAGTTGGGTGCACCTGCTTCTAAGCAGTCGATTGCTCGTTGGATTTGTAACAAAATTCAACTTGTACATTCTGTGGCAGGCCTGCCACAGCCTAATTCTGTTAAGGCCCATTCCGCAAGGAAGGTGGGCTCATCTTGGGCGGCTGCCCGAGGGGTCTCGGCATTACAACTCTGCCGAGCAGCTACGTGGTCAGGGGAGAACACGTTTGTAAATTTTTACAAATTTGATACCCTGGCAAAGGAGGACCTGGAGTTCTCTCATTCGGTGCTGCAGAGTCATCCGCACTCTCCCGCCCGTTTGGGAGCTTTGGTATAATCCCCATGGTCCTTTCAGGAACCCCAGCATCCACTTAGGACGATAGAGAAAATAAGAATTTACTTACCGATAATTCTATTTCTCGGAGTCCGTAGTGGATGCTGGGCGCCCATCCCAAGTGCGGATTATCTGCAATACTTGTACATAGTTATTGTTAACTAATTCGGGTTATTGTTTAGGAAGCCATCTTTCAGAGGCTCCTCTGTTATCATACTGTTAACTGGGTTTAGATCACAAGTTGTACGGTGTGATTGGTGTGGCTGGTATGAGTCTTACCCGGGATTCAAAATCCTCCCTTATTGTGTACGCTCGTCCGGGCACAGTACCTAACTGGAGTCTGGAGGAGGGTCATAGGGGGAGGAGCCAGTACACACCACCTGACCTGTAAAAGCTTTACTTTTGTGCCCTGTCTCCTGCGGAGCCGCTATTCCCCATGGTCCTTTCAGGAACCCCAGCATCCACTACGGACTCCGAGAAATAGAATTATCGGTAAGTAAATTCTTATTTTTGTCCACTTTAAATGACGCTGATCAGGTTAACAGCAATTTCATCATGAAGCAGTAGAATTAATGAATATAGTCACAGTTTTTATAAGACATGGCCATGTTAAGTTTTAATTACCACTCCGCCTCAGGTTTCCGTCTTTGTAGTTCTCCCGGCTCTGGTACTAATTTACCGTTCCAAACGAGCCTTATCCGGAGATACGTCCAAAGTCCTCCTGATGCTCGGCGTGAGTGGTAGAGTAAGTTGTCACTTGCAGGTGCAAATACAGAGACGCGTTTCACTACCTCCTGGCATCGGCAGCTTCCTCAGTCTGACTCTACCACTCACGCCGAGCATCAGGAGGACTTTGGACGTATCTCCGGATAAGGCTCGTTTGGAACGGTAAATTAGTACCAGAGCCGGGAGGACTACAAAGACGGAAACCTGAGGCGGAGTGGTAATTAAAACTTAACATGGCCATGTCTTATAAAAACTGTGACTATATTCATTAATTCTACTGCTTCATGATGAAATTGCTGTTAACCTGATCAGCGTCATTTAAAGTGGACAAAAAAGCTGCTAAATACTATACGTATTATGTGTGATTGAAAGCAAGCCCTATTATATATATCATACATTATCTAATGTTATAACATCTATCTCAAGATTACCATCACCAAAGAAAGGAAACAGCAGTAAACTAAATGAAACTAAGTAACCAGACAATGGACTCAGCTGTTGCAGCTTTGTAGCAATTAAGTGAAACACTTGGACTCATTGAAACTATTGTATCTCTTTCTGTATTAAGAGGGCTAGCTAAACCAATTTGTGGAGCAGAGCATTTTCTTATATATTATTAATTGATGTCAATGTGGTTTTAGTTTTTTTTTTATATGAAAATTTGTTGTCAAGGCAAGGGAAATATTTTTTACTAATCTATATCCATGGTACTATAATAGTACTAGTGGAGAATTATCATTGAGATAATAGTTAATTAATAAATTTATTATAATAATAAATCTGCAAGCGCTATCTGTATTTCTTTTGTTTTAGTTTTCTTGTTCATTTGAAGGGGGTTGGGAAGTCCCTCTATGTATGGTGAGCTGCATGCGGATTTGGGACATATACATGTTGGTAATTGAATAAAACTAATTATACTGGCGCCAGGGGGACTACTTGAGTGTAGGTGTTCTTCTTTTAATGTCATTAAGAACCATCTTTAGTGTAAAGAAGAACGAGGAGTCCGGGAAGTGATGATATGTCCCTCACAGAGCTCCAATGTCAACATCATCGAGTCTCTCTGGGATTATATGAAGCGACAGAAGGATTTGAGCAAGCCTACATCCACAGAATATCTGTGGTTAGTTCTTCAAGATGTTTGGTACAACCACCCTGCCGAGTTCCTTCAAAAACTGTGTGCAAGTTTAGCTAGGAGAATTGATGCTATTTTAGCTAGATGAAATTGATGCCGTTTTGAAGGCAAAGGGTGGTCATACTGACTTGATTTTAGATTTCTCTTCTTTACATTCACTTTGCATTTTGTTAATTGATAAAAATAAACTGTTAACGCTTCTTTTTATGAAAGCATTCTTACTTTGCAGCATTTTTCCACACCTGCCTAGAACATTTGTACAGTACATTCTATCCTAACTGAGCATCTGTAGAAGATCATGAGGTCTTTTTATCAGTGGCTGTTTATTTGCTCATTAACATCTGTTATTGTTGCTGCTTGCAGTGACAACATGCACATTAACAGCGCAATTTACCTTTATAGTCATGCCGGGAGACACCGCGTCTGACAGCAGACTGTCCTAGTGATGACTGTGCCCACTGATTGTCACTTTGCAGCAACGAAGCGTTGTGCTTCTGGTTCTAACCTGGTTTTATTATTGCACAAGTGCTGCCATTGGGTACACATGTTACCAGTACTAACAGTCGGGATGGGATTTGAAAATCTCTCTATGGTGATACTGGGGTTTATGTACTAAGCCTGGGAGAGAGATAAGTGGACCGAGATAAAGTACTAGCTCTTCGCTGCCATGTTACAGGCTGCTTATAGCTGGTACTTTATCTCCTTCTACTTTATCTCTCTCCAAGGCTTAAGCTGGGCACACACTGGAGCAATGTGTACCCAGCGATATGTGTGGCTGACATATCGGAACCTGGTTATGCATTGAGTGCTGTTAATGAAGGACGGAACCGATTAGCACACATGTTGTCACTAGTGATATAGTCAGGTTTGATGTGCAGCACATCAAAGCTGACGACATCGCCAGCGACCAAAGAAACCCGCATATCGGGCATACACACTGCCCGAGATTATTTATTACCTGGTATTTATATAGTGCACACATATTCCGCAGCGCTTTACAGAGAATATTTGGCCATTCACATCAGTCCCTGCCCCTGTGGAGCTTACAATCTATGGGGCAGATGTATTAACCTGGAGAAGGCATAAGGAAGTGATAAACCAGTGATATGTGCAAGGTGATAAAGGCACCAGCCAATCGGCTCCATTATGTAAATTAACAGTTAGGATCTGATTGGCTGGTGCCTTTATCACCTTGCATATATCACTGGTTTATCACTTCCTTATGCCTTCTCCAGGTTAATACATCTGCCCCTATATTCCCTATCACATGTACATGCACACACATTCACACTAGGGTTCATTTTTGTTGGAAGCCAATTAACCTACCAGTATATTTTTGGATTGTGGGAGGAAATCGGAGTACCTGGAGGAAACCCACGCAAGCACGGGGAAAATATACAAACTCTGCACAGTTATGGCCATATTGGGAATCGAACCCATGATATGCACCAATGTGAACGACATGTCGGTCCAAGCGGACTACATATCGCTCGGTGTATATCAGATTAATTACATAGACTAGCGATCATCTTAATAAGTTGGTCAACATTGAGATATCTCTGGTATCTATAGCATTCATCTTCTGGTAAATAGGCTCAGTACTAAGATGGTGCCTTGATTATGCTGAAACAGTGGCTAGCAAATTATTTTCACTTGAAAAGTGAGCTGCAGTGCCTTGTAAGGTATGAAAAGATGATCACCCTTCTACAGTGTATAAGTTGTCTGCTGACACCTGAGCACTGCCTGCCAAGGAGGTTGCCAAAGCTTTTGTCGAATGCACCTGTATTTATTTCTAAAGCCCTTTCTCTTACGTCCTAGAGGATGCTGGGGACTCCGTAAGGACCATGGGGAATAGACGGGCTCCGCAGGAGACATTGGCACTATAAAGAAACTTTAGAATGGGTGTGCACTGGCTCCTCCCTCTATGCCCCTCCTGCAGATCCCAGTTAGATCCTGTGCCCAGAGGAGACTGGGTGCTTTCATGGGAGCTCTCCTGAGTTTCTCTGTAATAAAGAATTTTGTTAGGTTTTTTATTTTCAGGGAGTCCTGCTGGCAACAGGCTCCCTGCGCCGTTGGACTGAGGAGAGAGAAGCAGACCTACTTCAGTTATAGGCTCTGCTTCTTAGGCTACTGGACACCATTAGCTCCAGAGGGATCGGAACGCAGGTCTCACCCTAGCCGTTCGTCCCAAAGCCGCGCCGCCGTCCTCCTTGCAGAGCCGGAAGATAGAAGCCGGGTGAGTATACGAAGAAAGAAGACTTCACAGGCGGCAGAAGACTTCGGATCTTCACCGAGGTAACGCGCAGCGGTAACGCTGCGCGCCATTGCTCCCACACACACACACAGGTACGGATGGGTGCAGGGCGCAGGGGGGGCGCCCTGGGCAGCAATAAACCTCTTGGCTGGCATAAACGGTATATTCAGCTATGGCATTATAATATACAATCCCCCGCCAGATTTTTTTGTATTTTGAGCGGGACCGAAGCCCGCCGCTGAGGGGGCGGAGCTTGATCCCACAGCACTAACCAGCGCCATTTTCTCCACAGCACGCTGCTGAGAAGCTAGCTCCCCGGACTCTCCCCTGCTGAACACGGTGACAAAGGGCTTTGAAGGAGGGGGGGGGGGGGGGGCACATAATTTGGGCGCAGTCAATATATATGTATATATAAAAAAAGCGCTATATATATATATATATATATATATATATCTATCTATCTATCTATCTATCTGGGAATTGTGTTTCCGGGGTCATTGGCGCTGGGTGTGTGCTGGCATACTCTCTGTCTGTCTCTCCAAAGGGCCTTGTTGGGGGAACTGTCTCCAGATTAGAGATTTCCCTGAGTGTGTGGGGTGTCTGTACGTGTGTGTCGGCATGTCTGAAGCGGAAGGCTCTTCTAAGGAGGAGGTGGAACAAATGAGTGTGGTGTCTCCGTCGGCAACGCCGACACCTGATTGGTTGGATATGTGGAATGTTTTAAATGCAAATGTGAATTTATTACACAAAAGATTGGACAAAGCGGAGTCCAGGGGAAATACAGGGAGTCAATCCCTGCCTTTCACTATGTCGCAGGGCCCTTCTGGGTCTCAAAAGCGCCCACTATCCCAAGTAGCAGACACTGATACCGACACGGATTCTGACTCCAGTGTCGACTATGATGATGCGAGATTGCAGCCGAGATTGGAAAAAAGTATTCATTATATGATTATTGCAATAAAAGATGTGTTGCATATCACAGATGACCCCTCTGTACCTGACACGAGGGTCCACATGTTTAAGGAAAAGAAACCTGAGATTACTTTCCCCCCTTCACATGAGCTAAATGAGTTGTTTGAAAGGCTTGGGAAACTCCAGACAAGAAACTGCAGATTTCCAAAAGGATTCTTATGGCATATCCTTTCCCGGCTAAGGACAGGATACGGTGGGAATCCTCCCCCAGGGTGGACAAGGCGTTGACGCGCTTATCCAAAAAGGTGGCGCTGCCGTCTCAAGATACCGCAACCCTCAAGGATCCTGCAGATCGCAGGCAAGAGACTACCTTGAAGTCAATTTACACACATACTGGTACATTACTCAGACCGGCTATAGCGTCGGCTTGGGTTTGTAGCGCTGTAGCAGCATGGACAGATACCTTGTCTGCTGAAATTGATACACTGGATAAGGATACCGTTTTATTGACCTTGGGGGTCATATTAAGGATGCTGTCCTATATATGAGAGATGCTCAGAGAGACGTTGGCCTGCTGGGTTCCAGAGCCAATGCCATGGCGATTTCTGCTAGGCGAGCCCTGTGGACCCGACAATGGACGGGTGATGCCGACTCAAAGAATCATATGGAGGTTTTGCCTTACAAGGGTGAGGACTTATTTGGGGAAGGTCTCACGGACTTGGTTTCCACAGCTACTGCAGGTAAATCCACTTTTTTACCTTATGTTTCCTCACAGCCAAAGAAAACGCCACATTATCAGATGCAGTCCTTTCGGTCGCATAAATCCAAGAGAGTACGGGGATCTTCGTTTCTCGCCAGATGTAAGGGCAGAGGGAAAAAGCTGCCAACTACAGCTAGTTCCCAGGAACAGAAGTCCTCCCCGGCTTCTACAAAATCCACCGCATGACGCTGCGGCTCCGCTGAGGGAGTCCGCCCCAGTGGGGGCACGTCTTCGAATTTTCAGCCACGTCTGGATTCAATCACAGGTGGATCCCTGGGCAATAGACATTGTTCCCAGGGTTACAAGCTGGAATTCGAAGACGTGCCTCCTCGCCGGTTTTTCAAATCGGCCCTACCAGCTTCTTCCCCGGAGAGGGAAGTAGTTTTAAATGCAATTCAAAAACTGTGTCTTCAACAAGTGGTGGTCAAAGTTCCCCTGCTTCAACAGGGGACGGGGTACTACTCAACCCTGTTTGTGGTCCCGAAACCGGACGGTTCGGTCAGACCCATTCTGAATTTAAAATCCTTATACCTATACTTGAAAAGGTTCAAATTCAAGATGGAATCGCTCAGAGCGTCACCGCCAGCCTGGAGGGGGGGGATTATATGGTGTCCCTGGACATAAAGGATGCATACCTTCATGTCCTCATATATCCTCCTCATCAGGCGTTCCTGAAATTTGCTGTACAGGACTGTCATTACCAATTTCAGACGTTGCCGTTTGGGCTTTCCACGGCCCCGAGGATTTTCACCAAGGTAATGGCAGAAATGATGGTGCTCCTGCGCAAGCAGGGAGTCACAATTATCCCGTACTCGGACGATCTCCTAATAAAAGCGAGATCGAGAGAACAGTTGCTGAACAGCGTATCACTCTCCCTGAGGGTGTTGCAGCAGCACGGCTGGATTCTCAATCTACCAAAGTCACAGTTGGTTGCAACGACCCGTTTGCCTTTCTTAGGCATGATTCTGGATACGGAACAAAAAAGGTTTTTTCTCCCGATGGAAAAGGCCCAGGAACTCCAGAACGTGGTCAGGGACCTGTTAAAGCCGAAAAGGGTGTCTGTCCATTCCACTCGAGTTCTGGGAAAGATGGTGGCGTCTTACGAGGCCATTCCATTCGGCAGGTTCCATGCGAGGACTTTTCAGTGGGACCTTCTGGACAAGTGGTCCGGGTCACATCTACATATTCATCAGATGATCAGCCTGTCCCCCAGGGCCAGGGTATCTCTCTTGTGGTGGCTGCAGAGTGCTCACCTTCTAGAGGGTCGCAGGTTTGGCATTCAGGACTGGGTTCTGGTGACCACGGACGCAAGCTTCCGAGGATGGGGAGCAGTCACACAGGGAAGAAACTTCCTGGGTCTGTGGTCAAGCCAGGAGGCTTGTCTACACATCAACGTACTGGAATTGAGGGTCATATACAACGGCCTACGTCAAGCGGAGAATTTTCTTCGCGACCTACCGGTTCTGATTCAGTCAGACAACATCACGGCGGTGGCTCATGTAAACCGCCAAGGCGGAACAAGGAGCAGAGTGGCAATGGCGGAGGCCACCGGAATTCTTTGCTGGGCGGAAAATCATGTAAGCGCTCTGACAGCAGTCTTCATTCCGGGAGTGGACAACTGGGAAGCAGACTTCCTCAGCAGACTTCCTCGGCAGACACGATCTCTATCCAGGAGAGTGGGGACTTCATCAAGAAGTCTTTGCAGAAATTGCAAGTCAGTGAGGACTGCCTCAAATAGGCATGATGGCGTCGCGCCTCAACAAGAAGCTCTTGAGGTATTGTGCCAGGTCAAGGGACCCTCAGGCGGTAGCAGTGGATGCCCTGGTGACTCCGTGGGTGTTTCAGTCGGTCTATGTGTTCCCTCCTCTTCCTCTCATCTCAAAAATATTGGGAATCATAAGACGAAAAGGAGTACAGGCAATTCTCATTGTTCCAGATTGGCCTCGAAGGGCCTGGTGTCCGGATCTGCAGGAAATGCTCACAGAAGATCCGTGGCCTCTTCCTCTCAGAGAGGACCTGTTGCAACAGGGGCTCTGTCTGTTCCAAGACTTACCGCGGCTGCGTTTGACGGCATGGCGGTTGAACGCCGGATCCTAGCTGAAAAGGGCATTCCGGATGAGGTCATTCCTACTCTGATAAGGGCTAGGAAGGAGGTGACAGCGAAACATTATCACCGTATCTGGAGGAAGTATGTGTCTTGGTGTGAGACCAAGAATGCTCCTTCGGAAGAATTCCATCTGGGCCGTTTTCTCCACTTCCTACAGACTGGAGTGAATTTGGGGTCTAAAATTAGGTTCCATTAAGGTACAGATTTCGGCCCTGTCCATTTTCTTTCAGAAGGAATTGGCTTCTCTACCAGAAGTCCAGACTTTTGTGAAGGGAGTGCTGCATATTCAACCTCCTTTTGTGCCCCCAGTGGCACCATGGGACCTTAACGTGGTGTTACAGTTCCTTAAGTCTCACTGGTTTGAGCCTCTTCAAACCGTGGAATTAAAATCTCTCACTTGGAAAGTGGTTATGTTGTTGGCCTTGACATCTGCAAGGCGGGTGTCCGAATTGGCGGCCTTGTCTCACAAGAGCCCCTATTTGACCTTCCATGTGGATAGAGCGGAGTTGAGGACTCGTCCTCAATTTTTGCCTAAGGTGGTTTCTTCATTTCATATGAACCAACCTATTGTGGTGCCTGTGGCTACGAGTGACTTGGAGGATTCCAAGTCCCTGGATGTAGTCAGGGCCTTAAAAATCTATGTAGCCAGGACGGCTCAAGTTAGGAAAACAGAGGCTCTGTTTGTCCTGTATGCAGCCAACAAAGTTGGCGCTCCTGCTTCGAAGCAGACTATTGCTCGCTGGATCTGTAACAGGATTCAGCAGGCTCATTCTACGGCAGGATTGCCGTTAACAAATTTGGTAAAGGCCCATTCCACTAGGAAGGTGGCCTCTTCTTGGGCGGCTGCCCGAGGCGTCTCGGCTTTACAGCTTTGCTGAGCAGCTACCTGGTCAGGTTCAAACACTTTTGCAAAGTTCTATAAGTTTGATACCTTGGCTGATAAGGACCTTTCGTTTGCTCAGTCGGTGCTGCAGAGTCGTCCGCACTCTCCTGCCCGGTCTGGAGCTTTGGTATAATCCCCATGGTCCTTACGGAGTCCCCAGCATCCTCTAGGACGTAAGAGAAAATAAGATTTTAAACCTACCGGTAAATCTTTTTCTCCTAGTCTGTAGAGGATGCTGGGTGCCCGTCCCAACATTCTGCAAGACTTGTATATAGTTATTGCTTGCATAAGGGTTATGTTACAGTTTTGTTCAGTCTTTGACTGATGCTGTTCTGTTTCATACTGTTGACTGGTTCGTATATTCCAGGTTATACGGTGTGGATGGTGTGGGCTGATGTGAATCTTGCCCTTGGATTAACAAAATCCTTTCCTCGTACTGTCCGTCTCCTCTGGGCACAGTTTCTCTAACTGAGGTCCGGAGGAGGGGCATAGAGGGAGGAGCCAGTGCACACCCATTCTAAAGTTTCTTTATAGTGCCCATGTCTCCTGCGGAGCCAGTCTATTCCCCATGGTCCTTACGGAGTCCCCAGCATCCTCTACGGACTAGGAGAAAAAGATTTACCGGTAGGTTTAAAATCTTATTTTCCCCCTGTTGGTCTGTAGAAAGACATTTTTGATCTAACTTGTCTGTTTTGATGAAGACTGTCCCTGATATCCTCAAGGAAGCATATTGACCTGCTCTCCTGGTTTCATTTGTTATGGAAAGATATTTGAGATTGCCCTGACAAAATCCAGGTTATTCAATCGTTTTTCTTGATCATTTATCAGTTGTGGATCCAGTGAATTACATTTAATTTTCTGAATAGTAGGAATATATCATCATACCACTTTATCCACATGTCTAGGAAAGATTCTTAACATGTTTTTCCACTGAACATTTTTTGTGTTTCTTAAGAGGCTGAAAATATTGAATTGCTTGCCATACTGCATTCATTTCCAGAATGTTTGCATATAGATGCTTGTCGTTCTGCATTCACACACCTTGTACCACTTCTGTATGTACAGTAGATAAGAACACCAATCCTTGGTGCTGGAGTCTTCGTTTACGTCTCAATATGTTTTTTCTCCAGTGGAGATTTATTTACTTGTAATAAAACTTCAGGTAAACATTATGGGGGCTATTCAGAGTTAGTTGCAGATTTTGTTCTCGCATGGAATAGAGGTTGACCCCTGCCTACGCAGCCTGGCTGCTTAGGCAGGGGAACTGCCGCCATGTTTCCTATCAACCCAAAAACGGCCATGACATGCCTTTGTTTGTCAATCTCCTCCCCCGCATTGCCGCCCCTGGATGCCCGTCACCTGTCAATCACCATGCAATCGCATCCTTCTGAGATGCGATCGCATGGTGAAGGGTTGCGCATGCGCGCTATGGCCAGTGTGCGTGCGCAGACCTTATGGACATGGCTGCTGCATGCAAATGCAGCAGATGTGTCCAACTCTGAATAATGCCCTATGTCATCACTTTAGCATGTAATGACTGTCGGGACTCTGACCCCTCCCACTAGCATCGGTGATGACGGCCCAAAATAGTATAGCTCATGGGTCTTTGACCTGTGGCACTCCAGCTGCTGTGGAACTACACATCCCAGAATGCCCTGCCTCAGTTTTAGTATACTTTAGTAGCAAAACTGTGGCAGGGCATGCTGGGATATGTAGTTTCACAGCAGCTGGAGGGCCACAAGTTGAAAATCCATGGTATAGGTGAAAAGATAAAGCTAAGGATAATCTCAACTTTTCAAGTACTCCTAACAGATCGTGTTTTGTCTTTATTGAGTTAATCTATTTTCTGGGTCAAGTCATTATTCCATCTGCTTCCCCAAACAGAACTCCTCAAAACATGACCTGTTAATGGTACTTGAGGGTTGGAGTTGTGAACCACTGATCTATATAATAAAATCAAGTGCTGATATAAATTATGTCAACACATTGGTGCACACATGTGCAGTTTGGGCCTAATGTGCATTACGGCACATAAGACCACAGAGTCTTATTAACAAAAAAGAGAGACAGGAGGAAAGGGACAGTGAAGAATATATATATATATTATATAAGGAATAGGACGAACGGTACTCTAGAAAAGACAGTATGCATAAATTACCTCAGTTCATTCAGCAAAAGAAGCAATGTTTCTTTATCATCCACTAGGGGTCACTGGAGTACTCTTGGGATATGGACGGGCTTCCGTAGGAACAGCACTGAATATTTAAATTTAGAACACTCCACCCCTCCATATCCCCGAGTACCTCAGTGTTTTTTCTGTGCTCGAAGTAGTAACAGCTCTGTGGCTGAGTCACAATTACTTTTAATTTTTATTTTTATATTTTTCTATTCTATACATCCCTTTTCCCCTTCCAAAAGGCAGGGTCAGGGATAGTGCAGCTGCTGATAGCAGCAGGGGCGTGTCGGGCCTCTCTGAAAGAGCTCCCTCACAGCCACACACACACATCCTGCAGGCTTTCCGGCGCTTACTGAGAAGCCCCGTCGGAGCCTCATCACAGAACAGCAAAGTGCAGGTATGTGAGGGGAGAACGGGGCGGTCAGCTTCCGCTGCCGCCCGAGGTGTGGGGAAAGCGCTGGGTTCTTTCGGCTGACTGATGCCGCCGCAGCTGCTCCGGCCGCCGGGTATCATAGCCGCCCGCTGATCCAGCCGCCGGGTCTCATAACGCGCTGCTCCTGCCGCCGCTTCTTACAGCCCCAACTACACCGGCCCCGCGTCTCGGATCGCTGCTGGTCCGCCCGCCGCTTCTCCCGCTGCTCCGGCCGCCGCTTGTACAAACTCCGCTGCTGCCGGTAATCATAGCGCTAACACGCGCTCCCAGTCTTCCAGGTCCCGGCGCAGGGGTGCCCGCTGCCCGGCCCGCACTGCACGCAATGGAGCAGATGCGAGGGGGGGGGGAGAAGGCACAGCAGCAACATCAGGCTGTTGATAGTATGGCACACGTTTTATATAGATATATAATGATGTTTATACTGGCAGGGAGGCTGTTTATAAGATCAGTATGAAACTTCACTGTGATTATATGTATAAGCATGGCAGCCATTTTAACATGCTTCCTGTGTCTTCCTGCTGTGATTCCAGAACGTTCCAGTACTACATCTCTACTCCACCGGAGGCGCAGGGGTGTTAGTGGGAATTTGGGATCACATTTCATAGTACTGGCCACGTGTACTGCACTTGGCCAGATATATATACAGAGACACCTTACTACTATTTTACTGAGTCGTGCAAGTGTCTGTTTTTTGTGTATTGTATTGTCTGTCGCCATAATGAGTAAGGCACCAGCAAAAACTAAAAAGCATAATTGCAAAGTCTGTTGCAGTGTGTTACCGGATGGATCTACCACATGTACAGTATGTTTTGTGGATTCGGTTCAGAATACCATTTCTGCTCCAGTTTTACAACCAATGTCCTCACCGGACCCTCCGTGGAGTATATTAGTAAATGTACTGGATAGGTTACAATCAGAATTGACCGCCGCTCGTCAGGAGCGGGAAACGGCAAGATCTGAGTCTAGGGTGAGACCGCCAGAACTACCGGAGGCGTCTCAGCCTTGCGTAAGGTCCAAATCCATTTTGGGTAAACGGGATAAATTTCATATGTCTTATGATTTTCCAGTTTCTGCTATGTTGCATTCTGACGATTCCATGCCAGACCTCACGGAACAAGATGAGGGTGAGGAGGGCGAAGTGGAGTCAGATGGCGAGGATTTTAACAGTTCCGGCATTGATGATCTCATCAGAGCGGTACGTCAGTCTCTGAAGTTTACTGAAACTGAGGAGCCTCTCACAAATGATCAGGTCGTATTTACTAAACGACAAAAAACTCCAATAAGTTTTCCTGTGTCGGAATCTCTTAATCAGATGTTAGTAGAAACACGACAGAATCCAGATAAACGGTTTTCTATACCTCGCAGATTTAAGTCTAGTTACCCGTTTCCAGACTCGGTAACGTGTACATGGGAGAATCCACCAATAGTTGATTCTTCAGTGTCCAAGCTTACCAAGAAATTAACCATACCAGTGCCAGCAGCTACTACGCTTAAAGATCCTTCAGATCGCAAGATAGAAACTATGCTAAAATCCATGGCCCTCATTCCGAGTTGATCGGTCGCAAGGCGAATTTAGCAGAGTTACACACGCTAAGCCGCCGCCTACTGGGAGTGTATCTTAGCATCTTAAAATTGCGACCGATGTATTCGCAATATTGCGATCACAAACTACTTAGCAGTTTTAGAGTAGCTCCAGACTTACTCTGCCTGTGCGATCAGTTCAGTGCTTGTCGTTCCTGGTTTGACGTCACAAACACACCCAGCGTTCGCCCAACCACTCCCCCGTTTCTCCGGCCACTCCTGCGTTTTTTCCGGAAACGGTAGCGTTTTCAGCCACACGCCCATAAAACGCCGTGTTTCCGCCCAGTAACACCCATTTCCTGTCAATCACATTACGATCGCCGGAGCGAGGAAAAAGCCGTGAGTAAAAATACTATCTTCATAGCAAAGATACTTGGCGCAGTCGCAGTGCGAATATTGCGCATGCGCACTATGCGGAATTTCACTGCGATGCGATGAAAAATACCGAGCGAACGACTCGGAATGAGGGCCCATGTATGTAGCAGCAGGTGTGATGCTGAGACCTGGATTGGTTGGCATTTGGGTCACTAAGGCGCTCATAATATGGCTTACAGAACTCAAATCTGCTTTACATGACGAAAACCTGATACTTCTTGTAAATCAAATGAGTGAAGCTGTAGAGTATCTCTGTACAGCGTCTACTGACGTCTGTCAGCTCACTTCTCGTATTTCATCGTCGCTAGTTACGGCACGAAGAGCACTCTGGCTGCGTGCTTATCATGCGGAGGCAGAGGTCAAACGAGGTATAGAGGCGTTGCCTTACGATGGCAAGAAGCTGTTTGGTCCTGAATTGGACGCATGGATTGCTGAGGCTACGGGAGGTAAGTCTGTTTTCTTACCATTGCCTCCACCAGTATCAAGAAGGAGGTACGCTGGACCTTCGTTCAAATCCTTTAGACCTCAGTACTTTCGAGGACGTGGCAGAGGAACAGCCACGCCTGCTAGACGTGGTCGCGGACGTGGTTTCCAACAAACCAACACAACTCGCCAGGACGCTAAGGTTACCGACAAGCCAGTGGCATGACGGGCTACCAGCCCATCTCGGTTCTCCGATTGTGGGAGCACGCCTTCAGACGTTCCATTTGGCGTGGTTCCACACATCCGCGGATGGGTGGATCCGCAATTTAGATGTTAAAAGGTTACAAAATAGAGTTCGACTGTCTTCCGCCTCTGCGGTTTTTCAAGACAGGATTGCCTCTGTCGGACGACAAGAGGACGGTTCTGCAAATTGCCATTCAGTCCCTACTGGATTCAGCAGTTTTGATTCCGGTCCCTGTACACCAACAGGGTCAGGGTTACTATTCAAGTCTGTTTGTAGTACCGAAGCCGGATGGCTCAGTCAGACCAATATTGAACTTAAAGGGTCTCAATCAGTACGTAACTTACTACAGATTCAAAATGGAGTCTCTGCGTTCGGTGATTGCGGGTTTAGAGCCAAAGGAATTTATGATTGCGCTAGATCTCAAGGATGCGTACTTACACATTCCAATGTGGCAGCCTCATCAGAGATTCTTACGGTTTGCAATACGCCAGAACCATTACCAGTTTCAGGCTCTACCGTTTGGCCTGTCATCAGCGCCTCGGGTATTCACCAAAGTGATGTCTGTGATGATAGCTCATCTCAGATCCCTGGGAGTGACAATAGTTCCGTATTTAGACGATTTGCTCATCAAAGCTCCGTCTCAACAGATACTTCTCCAACATGCGCTGCTAACATACGATGTACTGGTTCACCACGGTTGGATTGTCAACTTCAAGAAATCACATCTAATTCCGTCTCAACGCCTTCAATTCCTAGGTATGATTCTCGATACGGTCAATCAAAGAATTTACCTACCACAGCAGACAGTACAAATTCTACGCCATCTAGTACAATTAGTGCTCAAGCCACGCACAGTGTCGGTACACTTGTGCATTCGCCTCTTAGGCACAATGGTGGCAGCTTTCGAAGCGCTTCAGTTCGGAAGATTTCACTCGCGTCCATTTCAACTGAATGTGCTCGCCCAGTGGTCGGGCTCGCATCTGCAGATTCACCACAGGGTGAGGTTGTCGCCAAGGGCAAGAGTATCTCTGCTCTGGTGGCTCAAGGAACACAATTTAACCGCAGGAAGACGGTTCGGAGGCTGGAATTGGATAATTCTAACTACGGACGCCAGTCTCAGAGGTTGGGGAGTGGTAATTCAAAATTGTCAGCTCCAGGGTCTCTGGGCGGATCACGAAAAATTGCTGTCTATAAATGTCCTGGAACTCAGCGCAATTTACAATGCGCTACGACAAGCAGTGCACATGCTTCGCTCTCAGCCTGTCCAAGTGCAGTCAGACAATGCGACGGTGGTCGCATACATCAACAAACAAGGAGGAACGAGAAGCCGCATGGCAATGCGGGAAGTAGCTCGTATCCTCAATTGGGCGGAATGCCACCAGGTGATGTTGTCGGCCGTGTTCATTCCGGGAGTGGACAACTGGGAAGCGGATTATCTCAGTCGTCGGGATTTTCATCCAGGCGAATGGGCATTAAATCCAGAAGTGTTTCACATGTTGGTTCAGAGATGGGGTTATCCTCAGGTGGACCTGATGGCGTCTCGACACAATCACCAAACGTTCCAGTATGTGTCCAGAACAAGAGATCCAAAGGCAGTGGCGGTGGATGCTCTCACTGTCGCGTGGCCGTACAGTCTTGTGTATCTGTTTCCACCGTTTCCGTTGCTCCCTCTGGTGCTAAAACGGATCAAAAGAGAGTCTGTCACAGTCATACTAGTGGCGCCTCATTGGCCTCGGAGAGCTTGGTTCTCGGATCTCCGAGGACTACTCGCAGACGATCCTTGGCCGCTCCCACTACGTCCAGACCTGTTACAACAGGGTCCGTTCCTTTACCCCGATTTAGCGCGGCTGCGTTTGACGGGGTGGCTGTTGAGACCGCCCTCTTAAGAAGAGAGGGCATTCCAGATTCGGTTATACCAACCATGTTACGAGCTAGGAAGCCGGTTACGGCAGCTCATTATTACAGAATATGGCGTGCCTATATAGGTTGGTGTGAAGCTCGGAAGTTTCCGACATCATCTTTCAAGTTATCCCGCCTTTTGTTGTTTCTACAAACAGGGTTAGATGGAGGACTGCGTTTATTTACACTAAAGGTGCAGGTATCTGCTTTGTCAATTTACTTTCAAAGACGATTGGCTCTATTGCCGTCTATAAGCACTTTTCTCCAAGGTGTCCTCAGAGTACAGCCTCCATTCATTCCACCTACAGCCATGGGACTTGAATCTGGTTTTAGAGTTCTTACAGTCTTCATATTTTGAACCCTTACAGCAAGTGGATATAAAGTTTCTCACTTGGAAAACAATTTTTCTTCTAGCCTTAGCTTCGGCAAGGCGCGTTTCGGATTTGGGTGCCTTGTCATGCAAGTCACCGTATTTGGTGTTTCATGATGACAGAGCGGAACTTCGGACGAATCCCTCTTTCTTACCAAAGGTAGTGTCATCTTTTCACATCAATCAACCAATAGTAGTTCCTGTGTTGACGGCACATTCTGGAACTCTGGATGTGGTACGCGCATTACGCATTTATGTATCCCGAACATCTTCAGTTCGTAAGACGGATACGTTGTTTGTTCTCTATGATGCTGCCAAGATGGGTTGGCCAGCGTCTAAACAAACCTTATCCAGATGGATAAAACTGACCATACGTCAGGCTTACCTTCATGCTAGGTTACAACCGCCTACATCAGTAACCGCTCATTCCACACGTTCTGTGGGAACTTTATGGGCAGCTGGTCGAGGAGCTTCTACGACGCAGCTTTGCCGTGCGGCTACATGGTCTTCAGTGCACACGTTTGTGCGCTTTTACAAGTTTGATACGTTTGCGGCATCAGCATCTAGCTTTGGCCGCCTAGTGTTACAAGTGCCAAACAGCACTCCCGCCCACGGGGGAAGCTTTGGTACGTCCCAAGAGTACTCCAGTGACCCCTAGTGGATGATAAAGAAAATAGGATTTTGGTACTTACCAGGTAAATCCTTTTCTTTGAATCCATTAGGGGCACTGGACGCCCACCCAGAGCAGTTTTACCTAGTTGTGGTGAGTTCTGAGGATCTTATAGTAACACACTTTCACCGACTGGTTCAAATTACAAGTGCTGGTTAGGGTGTCAACTGTTTAGTTGTCAGTAACGTTATGTGTCAACTTCGTTATTGTCCGTTATGTTATATGTAATACTCCAAACCTCTCTATAGTTCCTGTTCGGCTCAGTAAAAAACACTGAGGTACTCGGGGATATGGAGGAGTGGAGTGTTCTAAATTTAAATATTCAGTGCTGTTCCTACGGAAGCCCGTCCATATCCCAAGAGTACTCCAGTGCCCCCTATGGATTCAAAGAAAAGGATTTACCTGGTAAGTACCAAAATCCTATTTTTTGTACTACTTGATAAAGGATCCTAAGCGGATCAGAAACGTTGCTACTTTTGCTGACTAAACTGATGTAGCTTCTTTTTGCTGTAGTCACGACTGCGACTATATCCTAACGCTAGTATCTGCCATTCCACAGTTTATGTCTGATTATGCAAGTGCAGAGATGCTCACTTTGAGCGTCTTTTAGGCATTGTAATATCCTCACCATAATATCCATATGGTGTGTCTTTTTAGGCACTGTATTACCTTTGTGGTGTGTCTATAGTTGCTGTAATACCCTCATGGTGTGTCTGTAGTTGCTATAATACCCCCATGGTGTGTCTTTGGGCACTGTAATACCCTGTGGTTTGTCTTTAGGCACTGTAATACCCCTGTGGTGTGTCTTCGGGCACTTTAATAGGGTGTAGTATGGTATGCCGGCGACCAGCATACCGGCGCCGGGATGCCTGACCGCCGGCATACCGACAGCGTGGCGAGCGCAAATGAGCCCCTTGCGGGCTCGCTGCGCTCGCCACGCGCGCCACGCGCGCCACGCGCGCCACACTATTTTGTTCTCCCTCCAGGGGGGTCGTTGACCCCCACGAGGGAGAAAAAGTGTCGGTATGCCGGCTGTCGGGATTCCGGCGCCGGTATACTGTGCATCGGGATCCCGACAGTCGGCATACTGAAGACCACCCCTTTAATACCCCCGTGGTGTGTCTTTAGGGGAATGCATTCGATATCCCGGCTGTCGGGATCTCGCCGCTCTGCATACCGGTGCTGGGATCCCGACAACTATTCTCCCTCTTGCAGTGTCCACGACACCCCAGGTGGGAGAATAAATAGCGTAGCGTACCACTGTGCCTGCAGCGTGGCGAACGCAGCAAGCTTGCAAGGGGCTAGTTTGCGCTTGCCCCGCTGTTGGCATTCCGGTGGTCGGGATCCCGGCGCCGGGATCTTGAGCGCCGGTATATCGTAGTACACCCATCTTTAGGCACTGTAATACCCCTGTGATGTGTCTTTAGGCACTGTAATACCCCTGTGGTGTGTCTTTGGGCACTGTAATGCCCCTGTGGTGTGTCTTTAGGCACTGTAACACCCCGTGGTGTGTCTTTAGGCACTGTAATGCCCCCGTGGTGTGTCTTTAGGCACGGTAATGCCCCCGTGGTGTGTCTTTAGGCACTGTAACACCCCGTGGTGTGTCTTTAGGCACTGTAATGCCCCCGTGGTGTGTCTTTAGGCACGGTAATGCCCCCGTGGTGTGTCTTTAGGCACGGTAATGCCCCCGTGGTGTGTCTTTAGGCGCGGTAATGCCCCCGTGGTGTGTCTTTAGGCGCGGTAATGCCCCCGTGGTGTGTCTTTAGGTGCGGTAATGCCCCCGTGGTGTGTCTTTAGGCGCGGTAATGCCCCCGTGGTGTGTCTTTAGGCGCGGTAATGCCCCCGTGGTGTGTCTTTAGGCACTGTAATGCCCCCGTGGTGTGTCTTTAGGCACGGTAATGTCCCGTGGTGTGTCTTTAGGCACGGTAATGCCCCCGTGGTGTGTCTTTAGGCACTGTAATGCCCCCGTGGTGTGCCTTTAGGCACTGAAATGCCCTTGTGGTGTGCCTTTAGGCACTGAAATGCCCCCGTGGTGTGTCTTTAGGCACTGCAATGCCCCCGTGGTGTGTCTTTAGGCACTGTAATGCCCCAGTGGTGTGGCTTTGGGCACTGTAATGCCCCTGTGGTGTGGCTTTAGGCACTGTAATGCCCCCGTGGTGTGCCTTTAGGCACTTTAATGCTCCCGTGGTGTGCCTTTAGGCACTGAAATGCCCTTGTGGTGTGCCTTTAGGCACTGAAATGCCCCCGTGGTGTGTCTTTAGGCACTGCCATGCCCCCGTGGTGTGTCTTTAGGCACTGTAATGCCCCCGTGGTGTGGCTTTGGGCACTGTAATGCCCCCGTGGTGTGGCTTTAGGCACTGTAATGCCCCCATGGTGTGGCTTTAGGCACTGTATTACCCCTGTGGTTTGGCTTTAGGCACTGTAATACCCCTGTGGTGTGGCTTTAGACACTGTAATACCCCTGTGGTGTGTCTTTAGACACCGCCATCTGACTGATCAAAGCTTGCACCGGCACTACGGTAGGTGCAGATTTCCTATCTGACTATGGCCTCCAATGTCAGTGATTAAGCACCTATGTAGATGACCATTTCAGCGACAAACCCATCACTGTACTATAATACGCCCATGAGGCCAACCATTTTCATGCGTCTGAATAGCCACATCCCAGTCGGCCTCCTAGGAATGCTGAGCACATTTCTGATACCGCGTACGGACTCTGGATGCATGCACAGTGCGAGTTAGATGCATGCACAGAATAAAGAAAATTGCACGACTATGTCCAAGATCAGCAGTGCGTTCCAATCATGCTCTTAGTGTCCTAATATAGGGTGTGGAGAGAGCGAATGTGTTACATCTTTCAGGATCCAGCTATAATAAAGGCATGCAAGAGTTTTGTGTCCTGTCCTAACTGTGGCTGGGTTCAGTGTGGGAAGTTGGTATTTACTTTTTGATATGTGATCTTCCTGTGTCTGATGTAAGTGCTCTTTGGCCCTCATTCCGAGTTGATCGCTAGCTGCTTTTGGTCGCAGCGCGGCGATTAGGTGAAGAAGCGGCATTTCTGTGCATGCGTACGGGCCGCAGTACACACGCGCGAAGTACTTTCACACAAAACTATGCAGTTTTACACAAGGTCGAGCAACGCTTTTCTGTCGCTCTGTTGATCGGTGAGTGATTGACAAAGTGGGTGTTTCTGGGTGGTAACTGGCCGTTTTCAGGGAGTGTGCTAAAAAATGCAGGCGTGACAGGTAAAAACGCAGTCGTGCCTGGGGAAACGGGAGAGTGCCTGGCCGAACGCAGGGCGTGTTTGTGACGTCAAAGCAGGAACTAAACTGACTGAAGTGATCACAAGGTAGGAGTAGGTTTTGAGCTGCTCAGAAACTGCATGAAAATTTTTACGTGCAGTTCTGCTAACCTTTTGTTCGCACTTCTGCTAAGTTAAGATACACTCCCAGAGGGCGGCGGCCTAGCGTGTGCACTGCTGCTAAAAGCAGCTAGCGAGCGATCAACTCGGAATGAGGGCCTTTGTCTCTTGACTGGTTTGCGCACAAATAACGTAAATTTTATGCTGTATGGGCCCCTCTGAATTTGAGAGCAAGTAGTTCTGGTCAGTTGCAACACTTCTTTGATCTATATACTGATGCTTTGAAGCTAAGCTTAGGTGTAATAAAACATGTCCTTCAATAGTTAGCAAAGAGATAGTAATGAAATAATTTCTCCTATCTTGTAGTAAATGATTGATTTCCAGCGACTTTTTGTATCATTGTGTTCCATTTTTCACTAAACAGAAAGTCTCCAAAAAATAGAAGTTACAGAAGAGTGTGGAACTGCTGCCCATGGCCACTACTATACAGCTGCCTTGGCCACTGCTAGACACAGTACTGGATGAGAATGAAATTCCATGTGAAGAAGTTTCACACAGATGGGTCACTCCTATTACATGCAAAGGGTGTTATGTTCCGTTGCCGCGGCGTTTAAGTACAAGCAACGGCACCCGAACTTGCACCCTTGGCAGGCTGGTTTCTCCCCGAACTCGCACCAAAGTGCTTAGAGCCCTATGGGCAAACTGCGCTGTGGGATGCCGCAGCGTCCATCTTTGAATAAGGCTCTAAGTCATCCGTGATCTTCCCCTAGTTGAGTAGTCAATTCCCACAACATATTGCAGAGACACACCAGCACATGAATGACCAGATTGTGTATTCTCTATTTCCACACTTACACATCAGGGACTGTGCATTAACTAAAGCACTTTTAGAGATTCACTTCTGTTGTATTGAAATCAATACACAGGAAAAAATTGTTCTTTCATTTGTCCAAGAGTCTGGGTTTCTTTTGGCTTGGTAACCCAATTGGCACCTTCTGGTCCCACATTCTCGACTTGTAACACTTTATCATGTAGTCCACAAATATTGTGATGTGTTTTACAAGATCTCTTCCCTCTATCAGGCTCTGTGAGAGTACTGAGAGAAGGAATAGTATAACTAAACTAACTATATTAAAGGTATACGCTGATGGGCTTCGGCAGTAACTTTATACAATGGATCAGACTGCTATATCAAAATCCGTGTGCCAGGATCTTGGTAAATGGTTACATTTCACCCTCCTTTACCCTGTCTCGGGGCACTAGACAAGGGTGCCCCCTCTCCCCTGCCCTATTTGCTATAGCCATAGAGCCTCTGGCCTGCCTGATTAGGACACACCCGGACATTGGGGGAATTGCTACGGGCCCTTGTGTTGACAAGATCGCCCTTTATGCGGATGACCTGCTGTTATTCCTACATGATTATGCTGTCGCTATGCCTATTTTGCTGCAGGTTATTGAGGAATTCGGCGGCTTTTCTGGTCTCCGTATTAATTGGCCCAAGTCATTTATTATGCCTGTTATTGGTCCTCCTCCCCAGGTCCCGAAACTTTCCCTGCCGCTATGCTGGACAGATCAGTTTAAATATCTAGGAATTCAGGTCACAAATAACCCTTCTGATTTTATACCCCTGAATCTGGACCCACTGACGCAACTGATTATACGCAAGTCGAGAGCTTGGTGCAAACTTCCACTGACAGTGACTGGAAGGGTTAATCTCATAAAAATGATAATTCTACCCAAACTATTATACATTGTTTTGCAATCCCCGGTATATATCTTCCCGGCATTCTTTAGGAAACTGAATGGTATACTATCATCCCTGATTTGGGCCAACAAAAGGCCTAGGATAGGGTTGAACACCCACACTAGGTTGAAGGTTGATGGAGGTTTAACCTTACCCAGCTTTCAAATGTACTACTTTGCGTCTCAGTTATCACATCTTAGCACCTGGATACAGGGCGGGGATGCCGGCACTTTACAATGGGCGTTTCTCCAGTGCTACTATCCGGGTCTCTCTCCGGTGCAGGTTTTGCTGAGTGGGAATGTCTCTCGGTACTCTCCCCCTATTGTCTTCCAGGCCATGAAGATCTGGCTCGCTATGAGAAAACTGCTTGGGTTTGATGGCTTGGACCCGGATACTCCCCTCTGGCACTCTACTTTACTACCCGAGCTGGGGGCTCTCGAGGGCGGGGCGGTGTGGGTTCCGTACTCCATTGTCTCCATATCCCAATTGTACAGTGATGGTACGCTGAAATCGTTTCAGCAATTAAAGGAGGAATTTGGTATACCTAATTCTTATTTTCTCTGACGTCCTAGTGGATGCTGGGAACTCCGTAAGGACCATGGGGATTAGCGGCTCCGCAGGAGACTGGGCACAAAAGAAAAGCTTTAGGACTACCTGGTGTGCACTGGCTCCTCCCCCTATGACCCTCCTCCAAGCCTCAGTTAGATTTTTGTGCCCGGCCGAGAAGGGTGCATTCTAGGAGGCTCTCCTGAGTTTCTTAGAAAAAGTTTAGTTTTAGGTTTTTTATTTTCAGTGAGACCTGCTGGCAACAGGCTCACTGCATCGAGGGACTAAGGGGAGAAGAAGCGAACCTGCCTGCTTGCAGCCAGCTTGGGCTTCTTGGCTACTGGACACCATTAGCTCCAGAGGGACCGAACACAGGCCCAGCCTCGGAGTCCGGTCCCAGAGCCGCGCCGCCGGCCCCCTTACAGAGCCAGAAGCAAGAAGAGGTCCGGAAAAATCGGCGGCAGAAGACATCCAGTCTACACCAAGGTAGCGCACAACACTGCAGCTGTGCGCCATTGCTCCTCAGGCACACTTCACACTCCGGTCACTGAGGGTGCAGGGCGCTGGGGGGGGGGCGCCCTGAGCAGCAATAAAAACACCTTGGCTGGCGAAAATACATCACATATAACCCCCAGGGCTATATGGATGTATTTTAACCCCTGCCAGAATATAGCAAAAAGCGGGAGAAAAGTCCGCCGAGAAGGGGGCGGAGCCTATCTCCTCAGCACACTGGCGCCATTTTCCCTCACAGCTCCGCTGGAAGGACGTCTCCCTGACTCTCCCCTGCACTACAGAAAAGTGTAAAAAAAGAGAGGGGGGCACTAATTAGGCGCAGTATTAACATAACAGCAGCTATAAGGGGAAAAACACTTCTATAAGGTTAATCCCTGTTTATATATAGCGCTCTGGTGTGTGCTGGCATACTCTCCCTCTGTCTCCCCAAAGGGCTAGTGGGATCCTGTCCTCTATCAGAGCATTCCCTGTGTGTGCTGTGTGTCGGTACGATTGTGTCGACATGTTTGAGGAGGAAAATGATGTGGAGGCGGAGCAATTGCCTGTAATAGAGATGTCACCCCCTAGGGAGTCGACACCTGAGTGGATGGGCTTATGGAAGGAATTACGTGACAGTGTCAGCTCTTTACAAAAGACGGTTGATGACATGAGGCAGCCGGCTACTCAGCTTGTGCCTGTCCAGGCGTCTCAAAGGCCATCAGGGGCTCTAAAACGCCCGTTACCTCAGATGGCAGACACAGACGCCAACACGGATACTGACTCCAGTGTCGACGATGAAGAGACGAATGTGACTTCCAGTAGGGCCACACGTTACATGATTGAGGCAATGAAAAATGTTTTACATATTTCTGATAATACAAGTACCACTAAAAAGGGTATTATGTTTGGTGAGAAAAAACTGCCTGTAGTTTTTCCTGCTTCTGAGGAATTAAATGAAGTGTGTGATGAAGCGTGGGTTTCCCCCGATAAAAAACTGATAATTCCTAAAAGGTTATTGGCATCATACCCTTTCCCGCCAGAGGATAGGGCACGTTGGGAAACACCCCCTAGGGTGGATAAAGCGCTCACACGCTTGTCTAAACAGGTGGCACTACCCTCTCCTGAGACGGCCGCCCTTAAGGAACCTGCTGACAGAAAGCAGGAGAATATCCTAAAATGTATATACACTCATACGGGAGTTATACTGCGACCAGCAATCGCCTCCGCCTGGA